>NC_064550.1:13834687-15034687 GCF_023856365.1 Brienomyrus brachyistius
CCCAAGACACTGAGATAATCAGCAGCTGCCAGGAGGTTCTCCACATTGTCAGCTGTGATGACCACAGAGTACGTGTAGGCATACTCTATGACCTGCCTCAGTGTTTCTGGGGAAATGCCTGGGAGTTGGTACTCCCGCTTTCCTGAATCATTCCAGTCACTGGCGAACAGAGCCCTGAAACACAATCCAGAAGTGACTCATCTAATAAATATCGGTTTTGCAGGCAAAGTTAAATAAGGGGTTTTCTAAATCTTCTGAACCAGGGACCCCCAAATGGAAATTAAGCAGAGATAAGGACCCCCTGCTACAGATGATCTCATAGGCATCTAAGAACTAGGGACCGGTGGCTTTAATTCTTATTTTTCCAACAGTAGCTCCCCCTTTAATATATTTTACTTGAGCTGGTGGGCAAGTCCCCCGGAATACTTTGTTTTGCCTGTTTGACATGGTCCCCTTTTTATATATTTATACCATTATTATTATTATTATTATTATTATTATTATATAGTAAAAGTTAAGGTGGTACACTTATCAGAAATATTTCTGATCAGCACTGACCTACATTAATATAATTTAATATAATGTATATTAATATAAACTTTCTGTCATCCTAGAGCCTTATTGCCAAGGAGAAGTCATTGCTAACGAGAGATAAAAACTGACTCCTTGCTGTTTTCGCATCTTCATATATGGGTCACAGCTACTTACTGGAAGTAGGAGCTACAGCCACACAGAATTACTCTATGGGCGTTGAATTGAACACCGTCGGTGATGAGGACCACGTCACAAAGCTGTCCTGCCAGCCGAAGATTGTTGAACACTTCGAACGCAGGGGACATCAGTACTCGCTCCATGTCGTGTGCCATCATAATTCAAAAATGTGGATATCTCGTCTCTCTCTCCTTTTTATATCACTCGAAATGACGTGTACATACATTCTAAGACGCAAAAACCGCACTTTGCGTCACAGTTTCCTAAGATACCGTAATGTTTATTTTTAAATCTATATTTGCGACTCGAAATGGATTGGGGGGGGTGGTATATTCTACGCACAATCGGCTGTACAAGAAGAACAAGTGAAATGTTTTTAACATCACTTTTGGAAAATGTATACCGTGCTTATCTTAGAATTTAAGTTTTGTATTATGTAAGAATAGTCAAATCACGAATTCCCGAAATAAAATAAATAAATAAATGTTTTCATATTTTTTCTCCTCTGCTACGTTTCTAAACAAAAAAGGTCCTTTAAATGTCTGTCAGGAACGAGGTTTAAGTTCGCATCTTATTCCCTAGTTTCCACTTTAGACATAAGCCATTGAGCAACAAATGTCCACAGGACATTGTTTTATGGGCTAAATCTGGTCGGCCCGTTGTGGCAATTATTTGGAACAAGAATAGTCCTTGAAAATTGGGCTGGGCGGTCCGTCTGTTTTGGTCAACATTTAGCACAAGGCGGACGTATTTATCGGACCGCATATATCCCCAATACGGTCATGAAAACAAATTGCAGCAAGTGTGGAATTATCCCAATGATTATTGTGCTGTGTACACTTCACCCAAATCCTGAACGCTATTGAATATAATCGATTATGTATTATAGAGCAGTTATGTTAATCAAGGTACAGTGTGCAATATCACTCCATGAGCTATTGACCATTTTCCTGTTTTATGATCTTTTCTTGAGAAATCGTTTTTTATTTAATTTTTTGTAATTCCTCACTTCTGCCGACTAACTCCTCCACGTTTAATATATTTTCGTGCAGGTTTTTAAGTTTGTTTTCCTGCAGCTTCACGGCACCCATCGTTCTTGCGCACCCACACAGATGGACGAGTTAAGCTAGAAGTGGATGGGAGTAGCGGCAGGACAGATATTCCGAGGGCGCCCATTGAACGATGTAAGTAATTATTATTTATCGTTAGAATTCTCACTTAACACAGAATGTTGTCTTTGGCTGAAGTTCAAACAGTCGAGCTGAATTGTGGGAAGATAAGCTGAAGCTGTTCGCGTCCGCAGCTAATGCTCGCGCCATGACTAGCTAGCACATAGTGAAATGGTGAATGGATTTGGCGACATTTTCCGTTTGAATCGAGTACAGAGACGTAGGTGTTGTTTTGTTTGTGGCCCTGCTTTTACAATGCACGTGTAGCAAAGTGAAGTTGGGATCTGCTTGCGTCTTTTGCAGCTAACATCACACTCGATATAGCCGCAGTTTATTGTGGAATCGCCATTTTGGGTGTACACAACGCAAGAGCGCACGAGTGTTTATATAAAACAATTCCACTCTGGCTGAGTTTTCTTCTTATTATTTTTCATGCTATACTATATACAAACTTTTTACTTGTACATCTTAGGATATAGTTCATTGTGACAATATAAATGGTAGGAGAGAACTACAACAGCAACGACTGTGGGTTGGGGCTGGGTAGGGGATAACGTTTTCATAGTTGGGATTAGGGTTTTGCCCATAGACATGAATGCAGAGTCCCCATAAAGACATCTAGCACATCTTCTTTGTGTTCTGGAATTGCTTCTTGTAGGTTAAGTTAGAATGGTTTTCACTGTTCTTTGGTCTGGAGAACAGGCTGATTAATCACAGTTGAGTTTTGTGGGCAATCAACCATATGAATATGTACATATATGTGTGTGTGTGTGTACAGTAGTGTGCAAAAAATCATAAGCAGTCAAAAGAAATTGTGTGATTGTTAGGGTCTGTAGCAGCTAATCACTGCTGTTAATAGCAGCTACTATAAACTACTGTTAATATAACTGCTAATAACATAACAATTTTCCCGTTTTTTTGTGTAATAAAGCCTATAATGTAATAATGTGATACGTTTTTGATTCAAATATGTTAGTATGATATTGGTAAGTTATTACTGTATCAGCCTTTATTACATTAAGGGGGAAAATTAGCACATTATTGGCAGTTATTACATTAACGGTAGACATCATATTATATATGTCTAATGCAGGGGCGCTGCTAAGGATTTTGGGTCCCATGAAAGGAATCTTGACAGGGCCCCCCACACAGTTTATTGGGGGCTTCTCTGGGCCCCCTCTCAGTCATGGGCCCCGAGAATCGTCATCGTTTACCCCCCCTTTACAGCGCCCCTGGTCTAATGCACGAAGCATTAACGTTAGATATGCTTGTACCACAACTTATTAGGCAAGAGAGAAGTTCTATTGCCCATTTTCATTGCAAACCAGCTTAACATTTACAGGATAATTAATTGCAAGTTCCGATGTAGGCTGCCATTCACACACACAACTGGAAATAATAAAATGCCTGGACAGAGCAGATACAGCCATTGTAGCCTTCGCTCCTGTCTGCTGCTGTATGCAAATCTCACTGAACCATTAAAGCTGGAGCAGAAGTGATGTCTCCGACTAATTGCTGGTTGTTAGAGAAGTACTCAGAATAATGAGAAATAAAGTAAGAATTGTGAGGGAAAAAAAATCAGAATTTCGACTTAATAAGTCAGAATTCTGAGATAAATGTGTGTTTTTTTCTACTCCAGATGGCAGAAAACTCTAAAATCAACAAAGCTCAAGAGTCATAATTCAGAATTTGTTCATTTAGATCAGAAACAACTCTATGGGATGCTTTCGTCTAATCAGACTGTACCACATGGTTCATATGTAACACTTTTCTGGAGACCGCAACAAATGGGGGATTCTGAAACTGCCCGTTTGTTTGGAAAATTCCAGTCACCCTGAGTGAAAAAGGGTAGAACCCTCCCTCCTGTCCCACTGGCCTATGATTGCCTGATAGCAGGAAGAGACGGTCTATAGGGGAAAATACCCTTCAGTTTAACTCACAGAAAGACAATAAATAGTAGCACTTAACAAATGAGAGAATATTAATTGACTAGGACAAACTGAGATGAGCAACAGGAAATATAACTGTAAGCTGATAAGAGAAAAAGAAGGGGAAAATGGAGGGAAATTTGCTGCTTCTGATTGGATGCAAGCATGCAGGTCAGCTGATCCACCTGAATGTTTCCAACTCAGCAATCGGTGATGAAGGGTCAGTAGATTGGCTAAGTGTTGGAACCAGAAGCAGAAGCTGGCTTTCATGCTCTGGAGGGTCCTGTGGCATGAAACCTTAAGCAGTTCTTTACGCATATGATGCTCCTTTAGGGGGTGCCATAGACATTCGGTCTGCATATATATTATGTTTTATCAGTGTTTCTTGTGGACCCTCAGCAGTCCATGTTTTTGCTCTCTCCCAGCACCAGCTGTCTGGCAAGGAGCAAAAACGTGGATGGACTGGGGGTTCCTGTGGATCAGGTTGAAAAACATTGTTCTGTATTGTTTTTGTTAAATGACTGATATTCAGAATTTATTTTTGGGGCTTTGACTGCATCCTGGTTATAATGTTTAATTGAGATATGAATTAATATGGAGAACACCACACGCACGGCACAAATTCTATGAAGATACTACTCATAAATTTAATGTGATAACACATGTGATAAAAATACAAATATAAGGGCTTTATTTGTATGAATAAAGCATTTCACATATCTAACACATGTGTCCCCAACAACCGTAGCCAGATATTAAATCTGTTCTAGAAGAGCACACTCATTGCTTGCTGTAAAAGCATGCAGGAGGTCCCAGCTGAGCTCTGCTATAGTTGTGCTCTGTGTATTATTCATTTGGCAGATGCTCTAAGACAGAGAAATGGTTGGAGAGAACAAGGCAATTAACAAATGCATGCAAACAAGTGGCATGTTACACAACAGGAGCAAACTATTACAGCATCCGATAACAAAGGAAAGCAGTTGTCTTGCCATAATTGCATTTTGATAGCTGTTCTAGTGCCTTAACCTCTATGCTCTGACTCCACTGTAAGGTCTAAGTTCTGTTCCCTCAGTCCATTATTCAAGAGGCATTTTCCTTATTTTGGTGAATGTTTCTGATTCTTGTTAGTGTCCACTGTTTCTGTTGATTAAGTCCAGTGATGCTAGCCACACCGGTAGATGCGTAACCTGGTTACCCACCAGGCAGGCAGATGGGGGCAGGTGGGCGAGGTGCAGCGTACTGTATGATGCAGGGGGGCACTGTGCAGCAGCTGAAGTTCCTCTTGGGTGTAATCATGTCCTGCGTACGGAACCAGCTGCCTTTCTCTGCATTGTAGCATTCCACATTTGCACTTATGGATCCTGCCGTCTGTTGGGGTCTGGCCACAGAATCTCATCAACATCACAAGCAATGTCTGCTCTTGCTAAGCATCGGGGAAAATATCCCCTTGTGTGCCGAATCCATCCATGGATTGACCTTACCTCAATATCTCCGCAGGCCTGTTCCATTGCCTGCAGAAGAGGCATGCGGGCATGTGGTTGGCGGTCATATACGCGCCATCTCCAAGCAGAAAAAAACTCTTCTATAGGGTTGAGAAATGGCGAGTAAGGGGGCAAATACACAACTTCAAATTGATCATGGTTGGTGAACCAGTTCTGGACGATAGCAGCCCGATGGAAACTGACATTATCCCAGACAACAACAAACCTGGGCTGCTCTGGTCTGTCCTGTACAACTGCATCATGAAGTGCATCTAGAAATGTGATTATGTGTTGCGCATTATATGGACCCAGTTTGGAATGATGGTACAGTAGCCCTCGGAGGCTTATGGCGGCACACAATGTGATATTTCCCCCGCACTGCCCCGGGACGTGCACAATCGTCCTTTGGCCAAGTATATTATGTCCCCGTCGTCTACTTTTGCTAAGGTTGAATCCAGCCTCGTCAACGTAAATAAATTCATGAGGCTGAGCAGCTCCATCCACGTCCAAGATTCTCTGCAACAAAAAATACATATTGTAGATGGCATTACTCAAAACACACAACTACACTACTACACATACAGAACCGCCCCACCCCACCACACAGGTACCTGTGTAGCTTTCCGAATATATCTATGTGGTACTGATCAAATGGTACATATTCAGCTGTTACTGGACTGCACCCATTCTGTATTGTAAATGTAAAGGACTGTTACACTTACCTGTACATATTCATGTCGAAGTCCTTTGACCCTGACACTGTTCCTCTCAATTGGGACCCTGTACAGTTGCTTCATGGTCATGTTGTGCTTTACCAGGATGCGTCTGATAGTGGTAATGCTTACTCGATTTATGTTGTTGAATACCTGCCTATCTTCAAGTATTTGTTGCTGTAGCTGGTGGAGACGGATTGCATTGTTTGCTCTCACTAGGTTCACAATGGCAAGTTCCTGCTGTTGTGTGAACAGGCGCTGCCGTCCACCCCCAGTAGGTCTTCTAGCCATTCTGTAGAAAAATGCAACCACAAATTGTTATTGGTTTGCTTCTTTTTTACAGTACTGTATATACTGTACTTTACTGTGTATACCATACACAGTACTGAAACATCTCAACACGTTATCATCGTATGTTTCACAAAACTACTACTTTTGTTCAAAAAGGAGCATTAGTCACCCTGAAATACAGTACATGTGATACGGCAATGTGATATGGTACAGTATTGTAAATACTCTAGATACAGTCTGAGTAGAGTAGAGAGTTGAAGACATACCTGTTTTCCAGTCGGAATGTCCTTATTATGGATGAAACTGTGAAACGGCTTAGATTAGGGTGGACTCTCTGCCCAGCTTCCCTCATAGTCAGGCCATGGTTTATTACATGGTCCACCAAAGTTGCTCTTATGTCATCAGAAATAATGGTCCTTGCATAGCCTCTTCGACCACTTCCTCCTCTCTCTCTCTCTGCCTGTCTTCCTCTTCCTCTACCTCTGCCTCTAGCTCTCCCTGCTTCCATGCTTGCAAACTTCTCAAAATGGCTTAAGTGAGGTGTATTTGTAGCTGGCTGATTGGTGTTCCATTTTGTAAGTAAGCATTTTCAGGTGTGTGTCTAAGTATTTTCAATTGCCCAATGTGTTTTGTATTTTGAATAGATGTGTTTTCCCACTGGTACCCTGAGATTTCATTTTTGAATGAAGTGTCTTATGTATGACATAGTGTGTAGTGTGCAGGAGTAAGTGTGTTGTAGAAAGGAGTGAGTGTGTTGCAGAATTGCAACTAAAGTGCTAACCAGAACTTTTATTTAAGGTATGGTTGCACTTTGTTTAAGGTATAGTAACAACAACTTCAAGTTACGTTACTTTGGTTTAAGCATGTGTCTATAGTGTTCAAGCAATGGGTAAAAACTGTAATAGCAGCAGCAAAGCTAACACCCGCAACCAAAAAGCGTAATGTTCCTAATAGAGTGGCTGATCTGTCCTGAAATCGTAAAACTGAAAAGTTTTCAAACACAGTATGTATATTATATAACATGTTGGATAAATAGATGTAATTTATTGGTGACTTCGTGTACATTGAAGTTTCTGCCTTTTAAACAACTATAAAGTAATGTTGTTTGTTATATAAAAAATGTACATTTAAATGTATGAAACAAAAAATGTATACACACACACATTACATTTTCGTTAGCTGTAAAATACAGTGAAGTGAAATCTCCATTATTTGCGTTGCAATATTCCACCACTAGGGGGCAATTTTGGACGAAGGAATCTCTTTAATGGCTGTTACCAACAGAAATGTTTGCTGCTACAGTATTCAGCTTTCTGGGTGTCCTGCAAAAAGAACTAGATGACTACAAGTAGGTATGGAATGCACACTGCCCATCTGACAAACCAGAAGCCACTTTTTGAAATGTAAATTTTATTATTGAAACATTTTGTTGGATTGCACTCTAGGTTTAATGGAAGAAACTGTGGATTCCATGTATCTCCTGAAAATCTTCATAGTCTTTGTGGAGACAATGATCTTCAAATTCACTTTGAGGTCTTGCAGAGACAAAATGAACTTGCTCCACCAGTCAGCTGGGTTACTGCCATGGAGAATTATATTGCATTCAAAAGTGTATTAGGTCTATAAGGTAATTCTGCTAACAAATTGTACAAAGCTCTCAAAATTATTTTGGTTTTCAGACAACAAATAACATTTTTTCCAGCCTTTGTTCTCCAAATAAGACATTTATTTAAACGTTGTATACAAAAATAAATTAAGCATGTTCAATAAGAACACTTTGGCCATTATACATATTGCTGTGTATAGAGCCATTAAACTGCCCCCTTAAAGCTTTTTACTGCCAAACAAAGCTGTCAGGTCAAAAATCACACTGTTAAAAATGAAGTATAAAAGAATACAAAAATAACTTCTAACAACTTATAACACTTATTCAATAAGATTATAGAACAACATAATCATTGCATTGCAATTCAATCACCAGAGGTGGCGTGGAGTACAATAATTAACAGCTTGGCTTCAGGGAATGCCAAACCCTTCAGGGAATCCCAGTGTTATTTAACTGTCCCATTCTGTGTCCCTTCCCTGTTTGGCCAGTAGGTGTCATTGGTCATCTCGTCCCACGTGTTGTCAGTCTTTCTTGTCCTCCCCTGTTGTCAGTCTGTAGCGTTTCCCTTGTTCCCTGCCAACCACTTGTTGAGCACGTGGTTACCTGTAATTTCAATTCATTAACTTACTGTTTGCCATAGGCTTTTAAATACATTATAAATAATTTAAAAAAATAACATAACAAGAGATAATACTATGAATTTCCTCACTGATTAATTGTGTTGTGGGTTGGAACTCAGTATGGAGTCCCCACAAAGATACAGATACCTTATATGTGTGTATGTGTGTGTGTGTGTGTAGCAGGGCCGTAGCACATCTTCTTCTTTGTGTTCAGGAATTGCTTCTTGTAGGTTAAGTTAGAATGGTTTTCACAGTTCTTTGGTCTGGAGATCAGGCTGATTAATCACAGTTGATTTTTGTGGACAATCAACCATATACATATGTACATATATATGTGTGTGTGTGTGTACAGTAGTGTGCAAAAAATCATAAGCAGTCAAAAGAAATTGTGTGATGTCACGATTGTTACGGTTTGTAGCAGCTAATCACTGCTGTTAATAGCAGCTAATAGCTGCTGTCTGTAGCAGCTAAACTACTGTTAATATAACTGCTAATAACATAACAATTTTCCCGTTTTTTGTGTAATAAAGTATATAATGTAGTAATGTGGTGTGTTTTTGATTCAAATATGTTAGTATGGTATTGGCAAGATATTATTGTATCAGCCTTTATTACATTAAGGGGGAAAATTAGCACATTATTGGCAGTTATTACATTAACGGTAGGTATCATATGTGCCCTTGAGAGGTAAAGTGGGCTATCCCACATGTCAGTCAAAAATGACTGTCCAATATTAATTATTGAGGGTCTATCTATCTTTTAAATATACTGAGATCTGTGCTACCTATGATACATATCAATTGTAGGGTATAGACACACTGATTTTTTTTTTTTTTAATTCAACTTTGGAGCTCATTTTCTCAAAACTTTGTTTTTGTGGGATAGCCCACTTTACCTCTCAAGGGCACATGTTATATAGGTCTAATGTACGAAGCATTAACGTTAGACATGATAAGCTGGTTACCCACCAGGCAGGCAGATGGGGGCAGGTGGGCGAGGTGCAGCGTACTGTACGAAGCGGGGGTGCGCAGGCACTGTGCAGCAGCTGAAGCTCCTCTTAGGTGCAATCATTTCCTGCGCACGGCACCAGCTGCCTTTCACTGCATTGAAACATTCCACTTTTGCAGTTACTTTGAAGCCATCGGAGCCTCCCATCGCAAACAGCAAGCCGTCCACCACTGCGATGCCGAAATAGCTTCTTTGTTGTCTCATGGGAGGCCCAGCGTGCCACTGGTTAATTGCAGGGTCATAGACCTCCATAGTCCGCACTGGATGAGCCCCGTTGGTACCGCCCACCTGCGAGACACCAATGGTAAGTGATCACTCGGGTACCAAACGGATAAGTAAATATCAGCTTTCTCGAAGTCAGGAACTCTTAAGGAATTATCGCCCTATAATAGCAGGCTGCACAGAACCTCCCATTGTCTATATAGGACACAAGCTTATAACTAATTTGTGTTCAACATACATGTCAACATAACTGCAGTGAAAAAAAGGGAATTTGGGCAACAGAAAACCTGTACAATTCAGCGAAAACTGTCAAACATCAAAAAAATACTTCTTATGATCATATATTTTGCTTTTATTATTATTTTTATTAGTACTAAAAATAATACTTGTAGTCAGACACTGAAAAAAAAAACAAACAGAGCAATTACGTCTGGAACTACAGAATATAACTGTAATCAAAAATCTAAGCTTTACTAAGTGTATTCGTTTATAACCCAGATATGCAGGGAGCATATGTGTATTGAGATGGGCCTTCCCAGCAGGTCATTTCATCCACTGAATTCTTTTGTTTGATTTAAGCGCATTACAATCTGTGACACAGCAGCAGTGACAAAAAATGAGTCTCAGATAAATCTTGAGATTTGACTCCTTTGTTTCAGAGTACAAGAAAGGAATCACTCACCGCATAGATGTTTCCCTGATATGCCGCTACTCCAAGGCCACGTCGGCGAGTGCGCATGGGAGCGATCAAGGTCCATTCGCCCGTGAGTGGATCATAGCACTCCGCAGTGGAAGTGGTCTGAGCTCCATTGCTACCCCCACAAATGTATATCTAGGAAAGATGGTTCACAAGTGATGTGTGTTATGCTGTACATGATTGGAGATGGAGATCTAGAAAGCGTAAATGTACATTTAGCTAATGGATGTTTAATCCATCCACCTTCCATAAAAGTCTATTCAGTACAGGGTGGTGGTGAACCTGGAGCCTACCACAGGAAGCACATGGGCATTGGTAGGGAATTTACAGTTAGTTGTGATCATTTCCCTTGTGAACCGCAGCTTAATCAGCTAATTAAGTTCACTAGGTTTGTTTGAATAGGGAAATCTGCAAATTGTTTAGGATTCTGACCCTCCAGGACTGGAATTGGGTAAAGCTCCTACGTTAACACCAGTTATTGTATCTCACAAGTCTTGGGCTGTGGGCAAAATTGCAAAAACACAGAGCTGGACACCACAGCACTGCCCAATGTGCCACTAATGCAGAGCGACAATGCAAGGTCATTTATGTTTTATCTAAACACTGACGTTTACTGAATAAACAATTATGGATTGAAATCAACCATTTGAAGACAAAGCGAGCTACTGAGTATGTAACATAATCAATTTCAAGGGGAAAATGAGGGTAACCACAGTCAGACGCCCTCCTATTAACCTACCTTTCCATTCAGGGTGGTGGCACTGGCATCCTGTCGCTCCTCATGCATGGGCTGGATGATGGTCCACTCTATGGCATTTGGGTCATATCGCTCTACAATATTCAGAGGCGACACGTCTAAACGGCCACCCATCACATAGATGAAGCCGTTACTTACGGCCACACTGACACAACAGCGGCGCCAGTGCATAGGGGCCATGTGCTGCCATGTCCGTGCGACGGGGTCAAATCTGAGCACAGCATCGGTGAAATTATGGCCATCATAACCCCCAAAACAATACATGAAGCCATTTAAACACACACTGCCATGGCCGGACTGGCGAGTCTCCTGCCCCTGTGTTATATCCACCCAGCGGTCGGCCCGGGTGTCATAGGCTTCAATCCAGTTTGTCGTGCGCATGTTCCATCCACCAACAGCCAGCAAAATGTCAGAGGGCAAGCGCGGGCGGATCAGTGGGTTCTCAAAATCAGATCGTGGACGTTCATCATGAAGATCATAGATGACCTTCAGTGATGATTGGCCTGCACGCCACATTGGCCTTCACTAGATCGTTGGCTTTGACGATTTTCATGAAGTATTCCGGATCCATACGAGCCATCCGAATCTACACAGGAAACAATGAGAGAATGAGAGAATTCCCATGAGTTCCTTAGTGCTTTCTGTGAATCTCTGGAGATGAGCAATTCCTAACATTAAGGATACAGCAGTAAGTGCAAATTTTTATTTCTTTAGCTGAAGCCATTTACTTTGAAAGTCTCAGATGTGTCAGCTAACACTTGTTTAATGTAAGACATCTGAGTGTTTTGTTTTCCATTATTTGTTACACTCTCCTCCTAGGTGTAATACCTGGAAGCCTTGGTTGTACACTTATGGGACATGGAAATGGAGGTTCAGTCTGTAGCTACAGTAATAAGGACTTTACTCAATGAGCATTCTATTGTTATATACACAAGTCAATGAGAACATAGTATAACTATACTCACCTTGGCCAATAGGACTGAAATGTGGGCCTCTCGGGTGGCAGGCTCGTGCTCGATCCACCGGAGGATGGCCTCAAACACCACATCCTCTTCTCTGACATTAAGCTCATCCTGCTCGATGATGTCAGAAAGTTGTTCAAGACTTAGTTCTGGGAACTCATTTGAGCTGATGGCAACCTCCTTGAAGTTTTTCAAGATTAAGTTGAATGCAGACTGGTGCAGCTCGTTTACGCAGTAGACATCGGCGATTTTAAGAAGGCCAATGCAGTTGTTGAGGCAGAGCTGCTCATGCAGGAAATCACAGCAGCGCTGCACGATGCCCAAGACACTGAGATAATCAGCAGCTGCCAGGAGGTTCTCCACATTCTCAGCTGTGATGACCACAGAGTATGTGTAGGCATACTCTATGACCTGCCTCAGTGTTTCTGGGGAAATGCCTGGGAGTTGGTACTCCCGCTTTCCTGAATCATTCCAGTCACTGGCGAACAGAGCCCTGAAACACAATCCAGAAGTGACTCATCTAATAAATATCGGTTTTGCAGGCAAAGTTAAATAAGGGGTTTTCTAAATCTTCTGAACCAGGGACCCCCAAATGGAAATTAAGCAGAGATAAGGACCCCCTGCTACAGATGATCTCATAGGCATTTAAGAACTAGGGGCCTGGGGCTTTAATTATTATTTTTCCAACAGTAGCTCCCCCTTTAATATATTTTACTTGGGCTGGTGGGCAAGTCCCCCGGAATACTTTGTTTTGCCTGTTTGACATGGTCCCCTTTTTATATATTTATACCATTATTATTATTATTATTATTATTATTATATAGTAAAAGTTAAGGTGGTACACTTATCAGAAATATTTCATGATCAGCACTGACCTACATTAATATAATTTAATATAATGTATATTAATATAAACTTTCTGTCATCCTAGAGCCTTATTGCCAAGGAGAAGTCATTGCTAACGAGAGATAAAAACTGACTCCTTGCTGTTTTCGCATCTTCATATATGGGTCACAGCTACTTACTGGAAGTAGGAGCTACAGCCACACAGAATTACTCTATGGGCGTTGAATTGAACACCGTCGGTGATGAGGACCACGTCACAAAGCTGTCCTGCCAGCCGAAGCTTGTTAAACACTTCGAACGCCGGGGACATCAGTACTCGCTCCATGTCGTGTGCCATCATAATTCAAAAATGTGGATATCTCGTCTCTCTCTCCTTTTTATATCACTCGAAATGACGTGTACATACATTCTAAGACGCAAAAACCGCACTTTGCGTCACAGTTTCCTAAGATACCGTAATGTTTATTTTTAAATCTATATTTGAGACTCGAAATGGATTGGGGGGCGGGGGGGGGGGGGGGGGGTATATTCTACGCACAATCAGCTGTACAAGAAGAACAAGTGAAATGTTTTTAACATCACTTTAGGAAAATGTATACCGTGCTTATCTTAGAATTTAAGTTTTGTATTATGTAAGAATAGTCAAATCACGAATTCCCGAAATAAAATAAATAAATAAATAAATGTTTTCATATTTTTTCTCCTCCGCTACGTTTCTAAAAATGAAAAACAAAAAAGGTCCTTTACATGTCTGTCAGGAACGAGGTTTAAGTTCGCATCTTATTCCCTAGTTTCCACTTTAGACATAAGTCATTGAGCAACAAATGTCCACAGGACATTATTTTATGGGCTAAATCTAGTCGGCCCGTTGTGGCAATTATTTGGAACAAGAATAGTCCTTGAAAATTGGGCTGGGCGGTCCGTCTGTTTTGGTCAACATTTAGCACAAGGCGGACGTATTTATCGGACCGCATATATCCCCAATACGGTCATGAAAACAAATTGCAGCAAGTGTGGAATTATCCCAGTGATTATTGTGCTGTGTACACTTCACCCAAATCCTGAACGCTATTGAATATAATCGATTATGTATTATAGAGCAGTTATGTTAATCAAGGTACAGTGTGCAATATCACTCCATGAGCTATTGACCATTTTCCTGTTTTATGATCTTTTCTTGAGAAATCGTTTTTTATTTAATTTTTTGTAATTCCTCACTTCTGCCGACTAACTCCTCCACGTTTAATATATTTTCGTGCAGGTTTTTAAGTTTGTTTTCCTGCAGCTTCACGGCACCCATCGTTCTTGCGCACCCACACAGATGGACGAGTTAAGCTAGAAGTGGATGGGAGTAGTGGCAGGACAGATATTCCGAGGGCGCCCATTAAACGATGTAAGTAATTATTATTTATCGTTAGAATTCTCACTTAACACAGAATGTTGTCTTTGGCTGAAGTTTAAACAGTCGAGCTGAATTGTGGGAAGATAAGCTGAAGCTGTTCGCGTCCGCAGCTAATGCTCGCGCCATGACTAGCTAGCACATAGTGAAATGGTGAATGGATTTGGCGACATTTTCCGTTTGAATCGAGTACAGAGACGTAGGTGTTGTTTTGTTTGTGGCCCTGCTTTTACAATGCACGTGTAGCAAAGTGAAGTTGGGATCTGCTTGCGTCTTTTGCAGCTAACATCACACTCGATATAGCCGCAGTTTATTGTGGAATCGCCATTTTGGGTGTACACAACGCAAGAGCGCACGAGTGTTTATATAAAACAATTCCACTCTGGCTGAGTTTTCTTCTTCTTATTATTTTTCATGCTATACTATATACAAACTTTTTACTGTACATCTTAGGATATAGTTCATTGTGACAATATAAATGGTAGGAGAGAACTACAACAGCAACGACTGTGGGTTGGGGCTGGGTAGGGGATAACGTTTTCATAGTTGGGATTAGGGTTTTGCCCATAGACATGAATGCAGAGTCCCCATAAAGACATCTAGCACATCTTCTTCTTTGTGTTCTGGAATTGCTTCTTGTAGGTTAAGTTAGAATGGTTTTCACTGTTCTTTGGTCTGGAGAACTGGCTGATTAATCACAGTTGAGTTTTGTGGGCAATCAACCATATGAATATGTACATATATGTGTGTGTGTGTGTGTACAGTAGTGTGCAAAAAATCATAAGCAGTCAAAAGAAATTGTGTGATTGTTAGGGTCTGTAGCAGCTAATCACTGCTGTTAATAGCAGCTACTATAAACTACTGTTAATATAACTGCTAATAACATAACAATTTTCCCGTTTTTTTTTTTTGTGTAATAAAGCCTATAATGTAATAATGTGATACGTTTTTGATTCAAATATGTTAGTATGATATTGGTAAGTTATTACTGTATCAGCCTTTATTATATTAAGGGGGAAAATTAGCACATTATTGGCAGTTATTACATTAACGGTAGACATCATATTATATATGTCTAATGCAGGGGCGCTGCTAAGGATTTTGGGTCCCATGAAAGGAATCTTGACAGGGCCCCCCACACAGTTTATTGGGGGCTTCTCTGGGCCCCCTCTCAGTCATGGGCCCCGAGAATCGTCATCGTTTACCCCCCCTTTACAGCGCCCCTGGTCTAATGCACGAAGCATTAACGTTAGATATGCTTGTACCACAACTTATTAGGCAAGAGAGAAGTTCTATTGCCCATTTTCATTGCAAACCAGCTTAACATTTACAGGATAATTAATTGCAAGTTCCGATGTAGGCTGCCATTCACACACACAACTGGAAATAATAAAATGCCTGGACAGAGCAGATACAGCCATTGTAGCCTTCGCTCCTGTCTGCTGCTGTATGCAAATCTCACTGAACCATTAAAGCTGGAGCAGAAGTGATGTCTCCGACTAATTGCTGGTTGTTAGAGAAGTACTCAGAATAATGAGAAATAAAGTAAGAATTGTGAGGGAAAAAAAAACAGAATTTCGACTTAATAAGTCAGAATTCTGAGATAAATGTGTGTTTTTTTTTCTACTCCAGATGGCAGAAAACTCTAAAATCAACAAAGCTCAAGAGTCATAATTCAGAATTTGTTCATTTAGATCAGAAACAGCTCTATGGGATGTTTTCGTCTAATCAGACTGTACCACATGGTTCATATGTAACACTTTTCTGGAGACCGCAACAAATGGGGGATTCTGAAACTGCCCGTTTGTTTGGAAAATTCCAGTCACCCTGAGTGAAAAAGGGTAGAACCCTCCCTCCTGTCCCACTGGCCTATGATTGCCTGATAGCAGGAAGAGACGGTCTATAGGGGAAAGTAACCTTCAGTTTAACTCACAGAAAGACAATAAATAGTAGCACTTAACAAATGAGAGAATATTAATTGACTAGGACAAACTGAGATGAGCAACAGGAAATATAACTGTAAGCTGATAAGAGAAAAAGAAGGGGAAAATGGAGGGAAATTTGCTGCTTCTGATTGGATGCAAGCATGCAGGTCAGCTGATCCACCTGAATGTTTCCAACTCAGCAATCGGTGATGAAGGGTCAGTAGATTGGCTAAGTGTTGGAACCAGAAGCAGAAGCTGGCTTTCATGCTCTGGAGGGTGCTGTGGCATGAAACCTTAAGCAGTTCTTTACGCATATGATGCTCCTTTAGGGGGTGCCATAGACATTCGGTCTGCATATATATTATGTTTTATCAGTGTTTCTTGTGGACCCTCAGCAGTCCATGTTTTTGCTCTCTCCCAGCACCAGCTGTCTGGCAAGGAGCAAAAACGTGGATGGACTGGGGGTTCCTGTGGATCAGGTTGAAGAACATTGTTCTGTATTGTTTTTGTTAATTGATTGATATTCAGAATTTATTTTTGGGGCTTTGGCTGCATCTTGGTTATAATGTTTAATTGAGATATGAATTAATATGGAGAACACCACACACACGGCACAAATTCTATAAAGATACTACTCATAAATTTAATGTGATAACACATGTGATAAAAATACAAATATAAGGGCTTTATTTGTATGAATAAAGCATTTCACATATCTAACACATGTGTCCCCAACAACCGTAGCCAGATATTAAATCTGTTCTAGAAGAGCACACTCATTGCTTGCTGTAAAAGCATGCAGGAGGTCCCAGCTGAGCTCTGCTATAGTTGTGCTCTGTGTATTATTCATTTGGCAGATGCTCTAAGACAGAGAAATGGTTGGAGAGAACAAGGCAATTAACAAATGCATGCAAACAAGTGGCATGTTACACAACAGGAGCAAACCATTACAGCATCCGATAACAAAGGAAAGCAGTTGTCTTGCCATAATTGCATTTTGATAGCCGTTCTAGTGCCTTAACCTCTATGCTCTGACTCCACTGTAAGGTCTAAGTTCTGTTCCCTCAGTCCATTATTCAAGAGGCATTTTCCTTATTTTGGTGAATGTTTCTGATTCTTGTTAGTGTCCACTGTTTCTGTTGATTAAGTCCAGTGATGCTAGCCACACCGGTCGATGCGTAACCTGGTTACCCACCAGGCAGGCAGATGGGGGCAGGTGGGCGAGGTGCAGCGTACTGTATGATGCAGGGGGGCACTGTGCAGCAGCTGAAGTTCCTCTTGGGCGTAATCATGTCCTGCGTACGGAACCAGCTGCCTTTCTCTGCATTGTAGCATTCCACCTTTGCAGTGACTTTGAAGCCATCGGAGCCTCCCATTGCAAACAGCAAGCCGTCCACCACTGCGATGCCGAAATAGCTCCTTTGTTGTTTCATGGGAGGTCCAGCGTGCCACTGGTTAATTGCAGGGTCATAAACCTCCATACTCCGCACTGGATGAGCCCCGTTGGTACCGCCCACCTGGGAGACACCAATGGTAAGTGATCACTCGGGTACCAAACAGATTAGTAAATATCAGCTTTCTCGAAGTCCGGAAATCTTAAGGAATTATCGCCCTATAATAGCAGACTGCACAGAACCTCCCATTGTCTATATAGGACACAAGCTTATAACTAATTTGTGTTCAACATACATGTCAACATAACTGCAGTGAAAAAAGTGGATTTGGGCAACAGAAAACCTGTACAATTCAGTGAAATACTTCTTATGTTCATATATTTTGCTTTTATTATTATTTTTATTAGTACTAAAAATAATACTTGTATTCAGACACTGAAAAAAACAACAAACAGAGCAATTGTGTCTGGAACTACAGAATATAACTATAATCAAAAATCTAAGTTTTACTAAGCGTATTCGTTTAAAACCCAGATATGCAGGGAGCATATGTGTATTGAGATGGGCCTTCCCAGCAGGTCATTTCATCCACTGAATTCTTTTGTTTGATTTAAGCGCATTACAATCTGTGACACAGCAGCAGTGACAAAAAATGAGTCTCAGATAAATCTTGAGATTTGACTCCTTTGTTTCAGAGTACAAGAAAGGAATCACTCACCGCATAGATGTTTCCCTGATATGCAACTACTCCGAGGCCACGTCGGCGAGTGCGCATGGGAGCGATCAAGGTCCATTCGCCCGTGAGTGGATCATAGCACTCCGCAGTGGAAGTGGTCTGAGCTCCATTGTTACCCCCACAAATGTATATCTAGGAAAGATGGTTCACAAGTGATGTGTGTTATGCTGTATATGATTGGAGATGGAGATCTAGAAAGCATAAATGTACATTTAGCTAATGCATGTTTAATCCATCCATCTTCCATAAAAGTTTATTCGGTACAGGGTGGTGGTGAACCTGGAGCCTACCACAGGAAGCACATGGGCATTGGTAGGGAATTTACAGTTAGTTGTGATCATTTCCCTTGTGAACCGCAGCTTAATCAGATAATTATTAAGTTCACTAGGTTTGTTTGAATAGGGAAATCTGCAAATTGTTTAGGATTCTGACCCTCCAGGACTGGAATTGGGTAAAGCTCCTACGTTAACACCAGTTATTGTATCTCACAAGTCTTGGGCTGTGGGCAAAATTGCAAAAACACAGAGCTGGACACCACAGCACTGCCCAATGTGCCACTAATGCAGAGCGACAATGCAAGGTCATTTATGTTTTATCTAAACACTGATGTTTACTGAACTTATATTAAATTATGGATTGAAATCAAGCATTTGAAGACAAAGCGAGCTACTGAGTATGTAACATAATCAATTTCAAGGGGAAAATGAGGGTAACCACAGTCAGACGCCCTCCTATTAACCTACCTTTCCATTCAGGGTGGTGGCACTGGCATCCTGTCGCTCCTCATGCATGGGCTGGATAATAGTCCATTCGTTGGCTTCTTGGTCATATCACTCGATTATGATTAGAGGCGAGAAGCGTAAATGGCCACCCATTACATAGATGGAACCATTAATTACGGCCACGCTAACATTTCAGTGGCACCAGTGCATCGGTGCCATGTGCTACCATGTCCGTGCGACGGGGTCAAATCTGCGTAGTGTTGGTGAAATTGTGGCCATCAAAACCCCCAAAACAATACCCAAAGCCATTTAAACACACACTGCCATGGGCGGACTGGCGAGTCTCCTGCCCCTGCGTTACATCGACCCAGTGGTCGGCCAGGGTGTCATAGGCTTCAATCCAATTGGTTTTGCGGAAATTCTAGCCACCAATGGCCAATAAGATGTCAGCGGGCAGGCGTGGGCGGATCAGTGGCCTTTATTTTTTTTATATATATATTCCCTCCACCACCCCCCCTCTGCGGAGGACTACTTTATTTCTATTTATTTATTTATTTTTATTTATTTCCTCAAGAGAGGGAGAGAGAGGGGGACAGAAGGACGAAAACGGAGAAGAAGGGAAATAGAGAGAGAGCGAGGGAAAAGAGAAAAAAAAAAGAAGAAAGAAAACCACAGATAATCTGCTTCAATACCTGCTGATGAGAGAAAACAACAACCAACATCTGTACGAGTCACAATGAGCATGTTAAGGAGCAACAGCCGATCAAGACAGTGTGTGTCTGTGAGAACCTGTTTGTACCCCTGTGTGCACACCTGTGTATGTGAGCGCGCTGGTGTTCAAAAGGTCTCTCCATGTAAATGTCTAGTAGTATGTATGGGGAGCCACAGCCCCATCCCTCAGGACATGAAGCAGACACGGAGGAGGCCCGGACCCCAGACAGCCAGAGGCCCCCCAGGGCATGGGAGCCCCCGGAGGACCACCGCAGGGAGAATAGCATCCCTCACCCAGAAAAGGGCAGAGGAGAGCTCCGGAGGGAGGCCATCCGGCAGCCACAGTGCAGGAGCCCCAGGGGGCCGTGGCGGCAAGCCCGCAGGCTACACCAGCGGCCGGCCCCACCAGGGCAGACCAGGCCCTGGGCCCAGAGATCCAAGGGCCCCCCCAGCAAGGGCCCGACAGAGCCAGGAGGGCCAGATCCCGCCAGGCAACCGCCGAGGGCGAGCCAGCACCCACCCGAGCACCCAGCCCTGGACATCGAGAACCACCAACGCACCAGTGGCCAGGTGCCCCATCCACCAGCAGGGAGTGTGGCGGGGGGGAATAGAGCCCGAGATGTTATTTCAGGTGGAGTCTAGAACCCAACCTGACACATGCGTATAGACAAACAGGCACACACATATACAAGCATACGTTCCCACCCTCATGCACACATAAACAAATATTTACACATTCACCCAACATAGAGACACACAGAAATGAACGCTGTACACACACTCTCACTCCCCGTATATACTCTCTGTGCACCCCATTTTTTTCCTCTGCCGAGGAAACCGGAAGACCACCCTGGACCCCGCAGCAGCCGGGAAGCGCACCAGCCCAGACCCCGACCAGACGGCCAGATCAGTGACCTTTCAAAGTCAGATCGTGGACTTTTATCGTCGAGATCATGTATGATCTTCAATACATCAGTGATAATTGGCCTGCACGCCGCATTGGCCTTCACTAGATCGTTGGCTTTGACGATCTTCATAAAGTACTCCGGATCCATACGAGCCATACGAATCTACACAGGAAACAAAAATGAGAGAATTCCCATGGGTTCCTTAGTGCTTTCTGTGAATCTCTGGAGATGAGCAATTCCTAACATTAAGGGTACAACAGTAAGTGCAAATTTTAATTTCTTTAGCTGAAGCCATTTACATAGAAAGTCTCAGATGTGTCAGCTAACACTTATTTCATGTAAGACATTTGAGTGTTTTGTTTTCCATTATTTGTTACACTCTCCCAGGTGTAATACCTGGAAGCCTTGGTTGTAGACTTATGGGACATGGAAATGGAGGTTCAGTCTCTAGCTACAGTAATAAGGACTTCACTCAATGAGCATTCTATTGTTATATACACAAGTCAATGAGAACATAGTATAACTATACTCACCTTGGGCAACAGAGCTGAAATGTGGGCCTCTCGGGTGGCAGGCTCGTGCTCGATCCACCGGATGATGTCGTCAAACACCGCATCCTCTTCTCTGACATTCAGCTCATCCTGCTCTATGATGTCAGAAAGTTGTTCCAGGGTGAGTTCTGGGAACTCGTTTGAGGTGATGGCAACCTCCTTGAAGTTTTTCAGGATGAAGTCGAATGCAGACTGGCGCAGCTCATTGAGGCAGTAGACATCTCCGATCTTCAGAAGCCCAACACAGTTGTCGAGGCAGAGCTGCTCATGCAGAAAGTCGCTGCAGCGCTGTATGATGCCCAGGATACTCAGCCGATCAGCAGCTGCCAGGAGGTTCTCCACATTCTCAGCCGTGACGAGCACAGAGTACGTGTAGGTGTATTCCATGATCTGCTGCATCGTATCTGGGGAAATGCCTGGGAACTGGTACTCCCGCTTTCCCGAATCCTTCCAGTCACCGGTGAACAGAGCCCTGAAAACAATCCAGATGTGAGTCAGAATCAGCTTTTTGGCTGATCACACAAGGAATTTGTCTCCAGTTTGTTGTCACTCTCAGTGAACTTAAACAGGAGACATACAAAAAATAAAAAACAGGACCACAACGGGACTCATTTAATAATTTTGGGTTTCCTAACTCTTCTGATCCAGGGACCCCCAAATGAATATCGACCAGAGCTAAGGACCCCCTGCCACAGATGATCACATAGGTACTTAAGAAGTAGGGTCAGGAAGGGCTTTAATCTTATCTTTCCAGCAGTGGCTCCCTAAAAATATTTTTCACTTAGACTAGAGGGCAGGTCCCCCGGAATATTATTTTTGCCACTGATTGACGTGGTCCACTTTTTGTAATATTTTTACACAGCTATTATATGCCAAAAGTTAAGGTGGTACCTTTAATAACTGTAGCTCAGAAATATTTTTGCTAACCCCGTAGTATACTAATATAACACAATAATTGTCATGACCTGTGCGTCCAACCCTTGTATGTGCTCAGGATGAACCTGCTCTCATCTGTGAAAAGCTCAGGGTGCCAGTGGCAGACCTGCAAATTCTGGTATTCTATGGCAAATGCCAATCGAGCTCTATGGTGCTGGGCAGTGAGCACAGGGCCCACTAGAGGACGTTGGGCCCTCAAGCCACCCTCATGAAGTCTGTCTCTAACCAAACAATCAGAAACATTCACACCAGTGGCCTGATGGAGGTCATTTTCTAGGGCTTCAGCAGTGTTCATCCTGTTCCTCCTTGCACAAAGGAGCCAATACCGGTTCTGCTGATGGGTTAAGGACCTTCTACGGCCCTGTCCAGCTCTCCTTAAGTATCTTCCTGTCTCCTGGAATGTCCTCCATGCCCTTGAGACTGTGCTGGGAGACACAGCAAATCTTCTGGCAATGGCACATATTGATGCGCCATCCTGGAGGAGTTGGACTACCTGTGCAACCTCTGTAGGGTCCAGGTATCGCCTCATGCTACTAGTAGTGACACTGACCGTCACCAAATGCAAAACTAGTGAAAAAACCGTCAGAAAAGATGAGGAGGGGAAAATGCCAGTGGCCTCCACCTGTTAAACCATTCCTGTTTTAGGGGTCGTCCCATTGTTGCCCCTCTAGTTCACCTGTTCATAATTTCATTAACACCAAAGCAGCTGAAACTGATTAACCACCCCCTCCGCTACTTAACTGACCAGATCAATATCTCAGTTGTTTAATAGACTTGATGCTATACTCTAATTAAAAAGTGTTCCTTAAATTTTTTTGAACAATGTATAATTGTAGCATCTCTTCCCTTGTCTTAAACTCCACACACCTAGAGTTGTAACCTAGCATCCTATTGGCCTTTTTTATTGCTTCCCCACACTGACATGGAAGCATCAACATACACACCGAGATCTTTCTAATAACCAGCTACCTTTATTTCAGTGGAACCCATAATATATCTGTACTTTTATATTTCTGCTCCCTGTATGGATTACCTTACATTTATCTATGTTAAATTCCATCTGCCAGGTATCCACCCAGTCGCTAATTAAATCCAGATCCCGTTGTAGCCTCTCCGCTGCTAGATCAGTACCTGCTACACCACCCACCCTGGTGTCATCTGCAAATGTAACCAGTTTACTGTATGTATTGGTGTCAATATCATTAATGTAAATTAGGAACAGTAGTGGTCCTAAAATTTAACCCTACGGTACCCCACTATGAACGCAGGCCCACTGTCATGCCCGGCTCGTACGATCGTCGTGTGTGCCACCCCCCTGATTATCCACGTGTGCTTCCCCAATCATGCCCAGCTGTATCTTGTTGTTTCACCATGTCTTTTGTCTATATCAGTCCACATCTTGCCCTGTCCGATGTCCGTCATTGATGTTAGTGCTGTTATGTCCTGTTCTGCCCATAGCCGTCTTTCCCCTAATAAAACCCCAGTTTTCCCCGTATTCTACCTCCCTGCTTCGTCCTTCCCTGCCTCCTTCCTGCCAGCCTGCCCGTCCGCACCCGCAAACTCTGACACCCACAATATAATAATATCGTGTACAGTACATACTGTAATCAGTCCAGAGGTAACATCACTTCTCCAAATTCAAGTTGCCGGCTATGTTTACTGTAGGTCCCAGGGGAAGGGGTTGCACTAAACCAGTATTTCAATGGATTACGAAAAACCTTAGTGCAGGGGTGCCCAAAGTGGGGCCCGCGGGCCAAGGTTGGCCCGCCGTACTATTTAGATTGGCCCGCCAATGGATATCTAAAATTTTAAATTATTACTGTACTAAAATTTGTTTCAAAAACTCTTAAAGCACGAATCCCAGTGTAGCTATCAGTGCGTTTATTTTTAGTGTATGTTGACCTAACTAATATATATTATACAGTCCTCACTCATGGTGCTTTGATTACATTTGAAATATCTAAGACTAAAATTGAAATACAAGCAACTATAAGGGTAATGTAGAGTATATCTGTCACGGGCGACCGCGGGCAGAGCGGCGATCGTGAGGGCAAGCGGGGAATCAGGAAGCAGGCAGGCAGGATTCGGGGCAAACGGGGATTTAATCAAAGGTTTTCGGGGAACAGGGAACATCGGACACTGACTGACATCAATGACGGACGAAGGACTCAGGTAAGACACGGACTGAAATACACAGGACTGAGCAAATGAACTAGATACAGCTAGGTACAATCGGGAGAAAACACGTGGGTAATCAGGGGGCGTGGCACACAGGAGGAGTGGACGAGCCGGGCATGACAATATCTGTGCACATATGTACATTTCCACACTTCATAAATAGTCATATTTTAACAATTTGCAAAAAGTCCCATGAGTCTTTGTTGCCGCCATACGGGATCAAACCAGTTTGTGGCGGGTCACCACCAGGCTGCTAGCTTAAGCCACTATCAACATGGAGCGGCATCGTCAGTGGCACACAGACAAAAGACATTTTAAAAAATGCTGGGAGGAAGAATATTTTTTCACTGACATAAATGCTAAAGCGGTCTGCCTTATTTGTAACCAGTCTGTTGCTGTACTAAAGGAGTATAACATTCGTCGTCATTATGAGACGAAGCACGCAGCATTTTCGCAATTCAAAGGTGATGCGCGAAAGAACAAGACCAGGGAGCTGCTGGCTAAACTTCACAGGCAACAAGGGACTCTTACACGGCCCTCGACAGCCCAGGACAGCGCGACACGGGCCAGCTTTGAGATTACTGCGCTAATTGCCCGGACTGGGAGATCATTTTCAACGGGTGACTTTGTTAAGGAGTGTCTGTCCATAGCTGCGACAATCATGTGCCCGTCACAGGCAAAAACTTTCTCCCAGATCAGCCTCTCACGAAATACTGTGACACGTCGTATTGAAGAAATGTCTCGAGACATTAAGGAGCAATTTAAAGCAAAGGCTGCTGGATTTGTCGCCTTTTCTTTGGCGTGTGATGAAAGCACGGACATTTCGGACTCTGCACAACTTTTGGTTTTCATACGGCGAGTAAATGAAAACATGGAAATAACTCAGGAGCTGGCTGGATTTGAGACACTGCGCAGCACAACAAAAAGTGAGGATTTGTTTGCAGCCGTTGAGCGAGTGTTGGATACGAACGGGCTGAGCTGGGAAAAATTGGTTGGGATAACAACTGATGGAGCACCTGCCATGGCTGGGAGGAAAACAGGCCTTGCCACACTAATTTCCCAGAAGTTTTCCCAATGTGGAGGTAAGGTGGCAAAATACCACTGCATCCTGCACCAAGAGCAACTATGTGCCAGATCAGTTGGTATGGGAGACGTGGTGCGTGACGTGATTAAAATCATAAACTGCATACGATCAAAAGCGCTCTCACACCGCCAGTTCAGAGCTCTTCTAGAGGAGGTTGATTCACAATACAAGGATGTGCTTTACCACCAAGAGGTGAGGTGGCTGAGCCGCGGGAAAGTCCTCAAAAGATTTTTTGAGGTGCGCCATGTCATCGCGGAGTTTCTGACAAGCAAGAACAGTGACACTCAAGTCCCCACAGATGAAAAATGGTTTTGTGACGTGGCTTTTATGGTGGACATCACTGACCTGCTCAACACCCTGAATATTCAGCTTCAAGGGAAGGATCAGATCATCACTGAGCTGTTTGACCACATAACGGCCTTCAGGTCGAAGCTGCAGCTACTCTGTCGACATCTGTCAGCAGGTAGGTTAATACATTGTACACACACAGAGACACACATACACATTCAGTTTTAATGGTGATAATGTCTATCATACTGTATTTTATGCCGTAAATAAGTCCCGGCCTTGTTAACTGTGTTGTGGAGGGACAGCGCTGTCCATGGTTCTTAAACTTGATTGACAGGCAGACATGCGCTTTGTTTGTCTTTTGGAGCTTGCATATTTTTTGTGATTGTAAAAATGCTTATGATTTAATCAAGTGATAATGGAGAGGAAAGGTGGCAGCATGTACCTGCACCTCACATGATAAAAGTGCAGTTACTGGGATTGATATTATGTGGAATATGTTAGTAAGTGCATTTACTAACATATCCATATTCCACTGTTGTGCAGTTAAAAAGTATTGTTAAAAAGTATTATAATAAAATTGTAAGGCTAACTCTTTCAAAGTACATAAAACAACATTTATGTTGCAATATTTATTATTATTTGACGACTTAGCAGCTCTTTCACTTCTTCCCAGGAAACCTTGCACACTTCCCTAGTCTGAGAGAGGTCAACCTGGTGAAGCAGAGACTGCCTGAATATGCAGCACTTCTCCGACACTTGGAGCAGGACTTTGCGTTGCGCTTTGAGGACTTTAGGGAAAGTAGAGGTGACATGGAGCTGTTTTCTCAACCCTTCACCATAAGTGTGGACTCAGTGCCTGATCACATTCAGATGCAGCTAATTGAGTTTCAGTGTGATTCTGAGCTAAAGAATAAATTCATGTCACTACACCTGAAAGACTTCTACACACATGTCTCATCTGAAAGGTACCCAGACATTAGGAAACATGCACAGGTCATGTTAGCTTTGTTTGGCAGCACTTACATCTGTGAACAGACTTTTAGTGTAATGAACCTTAACAAGTCCAGGCTCAGAAGCACTCTGACTGACCCACACCTACAGGACATCCTCACCCTCTCAGTGAGTCAGCTGCAACCTAATATTGATAGGCTGATAAACGCCAAAGAACAGCTTCATGTTTCTCACTAGTGGTGCAATTATATTGTTCCTACTGTTGTTGTTGTGTTGCTGTTGGACATGCACTCTTTGACATTTTGCACTATATGTGATTACAAAAGTTTAGACGTGTTCTAAATGCCTATATATGACTTATTTGTCATATTTTGTTTATGTTATTTACACAGAAAGGAAGGTTAGATAACTGTTTGATAAATAAAACTACTTTACTTTACTATTAGTGTTTGTATTTTGTGTAAAATATTACATTTGGCCCGCGGTCCTCCGATAGATTTTCATTTTGGCCCACTAAGGGAAAATGTTTGGGCACCCCTGCCTTAGTGCTTAATTAGTAATCACCGATGGTTGCAGCGGAATTTCTGAAGAGAACCGTCAAACGAGAACAACGTTTATCCAAAATGGGAAATTTATGACGCTTTCACAAACTACATAATATGAAAAAGAAAACTTTATTTTAAGTATGCAATGTCAGGAGAAGATTCAGCTCCCATCTCCAGCAGAGCTTCTCCCATGTCCTGGAGGACGCAGGGGACTGACTAGTACGAATGGGCCTTGTTCCATGCCTCCATTGTGGAGGCGGCTGACTGGAGCTGTGGCCTGTTGTGGCAGCAATCCCCGAACCCGCTGGTGGACAGCGTTGATGAAATGTTGGAATGCGGCTTCGGCAGTCGTCGAGGTAAAAACTCAGGTGTGGGAGGAGTTTAGCGAGGCCATGGAAAATTACTTCCGGACAGCTTTGTCTTCAAAGACCTCGATCCCACCAACACACCTTCCAATGAGGAAGCAGAGTCTGGGGAAAAAAAGAGGTGTCTATATAAACTCAATGTATGTTATAGGGAAAGAATTCGGGGTGGGGGGTGTAAATGAGGTTACGTACTGGGCATGCTGTTGTGGGCAGATGGGTTTCTCTCCTCCTTGGCGGCCATTAGGGACTAACGAGGTGAAGCGTATTCTATGATGCGGGGGTGCGCAGGCACTACGCAGCAGCTGAAATGCTGTCTGGCTCTGCTCATGTCCTGCGCACGATACCAGCTGCCTGTCCCCGCATCATAGCACTCCACCTTGTTAGTTACCCCAAACCCATCGTGGCCGCCCATCACAAATAGGAGGTCGTCCACCACTGCGATGCCAAAATCACTGCGCGGTGTGGACATGGGGGCCACAGCATGCCAGCGGTTTGTGGTAGGGTCATAGACCTCCATGGTCTGCAGGTGATCAGGCCTGTTGATACCGCCCACCTGAGAGATGCCAAAGATTCATTATCACTTGCTTGCCAAAAGGATGGGCAAACATCAACTTTCCCAAAGTCCCAAGATTTGACACAGAAAGGAATCACTCACCGCATATATCTTCCCTTTATATGCCGTGACTCCAAGGCTGTGACGGGGAGTGCTCATTGGAGTGATCAAGCTCCATTCGTTAGTGAGGGGGTCAAAGTACTCCACTGTAGATAGGCTCTCTGTTCCATTGTGGCCCCCACAGATGTATATCTATGAAAACCAATTTAACTGTGAAGACCGTTATACTGTATATGACTGGGGTTTGGAGGTTACAGATAAAGTTCATTGTGACTCAAAAATAAAAGTATATGCTATGCATAGTGTATGACAGGGTTCCCCAGTCCCGTTCCTGGAGGAACACAGTTTGCAAATTTCCCTTCTCAAACACACCATAATCAGCTAATTTTCAGGTTTAGTATGGCTGTTTGAAAAGGGAAATCTGCAAAGAGTTTTGGATTCTGCTCCCCCAGGAACAGAATAAAGGAAACCTGACATGGGAACACCATTTCATCTATCTCACAAGTCTTGGAGTTGACACCACAGCACTACCCAATGTGCCACTAATGGAGACCAATAATGCATTTATCCAAATACTTAAATGTATTGAACATAGTAATTGTGGATTAAAATCAGCAATCTGAAGAGAAAGAGAACTCATGACTGTGTAAAATACTCAATTTCAAGGGGAAAATGAGGGTAAACACAGTCAGACGCCCTCCCATTACCCTACCTTGCCATTCAGGGTGGTGGCGCTGGCATCGTTTCTCCTCTCATTCATGTGCTCGATCTGGGTCCATTCATTGGTTATTGGGTTGTAGCACTCTACAATGTTGAGGGGCCTGAAACCAATATGGCCACCCATGGCGTAGATGAGCCCATCGAGCACGACCACACTAACATTACATCGATGCCAGTGCATGGGGGCCATCTGCTGCCATGCTCGTGTGATCGGGTCGTATCTGCGCACGGTATTGATGAAATTTTGCCCATCAAACCCCCCAATGCAGTACACAAACCCATCATGGTACACCGTGCCATGACCAGCTAGGTTGCTCTGCTCCTCCTGCGTGATATCCACCCAGCGGTCGGCCCGTGTGTCATATGCATCAATGCAGTTTGTCGTGCGCATGTTCCATCCACCAACAGCCAGCAAAATGTCAGAGGGCAAGCGCGGGCGGATCAGTGGGTTCTCAAAATCAGAGAATGGACTTTCATCGTGAAGATCATAGATGACCTTCATGACATCAGTGATAATTGGCCTGCACGCCGCATTGGCCTTCACCAGATCGTTGGCTTTGACGATCTTCATAAAGTACTCCGGATCCATACGAGCCATCCGAATCTACACATGAAACAAGAATGAGAGAATTCCCATGAGTTCCTTAGTGCTTTCTGTGAATCTCTGGAGATGAGCAATTCCTAACATTAAGGATACAGCAGTAAGTGCAAATTTTTATTTCTTTAGCTGAAGCCATTTACTTTGAAAGTCTCAGATGTGTCAGCTAACACTTATTTCATGTAAGACATTTGAGTGTTTTGTTTTCCATTATTTGTTACACTCTCCTCCCAGATGTAATACCTGGAAGCCTTGGTTGTAGACTTATGGGACATGGAAATGGAGGTTCAGTCTCTAGCTACAGTAATAAGGACTTCACTCAATGAGCATTCTATTGTTATATACACAAGTCAATGAGAACATAGTATAACTATACTCACCTTCGGCAACAGAGCTGAAATGTGGGCCTCTTGGGTGGCAGGCTCGTGCTCGATCCACCGGAGGATGGCCTCAAACACCACATCCTCTTCTCTGACATTCAGCTCATCCTGCTCGATGATGTCAGAAAGTTGTTCAAGACTTAGTTCTGGGAACTCGTTTGAGCTGATGGCAACCTCCTTAAAGTTTTTCAAGATGAAGTTGAATGCAGACTGGTGCAGCTCGTTTACGCAGTAGACATCGGCGATTTTAAGAAGGCCAATGCAGTTGTTGAGGCAGAGCTGCTCATGCAGGAAATCATAGCAGCGCTGCACGATGCCCAAGACACTGAGATAATCAGCCGCAACCAAAAAGCGTAATGTTCCTAATAGAGTGGCTGATCTGTCCTGAAATCGTAAAACTGAAAAGTTTTCAAACACAGTATGTATATTATATAACATGTTGGATAAATAGATGTAATTTATTGGTGACTTCGTGTACATTGAAGTTTCTGCCTTTTAAACAACTATAAAGTAATGTTGTTTGTTATATAAAAAATGTACATTTAAATGTATGAAACAAAAAATGTATACACACACACATTACATTTTCGTTAGCTGTAAAATACAGTGAAGTGAAATCTCCATTATTTGCGTTGCAATATTCCACCACTAGGGGGCAATTTTGGACGAAGGAATCTCTTTAATGGCTGTTATAGGCCATAAGGTGAAGCAGCTTTTCGTTTCATTCCGTTCCTATATATGGGGCACTACATTCTTTTTACTCCAATAAAAGGATCAATTGGTATAGAATGAAAAAATAAAAGTTCTCCATGTGTAATCCAGCAGTTATTTTTTTACAAGTGTATAAAGTTGGCAATAGTCCCATCCTCGCGTAATCATTTTTTAAAGGTGAGAGATGCGGCTTCGCGTCACGTGCTTGCCGCTAGACCAATGAGATGGCATAACGTCGGAACGACATGTAAACATGGTCTAAGATGGCAGCGCCCTTGTCACTATCGAGTAGCGAAGAGGATGAAATTATTGTCAGACCTCCACCAAAAGTCAGTAAAAGGGTTTATAAAAAATGCTATATGCATCTCACGTCCATAAAAAAAGAAGAAACGAAGGATTTTACACGCACACGGTGGGATACATTTAGAAACTGCATCAAACGGTGGCTTGACTTGCAGGGTGAGAGTCAGAAAATAGCAGAAACATACAAACATTGTCTAGAAATCGAGTTTGACCGTGTGCCCGAAGACGCAGGGTTTCACTCCACTTGCTACCGGCGTTTTATTGACAAAAAGCGCTTGGATGTGGCCGAGAAACGAGTTTCACGGTGCCCTGAAGCTGGTGATGATCATAACACAGACCAGTCTGTGTCATCGGGAAATAGTATTTCGTCAACGTATAGCCCAAAAAAAAAACTTAGGTCCAGTACCGGACTGCCGATAGCTTGTTTGGGTCCTGTACTTCCTGCTTTGTGCATAATTTGCAAGAAAACGGACAAGTACATCACTGTGGCAGGCAAACGCCAGAAGGACAATCTTTCACAAGCGGAGACGCTGTCGGCAGGTATAAAGCACACGTTTGAACTTAAAGTTATATGTCATATACTGAGAACCATAACTAACTTTCAAATACATCAATATTTACATTACATGTACATTATAATGTTTATAGTGCAGTCAGTTTTTGCATACACATATGCATGAACAGTGAGAACTGTTATGTTTTTTTAAATACATATTTATTACAGGCCAGTTGCTCAAAGCAGCTGAGATGAAGGAAGACACTAGCATTCTTGTGCATATTAAAGACAAAGACTGTGTGTCTTTGGAAGTACGATATCACAAGTCCTGTTACAGACAGTACACCAGGTTCTTGACAAAGTCTACTAGATTCCATGCTGAATCCTTTTGACTCACACCAAGATGGCATTGTGTCTTAGCTCTGGAATAGTTGCAGCTAAAGAAATTATGATGGATTTGCTCACAGCTTCAGAAAAGGGGGAAAATGCTGTTCAGGAATTTATGGACCAAAGACTGCTATCACCATCAGTTGACGTATTTGCTCCCATCAAAAAACTAAAACTAAAGACATTCAGTGATCAAGCCAAGACAAATAAGAAATCTGCAGCAGGCAAGGAAGTAATTCTACGTGCAGATAAGAAGCTTTTCTCCAGACGGCTCGTCATAGGTCAAAGAAGAAAGATATACTTGAGGGAAATTCTCTCCTACTCCTTGGGAACTGTGTCATATCCTTTATCAAGTGCTGATGGTTCTCTTGGAAAAACAAACAAATCAGCTCTCATGGATGTTCTGGAAACCAAAGGTGGAGACTGTTTAGTTGACAGAGTACCAGTAAATGGAGCTATACTTTTTGATGGCATGGCAGTCATTCAAGCCATTCAGTCCATACCAAGTACCTTCGGGGAGCTTGCTGACACTATATTATAGTACTTAGTCAAGCTTGCTCTCAAGCACAACTGTATATGGATAGATTTTGTGATAGACAAGTATCCAGAAATTAGTATTAAAAATGTAGAATGATCACGCAGAGCTGTTGGTGGCACACAACAGGTAAAAATTTATGGACGGGATCAAAAGACACAACACAATGGAAGAAGTTTCTGTCGGATGGGACAAACAAAGAAGCACTGGCAGAATTCCTCTATGTAATGTGGCGAGACGCTGATCTTACAATTTTAGGTAAGGACTTATATTTATACATAACACATGGAGACCTGTGTCACTGCATGGCTGTAACAGAGGGTTTACAAACTGTCAGTGCTGTTGAAAATCTGAAATGTGATCATGAGGAATGTGACACCAGGTTGTTTTTCATGCAAAACATGCTGCACAGGAACACCAAACTGTAGTCATCAAGAGCCCTGATACTGATGCGGCATTACTAGTGACTAGTGACCAACTAGTGATTGCATTAAGTCTGCAGCCAGATTTACCATGCAGATTGTATTTTTTCACTAGGGTTGGCAACAAAACGAGGATCATTGACTTATGTAAGGTGTCATCAGCTCTCTGCAACAGTGAATGTTTGGCACTTATTTGGATCCATACCTTCTCAGGCTGTGACTCTACAAATGCCTTTTATGGCAAGGGGAAAAAAGTCATTTTCTGTTGCTTGTGAGAAAGAGGAATACTTGACTGCATTTAGAAATCTGGGTAGCAGTTTTAATTTGGACCAGTCTACCTTTGAAGTGCTTTGCAAATATGTCTGTCACCTATATGGCCAATCATGTGCTAAAAGTCTGAACGATGCACGATACAAAGCATTCTGCATGGCATCATCAGCTTTGCCAGAACGATCCATGCCTCCGACAAGTGATGCTTTGTACCAACACTGCAAAAGGGCAAACTACCAAGCAGCCATAATGAGACATTCTCTGAAAGGTAAAATGTGTGCCCCTTCACCTGTTGGCAATGGATGGCACCTCGAGGATGGGGAGTTAAGTGACGTGGATGACTAGAAATCCAGCCCTTGATAGTGTGTTGCAGGTTGTCCACTGCAGTTGCAAGTAAGGCAAATGTGAGACTGGAAGATGCTCCTGTATGTCTGCAAATCTGTCCTGTACAGATTTATGCCGCTGTCTCAATTGTACAAATGTTTTCCAGGAAACAGAGGAAAGAGCTACATGTGAAGATGGTTCTGATGAAAGTGATAAGGATAGTAGTGATGAGTAAAGGTGATCTGTGTCACAGGTTACTTGGATTTGAGCTGTAATGAAGCAGCTGTAAAATGTTTAATATTTGTCGTTATTGAAAAATTAGTGCAGTAGTCCAGCATTTCAAGTCATTTTAGCCAACTTGGACCAAAAACTGTTTTTGTCTTTAATTTTGTGTGATTCCTAAGTGCCTACTGAACATTTTAATGAATAAAACATAACAAAAATGTTTAAGTTTCAATTTGTTCTTCAGTTTTATTTGGTGCCAATCGGTGAAGTTGAAGTGCATTATAAAAAAAAATGCATTATTTCATGGTCTTCCTTCAAAATTGAGTTGATTAATGCACAAATACTTGTCTCAGATATGTAGCTACATGTATAAATGTGGATTTGACATATATTTTGTTTTGATTAAATGCGTATTAATAAAGTTACAGGCCAAACTAGCAGCATGAGATTTTCGTTTTTTGTAAATTCCTAATTATACACATTTTTGCATCCTGACAAAAAAACTGCAGTATTTTTTGTGGAGAACTTTTAACATAGAAGCCATAAGACTGTTGTTTATCCAGAAATTCATTAAAAAAGTAGTGCCCAGACGTGGGAACGAAAAGTGATTTCTAGCCACTTTTTCTAGGTTCACCTTATGGCCTATTACCAACAGAAATGTTTGCTGCTACAGTATTCAGCTTTCTGGGTGTCCTGCAAAAAGAACTAGATGACTACAAGTAGGTATGGAATGCACACTGCCCATCTGACAAACCAGAAGCCACTTTTTGAAATGTAAATTTTATTATTGAAACATTTTGTTGGATTGCACTCTAGGTTTAATGGAAGAAACTGTGGATTCCATGTATCTCCTGAAAATCTTCGTAGTCTTTGTGGAGACAATGATCTTCAAATTCACTTTGAGGTCTTGCAGAGACAAAATGAACTTGCTCCACCAGTCAGCTGGGTTACTGCCATGGAGAATTATATTGCATTCAAAAGTGTATTAGGTCTATAAGGTAATTCTGCTAACAAATTGTACAAAGCTCTCAAAATTATTTTGGTTTTCAGACAACAAATAACATTTTTTCCAGCCTTTGTTCTCCAAATAAGACATTTATTTAAACGTTGTATACAAAAATAAATTAAGCATGTTCAACAAGAACACTTTGGCCATTATACATATTGCTGTGTATAGAGCCATTAAACTGCCCCCTTAAAGCTTTTTACTGCCAAACAAAGCTGTCAGGTCAAAAATCACACTGTTAAAAATGAAGTATAAAAGAATACAAAAATAACTTCTAACAACTTATAACACTTATTCAATAAGATTATAGAACAACATAATCATTACATTGCAATTCAATCACCAGAGGTGGCGTGGAGTACAATAATTAACAGCTTGGCTTCAGGGAATGCCAAACCCTTCAGGGAATCCCAGTGTTATTTAACTGTCCCATTCTGTGTCCCTTCCCTGTTTGGCCAGTAGGTGTCATTGGTCATCTCGTCCCACGTGTTGTCAGTCTTTCTTGTCCTCCCCTGTTGTCAGTCTGTAGCGTTTCCCTTGTTCCCTGCCAGCCACTTGTTGAGCACGTGGTTACCTGTAATTTCAATTCATTAACTTACTGTTTGCCATAGGCTTTTAAATACATTATAAATAATTTAAAAAAATAACATAACAAGAGATAATACTATGAATTTCCTCACTGATTAATTGTGTTGTGGGTTGGAACTCAGTATGGAGTCCCCACAAAGATACAGATACCTTATATGTGTGTGTGTGTGTGTGTGTGTGTGTGTAGCAGGGCCGTAGCACATCTTCTTCTTTGTGTTCAGGAATTGCTTCTTGTAGGTTAAGTTAGAATGGTTTTCACAGTTCTTTGGTCTGGAGATCAGGCTGATTAATCACAGTTGATTTTTGTGGACAATCAACCATATACATATGTACATATATATGTGTGTGTGTGTGTACAGTAGTGTGCAAAAAATCATAAGCAGTCAAAAGAAATTGTGTGATGTCACGATTGTTACGGTTTGTAGCAGCTAATCACTGCTGTTAATAGCAGCTAATAGCTGCTGTCTGTAGCAGCTAAACTACTGTTAATATAACTGCTAATAACATAACAATTTTCCCGTTTTTTGTGTAATAAAGTATATAATGTAGTAATGTGGTGTGTTTTTGATTCAAATATGTTAGTATGGTATTGGCAAGATATTATTGTATCAGCCTTTATTACATTAAGGGGGAAAATTAGCACATTATTGGCAGTTATTACATTAACGGTAGGTATCATATGTGCCCTTGAGAGGTAAAGTGGGCTATCCCACATGTCAGTCAAAAATGACTGTCCAATATTAATTATTGAGGGTCTATCTATCTTTTAAATATACTGAGATCTGTGCTACCTATGATACATATCAATTGTAGGGTATAGACACACTGATTTTTTTTTTTTTTAATTCAACTTTGGAGCTCATTTTCTCAAAACTTTGTTTTTGTGGGATAGCCCACTTTACCTCTCAAGGGCACATGTTATATAGGTCTAATGTACGAAGCATTAACGTTAGACATGATAAGCTGGTTACCCACCAGGCAGGCAGATGGGGGCAGGTGGGCGAGGTGCAGCGTACTGTACGAAGCGGGGGTGCGCAGGCACTGTGCAGCAGCTGAAGCTCCTCTTAGGTGCAATCATGTCCTGCGCACGGCACCAGCTGCCTTTCACTGCATTGAAACATTCCACTTTTGCAGTTACTTTGAAGCCATCGGAGCCTCCCATCGCAAACAGCAAGCCGTCCACCACTGCGATGCCGAAATAGCTTCTTTGTTGTCTCATGGGAGGCCCAGCGTGCCACTGGTTAATTGCAGGGTCATAGACCTCCATAGTCCGCACTGGATGAGCCCCGTTGGTACCGCCCACCTGCGAGACACCAATGGTAAGTGATCACTCGGGTACCAAACGGATAAGTAAATATCAGCTTTCTCGAAGTCAGGAACTCTTAAGGAATTATCGCCCTATAATAGCAGGCTGCACAGAACCTCCCATTGTCTATATAGGACACAAGCTTATAACTAATTTGTGTTCAACATACATGTCAACATAACTGCAGTGAAAAAAAGGGAATTTGGGCAACAGAAAACCTGTACAATTCAGCGAAAACTGTCAACCATCAAAAAAATACTTCTTATGATCATATATTTTGCATTTATTATAATTTTTATTAGTACTAAAAATAATACTTGTAGTCAGACACTGAAAAAACAAACAAACAGAGCAATTACGTCTGGAACTACAGAATATAACTGTAATCAAAAATCTAAGCTTTACTAAGCGTATTCGTTTATAACCCAGATATGCAGGGAGCATATGTGTATTGAGATGGGCCTTCCCAGCAGGTCATTTCATCCACTGAATTCTTTTGTTTGATTTAAGCGCATTACAATTTGTGACACAGCAGCAGTGACAAAAAATGAGTCTCAGATAAATCTTGAGATTTGACTCCTTTGTTTCAGAGTACAAGAAAGGAATCACTCACCGCATAGATGTTTCCCTGATATGCCGCTACTCCAAGGCCACGTCGGCGAGTGCGCATGGGAGCGATCAAGGTCCATTCGCCCGTGAGTGGATCATAGCACTCCGCAGTGGAAGTGGTCTGAGCTCCATTGCTACCCCCACAAATGTATATCTAGGAAAGATGGTTCACAAGTGATGTGTGTTATGCTGTACATGATTGGAGATGGAGATCTAGAAAGCGTAAATGTACATTTAGCTAATGGATGTTTAATCCATCCACCTTCCATAAAAGTCTATTCAGTACAGGGTGGTGGTGAACCTGGAGCCTACCACAGGAAGCACATGGGCATTGGTAGGGAATTTACAGTTAGTTGTGATCATTTCCCTTGTGAACCGCAGCTTAATCAGATAATTATTAAGTTCACTAGGTTTGTTTGAATAGGGAAATCTGCAAATTGTTTAGGATTCTGACCCTCCAGGACTGGAATTGGGTAAAGCTCCTACGTTAACACCAGTTATTGTATCTCACAAGTCTTGGGCTGTGGGCAAAATTGCAAAAACACAGAGCTGGACACCACAGCACTGCCCAATGTGCCACTAATGCAGAGCGACAATGCAAGGTCATTTATGTTTTATCTAAACACTGACGTTTACTGAATAAACAATTATGGATTGAAATCAACCATTTGAAGACAAAGCGAGCTACTGAGTATGTAACATAATCAATTTCAAGGGGAAAATGATGGTAACCACAGTCAGACGCCCTCCTATTAACCTACCTTTCCATTCAGGGTGGTGGCACTGGCATCCTGTCGCTCCTCATGCATGGGCTGGATGATGGTCCATTCGTTGGCATTTGGGTCATATCGCTCTACGATATTCAGAGGCGACACATCTAAACGGCCACCCATTACATAGATGAAGCCGTTACTTACGGCCACACTGACACAACAGCGGCGCCAGTGCATAGGGGCCATGTGCTGCCATGTCCGTGCGACGGGGTCAAATCTGAGCACAGCATCGGTGAAATTATGGCCATCATAACCCCCAAAACAATACATGAAGCCATTTAAACACACACTGCCATGGCCGGACTGGCGAGTCTCCTGCCCCTGTGTTATATCCACCCAGCGGTCGGCCCGGGTGTCATAGGCTTCAATCCAGTTTGTCGTGCGCATGTTCCATCCACCAACAGCCAGCAAAATGTCAGAGGGCAAGCGCGGGCGGATCAGTGGGTTCTCAAAATCAGATCGTGGACGTTCATCATGAAGATCATAGATGACCTTCAGTACATCAGTGATGATTGGCCTGCACGCCACATTGGCCTTCACTAGATCGTTGGCTTTGACGATTTTCATGAAGTATTCCGGATCCATACGAGCCATCCGAATCTACACAGGAAACAATGAGAGAATGAGAGAATTCCCATGAGTTCCTTAGTGCTTTCTGTGAATCTCTGGAGATGAGCAATTCCTAACATTAAGGATACAGCAGTAAGTGCAAATTTTAATTTCTTTAGCTGAAGCCATTTACTTTGAAAGTCTCAGATGTGTCAGCTAACACTTGTTTAATGTAAGACATCTGAGTGTTTTGTTTTCCATTATTTGTTACACTCTCCTCCCAGGTGTAATACCTGGAAGCCTTGGTTGTACACTTATGGGACATGGAAATGGAGGTTCAGTCTTTAGCTACAGTAATAAGGACTTCACTCAATGAGCATTCTATTGTTATATACGCAAGTCAATGAGAACATAGTATAACTATACTCACATTGGGCAACAGAGCTGAAATGTGGGCCTCTCGGGTGGCAGGCTCGTGTTTGATCCACCGGAGGATGGCCTCAAACACCACATCCTCTTCTCTGACATTAAGCTCATCCTGCTCGATGATGTCAGAAAGTTGTTCAAGACTTAGTTCTGGGAACTCATTTGAGCTGATGGCAACCTCCTTGAAGTTTTTCAAGATTAAGTTGAATGCAGACTGGTGCAGCTCGTTTACGCAGTAGACATCGGCGATTTTAAGAAGGCCAATGCAGTTGTTGAGGCAGAGCTGCTCATGCAGGAAATCACAGCAGCGCTGCACGATGCCCAAGACACTGAGATAATCAGCAGCTGCCAGGAGGTTCTCCACATTCTCAGCTGTGATGACCACAGAGTATGTGTAGGCATACTCTATGACCTGCCTCAGTGTTTCTGGGGAAATGCCTGGGAGTTGGTACTCCCGCTTTCCTGAATCACTCCAGTCACTGGCGAACAGAGCCCTGAAACACAATCCAGAAGTGACTCATCTAATAAATATCGGTTTTGCAGGCAAAGTTAAATAAGGGGTTTTCTAAATCTTCTGAACCAGGGACCCCCAAATGGAAATTAAGCAGAGATAAGGACCCCCTGCTACAGATGATCTCATAGGCATTTAAGAACTAGGGGCCTGGGGCTTTAATTCTTATTTTTCCAACAGTAGCTCCCCCTTTAATATATTTTACTTGGGCTGGTGGGCAAGTCCCCCGGAATACTTTGTTTTGCCTGTTTGACATGGTCCCCTTTTTATATATTTATACCATTATTATTATTATTATTATTATTATATAGTAAAAGTTAAGGTGGTACACTTATCAGAAATGTTTCATGATCAGCACTGACCTACATTAATATAATTTAATATAATGTATATTAATATAAACTTTCTGTCATCCTAGAGCCTTATTGCCAAGGAGAAGTCATTGCTAACGAGAGATAAAAACTGACTCCTTGCTGTTTTCGCATCTTCATATATGGGTCACAGCTACTTACTGGAAGTAGGAGCTACAGCCACACAGAATTACTCTATGGGCGTTGAATTGAACACCGTCGGTGATGAGGACCACGTCACAAAGCTGTCCTGCCAGCCGAAGCTTGTTAAACACTTCGAACGCCGGGGACATCAGTACTCGCTCCATGTCGTGTGCCATCATAATTCAAAAATGTGGATATCTCGTCTCTCTCTCCTTTTTATATCACTCGAAATGACGTGTACATACGTTCTAAGACGCAAAAACCGCACTTTGCGTCACAGTTTCCTAAGATACCGTAATGTTTATTTTTAAATCTATATTTGAGACTCGAAATGGATTGGGGGGCGGGGGGGGGGTATATTCTACGCACAATCAGCTGTACAAGAAGAACAAGTGAAATGTTTTTAACATCACTTTTGGAAAATGTATACCGTGCTTATCTTAGAATTTAAGTTTTGTATTATGTAAGAATAGTCAAATCACGAATTCCCGAAATAAAATAAATAAATAAATAAATGTTTTCATATTTTTTCTCCTCCGCTACGTTTCTAAAAATGAAAAACAAAAAAGGTCCTTTACATGTCTGTCAGGAACGAGGTTTAAGTTCGCATCGTATTCCCTAGTTTCCACTTTAGACATAAGTCATTGAGCAACAAATGTCCACAGGACATTATTTTATGGGCTAAATCTGGTCGGCCCGTTGTGGCAATTATTTGGAACAAGAATAGTCCTTGAAAATTGGGCTGGGCGGTCCGTCTGTTTTGGTCAACATTTAGCACAAGGCGGACGTATTTATCGGACCGCATATATCCCCAATACGGTCATGAAAACAAATTGCAGCAAGTGTGGAATTATCCCAATGATTATTGTGCTGTGTACACTTCACCCAAATCCTGAACGCTATTGAATATAATCGATTATGTATTATAGAGCAGTTATGTTAATCAAGGTACAGTGTGCAATATCACTCCATGAGCTATTGACCATTTTCCTGTTTTATGATCTTTTCTTGAGAAATCGTTTTTTATTTTATTTTTTGTAATTCCTCACTTCTGCCGACTAACTCCTCCACGTTTAATATATTTTCGTGCAGGTTTTTAAGTTTGTTTTCCTGCAGCTTCACGGCACCCATCGTTCTTGCGCACCCACACAGATGGACGAGTTAAGCTAGAAGTGGATGGGAGTAGTGGCAGGACAGATATTCCGAGGGCGCCCATTAAACGATGTAAGTAATTATTATTTATCGTTAGAATTCTCACTTAACACAGAATGTTGTCTTTGGCTGAAGTTTAAACAGTCGAGCTGAATTGTGGGAAGATAAGCTGAAGCTGTTCGCGTCCGCAGCAAATGCTCGCGCCATGACTAGCTAAAATGGTGAATGGATTTGGCGACATTTTCCGTTTGAATCGAGTACAGAGACGTAGGTGATGTTTTGTTTGTGGCCCTGCTTTTACAATGCACGTGTAGCAAAGTGAAGTTGGGATCTGCTTGCGTCTTTTGCAGCTAACATCACACTCGATATAGCCGCAGTTTATTGTGGAATCGCCATTTTGGGTGTACACAACGCAAGAGCGCACGAGTGTTTATATAAAACAATTCCACTCTGGCTGAGTTTTCTTCTTCTTATTATTTTTCATGCTATACTATATACAAACTTTTTACTTGTACATCTTAGGATATAGTTCATTGTGACAATATAAATGGTAGGAGAGAACTACAACAGCAACGACTGTGGGTTGGGGCTGGGTAGGGGATAACGTTTTCATAGTTGGGATTAGGGTTTTGCCCATAGACATGAATGCAGAGTCCCCATAAAGACATCTAGCACATCTTCTTCTTTGTGTTCTGGAATTGCTTCTTGTAGGTTAAGTTAGAATGGTTTTCACTGTTCTTTGGTCTGGAGAACTGGCTGATTAATCACAGTTGAGTTTTGTGGGCAATCAACCATATGAATATGTACATATATGTGTGTGTGTGTGTGTGTACAGTAGTGTGCAAAAAATCATAAGCAGTCAAAAGAAATTGTGTGATTGTTAGGGTCTGTAGCAGCTAATCACTGCTGTTAATAGCAGCTACTATAAACTACTGTTAATATAACTGCTAATAACATAACAATTTTCCCGTTTTTTTTTTTGTGTAATAAAGCCTATAATGTAATAATGTGATACGTTTTTGATTCAAATATGTTAGTATGATATTGGTAAGTTATTACTGTATCAGCCTTTATTATATTAAGGGAGAAAATTAGCACATTATTGGCAGTTATTACATTAACGGTAGACATCATATTATATATGTCTAATGCAGGGGCGCTGCTAAGGATTTTGGGTCCCATGAAAGGAATCTTGACAGGGCCCCCCACACAGTTTATTGGGGGCTTCTCTGGGCCCCCTCTCAGTCATGGGCCCCGAGAATCGTCATCGTTTACCCCCCCTTTACAGCGCCCCTGGTCTAATGCACGAAGCATTAACGTTAGATATGCTTGTACCACAACTTATTAGGCAAGAGAGAAGTTCTATTGCCCATTTTCATTGCAAACCAGCTTAACATTTACAGGATAATTAATTGCAAGTTCCGATGTAGGCTGCCATTCACACACACAACTGGAAATAATAAAATGCCTGGACAGAGCAGATACAGCCATTGTAGCCTTCGCTCCTGTCTGCTGCTGTATGCAAATCTCACTGAACCATTAAAGCTGGAGCAGAAGTGATGTCTCCGACTAATTGCTGGTTGTTAGAGAAGTACTCAGAATAATGAGAAATAAAGTAAGAATTGTGAGGGAAAAAAAATCAGAATTTCGACTTAATAAGTCAGAATTCTGAGATAAATGTGTGTTTTTTTCTACTCCAGATGGCAGAAAACTCTAAAATCAACAAAGCTCAAGAGTCATAATTCAGAATTTGTTCATTTAGATCAGAAACAACTCTATGGGATGCTTTCGTCTAATCAGACTGTACCACATGGTTCATATGTAACACTTTTCTGGAGACCGCAACAAATGGGGGATTCTGAAACTGCCCGTTTGTTTGGAAAATTCCAGTCACCCTGAGTGAAAAAGGGTAGAACCCTCCCTCCTGTCCCACTGGCCTATGATTGCCTGATAGCAGGAAGAGACGGTCTATAAGGGAAAATACCCTTCAGTTTAACTCACAGAAAGACAATAAATAGTAGCACTTAACAAATGAGATAATATTAATTGACTAGGACAAACTGAGATGAGCAACAGGAAATATAACTGTAAGCTGATAAGAGAAAAAGAAGGGGAAAATGGAGGGAAATTTGCTGCTTCTGATTGGATGCAAGCATGCAGGTCAGCTGATCCACCTGAATGTTTCCAACTCAGCAATCGGTGATGAAGGGTCAGTAGATTGGCTAAGTGTTGGAACCAGAAGCAGAAGCTGGCTTTCATGCTCTGGAGGGTCCTGTGGCATGAAACCTTAAGCAGTTCTTTACGCATATGATGCTCCTTTAGGGGGTGCCATAGACATTCGGTCTGCATATATATTATGTTTTATCAGTGTTTCTTGTGGACCCTCAGCAGTCCATGTTTTTGCTCTCTCCCAGCACCAGCTGTCTGGCAAGGAGCAAAAACGTGGATGGACTGGGGGTTCCTGTGGATCAGGTTGAAAAACATTGTTCTGTATTGTTTTTGTTAAATGACTGATATTCAGAATTTATTTTTGGGGCTTTGGCTGCATCCTGGTTATAATGTTTAATTGAGATATGAATTAATATGGAGAACACCACACGCACGGCACAAATTCTATGAAGATACTACTCATAAATTTAATGTGATAACACATGTGATAAAAATACAAATATAAGGGCTTTATTTGTATGAATAAAGCATTTCACATATCTAACACATGTGTCCCCAACAACCGTAGCCAGATATTAAATCTGTTCTAGAAGAGCACACTCATTGCTTGCTGTAAAAGCATGCAGGAGGTCCCAGCTGAGCTCTGCTATAGTTGTGCTCTGTGTATTATTCATTTGGCAGATGCTCTAAGACAGAGAAATGGTTGGAGAGAACAAGGCAATTAACAAATGCATGCAAACAAGTGGCATGTTACACAACAGGAGCAAACCATTACAGCATCCGATAACAAAGGAAAGCAGTTGTCTTGCCATAATTGCATTTTGATAGCTGTTCTAGTGCCTTAACCTCTATGCTCTGACTCCACTGTAAGGTCTAAGTTCTGTTCCCTCAGTCCATTATTCAAGAGGCATTTTCCTTATTTTGGTGAATGTTTCTGATTCTTGTTAGTGTCCACTGTTTCTGTTGATTAAGTCCAGTGATGCTAGCCACACCGGTAGATGCGTAACCTGGTTACCCACCAGGCAGGCAGATGGGGGCAGGTGGGCGAGGTGCAGCGTACTGTATGATGCAGGGGGGCACTGTGCAGCAGCTGAAGTTCCTCTTGGGTGTAATCATGTCCTGCGTACGGAACCAGCTGCCTTTCTCTGCATTGTAGCATTCCACATTTGCACTTATGGATCCTGCCGTCTGTTGGGGTCTGGCCACAGAATCTCATCAACATCACAAGCAATGTCTGCTCTTGCTAAGCATCGGGGAAAATATCCCCTTGTGTGCCGAATCCATCCATGGATTGACCTTACCTCAATATCTCCGCAGGCCTGTTCCATTGCCTGCAGAAGAGGCATGCGGGCATGTGGTTGGCGGTCATATACGCGCCATCTCCAAGCAGAAAAAAACTCTTCTATAGGGTTGAGAAATGGCGAGTAAGGGGGCAAATACACAACTTCAAATTGATCATGGTTGGTGAACCAGTTCTGGACGATAGCAGCCCGATGGAAACTGACATTATCCCAGACAACAACAAACCTGGGCTGCTCTGGTCTGTCCTGTACAACTGCATCATGAAGTGCATCTAGAAATGTGATTATGTGTTGCGCATTATATGGACCCAGTTTGGAATGATGGTACAGTAGCCCTCGGAGGCTTATGGCGGCACACAATGTGATATTTCCCCCGCACTGCCCCGGGACGTGCACAATCGTCCTTTGGCCAAGTATATTATGTCCCCGTCGTCTACTTTTGCTAAGGTTGAATCCAGCCTCGTCAACGTAAATAAATTCATGAGGCTGAGCAGCTCCATCCACGTCCAAGATTCTCTGCAACAAAAAATACATATTGTAGATGGCATTACTCAAAACACACAACTACACTACTACACATACAGAACCGCCCCACCCCACCACACAGGTACCTGTGTAGCTTTCCGAATATATCTATGTGGTACTGATCAAATGGTACATATTCAGCTGTTACTGGACTGCACCCATTCTGTATTGTAAATGTAAAGGACTGTTACACTTACCTGTACATATTCATGTCGAAGTCCTTTGACCCTGACACTGTTCCTCTCAATTGGGACCCTGTACAGTTGCTTCATGGTCATGTTGTGCTTTACCAGGATGCGTCTGATAGTGGTAATGCTTACTCGATTTATGTTGTTGAATACCTGCCTATCTTCAAGTATTTGTTGTTGTAGCTGGTGGACACGGATTGCATTGTTTGCTCTCACTAGGTTCACAATGGCAAGTTCCTGCTGTTGTATGAACAGGCCGTCCACCCCCAGTAGGTCTTTTAGCCATTCAGTAGAAAAATGCAACCACAAATTGTTATTGGTTTGCTTCTTTTTTACAGTACTGTATGTGCTTTACTGTGTATACCATACACAGTACTGAAACATCTCAACACGTTATCATCGTATGTTTCACAAAACTACTACTTTTGTATTATTATTTTTGCATTAGTCACCCTGAAATACAGTACATGTGATACGGCAATGTGATATGGTACAGTATTGTAAATACTCTAGATACAGTCTGAGTAGAGTAGAGAGTTGAAGACATACCTGTTTTCCAGTCGGAATGTCCTTATTATGGATGAAACTGTGAAACGGCTTAGATTAGGGTGGACTCTCTGCCCAGCTTCCCTCATAGTCAGGCCATGGTTTATTACATGGTCCACCAAAGTTGCTCTTATGTCATCAGAAATAATGGTCCTTGCATAGCCTCTTCGACCACTTCCTCCTCTCTCTCTCTGCCTGTCTTCCTCTTCCTCTACCTCTGCCTCTAGCTCTCCCTGCTTCCATGCTTGCAAACTTCTCAAAATGGCTTAAGTGAGGTGTATTTGTAGCTGGCTGATTGGTGTTCCATTTTGTAAGTAAGCATTTTCAGGTGTGTGTCTAAGTATTTTCAATTGCCCAATGTGTTTTGTATTTTGAATAGATGTGTTTTCCCACTGGTACCCTGAGATTTCATTTTTGAATGAAGTGTCTTATGTATGACATAGTGTGTAGTGTGCAGGAGTAAGTGTGTTGTAGAAAGGAGTGAGTGTGTTGCAGAATTGCAACTAAAGTGCTAACCAGAACTTTTATTTAAGGTATGGTTGCACTTTGTTTAAGGTATAGTAACAACAACTTCAAGTTACGTTACTTTGGTTTAAGCATGTGTCTATAGTGTTCAAGCAATGGGTAAAAACTGTAATAGCAGCAGCAAAGCTAACACCCGCAACCAAAAAGCGTAATGTTCCTAATAGAGTGGCTGATCTGTCCTGAAATCGTAAAACTGAAAAGTTTTCAAACACAGTATGTATATTATATAACATGTTGGATAAATAGATGTAATTTATTGGTGACTTCGTGTACATAGAAGTTTCTGCCTTTTAAACAACTATAAAGTAATGTTGTTTGTTATATAAAAAATGTACATTTAAATGTATGAAACAAAAAATGTATACACACACACATTACATTTTCGTTAGCTGTAAAATACAGTGAAGTGAAATCTCCATTATTTGCGTTGCAATATTCCACCACTAGGGGGCAATTTTGGACGGAGGAATCTCTTTAATGGCTGTTACCAACAGAAATGTTTGCTGCTACAGTATTCAGCTTTCTGGGTGTCCTGCAAAAAGAACTAGATGACTACAAGTAGGTATGGAATGCACACTGCCCATCTGACAAACCAGAAGCCACTTTTTGAAATGTAAATTTTATTATTGAAACATTTTGTTGGATTGCACTCTAGGTTTAATGGAAGAAACTGTGGATTCCATGTATCTCCTGAAAATCTTCATAGTCTTTGTGGAGACAATGATCTTCAAATTCACTTTGAGGTCTTGCAGAGACAAAATGAACTTGCTCCACCAGTCAGCTGGGTTACGGCCATGGAGAATTATATTGCATTCAAAAGTGTATTAGGTCTATAAGGTAATTCTGCTAACAAATTGTACAAAGCTCTCAAAATTATTTTGGTTTTCAGACAACAAATAACATTTTTTCCAGCCTTTGTTCTCCAAATAAGACATTTATTTAAACGTTGTATACAAAAATAAATTAAGCATGTTCAATAAGAACACTTTGGCCATTATACATATTGCTGTGTATAGAGCCATTAAACTGCCCCCTTAAAGCTTTTTACTGCCAAACAAAGCTGTCAGGTCAAAAATCACACTGTTAAAAATGAAGTATAAAAGAATACAAAAATAACTTCTAACAACTTATAACACTTATTCAATAAGATTATAGAACAACATAATCATTGCATTGCAATTCAATCACCAGAGGTGGCGTGGAGTACAATAATTAACAGCTTGGCTTCAGGGAATGCCAAACCCTTCAGGGAATCCCAGTGTTATTTAACTGTCCCATTCTGTGTCCCTTCCCTGTTTGGCCAGTAGGTGTCATTGGTCATCTCATCCCACGTGTTGTCAGTCTTTCTTGTCCTCCCCTGTTGTCAGTCTGTAGCGTTTCCCTTGTTCCCTGCCAGCCACTTGTTGAGCACGTGGTTACCTGTAATTTCAATTCATTAACTTACTGTTTGCCATAGGCTTTTAAATACATTAGAAATAATTAAAAAAAATAACATAACAAGAGATAATACTATGAATTTCCTCACTGATTAATTGTGTTGTGGGTTGGAACTCAGTATGGAGTCCCCACAAAGATACAGATACCTTATATGTGTGTGTGTGTGTGTGTGTGTGTGTGTGTAGCAGGGCCGTAGCACATCTTCTTCTTTGTGTTCAGGAATTGCTTCTTGTAGGTTAAGTTAGAATGGTTTTCACAGTTCTTTGGTCTGGAGATCAGGCTGATTAATCACAGTTGATTTTTGTGGACAATCAACCATATACATATGTACATATATATGTGTGTGTGTGTGTACAGTAGTGTGCAAAAAATCATAAGCAGTCAAAAGAAATTGTGTGATGTCACGATTGTTACGGTTTGTAGCAGCTAATCACTGCTGTTAATAGCAGCTAATAGCTGCTGTCTGTAGCAGCTAAACTACTGTTAATATAACTGCTAATAACATAACAATTTTCCCGTTTTTTTGTGTAATAAAGTATATAATGTAGTAATGTGGTGTGTTTTTGATTCAAATATGTTAGTATGGTATTGGCAAGATATTATTGTATCAGCCTTTATTACATTAAGGGGGAAAATTAGCACATTATTGGCAGTTATTACATTAACGGTAGGTATCATATGTGCCCTTGAGAGGTAAAGTGGGCTATCCCACATGTCAGTCAAAAATGACTGTCCAATATTAATTATTGAGGGTCTATCTATCTTTTAAATATACTGAGATCTGTGCTACCTATGATACATATCAATTGTAGGGTATAGACACACTGATTTTTTTTTTTTTAATTCAACTTTGGAGCTCATTTTCTCAAAACTTTGTTTTTGTGGGATAGCCCACTTTACCTCTCAAGGGCACATGTTATATAGGTCTAATGTACGAAGCATTAACGTTAGACATGATAAGCTGGTTACCCACCAGGCAGGCAGATGGGGGCAGGTGGGCGAGGTGCAGCGTACTGTACGAAGCGGGGGTGCGCAGGCACTGTGCAGCAGCTGAAGCTCCTCTTAGGTGCAATCATTTCCTGCGCACGGCACCAGCTGCCTTTCACTGCATTGAAACATTCCACTTTTGCAGTTACTTTGAAGCCATCGGAGCCTCCCATCGCAAACAGCAAGCCGTCCACCACTGCGATGCCGAAATAGCTTCTTTGTTGTCTCATGGGAGGCCCAGCGTGCCACTGGTTAATTGCAGGGTCATAGACCTCCATAGTCCGCACTGGATGAGCCCCGTTGGTACCGCCCACCTGCGAGACACCAATGGTAAGTGATCACTCGGGTACCAAACAGATAAGTAAATATCAGCTTTCTCGAAGTCCGGAAATCTTAAGGAATTATCGCCCTATAATAGCAGACTGCACAGAACCTCCCATTGTCTATATAGGACACAAGCTTATAACTAATTTGTGTTCAACATACATGTCAACATAACTGCAGTGAAAAAAGTGGATTTGGGCAACAGAAAACCTGTACAATTCAGTGAAATACTTCTTATGTTCATATATTTTGCTTTTACTAAAAATAATACTTGTATTCAGACACTGAAAAAAACAACAAACAGAGCAATTGTGTCAATTATGATTAGAGGCGAGAAGCGTAAATGGCCACCCGTTACATAGATGGAACCATTAATTACGGCCACGCTAACATTTCAGTGGCACCAGTGCATCGGTGCCATGTGCTACCATGTCCGTGCGACGGGGTATAATCTGCGTAGTGTTGGTGAAATTGTGGCCATCAAACCCCCAAAACAATACCCAAAGCCATTTAAGTACACACTGCCATGGCCGGACTGGCGAGTCTCCTGCCCCTGCGTTACATCGACCCAGTGGTCGGCCCGGGTGTCATAGGCTTCAATCCAATTGGTTTTGCGGAAATTCCAGCCACCAATGGCCAATAAGATGTCAGCGGGCAGGCGTGGGCGGATCAGTGGCCTTTCTTTTTTTTTTATATATATATTCCCTCCACCACCCCCCCTCTGCGGAGGACTACTTTATTTCTATTTATTTATTTATTTTTATTTATTTCCTCAAGAGAGGGAGAGAGAGAGAGGGACAGAAGGACGAAAACGGAGAAGAAGGGAAATAGAGAGAGAGCGAGGGAAAAGAGAAAAAAAAAAGAAGAAAGAAAACCACAGATAATCTGCTTCAATACCTGCTGATGAGAGAAAACAACAACCAACATCTGTACGAGTCACAATGAGCATGTTAAGGAGCAACAGCCGATCAAGACAGTGTGTATCTGTGAGTACCTGTTTGTACACCTGTATGTGTCTGTAAGTACCTGTTTGTACCCCTGTGTGCACACCTGTGTATGTGAGCGCGCTGGTGTTCAAAAGGTTTCTCCATGTAAATGTCTAGTAGTGTGTGTGGGGAGCCACAGCCCCATCCCTCAGGACATGAAGCAGACACGGAGGAGGCCCGGACCCCAGACAGCCAGAGGCCCCCCAGGGCATGGGAGCCCCCGGAGGACCACCGCAGGGAGAATAGCATCCCTCACCCAGAAAAGGGCAGAGGAGAGCTCCGGAGGGAGGCCATCCGGCAGCCACAGTGCAGGAGCCCCAGGGGGCCGTGGCGGCGAGCCCGCAGGCTCCACCGGCGGCCAGCCCCACCAGGGCAGACCAGGCCCTGGGCCCAGAGATCCAAGGGCCCCCCCAGCAAGGGCCCGACAGAGCCAAGAGGGCCAGATCCCGCCAGGCAACCGCCGAGGGCGAGCCAGCACCCACCCGAGCACCCAGCCCTGGACATCGAGAACCACCAACGCACCAGTGGCCAGGTGCCCCATCCACCAGCAGGGAGTGTGGCGGGGGGGAATAGAGCCCGAGATGTTATTTCAGGTGGAGTCTAGAACCCAACCTGACACATGCGTATAGACAAACAGGCACACACATATACAAGCATACGTTCCCACCCTCATGCACACATAAACAAATATTTACACATTCACCCAACATAGAGACACACAGAAATGAACGCTGTACACACACTCTCACTCCCCGTATATACTCTCTGTGGACCCCATTTTTTTCCTCTGGCGAGGAAACCGGAAGACCACCCTGGACCCCGCAGCAGCCGAGAAGCGCACCAGCCCAGACCCCGACCAGACGGCCAGATCAGTGACCTTTCAAAGTCAGATCGTGGACTTTTATCGTCGAGATCATGTATGATCTTCAATACATCAGTGATAATTGGCCTGCACGCCGCATTGGCCTTCACTAGATCGTTGGCTTTGACGATCTTCATAAAGTACTCCGGATCCATACGAGCCATGCGAATCTACACAGGAAACAAAAATGAGAGAATTCCCATGAGTTCCTTAGTGCTTTCTGTGAATCTCTGGAGATGAGCAATTCCTAACATTAAGGGTACAACAGTAAGTGCAACAGTAATAAGGACTTCACTCAATCAGCATTCTATTGTTATATACACAAGTCAATGAGAACATAGTATAACTATACTCACCTTGGGCAACAGAGCTGAAATGTGGGCCTCTCGGGTGGCAGGCTCATGCTCGATCCACCGGAGGATGGCGTCAAACACCGCATCCTCTTGTCTGATATTCAGCTCATGCTGCTCTATGATGTCCAGGGTGAGTTCTGGGAACTCGTTTGAGGTGATGGCAACCTCCTTGAAGTTTTTCAGGATGAAGTCGAATGCAGACTGGCGCAGCTCATTGAGGCAGTAGACATCTCCGATCTTCAGAAGCCCAACACAGTTGTCGAGGCAGAGCTGCTCATGCAGAAAGTCACTGCAGCGCTGTATGATGCCCAGGATATTCAGCCGATCAGCAGCTGCCAGGAGGTTCTCCACATTCTCAGCCGTGACGAGCACAGAGTACGTGTAGGTGTATTCCATGATCTGCTGCATTGTATCTGGGGAAATGCCTGGGAACTGGTACTCCCGCTTTCCCGAATCCTTCCAGTCACCGGTGAACAGAGCCCTGAAAACAATCCAGATGTGACTGAGAATCAGCTTTTTGTCTGATTACACAAGGAATTTGTCTCCAGTTTGTTGTCACTCTCAGTGAACTTAGACAGGAGACATACAAAAAATAAAAAACAGGACCACAACGGGACTCATTTAATAATTTTGGGTTTCCTAACTCTTCTGATCCAGGGACCCCCAAATGAATATCGACCAGAGCTAAGGACCCCCTGCCACAGATGATCACATAGGTACTTAAGAAGTAGGGTCAGGAAGGGCTTTAATCTTATCTTTCCAGCAGTGGCTCCCTAAAAATATTTTTCACTTAGACTAGAGGGCAGGTCCCCCGGAATATTATTTTTGCCACTGATTGACGTGGTCCACTTTTTGTAATATTTTTACACAGCTATTATATGCCAAAAGTTAAGGTGGTACCTTTAATAACTGTAGCTCAGAAATATTTTTGCTAACCCCGTAGTATACTAATATAACACAATAATTGTCATGACCTGTGCGTCCAACCCTTGTATGTGCTCAGGATGAACCTGCTCTCATCTGTGAAAAGCTCAGGGTGCCAGTGGCAGACCTGCAAATTCTGGTATTCTATGGCAAATGCCAATCGAGCTCTATGGTGCTGGGCAGTGAGCACAGGGCCCACTAGTGGACGTTGGGCCCTCAAGCCACCCTCATGAAGTCTGTCTCTGACCAAACAATCAGAAACATTCACACCAGTGGCCTGATGGAGGTCATTTTCTAGGGCTTCAGCAGTGTTCATCCTGTTCCTCCTTGCACAAAGGAGCCAATACCGGTTCTGCTGATGGGTTAAGGACCTTCTACGGCCCTGTCCAGCTCTCCTTAAGTATCTTCCTGTCTCCTGGAATGTCCTCCATGCCCTTGAGACTGTGCTGGGAGACACAGCAAATCTTCTGGCAATGGCACATATTGATGCGCCATCCTGGAGGAGTTGGACTACCTGTGCAACCTCTGTAGGGTCCAGGTATCGCCTCATGCTATTAGTAGTGACACTGACCGTCGCCAAATGCAAAACTAGTGAAAAAACCGTCAGAAAAGATGAGGAGGGGAAAATGCCAGTGGCCTCCACCTGTTAAACCATTCCTGTTTTGGGGGTCGTCCCATTGTTGCCCCTCTAGTTCACCTGTTCATAATTTCATTAACACCAAAGCAGCTGAAACTGATTAACCACCCCCTCCGCTACTTAACTGACCAGATCAATATCTCAGATGTTTAATAGACTTGATGCTATACTCTAATTAAAAAGTGTTCCTTAAATTTTTTTGAACAATGTATAATTGTAGCATCTCTTCCCTTGTCTTAAACTCCACACACCTAGAGTTGTAACCTAACATCCTATTGGCCTTTTTTATTGCTTCCCCACACTGACATGGAAGCATCAACATACACACCGAGGTCTTTCTAATAACCAGCTACCTTTATTTCAGTGGAACCCATAATATATCTGTACTTTTATATTTCTGCTCCCTGTATGGATTACCTTACATTTATCTATGTTAAATTCCATCTGCCAGGTATCCACCCAGTCGCTAATTAAATCCAGATCCCGTTGTAGCCTCTCCGCTGCTAGATCAGTACCTGCTACACCACCCACCCTGGTGTCGTCTGCAAATGTAACCAGTTTACTGTATGTATCAATATCATTAATGTAAATTAGGAACAGTAGTGGTCCTAAAATTTAACCCTACGGTACCCCACTATGAACGCAGGCCCTCTGTCATGCCCGGCTCGTACGATCGTCGTGTGTGCCATGCCCCCTGATTATCCACATGTGCTTTCCCAATCATGCCCAGCTGTATCTTGTTGTTTCACCATGTCTTTTGTCTATATCAGTCCACATCTTGCCCTGTCCGATGTCCGTCATTGATGTTAGTGCTGTTATGTCCTGTTCTGCCCATAGCCGTCTTTCCCCTAATAAAACACCAGTTTTCCCCGTATTCTACCTCCCTGCTTCGTCCTTCCCTGCCTCCTTCCTGCCAGCCTGCCCGTCCGCACCTGCAAACTCTGACACCCACAATATAATAATATTGTGTACAGTACATACTGTAATCAGTCCAGAGGTAACATCACTTCTCCAAATTCAAGTTGCCGGCTATGTTTACTGTAGGTCCCAGGGGAAGGGGTTGCACTAAACCAGTATTTCAATGGATTACGAAAAACCTTAGTGCAGGGGTGCCCAAAGTGGGGCCCGCGGGTCAAGGTTGGCCCGCCGTACTATTTAGATTGGCCCGCCAATGGATATCTAAAATTTTAAATTATTACTGTACTAAAATTTGTTTCAAAAACTCTTAAAGCACGAATCCCAGTGTAGCTATCAGTGCGTTTATTTTTAGTGTACGTTGACCTAACTAATATATATTATACAGTCCTCACTCATGGTGCTTTGATTACATTTGAAATATCTAAGACTAAAATTGAAATACAAGCAACTATAAGGGTAATGTAGAGTATATCTGTCACGGGCGACCGCGGGCAGAGCGGCGATCGTGAGGGCAAGCGGGGAATCAGGAAGCAGGCAGGCAGGATTCAGGGCAAACGGGGATTTAATCAAAGGTTTTCGGGGAACAGGGAACATCGGACACTGACTGACATCAATGACGGACGAAGGACTCAGGTAAGACACGGACTGAAATACACAGGACTGAGCAAATGAACTAGATACAGCTGGGTACAATCGGGAGAAAACACGTGGGTAATCAGGGGGCGTGGCACACAGGAGGAGCGGACGAGCCGGGCATGACAATATCTGTGCACATATGTACATTTACACACTTCATAAATAGTCATATTTTAACAATTTGCAAAAAGTCCCATGAGTCTTTGTTGCCGCCATACGGGATCAAACCAGTTTGTGGCGGGTCACCACCAGGCTGCTAGCTTAAGCCACTATCAACATGGAGCGGCATCGTCAGTGGCACACAGACAAAAGACATTTTAAAAAATGCTGGGAGGAAGAATATTTTTTCACTGACATAAATGCTAAAGCGGTCTGCCTTATTTGTAACCAGTCTGTTGCTGTACTAAAGGAGTATAACATTCGTCGTCATTATGCGATGAAGCACGCAGCATTTTCGCAATTCAAAGGTGATGCGCGAAAGAACAAGACCAGGGAGCTGCTGGCTAAACTTCACAGACAACAAGGGACTCTTACACGGCCCTCGACAGCCCAGGACAGCGCGACACGGGCCAGCTTTGAGATTACTGCGCTAATTGCCCGGACTGGGAGATCATTTTCAACGGGTGACTTTGTTAAGGAGTGTCTGTCCATAGCTGCGACAATCATGTGCCCGTCACAGGCAAAAACTTTCTCCCAGATCAGCCTCTCACGAAATACTGTGACACGTCGTATTGAAGAAATGTCTCTAGACATTAAGGAGCAATTTAAAGCAAAGGCTGCTGGATTTGTCGCCTTTTCTTTGGCGTGTGATGAAAGCACGGACATTTCGGACTCTGCACAACTTTTGGTTTTCATACGGCGAGTAAATGAAAACATGGAAATAACTCAGGAGCTGGCTGGATTTGAGACACTGCGCAGCACAACAAAAAGTGAGGATTTGTTTGCAGCCGTTGAGCGAGTGTTGGATACGAACGGGCTGAGCTGGGAAAAATTGGTTGGGATAACAACTGATGGAGCACCTGCCATGGCTGGGAGGAAAACAGGCCTTACCACACTAATTTCCCAGAAGGTTTCCCAATGTGGAGGTAAGGTGGCAAAATACCACTGCATCCTGCACCAAGAGCAACTATGTGCCAGATCAGTTGGTATGGGAGACGTGGTGCGTGACGTGATTAAAATCATAAACTGCATACGATCAAAAGCGCTCTCACACCGCCAGTTCAGAGCTCTTCTAGAGGAGGTTGATTCACAATACAAGGATGTGCTTTACCACCAAGAGGTGAGGTGGCTGAGCCGCGGGAAAGTCCTCAAAAGAGTTTTTGAGCTGCGCCATGTCATCGCGGAGTTTCTGACAAGCAAGAACAGTGACACTCAAGTCCCCACAGATGAAAAATGGTTTTGTGACGTGGCTTTTATGGTGGACATCACTGACCTGCTCAACACCCTGAATATTCAGCTTCAAGGGAAGGATCAGATCATCACTGAGCTGTTTGACCACATAACGGCCTTCAGGTCGAAGCTGCAGCTACTCTGTCGACATCTGTCAGCAGGTAGGTTAATACATTGTACACACACAGAGACACACATACACATTCAGTTTTAATGGTGATAATGTCTATCATACTGTATTTTATGCCGTAAATAAGTCCCGGCCTTGTTAACTGTGTTGCGGAGGGACAGCGCTGTCCATGGTTCTTAAACTTGATTGACAGGCAGACATGCGCTTTGTTTGTCTTTTGGAGCTTGCATATTTTTTGTGATTGTAAAAATGCTTATGATTTAATCAAGTGATAATGGAGAGGAAAGGTGGCAGCATGTACCTGCACCTCACATGATAAAAGTGCAGTTACTGGGATTGATATTATGTGGAATATGTTAGTAAGTGCATTTACTAACATATCCATATTCCACTGTTGTGCAGTTAAAAAGTATTGTTAAAAAGTATTGTAATAAAATTGTAAGGCTAACTCTTTCAAAGTACATAAAACAACATTTATGTTGCAATATTTATTATTATTTGACGACTTAGCAGCTCTTTCACTTCTTCCCAGGAAACCTTGCACACTTCCCTAGTCTGAGAGAGGTCAACCTGGTGAAGCAGAGACTGCCTGAATATGCAGCACTTCTCAGACACTTGGACCAGGACTTTGCGTTGCGCTTTGAGGACTTTAGGGAAAGTAGAGGTGACATGGAGCTGTTTTCTCAACCCTTCACCATAAGTGTGGACTCAGTGCCTGATCACATTCAGATGCAGCTAATTGAGTTTCAGTGTGATTCTGAGCTAAAGAATAAATTCATGTCACTACACCTGAAAGACTTCTACACACATGTCTCATCTGAAAGGTACCCAGACATTAGGAAACATGCACAGGTCATGTTAGCTTTGTTTGGCAGCACTTACATCTGTGAACAGACTTTTAGTGTAATGAACCTTAACAAGTCCAGGCTCAGAAGCACTCTGACTGACCCACACCTACAGGACATCCTCACCCTCTCAGTGAGTCAGCTGCAACCTAATATTGATAGGCTGATAAACGCCAAAGAACAGCTTCATGTTTCTCACTAGTGGTGCAATTATATTGTTCCTACTGTTGTTGTTGTGTTGCTGTTGGACATGCACTCTTTGGCATTTTGCACTATATGTGATTACAAAAGTTTAGACGTGTTCTAAATGCCTATATATGACTTATTTGTCATATTTTGTTTATGTTATTTACACAGAAAAGAAGGTTAGATAACTGTTTGATAAATAAAACTACTTTACTTTACTATTAGTGTTTGTATTTTGTGTAAAATATTACATTTGGCCCGCGGTCCTCCGATAGATTTTCATTTTGGCCCACTAAGGGAAAATGTTTGGGCACCCCTGCCTTAGTGCTTAATTAGTAATCACCGATGGTTGCAGCGGAATTTCTGAAGAGAACCGTCAAACGAGAACAACGTTTATCAAAAATGGGAAATTTATGACGCTTTCACAAACTAGATAATATGAAAAAGAAAACTTTATTTTAAGTATGCAATGTCAGGAGAAGATTCAGCTCCCATCTCCAGCAGAGCTTCTCCCATGTCCTGGAGGACGCAGGGGACTGACTAGTACGAATGGGCCTTGTTCCATGCCTCCATTGTGGAGGCGGCTGACTGGAGCTGTGGCCTGTTGTGGCAGCAATCCCCGAACCCGCTGGTGGACAGAGTTGATGAAATGTTGGAATGCGGCTTCGGCGGTCGTCGAGGTAAAAACTCAGGTGTGGGAGGAGTTTAGCGAGGCCATGGAAAATTACTTCCGGACAGCTTTGTCTTCAAAGACCTCGATCCCACCAACACACCTTCCAATGAGGAAGCAGAGTCTGGGGAAAAAAAGAGGTGTCTATATAAACTCAATGTATGTTATAGGGAAAGAATTCGGGGTGGGGGGTGTAAATGAGGTTACGTACTGGGCATGCTGTTGTGGGCAGATGGGTTTCTCTCCTCCTTGGCGGCCATTAGGGACTAACGAGGTGAAGCGTATTCTATGATGCGGGGGTGTGCAGGCACTACGCAGCAGCTGAAATGCTGTCTGGCTCGGCTCATGTCCTGCGCACGATACCAGCTGCCTGTCCCCGCATCATAGCACTCCACCTTGTTAGTTACCCCAAACCCATCGTGGCCGCCCATCACAAATAGGAGGTCGTCCACCACTGCGATGCCAAACTCACTGCGCGGTGTGGACATGGGGGCCACAGCATGCCAGCGGTTTGTGGTAGGGTCATAGACCTCCATGGTCTGCAGGTGATCAGGCCTGTTGATACCGCCCACCTGAGAGATGCCAAAGATTCATTATCACTTGCTTGCCAAAAGGATGGGCAAACATCAACTTTCCCAAAGTCATGAACTCTTAAGCAATTTTCACCCTATGAAAGCAGGCGCCTTAGAACCTCCCATTGTCTATAGATGACACAAGCTTATATACAGAAGTCAACCTATATGCAATGAAAACATGGATTTGGGCAACAGAAAACTTGTATGATTCGGTGAAAACTGTGAGCCTTCAAAAAAGACTCCTTATGCTAATATATTTTGCTTTTTTATTGTTATTAGTTAAAACGAACACTTGAAGCTAATCAGACACTGAAAAAAACAACAATCTGACTAATTATATCTGGAACTAGGGAAAATAATTAATAAAAAATCTAAACTTTACAACCCGAGCTAGTAGCAGAGACCCCCCAGCAGATCCATTTATAACCCAGAAATGAATGCAGGGAGGCTAAAGAGGGTAGCATGTATGTTTTTTATGTGTATTAAGATAAGCCTTTGCAGCAGGTATTTCTGGCATTTAACTGTTTTGTTTGGTTTAAATGTATCACAATGAAAGACACAGCAGCAAAGACAAAAAAACCATGAGTCTTACAGGTAAAATGTGAGATTTGACACAGAAAGGAATCACTCACCGCATATATCTTCCCTTTATACGCCGTGACTCCAAGGCTGTGACGGGGAGTGCTCATTGGAGTGATCAAGCTCCATTCGTTTGTGAGGGGGTCAAAGCACTCCACTGTAGATAGGCTCTCTGTTCCATTGTGGCCCCCACAGATGTATATCTATGAAAACCAATTTAACTGTGAAGACCGTTATACTGTATATGACTGGGGTTTGGAGGTTACAGATAAAGTTCATTGTGACTCAAAAATAAAAGTATATGCTATGCATAGTGTATGACAGGGTTCCCCAGTCCCGTTCCTGGAGGAACACAGTTTGCAAATTTCCCTTCTCAAACACACCATAATCAGCTAATTTTCAGGTTTAGTATGGCTGTTTGAAAAGGGAAATCTGCAAAGAGTTTTGGATTCTGCTCCCCCAGGAACAGAATAAAGGAAACCTGACATGGGAACACCATTTCATCTATCTCACAAGTCTTGGAGTTGACACCACAGCACTACCCAATGTGCCACTAATGGAGACCAATAATGCATTTATCCAAATACTTAAATGTATTGAACATAGTAATTGTTGATTAAAATCAGCAATCTGAAGAGAAAGAGAACTCATGACTGTGTAAAATACTCCATTTCAAGGGGAAAATGAGGGTAAACAGTCAGACGCCCTCCCATTACCCTACCTTGCCATTCAGGGTGGTGGCGCTGGCATCGTTTCTCCTCTCATTCATGGACTCGAGCTGGGTCCATTCATTGGTTTTTGGGTTGTAGCACTCTACGATGTCGAGGGGCCAGAAACCAATATGGCCACCCATGGCATAGATGAGCCCATCGAGCACGACCACACTAACATTACAGCGCTGCCAGTGTATTGGGGCCATCTGCTGCCATGCTCGTGTGATCGGGTCGTATCTGCGCACAGTATCGATAAAGTTTTGCCCATCAAACCCCCCAATGCAGTACACAAACCCATCATGGTACACCGTGCCATGACCAGCTAGGTTGCTCTGCTCCTCCTGCGTGATATCCACCCAGCGGTCGGCCCGTGTGTCATATGCGTCGATGCAGTTTGTCGTGTGCATGTTCCATCCACCAACAGCCAGCAAAATTTCAGAAGGCAAGCGCGGGCGGATCAGTGGGTTCTCAAAATCAGAGAATGGACTTTCATCATGAAGATCATAGATGACCTTCATGACATCAGTGATAATTGGCCTGCACGCCGCATTGGCCTTCACCAGATCGTTGGCTTTGACGATCTTCATAAAGTACTCCGGATCCATACGAGCCATCCGAATCTACACATGAAACAAGAATGAGAGAATTCCCATGAGTTCCTTAGTGCTTTCTGTGAATCTCTGGAGATGAGCAATTCCTAACATTAAGGATACAGCAGTAAGTGCAAATTTTAATTTCTTTAGCTGAAGCCATTTACTTTGAAAGTCTCAGATGTGTCAGCTAACACTTATTTCATGTAAGACATTTGAGTGTTTTGTTTTCCATTATTTGTTACACTCTCCTCCCAGGTGTAATACCTGGAAGCCTTGGTTGTAGACTTATGGGACATGGAAATGGAGGTTCAGTCTCTAGCTACAGTAATAAGGACTTCACTCAATGACCATTCTATTGTTATATACACAAGTCAATGAGAACATAGTATAACTATACTCACCTTGGGCAATAGGACTGAAATGTGGGCCTCTCGGGTGGCAGGCTCGTGCTCGATCCACCGGAGGATGGCGTCAAACACCACATCCTCTTCTCTGACATTCAGCTCATCCTGCTCTATGATGTCAGAAAGTTGTTCAAGACTTAGTTCTGGGAACTCGTTTGAGCTGATGGCAACCTCCTTAAAGTTTTTCAAGATGAAGTTGAATGCAGACTGGTGCAGCTCGTTTACGCAGTAGACATCGGCAATTTTAAGAAGGCCAATGCAGTTGTTGAGGCAGAGCTGCTCATGCAGGAAATCATAGCAGCGCTGTACGATGCCCAAGACACTGAGATAATCAGCAGCTGCCAGGAGGTTCTCCACATTGTCAGCTGTGATGACCACAGAGTACGTGTAGGCATACTCTATGACCTGCCTCAGTGTTTCTGGGGAAATGCCTGGGAGTTGGTACTCCCGCTTTCCTGAATCATTCCAGTCACTGGCGAACAGAGCCCTGAAACACAATCCAGAAGTGACTCATCTAATAAATATCGGTTTTGCAGGCAAAGTTAAATAAGGGGTTTTCTAAATCTTCTGAACCAGGGACCCCCAAATGGAAATTAAGCAGAGATAAGGACCCCCTGCTACAGATGATCTCATAGGCATCTAAGAACTAGGGACCGGTGGCTTTAATTCTTATTTTTCCAACAGTAGCTCCCCCTTTAATATATTTTACTTGGGCTGGTGGGCAAGTCCCCCGGAATACTTTGTTTTGCCTGTTTGACATGGTCCCCTTTTTATATATTTATACCATTATTATTATTATTATTATTATTATATAGTAAAAGTTAAGGTGGTACACTTATCAGAAATATTTCTGATCAGCACTGACCTACATTAATATAATTTAATATAATGTATATTAATATAAACTTTCTGTCATCCTAGAGCCTTATTGCCAAGGAGAAGTCATTGCTAACGAGAGATAAAAACTGACTCCTTGCTGTTTTCGCATCTTCATATATGGGTCACAGCTACTTACTGGAAGTAGGAGCTACAGCCACACAGAATTACTCTATGGGCGTTGAATTGAACACCGTCGGTGATGAGGACCACGTCACAAAGCTGTCCTGCCAGCCGAAGATTGTTGAACACTTCGAACGCCGGGGACATCAGTACTCGCTCCATGTCGTGTGCCATCATAATTCAAAAATGTGGATATCTCGTCTCTCTCTCCTTTTTATATCACTCGAAATGACGTGTACATACATTCTAAGACGCAAAAACCGCACTTTGCGTCACAGTTTCCTAAGATACCGTAATGTTTATTTTTAAATCTATATTTGCGACTCGAAATGGATTGGGGGGGGGGGGTATATTCTACGCACAATCGGCTGTACAAGAAGAACAAGTGAAATGTTTTTAACATCACTTTTGGAAAATGTATACCGTGCTTATCTTAGAATTTAAGTTTTGTATTATGTAAGAATAGTCAAATCACGAATTCCCGAAATAAAATAAATAAATAAATAAATGTTTTCATATTTTTTCTCCTCTGCTACGTTTCTAAAAATGAAAAACAAAAAAGGTCCTTTACATGTCTGTCAGGAACGAGGTTCTGGTCGGCCCGTTGTGGCAATTATTTGGAACAAGAATAGTCCTTGAAAATTGGGCTGGGCGGTCCGTCTGTTTTGGTCAACATTTAGCACAAGGCGGACGTATTTATCGGACAGCATATATCCCCAATACGGTCATGAAAACAAATTGCAGCAAGTGTGGAATTATCACAATGATTATTGTGCTGTGTACACTTCACCCAAATCCTGAACGCTATTGAATATAATCGATTATGTATTATAGAGCAGTTATGTTAATCAAGGTACAGTGTGCAATATCACTCCATGAGCTTTGACCATTTTCCTGTTTTATGATCTTTTCTTGAGAAATCGTTTTTTATTTTATTTTTTGTAATTCCTCACTTCTGCCGACTAACTCCTCCACGTTTAATATATTTTCGTGCAGGTTTTTAAGTTTGTTTTCCTGCAGCTTCACGGCACCCATCGTTCTTGCGCACCCACACAGATGGACGAGTTAAGCTAGAAGTGGATGGGAGTAGCGGCAGGACAGATATTCCGAGGGCGCCCATTGAACGATGTAAGTAATTATTATTTATCGTTAGAATTCTCACTTAACACAGAATGTTGTCTTTGGCTGAAGTTTAAACAGTCGAGCTGAATTGTGGGAAGATAAGCTGAAGCTGTTCGCGTCCGCAGCTAATGCTCGCGCCATGACTAGCTAGCACATAGTGAAATGGTGAATGGATTTGGCGACATTTTCCGTTTGAATCGAGTACAGAGACGTAGGTGTTGTTTTGTTTGTGGCCCTGCTTTTACAATGCACGTGTAGCAAAGTGAAGTTGGGATCTGCTTGCGTCTTTTGCAGCTAACATCACACTCGATATAGCCGCAGTTTATTGTGGAATTGCCATTTTGGGTGTACACAACGCAAGAGCGCACGAGTGTTTATATAAAACAATTCCACTCTGGCTGAGTTTTCTTCTTCTTATTATTTTTCATGCTATACTATATACAAACTTTTTACTTGTACATCTTAGGATATAGTTCATTGTGACAATATAAATGGTAGGAGAGAACTACAACAGCAACGACTGTGGGTTGGGGCTGGGTAGGGGATAACGTTTTCATAGTTGGGATTAGGGTTTTGCCCATAGACATGAATGCAGAGTCCCCATAAAGACATCTAGCACATCTTCTTCTTTGTGTTCTGGAATTGCTTCTTGTAGGTTAAGTTAGAATGGTTTTCACTGTTCTTTGGTCTGGAGAACAGGCTGATTAATCACAGTTGAGTTTTGTGGGCAATCAACCATATGAATATGTACATATATGTGTGTGTGTGTGTGTACAGTAGTGTGCAAAAAATCATAAGCAGTCAAAAGAAATTGTGTGATTGTTAGGGTCTGTAGCAGCTAATCATTGCTGTTAATAGCAACTACTATAAACTACTGTTAATATAACTGCTAATAACATAACAATTTTCCCGTTTTTTTGTGTAATAAAGCCTATAATGTAATAATGTGATACGTTTTTGATTCAAATATGTTAGTATGATATTGGTAAGTTATTACTATCAGCCTTTATTACATTAAGGGGGGAAATTAGCACATTATTGGCAGTTATTACATTAACGGTAGACATCATATTATATATGTCTAATGCAGGGGCGCTGCTAAGGATTTTGGGTCCCATGAAAGGAATCTTGACAGGGCCCCCCACACAGTTTATTGGGGGCTTCTCTGGGCCCCCTCTCAGTCATGGGCCCCGAGAATCGTCATCGTTTACCCCCCCTTTACAGCGCCCCTGGTCTAATGCACGAAGCATTAACGTTAGATATGCTTGTACCACAACTTATTAGGCAAGAGAGAAGTTCTATTGCCCATTTTCATTGCAAACCAGCTTAACATTTACAGGATAATTAATTGCAAGTTCCGATGTAGGCTGCCATTCACACACACAACTGGAAATAATAAAATGCCTGGACAGAGCAGATACAGCCATTGTAGCCTTCGCTCCTGTCTGCTGCTGTATGCAAATCTCACTGAACCATTAAAGCTGGAGCAGAAGTGATGTCTCCGACTAATTGCTGGTTGTTAGAGAAGTACTCAGAATAATGAGAAATAAAGTAAGAATTGTGAGGGAAAAAAAATCAGAATTTCGACTTAATAAGTCAGAATTCTGAGATAAATGTGTGTTTTTTTTTCTACTCCAGATGGCAGAAAACTCTAAAATCAACAAAGCTCAAGAGTCATAATTCAGAATTTGTTCATTTAGATCAGAAACAGCTCTATGGGATGCTTTCGTCTAATCAGACTGTACCACATGGTTCATATGTAACACTTTTCTGGAGACCGCAACAAATGGGGGATTCTGAAACTGCCCGTTTGTTTGGAAAATTCCAGTCACCCTGAGTGAAAAAGGGTAGAACCCTCCCTCCTGTCCCACTGGCCTATGATTGCCTGATAGCAGGAAGAGACGGTCTATAGGGGAAACTCACAGAAAGACAATAAATAGTAGCACTTAACAAATGAGAGAATATTAATTGACTAGGACAAACTGAGATGAGCAACAGGAAATATAACTGTAAGCTGATAAGAGAAAAAGATGGTGAAGGTGAAAATGGAGGGAAATTTGCTGCTTCTGTTTGGATGCAAGCATGCAGGTCAGCTGATCCACCTGAATGTTTCCAACTCAGCAATCGGTGATGAAGGGTCAGTAGATTGGCTAAGTGCTGGAACCAGAAGCAGAAGCTGGCTTTCATGCTCTGGAGGGTGCTGTGGCATGAAACCTTAAGCAGTTCTTTACGCATATGATGCTCCTTTAGGGGGTGCCATAGACATTCGGTCTGCATATATATTATGTTTTATCAGTGTTTCTTGTGGACACTCAGACAGTCCATGTTTTTGCTCTCTCCCAGCACCAGCTGTCTGGCAAGGAGCAAAAACGTGGATGGACTGGGGGTTCCTGTGGATCAGGTTGAAGAACATTGTTCTGTATTGTTTTTGTTAATTGATTGATATTCAGAATTTATTTTTGGGGCTTTGGCTGCATCTTGGTTATAATGTTTAATTGAGATATGAATTAATATGGAGAACACCACACACACGGCACAAATTCTATGAAGATACTACTCATAAATTTAATGTGATAACACATGTGATAAAAATACAAATATAAGGGCTTTATTTGTATGAATAAAGCATTTCACATATCTAACACATGTGTCCCCAACAACCGTAGCTAGATATTAAATCTGTTCTAGAAGAGCACACTCATTGCTTGCTGTAAAAGCATGCAGGAGGTCCCAGCTGAGCTCTGCTATAGTTGTGCTCTGTGTATTATTCATTTGGCAGATGCTCTAAGACAGAGAAATGGTTGGAGAGAACAAGGCAATTAACAAATGCATGCAAACAAGTGGCATGTTACACAACAGGAGCAAACCATTACAGCATCCGATAACAAAGGAAAGCAGTTGTCTTGCCATAATTGCATTTTGATAGCTGTTCTAGTGCCTTAACCTCTATGCTCTGACTCCACTGTAAGGTCTAAGTTCTGTTCCCTCAGTCCATTATTCAAGAGGCATTTTCCTTATTTTGGTGAATGTTTCTGATTCTTGTTAGTGTCCACTGTTTCTGTTAATTAAGTCCAGTGATGCTAGCCACACCGGTAGATGCGTAACCTGGTTACCCACCAGGCAGGCAGATGGGGGCAGGTGGGCGAGGTGCAGCGTACTGTATGATGCAGGGGGGCACTGTGCAGCAGCTGAAGTTCCTCTTGGGTGTAATCATGTCCTGCGTACGGAACCAGCTGCCTTTCTCTGCATTGTAGCATTCCACCTTTGCAGTGACTTTGAAGCCATCGGAGCCTCCCATTGCAAACAGCAAGCCGTCCACCACTGCGATGCCGAAATAGCTCCTTTGTTGTTTCATGGGAGGCGCAGCGTGCCACTGGTTAATTGCAGGGTCATAAACCTCCATACTCCGCACTGGATGAGCCCCGTTGGTACCACCCACCTGGGAGACACCAATGGTAAGTGATCACTCGGGTACCAAACAGATAAGTAAATATCAGCTTTCTCGAAGTCAGGAACTCTTAAGGAATTATCGCCCTATAATAGCAGGCTGCACAGAACCTCCCATTGTCTATATAGGACACAAGCTTATAACTAATTTGTGTTCAACATACATGTCAACATAACTGCAGTGAAAAAAGTGGATATGGGCAACAGAAAACCTGTACAATTCAGTGAAATACTTCTTATGTTCATATATTTTGCTTTTATTATTATTTTTATTAGTACTAAAAATAATACTTGTATTCAGACACTGAAAAAAACAACAAACAGGGCAATTGTGTCTGGAACTACAGAATATAACTATAATCAAAAATCTAAGCTTTACTAAGCGTATTCGTTTAAAACCCAGATATGCAGGGAGCATATGTGTATTGAGATGGGCCTTCCCAGCAGGTCATTTCATCCACTGAATTCTTTTGTTTGATTTAAGCGCATTACAATCTGTGACACAGCAGCAGTGACAAAAAATGAGTCTCAGATAAATCTTGAGATTTGACTCCTTTGTTTCAGAGTACAAGAAAGGAATCACTCACCGCATAGATGTTTCCCTGATATGCCGCTACTCCGAGGCCACGTCAGCGAGTGCGCATGGGAGCGATCAAGGTCCATTCGCCCGTGAGTGGATCATAGCACTCCGCAGTGGAAGTGGTCTGAGCTCCATTGTTACCCCCACAAATGTATATCTAGGAAAGATGGTTCACAAGTGATGTGTGTTATGCTGTATATGATTGGAGATGGAGATCTAGAAAGCATAAATGTACATTTAGCTAATGCATGTTTAATCCGTCCATCTTCCATAAAAGTTTATTTGGTACAGGGTGGTGGTGAACCTGGAACCTACCACAGGAAGCACATGGGCATTGGTAGGGAATTTACAGTTAGTTGTGATCATTTCCCTTGTGAACCGCAGCTTAATCACATAATTATTAAGTTCACTAGGTTTGTTTGAATAGGGAAATCTGCAAATTGATTAGGATTCTGACCCTCCAGGACTGGAATTGGGTAAAGCTCCTACGTTAACACCAGTTATTGTATCTCACAAGTCTTGGGCTGTGGGCAAAATTGCAAAAACATAGAGCTGGACACCACAGCACTGCCCAATGTGCCACTAATGCAGAGCGACAATGCAAGGTCATTTATGTTTTATCTAAACACTGACGTTTACTGAACTTATATTAAATTATGGATTGAAATCAACCATTTGAAGACAAAGCGAGCTACTGAGTATGTAACATAATCAATTTCAAGGGGAAAATGAGGGTAACCACAGTCAGACGCCCTCCTATTAACCTACCTTTCCATTCAAGGTGGTGGCACTGGCATCCTGTCGCTCCTCATGCATGGGCTGGATAATAGTCCATTCGTTGGCTTCTTGGTCATATCACTCGATTATGATTAGAGGCGAGAAGCGTAAATGGCCACCCGTTACATAGATGGAACCATTAATTACGGCCACGCTAACATTTCAGTGGCACCAGTGCATCGGTGCCATGTGCTACCATGTCCGTGCGACGGGGTCAAATCTGCGTAGTGTTGGTGAAATTGTGGCCATCAAACCCCCCAAAACAATACCCAAAGCCATTTAAACACACACTGCCATGGCCGGACTGGCGAGTCTCCTGCCCCTGCGTTACATCGACCCAGTGGTCGGCCCGGGTGTCATAGGCTTCAATCCAATTGGTTTTGCGGAAATTCCAGCCACCAATGGCCAATAAGATGTCAGCGGGCAGGCGTGGGCGGATCAGTGGCCTTTCTTTTTTTTTTATATATATATTCCCTCCACCACCCCCCCTCTGCGGAGGACTACTTTATTTCTATTTATTTATTTATTTTTATTTATTTCCTCAAGAGAGGGAGAGGGAGAGAGAGAGAGGGACAGAAGGACGAAAACGGAGAAGAAGGGAAATAGAGAGAGAGCGAGGGAAAAGAGAAAAAAAAAGAAGAAAGAAAACCACAGATAATCTGCTTCAATACCTGCTGATGAGAGAAAACAACAACCAACATCTGTACGAGTCACAATGAGCATATTAAGGAGCAACAGCCGATCAAGACAGTGTGTATCTGTGAGTACCTGTTTGTACCCCTGTGTGCACACCTGTGTATGTGAGCGCGCTGGTGTTCAAAAGGTTTCTCCATGTAAATGTCTAGTAGTGTGTGTGGGGAGCCACAGCCCCATCCCTCAGGACATGAAGCAGACACGGAGGAGGCCCGGACCCCAGACAGCCAGAGGCCCCCCAGGGCATGGGAGCCCCCGGAGGACCACCGCAGGGAGAATAGCATCCCTCACCCAGAAAAGGGCAGAGGAGAGCTCCGGAGGGAGGCCATCCGGCAGCCACAGTGCAGGAGCCCCAGGGGGCCGTGGCGGCGAGCCCGCAGGCTCCACCGGCGGCCAGCCCCACCAGGGCAGACCAGGCCCTGGGCCCAGAGATCCAAGGGCCACCCCACCCCCCAGCAAGGGCCCGACAGAGCCAGGAGGGCCAGATCCCGCCAGGCAACCGCCGAGGGCGAGCCAGCACCCACCCGAGCACCCAGCCCTGGACATCGAGAACCACCAACGCACCAGTGGCCAGGTGCCCCATCCACCAGCAGGGAGTGTGGCGGGGGGGAATAGAGCCCGAGATGTTATTTCAGGTGGAGTCTAGAACCCAACCTGACACATGCATATAGACAAACAGGCACACACATATACAAGCATACGTTCCCACCCTCATGCACACATAAACAAATATTTACGCATTCACCCAACATAGAGACACACAGAAATGAACGCTGTACACACACTCTCACTCCCCGTATATACTCTCTGTGGACCCCATTTTTTTCCTCTGGCGAGGAAACCGGAAGACCACCCTGGACCCCGCAGCAGCCGAGAAGCGCACCAGCCCAGACCCCGACCAGACGGCCAGATCAGTGACCTTTCAAAGTCAGATCGTGGACTTTTATCGTCGAGATCATGTATGATCTTCAATACATCAGTGATAATTGGCCTGCACGCCGCATTGGCCTTCACTAGATCGTTGGCTTTGACGACCTTCATAAAGTACTCCGGATCCATACGAGCCATGCGAATCTACACAGGAAACAAAAATGAGAGAATTCCCATGAGTTCCTTAGTGCTTTCTGTGAATCTCTGGAGATGAGCAATTCCTAACATTAAGGGTACAACAGTAAGTGCAACAGTAATAAGGACTTCACTCAATGAGCATTGTATTGTTATATACACAAGTCAATGAGAACATAGTATAACTATACTCACCTTCGGCGACAGAGCTGAAATGTGGGCCTCTCGGGTGGCAGGCTCGTGCTCGATCCACCCGATGATGCCGTCAAACACCGCATCCTCTTGTCTGACATTCAGCTCATCCTGCTCTATGATGTCCAGGGTGAGTTCTGGGAACTCGTTTGAGGTGATGGCAACCTCCTTGAAGTTTTTCAGGATGAAGTCGAATGCAGACTGGCGCAGCTCATTGAGGCAGTAGACATCTCCGATCTTCAGAAGCCCAACACAGTTGTCGAGGCAGAGCTGCTCATGCAGAAAGTCACTGCAGCGCTGTATGATGTCCAGGATACTCAGCCGATCAGCAGCTGCCAGGAGGTTCTCCACATTCTCAGCCGTGACGAGCACAGAGTACGTGTAGGTGTATTCCATGATCTGCTGCATCGTATCTGGGGAAATGCCTGGGAACTGGTACTCCCGCTTTCCCGAATCCTTCCAGTCACCGGTGAACAGAGCCCTGAAAACAATCCAGATGTGAGTCAGAATCAGCTTTTTGGCTGATCACACAAGGAATTTGTCTCCAGTTTGTTGTCACTCTCAGTGAACTTAAACAGGAGACATACAAAAAATAAAAAACGGGACCACAACGGGACTCATTTAATAATTTTGGGTTTCCTAACTCTTCTGATCCAGGGACCCCCAAATGAATATCGACCAGAGCTAAGGACCCCCTGCCACAGATGATCACATAGGTACTTAAGAAGTAGGGTCAGGAAGGGCTTTAATCTTATCTTTCCAGCAGTGGCTCCCTAAAAATATTTTTCACTTAGACTAGAGGGCAGGTCCCCCGGAATATTATTTTTGCCACTGATTGACGTGGTCCACTTTTTGTAATATTTTTACACAGCTATTATATGCCAAAAGTTAAGGTGGTACCTTTAATAACTGTAGCTCAGAAATATTTTTGCTAACCCCGTAGTATACTAATATAACACAATAATTGTCATGACCTGTGCGTCCAGCCCTTGTATGTGCTCAGGATGAACCTGCTCTCATCTGTGAAAAGCTCAGGGTGCCAGTGGCAGACCTGCAAATTCTGGTATTCTATGGCAAATGCCAATCGAGCTCTATGGTGCTGGGCAGTGAGCACAGGGCCCACTAGAGGACGTTGGGCCCTCAAGCCACCCTCATGAAGTCTGTCTCTGACCAAACAATCAGAAACATTCACACCAGTGGCCTGATGGAGGTCATTTTCTAGGGCTTCAGCAGTGTTCATCCTGTTCCTCCTTGCACAAAGGAGCCAATACCGGTTCTGCTGATGGGTTAAGGACCTTCTACGGCCCTGTCCAGCTCTCCTTAAGTATCTTCCTGTCTCCTGGAATGTCCTCCATGCCCTTGAGACTGTGCTGGGAGACACAGCAAATCTTCTGGCAATGGCACATATTGATGCGCCATCCTGGAGGAGTTGGACTACCTATGCAACCTCTGTAGGGTCCAGGTATCGCCTCATGCTACTAGTAGTGACACTGACCGTCACCAAATGCAAAACTAGTGAAAAAACCGTCAGAAAAGATGAGGAGGGGAAAATGCCAGTGGCCTCCACCTGTTAAACCATTCCTGTTTTGGGGGTCGTCCCATTGTTGCCCCTCTAGTTCACCTGTTCATAATTTCATTAACACCAAAGCAGCTGAAACTGATTAACCACCCCCTCCGCTACTTAACTGACCAGATCAATATCTCAGATGTTTAATAGACTTGATGCTATACTCTAATTAAAAAGTGTTCCTTAAATTTTTTTGAACAATGTATAATTGTAGCATCTCTTCCCTTGTCTTAAACTCCACACACCTAGAGTTGTAACCTAACATCCTATTGGCCTTTTTTATTGCTTCCCCACACTGACATGGAAGCATCAACATACACACCGAGATCTTTCTAATAACCAGCTACCTTTATTTCAGTGGAACCCATAATATATCTGTACTTTTATATTTCTGCTCCCTGTATGGATTACCTTACATTTATCTATGTTAAATTCCATCTGCCAGGTATCCACCCAGTCGCTAATTAAATCCAGATCCCGTTGTAGCCTCTCCGCTGCTAGATCAGTACCTGCTACACCACCCACCCTGGTGTCGTCTGCAAATGTAACCAGTTTACTGTATGTATTGGTGTCAATATCATTAATGTAAATTAGGAACAGTAGTGGTCCTAAAATTTAACCCTACGGTACCCCACTATGAACGCAGGCCCACTGTCATGCCCGGCTCGTACGATCGTCGTGTGTGCCACGCCCCCTGATTATCCACGTGTGCTTCCCCAATCATGCCCAGCTGTATCTTGTTGTTTCACCATGTCTTTTGTCTATATCAGTCCACATCTTGCCCTGTCCGATGTCCGTCATTGATGTTAGTGCTGTTATGTCCTGTTCTGCCCATAGCCGTCTTTCCCCTAATAAAACACCAGTTTTCCCCGTATTCTACCTCCCTGCTTCGTCCTTCCCTGCCTCCTTCCTGCCAGCCTGCCCGTCCGCACCCGCAAACTCTGACACCCACAATATAATAATATCGTGTACAGTACATACTGTAATCAGTCCAGAGGTAACATCACTTCTCCAAATTCAAGGTGCCGGCTATGTTTACTGTAGGTCCCAGGGGAAGGGGTTGCACTAAACCAGTATTTCAATGGATTACGAAAAACCTTAGTGCAGGGGTGCCCAAAGTGGGGCCCGCAGGCCAAGGTTGGCCCGCCGTACTATTTAGATTGGCCCGCCAATGGATATCTAAAATTTTAAATTATTACTGTACTAAAATTTGTTTAAAAAACTCTTAAAGCACGAATCCCAGTGTAGCTATCAGTGCGTTTATTTTTAGTGTACGTTGACCTAACTAATATATATTATACAGTCCTCACTCATGGTGCTTTGATTACATTTGAAATATCTAAGACTAAAATTGAAATACAAGCAACTATAAGGGTAATGTAGAGTATATCTGTCACGGGCGACCGCGGGCAGAGCGGCGATCGTGAGGGCAAGCGGGGAATCAGGAAGCAGGCAGGCAGGATTCGGGGCAAACGGGGATTTAATCAAAGGTTTTCGGGGAACAGGGAACATCGGACACTGACTGACATCAATGACGGACGAAGGACTCAGGTAAGACACGGACTGAAATACACAGGACTGAGCAAATGAACTAGATACAGCTGGGTACAATCGGGAGAAAACACGTGGGTAATCAGGGGGCGTGGCACACAGGAGGAGCGGACGAGCCGGGCATGACAATATCTGTGCACATATGTACATTTCCACACTTCATAAATAGTCATATTTTAACAATTTGCAAAAAGTCCCATGAGTCTTTGTTGCCGCCATACGGGATCAAACCAGTTTGTGGCGGGTCACCACCAGGCTGCTAGCTTAAGCCACTATCAACATGGAGCGGCATCGTCAGTGGCACACAGACAAAAGACATTTTAAAAAATGCTGGGAGGAAGAATATTTTTTCACTGACATAAATGCTAAAGCGGTCTGCCTTATTTGTAACCAGTCTGTTGCTGTACTAGTATAACATTCGTCGTCATTATGAGACGAAGCACGCAGCATTTTCGCAATTCAAAGGTGATGCGCGAAAGAACAAGACCAGGGAGCTGCTGGCTAAACTTCACAGGCAACAAAGGACTCTTACACGGCCCTCGACAGCCCAGGACAGCGCGACACGGGCCAGCTTTGAGATTACTGCGCTAATTGCCCGGACTGGGAGATCATTTTCAACGGGTGACTTTGTTAAGGAGTGTCTGTCCATAGCTGCGACAATCAAGGCAAAAACTTTCTCCCAGATCAGCCTCTCACGAAATACTGTGACACGTCGTATTGAAGAAATGTCTCGAGACATTAAGGAGCAATTTAAAGCAAAGGCTGCTGGATTTGTCGCCTTTTCTTTGGCGTGTGATGAAAGCACGGACATTTCGGACTCTGCACAACTTTTGGTTTTCATACGGCGAGTAAATGAAAACATGGAAATAACTCAGGAGCTGGCTGGATTTGAGACACTGCGCAGCACAACAAAAAGTGAGGATTTGTTTGCAGCCGTTGAGCGAGTGTTGGATACGAACGGGCTGAGCTGGGAAAAATTGGTTGGGATAACAACTGATGGAGCACCTGCCATGGTTGGGAGGACAACAGGCCTTGCCACACTAATTTCCCAGAAGGTTTCCCAATGTGGAGGTAAGGTGGCAAAATACCACTGCATCCTGCACCAAGAGCAACTATGTGCCAGATCAGTTGGTATGGGAGACGTGGTGCGTGACGTGATTAAAATCATAAACTGCATACGATCAAAAGCGCTCTCACACCGCCAGTTCAGAGCTCTTCTAGAGGAGGTTGATTCACAATACAAGGATGTGCTTTACCACCAAGAGGTGAGGTGGCTGAGCCGCGGGAAAGTCCTCAAAAGATTTTTTGAGCTGCGCAATGTCATCACGGAGTTTCTGACAAGCAAGAACAGTGACACTCAAGTCCCCACAGATGAAAAATGGTTTTGTGACGTGGCTTTTATGGTGGACATCACTGACCTGCTCAACAGCCTGAATATTCAGCTTCAAGGGAAGGATCAGATCATCACTGAGCTGTTTGACCACATAACGGCCTTCAGGTCGAAGCTGCAGCTACTCTGTCGACATCTGTCAGCAGGTAGGTTAATACATTGTACACACACAGAGACACACATACACATTCAGTTTTAATGGTGATAATGTCTATCATACTGTATTTTATGCCGTAAATAAGTCCCGGCCTTGTTAACTGTGTTGCGGAGGGACAGCGCTGTCCATGGTTCTTAAACTTGATTGACAGGCAGACATGCGCTTTGTTTGTCTTTTGGAGCTTGCATATTTTTTGTGATTGTAAAAATGCTTATGATTTAATCAAGTGATAATGGAGAGGAAAGGTGGCAGCATGTACCTGCACCTCACATGATAAAAGTGCAGTTACTGGGATTGATATTGTGTGGAATATGTTAGTAAGTGCATTTACTAACATATCCATATTCCACTGTTGTGCAGTTAAAAAGTATTGTTAAAAAGTATTGTAATAAAATTGTAAGGCTAACTCTTTCAAAGTACATAAAACAACATTTATGTTGCAATATTTATTATTATTTGACGACTTAGCAGCTCTTTCACTTCTTCCCAGGAAACCTTGCACACTTCCCTAGTCTGAGAGAGGTCAACCTGGTGAAGCAGAGACTGCCTGAATATGCAGCACTTCTCAGACACTTGGACCAGGACTTTGCGTTGCGCTTTGAGGACTTTAGGGAAAGTAGAGGTGACATGGAGCTGTTTTCTCAACCCTTCACCATAAGTGTGGACTCAGTGCCTGATCACATTCAGATGCAGCTAATTGAGTTTCAGTGTGATTCTGAGCTAAAGAATAAATTCATGTCACTACACCTGAAAGACTTCTACACACATGTCTCATCTGAAAGGTACCCAGACATTAGGAAACATGCACAGGTCATGTTAGCTTTGTTTGGCAGCACTTACATCTGTGAACAGACTTTTAGTGTAATGAACCTTAACAAGTCCAGGCTCAGAAGCACTCTGACTGACCCACACCTACAGGACATCCTCACCCTCTCAGTGAGTCAGCTGCAACCTAATATTGATAGGCTGATAAACGCCAAAGAACAGCTTCATGTTTCTCACTAGTGGTGCAATTATATTGTTCCTACTGTTGTTGTTGTGTTGCTGTTGGACATGCACTCTTTGACATTTTGCACTATATGTGATTACAAAAGTTTAGACGTGTTCTAAATGCCTATACATGACTTATTTGTCATATTTTGTTTATGTTATTTACACAGAAAAGAAGGTTAGATAACTGTTTGATAAATAAAACTACTTTACTTTACTATTAGTGTTTGTATTTTGTGTAAAATATTACATTTGGCCCGCGGTCCTCCGATAGATTTTCATTTTGGCCCACTAAGGGAAAATGTTTGGGCACCCCTGCCTTAGTGCTTAATTAGTAATCACCGATGGTTGCAGCGGAATTTCTGAAGAGAACCGTCAAACGAGAACAACGTTTATCAAAAATGGGAAATTTATGACGCTTTCACAAACTAGATAATATGAAAAAGAAAACTTTATTTTAAGTATGCAATGTCAGGAGAAGATTCAGCTCCCATCTCCAGCAGAGCTTCTCCCATGTCCTGGAGGACGCAGGGGACTGACTAGTACGAATGGGCCTTGTTCCATGCCTCCATTGTGGAGGCGGCTGACTGGAGCTGTGGCCTGTTGTGGCAGCAATCCCCGAACCCGCTGGTGGACAGCGTTGATGAAATGTTGGAATGCGGCTTCGGCGGTCGTCGAGGTAAAAACTCAGGTGTGGGAGGAGTTTAGCGAGGCCATGGAAAATTACTTCCGGACAGCTTTGTCTTCAAAGACCTCGATCCCACCAACACACCTTCCAATGAGGAAGCAGAGTCTGGGGAAAAAAAGAGGTGTCTATATAAACTCAATGTATGTTATAGGGAAAGAATTCGGGGTGGGGGGTGTAAATGAGGTTACGTACTGGGCATGCTGTTGTGGGCAGATGGGTTTCTCTCCTCCTTGGCGGCCATTAGGGACTAACGAGGTGAAGCATATTCTATGATGCGGGGGTGCGCAGGCACTACGCAGCAGCTGAAATGCTGTCTGGCTCTGCTCATGTCCTGCGCACGATACCAGCTGCCTGTCCCCGCATCATAGCACTCCACCTTGTTAGTTACCCCAAACCCATCGTGGCCGCCCATCACAAATAGGAGGTCGTCCACCACTGCGATGCCAAACTCACTGCGCGGTGTGGACATGGGGGCCACAGCATGCCAGCGGTTTGTGGTAGGGTCATAGACCTCCATGGTCTGCAGGTGATCAGGCCTGTTGATACCGCCCACCTGAGAGATGCCAAAGATTCATTATCACTTGCTTGCCAAAAGGATGGGCAAACATCAACTTTCCCAAAGTCATGAACTCTTAAGCAATTTTCACCCTATGAAAGCAGGCGCCTTAGAACCTCCCATTGTCTATAGATGACACAAGCTTATATACAGAAGTCAACCTATATGCAATGAAAACATGGATTTGGGCAACAGAAAACTTGTATGATTCGGTGAAAACTGTGAGCCTTCAAAAAAGACTCCTTATGCTAATATATTTTGCTTTTTTATTGTTATTAGTTAAAACGAACATTTGAAGCTAATCAGACACTGAAAAAAACAACAATCTGACTAATTATATCTGGAACTAGGGAAAATAATTAATAAAAAATCTAAACTTTACAACCCGAGCTAGTAGCAGAGACCCCCCAGCAGATCCATTTATAACCCAGAAATGAATGCAGGGAGGCTAAAGAGGGTAGCATGTATGTTTTTTATGTGTATTAAGATAAGCCTTTGCAGCAGGTATTTCTGGCATTTAACTGTTTTGTTTGGTTTAAATGTATCACAATGAAAGACACAGCAGCAAAGACAAAAAAACCATGAGTCTTACAGGTAAAATGTGAGATATGACACAGAAAGGAATCACTCACCGCATATATCTTCCCTTTATACGCCGTGACTCCAAGGCTGTGACGGGGAGTGCTCATTGGAGTGATCAAGCTCCATTCGTTTGTGAGGGGGTCAAAGCACTCCACTGTAGATAGGCTCTCTGTTCCATTGTGGCCCCCACAGATGTATATCTATGAAAACCAATTTAACTGTGAAGACCGTTATACTGTATATGACTGGGGTTTGGAGGTTACAGATAAAGTTCATTGTGACTCAAAAATAAAAGTATATGCTATGCATAGTGTATGACAGGGTTCCCCAGTCCCGTTCCTGGAGGAACACAGTTTGCAAATTTCCCTTCTCAAACACACCATAATCAGCTAATTTTCAGGTTTAGTATGGCTGTTTGAAAAGGGAAATCTGCAAAGAGTTTTGGATTCTGCTCCCCCAGGAACAGAATAAAGGAAACCTGACATGGGAACACCATTTCATCTATCTCACAAGTCTTGGAGTTGACACCACAGCACTACCCAATGTGCCACTAATGGAGACCAATAATGCATTTATCCAAATACTTAAATGTATTGAACATAGTAATTGTTGATTAAAATCAGCAATCTGAAGAGAAAGAGAACTCATGACTGCGTAAAATACTCCATTTCAAGGGGAAAATGAGGGTAAACAGTCAGACGCCCTCCCATTACCCTACCTTGCCATTCAGGGTGGTGGCGCTGGCATCGTTTCTCCTCTCATTCATGGACTCGAGCTGGGTCCATTCATTGGTTTTTGGGTTGTAGCACTCTACGATGTCGAGGGGCCAGAAACCAATATGGCCACCCATGGCATAGATGAGCCCATTGAGCACGACCACACTAACATTACAGCGCTGCCAGTGTATTGGGGCCATCTGCTGCCATGCTCGTGTGATCGGGTCGTATCTGCGCACAGTATCGATAAAGTTTTGCCCATCAAACCCCCCAATGCAGTACACAAACCCATCATGGTACACCGTGCCATGACCAGCTAGGTTGCTCTGCTCCTCCTGCGTGATATCCACCCAGCGGTCGGCCCGTGTGTCATATGCGTCGATGCAGTTTGTCGTGTGCATGTTCCATCCACCAACAGCCAGCAAAATTTCAGAAGGCAAGCGCGGGCGGATCAGTGGGTTCTCAAAATCAGAGAATGGACTTTCATCATGAAGATCATAGATGACCTTCATGACATCAGTGATAATTGGCCTGCACGCCACATTGGCCTTCACCAGATCGTTGGCTTTGACGATCTTCATGAAGTACTCCGGATCCATACGAGCCATCCGAATCTACACATGAAACAAGAATGAGAGAATTCCCATGAGTTCCTTAGTGCTTTCTGTGAATCTCTGGAGATGAGCAATTCCTAACATTAAGGATACAGCAGTAAGTGCAAATTTTAATTTCTTTAGCTGAAGCCATTTACTTTGAAAGTCTCAGATGTGTCAGCTAACACTTATTTCATGTAAGACATTTGAGTGTTTTGTTTTCCATTATTTGTTACACTCTCCTCCCAGGTGTAATACCTGGAAGCCTTGGTTGTAGACTTATGGGACATGGAAATGGAGGTTCAGTCTTTAGCTACAGTAATAAGGACTTCACTCAATGAGCATTCTATTGTTATATACACAAGTCAATGAGAACATAGTATAACTATACTCACCTTGGGCAATAGGACTGAAATGTGGGCCTCTCGGGTGGCAGGCTCGTGTTTGATCCACCGGAGGATGGCCTCAAACACCACATCCTCTTCTCTGACATTAAGCTCATCCTGCTGTATGATGTCAGAAAGTTGTTCAAGACTTAGTTCTGGGAACTCGTTTGAGCTGATGGCAACCTCCTTAAAGTTTTTCAAGATGAAGTTGAATGCAGACTGGTGCAGCTCGTTTACGCAGTAGACATCGGCGATTTTAAGAAGGCCAATGCAGTTGTTGAGGCAGAGCTGCTCATGCAGGAAATCATAGCAGCGCTGCACGATGCCCAAGACACTGAGATAATCAGCAGCTGCCAGGAGGTTCTCCACATTGTCAGCTGTGATGACCACAGAGTACGTGTAGGCATACTCTATGACCTGCCTCAGTGTTTCTGGGGAAATGCCTGGGAGTTGGTACTCCCGCTTTCCTGAATCATTCCAGTCACTGGCGAACAGAGCCCTGAAACACAATCCAGAAGTGACTCATCTAATAAATATCGGTTTTGCAGGCAAAGTTAAATAAGGGGTTTTCTAAATCTTCTGAACCAGGGACCCCCAAATGGAAATTAAGCAGAGATAAGGACCCCCTGCTACAGATGATCTCATAGGCATCTAAGAACTAGGGACCGGTGGCTTTAATTCTTATTTTTCCAACAGTAGCTCCCCCTTTAATATATTTTACTTGGGCTGGTGGGCAAGTCCCCCGGAATACTTTGTTTTGCCTGTTTGACATAGTCCCCTTTTTATATATTTATACCATTATTATTATTATTATTATTATATAGTAAAAGTTAAGGTGGTACACTTATCAGAAATATTTCTGATCAGCACTGACCTACATTAATATAATTTAATATAATGTATATTAATATAAACTTTCTGTCATCCTAGAGCCTTATTGCCAAGGAGAAGTCATTGCTAACGAGAGATAAAAACTGACTCCTTGCTGTTTTCGCATCTTCATATATGGGTCACAGCTACTTACTGGAAGTAGGAGCTACAGCCACACAGAATTACTCTATGGGCGTTGAATTGAACACCGTCGGTGATGAGGACCACGTCACAAAGCTGTCCTGCCAGCCGAAGCTTGTTAAACACTTCGAACGCCGGGGACATCAGTACTCGCTCCATGTCGTGTGCCATCATAATTCAAGAATGTGGATATCTCGTCTCTCTCTCCTTTTTATATCACTCGAAATCACGTGTACATACATTCTAAGACGCAAAAACCGCATTTTGCGTCACAGTTTCCTAAGATACTGTAATGTTTATTTTTAAATCTATATTTGAGACTCGAAATGGATTGGGGGGGGGGGCGTATATTCTACGCACAATCAGCTGTACAAGAAGAACAAGTGAAATGTTTTTTAACATCACTTTTGGAAAATGTATACCGTGCTTATCTTAGAATTTAAGTTTTGTATTATGTAAGAATAGTCAAATCACGAATTCCCGAAATAAAATAAATAAATAAATAAATGTTTTCATATTTTTTCTCCTCCGCTACGTTTCTAAAAATGAAAAACAAAAAAGGTCCTTTACATGTCTGTCAGGAACGAGGTTTAAGTTCGCATCTTATTCCCTAGTTTCCACTTTAGACATAAGCCATTGAGCAACAAATGTCCACAGGACATTATTTTATGGGGTAAATCTGGTCGGCCCGTTGTGGCAATTATTTGGAACAAGAATAGTCCTTGAAAATTGGGCTGGGCGGTCCGTCTGTTTTGGTCAACATTTAGCACAAGGCGGACGTATTTATCGGACCGCATATATCCCCAATACGGTCATGAAAACAAATTGCAGCAAGTGTGGAATTATCACAATGATTATTGTGCTGTGTACACTTCACCCAAATCCTGAACGCTATTGAATATAATCGATTATGTATTATGGAGCAGTTATGTTAATCAAGGTACAGTGTGCAATATCACTCCATGAGCTATTGACCATTTTCCTGTTTTATGATCTTTTCTTGAGAAATCGTTTTTTATTTTATTTTTTGTAATTCCTCACTTCTGCCGACTAACTCCTCCACGTTTAATATATTTTCGTGCAGGTTTTTAAGTTTGTTTTCCTGCAGCTTCACGGCACCCATCGTTCTTGCGCACCCACACAGATGGACGAGTTAAGCTAGAAGTGGATGGGAGTAGTGGCAGGACAGATATTCCGAGGGCGCCCATTAAACGATGTAAGTAATTATTATTTATCGTTAGAATTCTCACTTAACACAGAATGTTGTCTTTGGCTGAAGTTTAAACAGTCGAGCTGAATTGTGGGAAGATAAGCTGAAGCTGTTCGCGTCCGCAGCTAATGCTCGCGCCATGACTAGCTAGCACATAGTGAAATGGTGAATGGATTTGGCGACATTTTCCGTTTGAATCGAGTACAGAGACGTAGGTGTTGTTTTGTTTGTGGCCCTGCTTTTACAATGCACGTGTAGCAAAGTGAAGTTGGGATCTGCTTGCGTCTTTTGCAGCTAACATCACACTCGATATAGCCGCAGTTTATTGTGGAATCGCCATTTTGGGTGTACACAACGCAAGAGCGCACGAGTGTTTATATAAAACAATTCCACTCTGGCTGAGTTTTCTTCTTATTATTATTTTTCATGCTAAACTATATACAAACTTTTTACTTGTACATCTTAGGATATAGTTCATTGTGACAATATAAATGGTAGGAGAGAACTACAACAGCAACGACTGTGGGTTGGGGCTGGGTAGGGGATAACGTTTTCATAGTTGGGATTAGGGTTTTGCCCATAGACATGAATGCAGAGTCCCCATAAAGACATCTAGCACATCTTCTTCTTTGTGTTCTGGAATTGCTTCTTGTAGGTTAAGTTAGAATGGTTTTCACTGTTCTTTGGTCTGGAGAACAGGCTGATTAATCACAGTTGAGTTTTGTGGGCAATCAACCATATGAATATGTACATATGTGTGTGTGTGTGTGTGTGTGTGTACAGTAGTGTGCAAAAAATCATAAGCAGTCAAAAGAAATTGTGTGATTGTTAGGGTCTGTAGCAGCTAATCACTGCTGTTAATAGCAGCTACTATAAACTACTGTTAATATAACTGCTAATAACATAACAATTTTCCCATTTTTTTGTGTAATCAAGCCTATAATGTAATAATGTGATATGTTTTTGATTCAAATATGTTAGTATGATATTGTTAAGTTATTACTGTATCAGCCTTTATTACATTAAGGGGGAAAATTAGCACATTATTGGCAGTTATTACATTAACGGTAGACATCATATTATATATGTCTAATGCAGGGGCGCTGCTAAGGATTTTGGGTCCCATGAAAGGAATCTTGACAGGGCCCCCCACACAGTTTATTGGGGGCTTCTCTGGGCCCCCTCTCAGTCATGGGCCCCGAGAATCGTCATCGTTTACCCCCCCTTTACAGCGCCCCTGGTCTAATGCACGAAGCATTAACGTTAGATATGCTTGTGCCACAACTTATTAGGCAAGAGAGAAGTTCTATTGCCCATTTTCATTGCAAACCAGCTTAACATTTACAGGATAATTAATTGCAAGTTCCGATGTAGGCTGCCATTCACACACACAACTGGAAATAATAAAATGCCTGGACAGAGCAGATACAGCCATTGTAGCCTTCGCTCCTGTCTGCTGCTGTATGCAAATCTCACTGAACCATTAAAGCTGGAGCAGAAGTGATGTCTCCGACTAATTGCTGGTTGTTAGAGAAGTACTCAGAATAATGAGAAATAAAGTAAGAATTGTGAGGGAAAAAAAAATCAGAATTTCGACTTAATAAGTCAGAATTCTGAGATAAATGTGTGTTTTTTTCTATTCCAGATGGCAGAAAACTCTAAAATCAACAAAGCTCAAGAGTCATAATTCAGAATTTGTTCATTTAGATCAGAAACAGCTCTATGGGATGCTTTCGTCTAATCAGACTGTACCACATGGTTCATATGTAACACTTTTCTGGAGACCGCAACAAATGGGGGATTCTGAAACTGCCCGTTTGTTTGGAAAATTCCAGTCACCCTGAGTGAAAAAGAGTAGAACCCTCCCTCCTGTCCCACTGGCCTATGATTGCCTGATAGCAGGAAGAGACGGTCTATAGGGGAAAGTAACCTTCAGTTTAACTCACAGAAAGACAATAAATAGTAGCACTTAACAAATGAGAGAATATTAATTGACTAGGACAAACTGAGATGAGCAACAGGAAATATAACTGTAAGCTGATAAGAGAAAAAGAAGGGGAAAATGGAGGGAAATTTGCTGCTTCTGATTGGATGCAAGCATGCAGGTCAGTTGATCCACCTGAATGTTTCCAACTCAGCAATCGGTGATGAAGGGTCAGTAGATTGGCTAAGTGCTGGAACCAGAAGCAGAAGCTGGCTTTCATGCTCTGGAGGGTCCTATGGCATGAAACCTTAAGCAGTTCTGTACGCATATGATGCTCCTTTAGGGGGTGACATAGACATTCGGTCTGCATATATATTATGTTTTATCAGTGTTTGTTGTGGACACTCAGACAGTCCATGTTTTTGCTCTCTCCCAGCACCAGCTGTCTGGCAAGGGGCAAAAACGTGGATGGACTGGGGGTTCCTGTGGATCAGGTTGAAAAACATTGTTCTGTATTGTTTTTGTTAATTGATTGATATTCAGAATTTATTTTTATGGCTTTGGCTGCATCCTGGTTATAATGTTTAATTGAGATATGAATTAATATGGAGAATACCACACACACGGCACAAATTCTATGAAGATACTACTCATAAAATTAATGTGATAACACATGTGATAAAAATACAAATATAAGGGCTTTAGTTGTATGAATAAAGCATTTCACATATCTAACACATGTGTCCCCAACAACCGTAGCCAGATATTAAATCTGTTCTAGAAGAGCACACTCATTACTTGCTGTAAAAGCATGCAGGAGGTCCCAGCTGAGCTCTGCTATAGTTGTGCTCTTTGTATTATTCATTTGGCAGATGCTCTAAGACAGAGAAATGGTTGGAGAGAACAAGGCAATTAACAAATGCATGCAAACAAGTGGCATGTTACACAATAGGAGCAAACCACTACAGCATCCGATAACAAAGGAAAGCAGTTGTCTTGCCATAATTGCATTTTGATAGCTGTTCTAGTGCCTTAACCTCTATGCTCTGACTCCACTGTAAGGTCTAAGTTCTGTTCCCTCAGTCCATTATTCAAGAGGCATTTTCCTTATTTTGGTGAATGTTTCTGATTCTTGTTAGTGTCCACTGTTTCTGTTAATTAAGTCCAGTGATGCTAGCCACACCGGTAGATGCGTAACCTGGTTACCCACCAGGCAGGCAGATGGGGGCAGGTGGGCGAGGTGCAGCGTACTGTATGATGCAGGGGGGCACTGTGCAGCAGCTGAAGTTCCTCTTGGGCGTAATCATGTCCTGCGTACGGAACCAGCTGCCTTTCTCTGCATTGTAGCATTCCACATTTGCACTTATGGATCCTGCCGTCTGTTGGGGTCTGGCCACAGAATCTCATCAACATCACAAGCAATGTCTGCTCTTGCTAAGCATCGGGGAAAATATCCCCTTGTGTGCCGAATCCATCCATGGATTGACCTTACCTCAATATCTCCGCAGGCCTGTTCCATTGCCTGCAGAAGAGGCATGCGGGCATGTGGTTGGCGGTCATATACGCGCCATCTCCAAGCAGAAAAAAACTCTTCTATAGGGTTGAGAAATGGCAAGTAAGGGGGCAAATACACAACTTCAAATTGATCATGGTTGGTGAACCAGTTCTGGACGATAGCAGCCCGATGGAAACTGACATTATCCCAGACAACAACAAACCTGGGCTGCTCTGGTCTGTCCTGTACAACTGCATCATGAAGTGCATCTAGAAATGTGATTATGTGTTGCGCATTATATGGACCCAGTTTGGAATGATGGTACAGTAGCCCTCGGAGGCTTATGGCGGCACACAATGTGATATTTCCCCCGCACTGCCCCGGGACGTGCACAATCGTCCTTTGGCCAAGTATATTATGTCCCCGTCGTCTACTTTTGCTAAGGTTGAATCCAGCCTCGTCAACGTAAATAAATTCATGAGGCTGAGCAGCTCCATCCACGTCCAAGTTTCTCTGCAACAAAAAATACATATTGTAGATGGCATTACTCAAAACACACAACTACACTACTACACATACAGAACCGCCCCACCCCACCACACAGGTACCTGTGTAGCTTTCCGAATATATCTATGTGGTACTGATCAAATGGTACATATTCAGCTGTTACTGGACTGCACCCATTCTGTATTGTAAATGTAAAGGACTGTTACACTTACCTGTACATATTCATGTCGAAGTCCTTTGACCCTGACACTGTTCCTCTCAATTGGGACCCTGTACAGTTGCTTCATGGTCATGTTGTGCTTTACCAGGATGCGTCTGATAGTGGTAATGCTTACTCGATTTATGTTGTTGAATACCTGCCTATCTTCAAGTATTTGTTGCTGTAGCTGGTGGAGACGGATTGCATTGCTTGCTCTCACTAGGTTCACAATGGCAAGTTCCTGCTGTTGTGTGAACAGGCCGTCCACCCCCAGTAGGTCTTTTAGCCATTCTGTAGAAAAATGCAACCACAAATTGTTATCGGTTTGCTTCTTTTTTACAGTACTGTATGTGCTTTACTGTGTATACCATACACAGTACTGAAACATCTCAACACGTTATCATCGTATGTTTCACAAAACTACTACTTTTGTTCAAAAAGGAGCATTAGTCACCCTGAAATACAATACATGTGATACGGCAATGTGATATGGTACAGTATTGTAAATACTCTAGATACAGTCTGAGTAGAGTAGAGAGTTGAAGACATACCTGTTTTCCAGTCAGAATGTCCTTATTATGGATGAAACTGTGAAACGGCTTAGATTAGGGTGGACTCTCTGCCCAGCTTCCCTCATAGTCAGGCCATGGTTTATTACATGGTCCACCAAAGTTGCTCTTATGTCATCAGAAATAATGGTCCTTGCATAGCCTCTTCGACCACTTCCTCCTCTCTCTCTCTGCCTGTCTTCCTCTTCCTCTACCTCTGCCTCTAGCTCTCCCTGCTTCCATGCTTGCAAACTTCTCAAAATAGCTTAAGTGAGGTGTATTTGTAGCTGGCTGATTGGTGTTCCATTTTGTAAGTAAGCATTTTCAGGTGTGTGTCTAAGTATTTTCAATTGCCCAATGTGTTTTGTATTTTGAATAGATGTGTTTTCCCACTGGTACCCTGAGATTTCATTTTTGAATGAAGTGTCTTATGTATGACATAGTGTGTAGTGTGCAGGAGTAAGTGTGTTGTAGAAAGGAGTGAGTGTGTTGCAGAATTGCAACTAAAGTGCTAACCAGAACTTTTATTTAAGGTATGGTTGCACTTTGTTTAAGGTATAGTAACAACAACTTCAAGTTACGTTACTTTGGTTTAAGCATGTGTCTATAGTGTTCAAGCAATGGGTAAAAACTGTAATAGCAGCAGCAAAGCTAACACCCGCAACCAAAAAGCGTAATGTTCCTAATAGAGTGGCTGATCTGTCCTGAAATCGTAAAACTGAAAAGTTTTCAAACACAGTATGTATATTATATAACATGTTGGATAAATAGATGTAATTTATTGGTGACTTCGTGTACATTGAAGTTTCTGCCTTTTAAACAACTATAAAGTAATGTTGTTTGTTATATAAAAAATGTACATTTAAATGTATGAAACAAAAAATGTATACACACACACATTACATTTTCGTTAGCTGTAAAATACAGTGAAGTGAAATCTCCATTATTTGCGTTGCAATATTCCACCACTAGGGGGCAATTTTGGACGGAGGAATCTCTTTAATGGCTATTACCAACAGAAATGTTTGCTGCTACAGTATTCAGCTTTCTGGGTGTCCTGCAAAAAGAACTAGATGACTACAAGTAGGTATGGAATGCACACTGCCCATCTGACAAACCAGAAGCCACTTTTTGAAATGTAAATTTTGTTATTGAAACATTTTGTTGGATTGCACTCTAGGTTTAATGGAAGAAACTGTGGATTCCATGTATCTCCTGAAAATCTTCATAGTCTTTGTGGAGACAATGATCTTCAAATTCACTTTGAGGTCTTGCAGAGACAAAATGAACTTGCTCCACCAGTCAGCTGGGTTACTGCCATGGAGAATTATATTGCATTCAAAAGTGTATTAGGTCTATAAGGTAATTCTGCTAACAAATTGTACAAAGCTCTCAAAATTATTTTGGTTTTCAGACAACAAATAACATTTTTTCCAGCCTTTGTTCTCCAAATAAGACATTTATTTAAACGTTGTATACAAAAATAAATTAAGCATGTTCAATAAGAACACTTTGGCCATTATACATATTGCTGTGTATAGAGCCATTAAACTGCCCCCTTAAAGCTTTTTACTGCCAAACAAAGCTGTCAGGTCAAAAATCACACTGTTAAAAATGAAGTATAAAAGAATACAAAAATAACTTCTAACAACTTATAACACTTATTCAATAAGATTATAGAACAACATAATCATTGCATTGCAATTCAATCACCAGAGGTGGCGTGGAGTACAATAATTAACAGCTTGGCTTCAGGGAATGCCAAACCCTTCAGGGAATGCCAAACCCTTCAGGGAATCCCAGTGTTATTTAACTGTCCCATTCTGTGTCCCTTCCCTGTTTGGCCAGTAGGTGTCATTGGTCATCTCGTCCCACGTGTTGTCAGTCTTTCTTGTCCTCCCCTGTTGTCAGTCTGTAGCGTTTCCCTTGTTCCCTGCCAGCCACTTGTTGAGCACGTGGTTACCTGTAATTTCAATTCATTAACTTACTGTTTGCCATAGGCTTTTAAATACATTATAAATAATTAAAAAAAATAACATAACAAGAGATAATACTATGAATTTCCTCACTGATTAATTGTGTTGTGGGTTGGAACTCAGTATGGAGTCCCCACAAAGATACAGATACCTTATATGTGTGTGTGTGTGTGTGTGTGTAGCAGGGCCGTAGCACATCTTCTTCTTTGTGTTCAGGAATTGCTTCTTGTAGGTTAAGTTAGAATGGTTTTCACAGTTCTTTGGTCTGGAGATCAGGCTGATTAATCACAGTTGATTTTTGTGGACAATCAACCATATACATATGTACATATATATGTGTGTGTGTGTGTGTACAGTAGTGTGCAAAAAATCATAAGCAGTCAAAAGAAATTGTGTGATGTCACGATTGTTACGGTTTGTAGCAGCTAATCACTGCTGTTAATAGCAGCTAATAGCTGCTGTCTGTAGCAGCTAAACTACTGTTAATATAACTGCTAATAACATAACAATTTTCCCGTTTTTTGTGTAATAAAGTATATAATGTAGTAATGTGGTGTGTTTTTGATTCAAATATGTTAGTATGGTATTGGCAAGATATTATTGTATCAGCCTTTATTACATTAAGGGGGAAAATTAGCACATTATTGGCAGTTATTACATTAACGGTAGGTATCATATGTGCCCTTGAGAGGTAAAGTGGGCTATCCCACATGTCAGTCAAAAATGACTGTCCAATATTAATTATTGAGGGTCTATCTATCTTTTAAATATACTGAGATCTGTGCTACCTATGATACATATCAATTGTAGGGTATAGACACACTGATTTATTTTTTTTTTAATTCAACTTTGGAGCTCATTTTCTCAAAACTTTGTTTTTGTGGGATAGCCCACTTTACCTCTCAAGGGCACATGTTATATAGGTCTAATGTACGAAGCATTAACGTTAGACATGATAAGCTGGTTACCCACCAGGCAGGCAGATGGGGGCAGGTGGGCGAGGTGCAGCGTACTGTACGAAGCGGGGGTGCGCAGGCACTGTGCAGCAGCTGAAGCTCCTCTTAGGTGCAATCATTTCCTGCGCACGGCACCAGCTGCCTTTCACTGCATTGAAACATTCCACTTTTGCAGTTACTTTGAAGCCATCGGAGCCTCCCATCGCAAACAGCAAGCCGTCCACCACTGCGATGCCGAAATAGCTTCTTTGTTGTCTCATGGGAGGCCCAGCGTGCCACTGGTTAATTGCAGGGTCATAGACCTCCATAGTCCGCACTGGATGAGCCCCGTTGGTACCGCCCACCTGCGAGACACCAATGGTAAGTGATCACTCGGGTACCAAACAGATAAGTAAATATCAGCTTTCTCGAAGTCAGGAACTCTTAAGGAATTATCGCCCTATAATAGCAGGCTGCACAGAACCTCCCATTGTCTATATAGGACACAAGCTTATAACTAATTTGTGTTCAACATACATGTCAACATAACTGCAGTGAAAAAAAGGGAATTTGGGCAACAGAAAACCTGTACAATTCAGCGAAAACTGTCAACCATCAAAAAAATACTTCTTATGATCATATATTTTGCTTTTATTATTATTTTTATTAGTACTAAAAATAATACTTGTAGTCAGACACTGAAAAAAAAAACAAACAGAGCAATTACGTCTGGAACTACAGAATATAACTGTAATCAAAAATCTAAGCTTTACTAAGCGTATTCGTTTATAACCCAGATATGCAGGGAGCATATGTGTATTGAGATGGGCCTTCCCAGCAGGTCATTTCATCCACTGAATTCTTTTGTTTGTTTTAAGCGCATTACAATCTGTGACACAGCAGCAGTGACAAAAAATATGAGTCTCAGATAAATCTTGAGATTTGACTCCTTTGTTTCAGAGTACAAGAAAGGAATCACTCACCGCATAGATGTTTCCCTGATATGCCGCTACTCCAAGGCCACGTCGGCGAGTGCGCATGGGAGCGATCAAGGTCCATTCGCCCGTGAGTGGATCATAGCACTCCGCAGTGGAAGTGGTCTGAGCTCCATTGCTACCCCCACAAATGTATATCTAGGAAAGATGGTTCACAAGTGATGTGTGTTATGCTGTACATGATTGGAGATGGAGATCTAGAAAGCGTAAATGTACATTTAGCTAATGCATGTTTAATCCATCCACCTTCCATAAAAGTCTATTCAGTACAGGGTGGTGGTGAACCTGGAGCCTACCACAGGAAGCACATGGGCATTGGTAGGGAATTTACAGTTAGTTGTGATCATTTCCCTTGTGAACCGCAGCTTAATCAGCTAATTAAGTTCACTAGGTTTTTTGAATAGGGAAATCTGCAAATTGTTTAGGATTCTGACCCTCCAGGACTGGAATTGGGTAAAGCTCCTACGTTAACACCAGTTATTGTATCTCACAAGTCTTGGGCTGTGGGAAAAATTGCAAAAACACAGAGCTGGACACCACAGCACTGCCCAATGTGCCACTAATGCAGAGCGACAATGCAAGGTCATTTATGTTTTATCTAAACACTGACGTTTACTGAATAAACAATTATGGATTGAAATCAACCATTTGAAGACAAAGCGAGCTACTGAGTATGTAACATAATCAATTTCAAGGGGAAAATGATGGTAACCACAGTCAGACGCCCTCCTATTAACCTACCTTTCCATTCAGGGTGGTGGCACTGGCATCCTGTCGCTCCCGGTTCATGGGCTGGATGATGGTCCACTCATTGGCATTTGGGTCATATCGCTCTACGATATTCAGAGGCGACACGTCTAAACGGCCACCCATCACATAGATGAAGCCGTTACTTACGGCCACACTGACACAACAGCGGCGCCAGTGCATAGGGGCCATGTGCTGCCATGTCCGTGCGACGGGGTCAAATCTGAGCACAGCATCGGTGAAATTATGGCCATCATAACCCCCAAAACAATACATGAAGCCATTTAAACACACACTGCCATGGCCGGACTGGCGAGTCTCCTGCCCCTGTGTTATATCCACCCAGCGGTCGGCCCGGGTGTCATAGGCTTCAATCCAGTTTGTCGTGCGCATGTTCCATCCACCAACAGCCAGCAAAATGTCAGAGGGCAAGCGCGGGCGGATCAGTGGGTTCTCAAAATCAGATCGTGGACGTTCATCATGAAGATCATAGATGACCTTCAGTACATTAGTGATGATTGGCCTGCACGCCGCATTGGCCTTCACTAGATCGTTGGCTTTGACGATTTTCATGAAGTATTCCGGATCCATACGAGCCATCCGAATCTACACAGGAAACAATGAGAGAATGAGAGAATTCCCATGAGTTCCTTAGTGCTTTCTGTGAATCTCTGGAGATGAGCAATTCCTAACATTAAGGATACAGCAGTAAGTGCAAATTTTAATTTCTTTAGCTGAAGCCATTTACTTTGAAAGTCTCAGATGTGTCAGCTAACACTTGTTTAATGTAAGACATCTGAGTGTTTTGTTTTCCATTATTTGTTACACTCTCCTCCTAGGTGTAATACCTGGAAGCCTTGGTTGTACACTTATGGGACATGGAAATGGAGGTTCAGTCTTTAGCTACAGTAATAAGGACTTCACTCAATGAGCATTCTATTGTTATATACACAAGTCAATGAGAACATAGTATAACTATACTCACCTTGGGCAATAGGACTGAAATGTGGGCCTCTCGGGTGGCAGGCTCGTGCTCGATCCACCGGAGGATGGCCTCAAACACCACATCCTCTTCTCTGACATTAAGCTCATCCTGCTCGATGATGTCAGAAAGTTGTTCAAGACTTAGTTCTGGGAACTCATTTGAGCTGATGGCAACCTCCTTGAAGTTTTTCAAGATTAAGTTGAATGCAGACTGGTGCAGCTCGTTTACGCAGTAGACATCGGCGATTTTAAGAAGGCCAATGCAGTTGTTGAGGCAGAGCTGCTCATGCAGGAAATCACAGCAGCGCTGCACGATGCCCAAGACACTGAGATAATCAGCAGCTGCCAGGAGGTTCTCCACATTGTCAGCTGTGATGACCACAGAGTACGTGTAGGCATACTCTATGACCTGCCTCAGTGTTTCTGGGGAAATGCCTGGGAGTTGGTACTCCCGCTTTCCTGAATCATTCCAGTCACTGGCGAACAGAGCCCTGAAACACAATCCAGAAGTGACTCATCTAATAAATATCGGTTTTGCAGGCAAAGTTAAATAAGGGGTTTTCTAAATCTTCTGAACCAGGGACCCCCAAATGGAAATTAAGCAGAGATAAGGACCCCCTGCTACAGATGATCTCATAGGCATTTAAGAACTAGGGGCCTGGGGCTTTAATTCTTATTTTTCCAACAGTAGCTCCCCCTTTAATATATTTTACTTGGGCTGGTGGGCAAGTCCCCCGGAATACTTTGTTTTGCCTGTTTGACATGGTCCCCTTTTTATATATTTATACCATTATTATTATTATATAGTAAAAGTTAAGGTGGTACACTTATCAGAAATATTTCATGATCAGCACTGACCTACATTAATATAATTTAATATAATGTATATTAATATAAACTTTCTGTCATCCTAGAGCCTTATTGCCAAGGAGAAGTCATTGCTAACGAGAGATAAAAACTGACTCCTTGCTGTTTTCGCATCTTCATATATGGGTCACAGCTACTTACTGGAAGTAGGAGCTACAGCCACACAGAATTACTCTATGGGCGTTGAATTGAACACCGTCGGTGATGAGGACCACGTCACAAAGCTGTCCTGCCAGCCGAAGCTTGTTAAACACTTCGAACGCCGGGGACATCAGTACTCGCTCCATGTCGTGTGCCATCATAATTCAAAAATGTGGATATCTCGTCTCTCTCTCCTTTTTATATCACTCGAAATGACGTGTACATACGTTCTAAGACGCAAAAACCGCACTTTGCGTCACAGTTTCCTAAGATACCGTAATGTTTATTTTTAAATCTATATTTGAGACTCGAAATGGATTGGGGGGCGGGGGGGGGGGGGGTATATTCTACCCACAATCAGCTGTACAAGAAGAACAAGTGAAATGTTTTTTAACATCACTTTTGGAAAATGTATACCGTGCTTATCTTAGAATTTAAGTTTTGTATTATGTAAGAATAGTCAAATCACGAATTCCCGAAATAAAATAAATAAATAAATAAATAAATGTTTTCATATTTTTTCTCCTCCGCTACGTTTCTAAAAATGAAAAACAAAAAAGGTCCTTTACATGTCTGTCAGGAACGAGGTTTAAGTTCGCATCTTATTCCCTAGTTTCCACTTTAGACATAAGTCATTGAGCAACAAATGTCCACAGGACATTATTTTATGGGCTAAATCTGGTCGGCCCGTTGTGGCAATTATTTGGAACAAGAATAGTCCTTGAAAATTGGGCTGGGCGGTCCGTCTGTTTTGGTCAACATTTAGCACAAGGCGGACGTATTTATCGGACCGCATATATCCCCAATACGGTCATGAAAACAAATTGCAGCAAGTGTGGAATTATCCCAATGATTATTGTGCTGTGTACACTTCACCCAAATCCTGAACGCTATTGAATATAATCGATTATGTATTATAGAGCAGTTATGTTAATCAAGGTACAGTGTGCAATATCACTCCATGAGCTATTGACCATTTTCCTGTTTTATGATCTTTTCTTGAGAAATCGTTTTTTATTTTATTTTTTGTAATTCCTCACTTCTGCCGACTAACTCCTCCACGTTTAATATATTTTCGTGCAGGATTTTAAGTTTGTTTTCCTGCAGCTTCACGGCACCCATCGTTCTTGCGCACCCACACAGATGGACGAGTTAAGCTAGAAGTGGATGGGAGTAGTGGCAGGACAGATATTCCGAGGGCGCCCATTAAACGATGTAAGTAATTATTATTTATCGTTAGAATTCTCACTTAACACAGAATGTTGTCTTTGGCTGAAGTTTAAACAGTCGAGTTGAATTGTGGGAAGATAAGCTGAAGCTGTTCGCGTCCGCAGCTAATGCTCGCGCCATGACTAGCTAGCACATAGTGAAATGGTGAATGGATTTGGCGACATTTTCCGTTTGAATCGAGTACAGAGACGTAGGTGTTGTTTTGTTTGTGGCCCTGCTTTTACAATGCACGTGTAGCAAAGTGAAGTTGGGATCTGCTTGCGTCTTTTGCAGCTAACATCACACTCGATATAGCCGCAGTTTATTGTGGAATCGCCATTTTGGGTGTACACAACGCAAGAGCGCACGAGTGTTTATATAAAACAATTCCACTCTGGCTGAGTTTTCTTCTTATTATTATTTTTCATGCTATACTATATACAAACTTTTTACTTGTACATCTTAGGATATAGTTCATTGTGACAATATAAATGGTAGGAGAGAACTACAACAGCAACGACTGTGGGTTGGGGCTGGGTAGGGGATAACGTTTCCATAGTTGGGATTAGGGTTTTGCCCATAGACATGAATGCAGAGTCCCCATGAAGACATCTAGCACATCTTCTTCTTTGTGTTCTGGAATTGCTTCTTGTAGGTTAAGTTAGAATGGTTTTCACTGTTCTTTGGTCTGGAGAACTGGCTGATTAATCACAGTTGAGTTTTGTGGCCAATCAACCATATGAATATGTACATATATGTGTGTGTGTGTGTGTGTGTACAGTAGTGTGCAAAAAATCATACGCAGTCAAAAGAAATTGTGTGATTGTTAGGGTCTGTAGCAGCTAATCACTGCTGTTAATAGCAGCTACTATAAACTACTGTTAATATAACTGCTAATAACATAACAATTTTCCCGTTTTTTTGTGTAATAAAGCCTATAATGTAATAATGTGATACGTTTTTGATTCAAATATGTTAGTATGATATTGGTAAGTTATTACTGTATCAGCCTTTATTATATTAAGGGGGAAAATTAGCACATTATTGGCAGTTATTACATTAACGGTAGACATCATATTATATATGTCTAATGCAGGGGCGCTGCTAAGGATTTTGGGTCCCATGAAAGGAATCTTGACAGGGCCCCCCACACAGTTTATTGGGGCTTCTCTGGGCCCCCTCTCAGTCATGGGCCCCGAGAATCGTCATCGTTTACCCCCCCTTTACAGCGCCCCTGGTCTAATGCACGAAGCATTAACGTTAGATATGCTTGTACCACAACTTATTAGGCAAGAGAGAAGTTCTATTGCCCATTTTCATTGCAAACCAGCTTAACATTTACAGGATAATTAATTGCAAGTTCCGATGTAGGCTGCCATTCACACACACAACTGGAAATAATAAAATGCCTGGACAGAGCAGATACAGCCATTGTAGCCTTCGCTCCTGTCTGCTGCTGTATGCAAATCTCACTGAACCATTAAAGCTGGAGCAGAAGTGATGTCTCCGACTAATTGCTGGTTGTTAGAGAAGTACTCAGAATAATGAGAAATAAAGTAAGAATTGTGAGGGAAAAAAAATCAGAATTTCGACTTAATAAGTCAGAATTCTGAGATAAATGTGTGTTTTTTTCTACTCCAGATGGCAGAAAACTCTAACATCAACAAAGCTCAAGAGTCATAATTCAGAATTTGTTCATTTAGATCAGAAACAGCTCTATGGGATGCTTTCGTCTAATCAGACTGTACCACATGGTTCATATGTAACACTTTTCTGGAGACCGCAACAAATGGGGGATTCTGAAACTGCCCGTTTGTTTGGAAAATTCCAGTCACCCTGAGTGAAAAAGGGTAGAACCCTCCCTCCTGTCCCACTGGCCTATGATTGCCTGATAGCAGGAAGAGACGGTCTATAGGGGAAAGTAACCTTCAGTTTAACTCACAGAAAGACAATAAATAGTAGCACTTAACAAATGAGAGAATATTAATTGACTAGGACAAACTGAGATGAGCAACAGGAAATATAACTGTAAGCTGATAAGAGAAAAAGAAGGGGAAAATGGAGGGAAATTTGCTGCTTCTGATTGGATGCAAGCATGCAGGTCAGCTGATCCACCTGAATGTTTCCAACTCAGCAATCGGTGATGAAGGGTCAGTAGATTGGCAAAGTGCTGGAACCAGAAGCAGAAGCTGGCTTTCATGCTCTGGAGGGTGCTGTGGCATGAAACCTTAAGCAGTTCTTTACGCATATGATGCTCCTTTAGGGGGTGCCATAGACATTCGGTCTGCATATATATTATGTTTTATCAGTGTTTCTTGTGGACCCTCAGCAGTCCATGTTTTTGCTCTCTCCCAGCACCAGCTGTCTGGCAAGGAGCAAAAACGTGGATGGACTGGGGGTTCCTGTGGATCAGGTTGAAAAACATTGTTCTGTATTGTTTTTGTTAATTGATTGATATTCAGAATTTATTTTTGGGGCTTTGGCTGCATCTTGGTTATAATGTTTAATTGAGATATGAATTAATATGGAGAACACCACACACATGGCACAAATTCTATGAAGATACTACTCATAAAATTAATGTGATAACACATGTGATAAAAATACAAATATAAGGGCTTTATTTGTATGAATAAAGCATTTCACATATCTAACACATGTGTCCCCAACAACCGTAGCCAGATATTAAATCTGTTCTAGAAGAGCACACTCATTGCTTGCTGTAAAAGCATGCAGGAGGTCCCAGCTGAGCTCTGCTATAGTTGTGCTCTTTGTATTATTCATTTGGCAGATGCTCTAAGACAGAAATGGTTGGAGAGAACAAGGCAATTAACAAATGCATGCAAACAAGTGGCATGTTACACAACAGGAGCAAACCACTACAGCATCCGATAACAAAGGAAAGCAGTTGTCTTGCCATAATTGCATTTTGATAGCTGTTCTAGTGCCTTAACCTCTATGCTCTGACTCCACTGTAAGGTCTAAGTTCTGTTCCCTCAGTCCATTATTCAAGAGGCATTTTCCTTATTTTGGTGAATGTTTCTGATTCTTGTTAGTGTCCACTGTTTCTGTTGATTAAGTCCAGTGATGCTAGCCACACCGGCAGATGCGTAACCTGGTTACCCACCAGGCAGGCAGATGGGGGCAGGTGGGCGAGGTGCAGCGTACTGTACGATGCAGGGGGGCACTGTGCAGCAGCTGAAGTTCCTCTTGGGCGTAATCATGTCCTGCGTACGGAACCAGCTGCCTTTCTCTGCATTGTAGCATTCCACCTTTGCAGTGACTTTGAAGCCATCGGAGCCTCCCATTGCAAACAGCAAGCCGTCCACCACTGCGATGCCGAAATAGCTCCTTTGTTGTTTCATGGGAGGCGCAGCGTGCCACTGGTTAATTGCAGGGTCATAAACCTCCATACTCCGCACTGGATGAGCCCCGTTGGTACCGCCCACCTGGGAGACACCAATGGTAAGTGATCACTCGGGTACCAAACAGATAAGTAAATATCAGCTTTCTCGAAGTCAGGAACTCTTAAGGAATTATCGCCCTATAATAGCAGGCTGCACAGAACCTCCCATTGTCTATATAGGACACAAGCTTATAACTAATTTGTGTTCAACATACATGTCAACATAACTGCAGTGAAAAAAGTGGATTTGGGCAACAGAAAACATGTACAATTCAGTGAAATACTTATGTTCATATGTTTTGCTTTTATTATTATTTTTATTAGTACTAAAAATAATACTTGTATTCAGACACTGAAAAAAACAACAAACAGAGCAATTGTGTCTGGAACTACAGAATATAACTATAATAAAAAATCTAAGCTTTACTAAGTTTTACTAAGCGTATTTGTTTAAAACCCAGATATGCAGGGAGCATATGTGTATTGAGATGGGCCTTCCCAGCAGGTCATTTCATCCACTGAATTCTTTTGTTTGATTTAAGCGCATTACAATCTGTGACACAGCAGCAGTGACAAAAAATGAGTCTCAGATAAATCTTGAGATTTGACTCCTTTGTTTCAGAGTACAAGAAAGGAATCACTCACCGCATAGATGTTTCCAAGATATGCCGCTACTCCAAGGCCACGTCGGCGAGTGCGCATGGGAGCGATCAAGGTCCATTCGCCCGTGAGTGGATCATAGCACTCCGCAGTGGAAGTGGTCTGAGCTTCATTGTTACCCCCACAAATGTATATCTAGGAAAGATGGTTCACAAGTGATGTGTGTTATGCTGTATATGATTGGAGATGGAGATCTAGAAAGCATAAATGTACATTTAGCTAATGCATGTTTAATCCATCCATCTTCCATAAAAGTTTATTCGGTACAGGGTGGTGGTGAACCTGGAACCTACCACAGGAAGCACATGGGCAAAGGTAGGGAATTTACAGTTAGTTGTGATCATTTCCCTTGTGAACCGCAGCTTAATCAGATAATTATTAAGTTCACTAGGTTTGTTTGAATAGGGAAATCTGCAAATTGTTTAGGATTCTGACCCTCCAGGACTGGAATTGGGTAAAGCTCCTACGTTAACACCAGTTATTGTATCTCACAAGTCTTGGGCTGTGGGCAAAATTGCAAAAACACAGAGCTGGACACCACAGCACTGCCCAATGTGCCACTAATGCAGAGCGACAATGCAAGGTCATTTATGTTTTATCTAAACACTGACGTTTACTGAACTTATATTAAATTATGGATTGAAATCAACCATTTGAAGACAAAGCGAGCTACTGAGTATGTAACATAATCAATTTCAAGGGGAAAATGAGGGTAACCACAGTCAGACGCCCTCCTATTAACCTACCTTTCCATTCAGGGTGGTGGCACTGGCATCCTGTCGCTCCTCGTTCATGGGCTGGATGATGGTCCACTCATTGGCTTCTTGGTCATATCACTCGATTATGATTAGAGGCGAGAAGCGTAAATGGCCACCCATTACATAGATGGAACCATTAATTACGGCCACGCTAACATTTCAGTGGCACCAGTGCATCGGTGCCATGTGCTACCATGTCCGTGCGACGGGGTATAATCTGCGTAGTGTTGGTGAAATTGTGGCCATCAAACCCCCCAAAACAATACCCAAAGCCATTTAAACACACACTGCCATGGCCGGACTGGCGAGTCTCCTGCCCCTGCGTTACATCGACCCAGTGGTCGGCCCGGGTGTCATAGGCTTCAATCCAATTGGTTTTGCGGAAATTCCAGCCACCAATGGCCAATAAGATGTCAGCGGGCAGGCGTGGGCGGATCAGTGGCCTTTCTTTTTTTTTTTATATATATTCCCTCCACCACCCCCCCCTCTGCGGAGGACTACTTTATTTCTATTTATTTATTTATTTTTATTTATTTCCTCAAGAGAGGGAGAGAGAGAGAGAGGGACAGAAGGATGAAAACGGAGAAGGGAAATAGAGAGAGAGCGAGGGAAAAGAGAAAAAAAAAGAAGAAAGAAAACCACAGATAATCTGCTTCAATACCTGCTGATGAGAGAAAACAACAACCAACATCTGTACGAGTCACAATGAGCATGTTAAGGAGCAACAGCCGATCAAGACAGTGTGTGTCTGTGAGTACCTGTTTGTACCCCTGTGTGCACACCTGCGTGTGTGAGCGCGCTGGTGTTCAAAAGGTTTCTCCATGTAAATGTCTAGTAGTGTGTGTGGGGAGCCACAGCCCCATCCCTCAGGACATGAAGCAGACACGGAGGAGGCCCGGACCCCAGACAGCCAGAGGCCCCCCAGGGCATGGGAGCCCCCGGAGGACCACCGCAGGGAGAATAGCAGCCCCTCACCCAGAAAAGGGCAGAGGAGAGCTCCGGAGGGAGGCCATCCGGAGCCCCAGGGGGCCGTGGCGGCGAGCCCGCAGGCTCCACCGGCGGCCAGCCCCACCAGGGCAGACCAGGCCCTGGGCCCAGAGATCCAAGGGCCCCCCCACCCCCCAGCAAGGGCCCAACAGAGCCAGGAGGGCCAGATCCCGCCAGGCAACCGCCGAGGGCGAGCCAGCACCCACCCGAGCACCCAGCCCTGGACATCGAGAACCACCAACGCACCAGTGGCCAGGTGCCCCATCCACCAGCAGGGAGTGTGGCGGGGGGGAATAGAGCCCGAGATGTTATTTCAGGTGGAGTCTAGAACCCAACCTGACACATGCATATAGACAAACAGGCACACACATATACAAGCATACGTTCCCACCCTCATGCACACATAAACAAATATTTACACATTCACCCAACATAGAGACACACAGAAATGAACGCTGTACACACACTCTCACTCCCCGTATATACTCTCTGTGGACCCCATTTTTTTCCTCTGGCGAGGAAACCGGAAGACCACCCTGGACCCCGCAGCAGCCGAGAAGCGCACCAGCCCAGACCCCGACCAGACGGCCAGATCAGTGACCTTTCAAAGTCAGATCGTGGACTTTTATCGTCGAGATCATGTATGATCTTCAATACATCAGTGATAATTGGCCTGCACGCTGCATTGGCCTTCACTAGATCGTTGGCTTTGACGATCTTCATAAAGTACTCCGGATCCATACGAGCCATGCGAATCTACACAGGAAACAAAAATGAGAGAATTCCCATGAGTTCCTTAGTGCTTTCTGTGAATCTCTGGAGATGAGCAATTCCTAACATTAAGGGTACAACAGTAAGTGCAACAGTAATAAGGACTTCACTCAATCAGCATTCTATTGTTATATACACAAGTCAATGAGAACATAGTATAACTATACTCACCTTCGGCAACAGAGCTGAAATGTGGGCCTCTCGGGTGGCAGGCTCGTGCTCGATCCACCCGATGATGCCGTCAAACACCGCATCCTCTTGTCTGATATTCAGCTCATGCTGCTCTATGATGTCCAGGGTGAGTTCTGGGAACTCGTTTGAGGTGATGGCAACCTCCTTGAAGTTTTTCAGGATGAAGTCGAATGCAGACTGGCGCAGCTCATTGAGGCAGTAGACATCTCCGATCTTCAGAAGCCCAACACAGTTGTCGAGGCAGAGCTGCTCATGCAGAAAGTCACTGCAGCGCTGTATGATGCCCAGGATATTCAGCCGATCAGCAGCTGCCAGGAGGTTCTCCACATTCTCAGCCGTGACGAGCACAGAGTACGTGTAGGTGTATTCCATGATCTGCTGCATTGTATCTGGGGAAATGCCTGGGAACTGGTACTCCCGCTTTCCCGAATCCTTCCAGTCACCGGTGAACAGAGCCCTGAAAACAATCCAGATGTGACTGAGAATCAGCTTTTTGTCTGATTACACAAGGAATTTGTCTTCAGTTTGTTGTCACTCTCAGTGAACTTTCCTAACTCTTCTGATCCAGGGACCCCCAAATGAATATCGACCAGAGCTAAGGACCCCCTGCCACAGATGATCACATAGGTACTTAAGAAGTAGGGTCAGGAAGGGCTTTAATCTTATCTTTCCAGCAGTGGCTCCCTAAAAATATTTTTCACTTAGACTAGAGGGCAGGTCCCCCGGAATATTATTTTTGCCACTGATTGACGTGGTCCACTTTTTGTAATATTTTTACACAGCTATTATATGCCAAAAGTTAAGGTGGTACCTTTAATAACTGTAGCTCAGAAATATTTTTGCTAACCCCGTAGTATACTAATATAACACAATAATTGTCATGACCTGTGCGTCCAACCCTTGTATGTGCTCAGGATGAACCTGCTCTCATCTGTGAAAAGCTCAGGGTGCCAGTGGCAGACCTGCAAATTCTGGTATTCTATGGCAAATGCCAATCGAGCTCTATGGTGCTGGGCAGTGAGCACAGGGCCCACTAGTGGACGTTGGGCCCTCAAGCCACCCTCATGAAGTCTGTCTCTGACCAAACGATCAGAAACATTCACACCAGTGGCCTGATGGAGGTCATTTTCTAGGGCTTCAGCAGTGTTCATCCTGTTCCTCCTTGCACAAAGGAGCCAATACCGGTTCTGCTGATGGGTTAAGGACCTTCTACGGCCCTGTCCAGCTCTCCTTAAGTATCTTCCTGTCTCCTGGAATGTCCTCCATGCCCTTGAGACTGTGCTGGGAGACACAGCAAATCTTCTGGCAATGGCACATATTGATGCGCCATCCTGGAGGAGTTGGACTACCTGTGCAACCTCTGTAGGGTCCAGGTATCGCCTCATGCTATTAGTAGTGACACTGACCGTCGCCAAATGCAAAACTAGTGAAAAAACCGTCAGAAAAGATGAGGAGGGGAAAATGCCAGTGGCCTCCACCTGTTAAACCATTCCTGTTTTGGGGGTCGTCCCATTGTTGCCCCTCTAGTTCACCTGTTCATAATTTCATTAACACCAAAGCAGCTGAAACTGATTAACCACCCCCTCCGCTACTTAACTGACCAGATCAATATCTCAGATGTTTAATAGACTTGATGCTATACTCTAATTAAAAAGTGTTCCTTAAATTTTTTTGAACAATGTATAATTGTAGCATCTCTTCCCTTGTCTTAAACTCCACACACCTAGAGTTGTAACCTAACATCCTATTGGCCTTTTTTATTGCTTCCCCACACTGACATGGAAGCATCAACATACACACCGAGGTCTTTCTAATAACCAGCTACCTTTATTTCAGTGGAACCCATAATATATCTGTACTTTTATATTTCTGCTCCCTGTATGGATTACCTTACATTTATCTATGTTAAATTCCATCTGCCAGGTATCCACCCAGTCGCTAATTAAATCCAGATCCCGTTGTAGCCTCTCCGCTGCTAGATCAGTACCTGCTACACCACCCACCCTGGTGTCGTCTGCAAATGTAACCAGTTTACTGTATGTATCGGTGTCAGTATCATTAATGTAAATTAGGAACAGTAGTGGTCCTAAAATTTAACCCTACGGTACCCCACTATGAACGCAGGCCCACTGTCATGCCCGGCTCGTACGATCGTCGTGTGTGCCACGCCCCCTGATTATCCACGTGTGCTTTCCCAATCATGCCCAGCTGTATCTTGTTGTTTCACCATGTCTTTTGTCTATATCAGTCCACATCTTGCCCTGTCCGATGTCCGTCATTGATGTTAGTGCTGTTATGTCCTGTTCTGCCCATAGCCGTCTTTCCCCTAATAAAACCCCAGTTTTCCCCGTATTCTACCTCCCTGCTTCGTCCTTCCCTGCCTCCTTCCTGCCAGCCTGCCCGTCCGCACCCGCAAACTCTGACACCCACAATATAATAATATCGTGTACAGTACATACTGTAATCAGTCCAGAGGTAACATCACTTCTCCAAATTCAAGTTGCCGGCTATGTTTACTGTAGGTCCCAGGGGAAGGGGTTGCACTAAACCAGTATTTCAATGGATTACGAAAAACCTTAGTGCAGGGGTGCCCAAAGTGGGGCCCGCGGGTCAAGGTTGGCCCGCCGTACTATTTAGATTGGCCCGCCAATGGATATCTAAAATTTTAAATTATTACTGTACTAAAATTTGTTTCAAAAACTCTTAAAGCACGAATCCCAGTGTAGCTATCAGTGCGTTTATTTTTAGTGTACGTTGACCTAACTAATATATATTATACAGTCCTCACTCATGGTGCTTTGATTACATTTGAAATATCTAAGACTAAAATTGAAATACAAGCAACTATAAGGGTAATGTAGAGTATATCTGTCACGGGCGACCGCGGGCAGAGCGGCGATCGTGAGGGCAAGCGGGGAATCAGGAAGCAGGCAGGCAGGATTCGGGGCAAACGGGGATTTAATCAAAGGTTTTTGGGGAACAGGGAACATCGGACACTGACTGACATCAATGACGGACGAAGGACTCAGGTAAGACACGGACTGAAATACACAGGACTGAGCAAATGAACTAGATACAGCTGGGTACAATCGGGAGAAAACACGTGGGTAATCAGGGGGCGTGGCACACAGGAGGAGCGGACGAGCCGGGCATGACAATATCTGTGCACATATGTACATTTCCACACTTCATAAATAGTCATATTTTAACAATTTGCAAAAAGTCCCATGAGTCTTTGTTGCCGCCATACGGGATCAAACCAGTTTGTGGCGGGTCACCACCAGGCTGCTAGCTTAAGCCACTATCAACATGGAGCGGCATTGTCAGTGGCACACAGACAAAAGACATTTTAAAAAATGCTGGGAGGAAGAATATTTTTTCACTGACATAAATGCTAAAGCGGTCTGCCTTATTTGTAACCAGTCTGTTGCTGTACTAAAGGAGTATAACATTCGTCGTCATTATGCGACGAAGCACGCAGCATTTTCGCAATTCAAAGGTGATGCGCGAAAGAACAAGACCAGGGAGCTGCTGGCTAAACTTCACAGACAACAAGGGACTCTTACACGGCCCTCGACAGCCCAGGACAGCGCGACACGGGCCAGCTTTGAGATTACTGCGCTAATTGCCCGGACTGGGAGATCATTTTCAACGGGTGACTTTGTTAAGGAGTGTCTGTCCATAGCTGCGACAATCATGTGCCCGTCACAGGCAAAAACTTTCTCCCAGATCAGCCTCTCACGAAATACTGTGACACGTCGTATTGAAGAAATGTCTCGAGACATTAAGGAGCAATTTAAAGCAAAGGCTGCTGGATTTGTCGCCTTTTCTTTGGCGTGTGATGAAAGCACGGACATTTCGGACTCTGCACAACTTTTGGTTTTCATACGGCGAGTAAATGAAAACATGGAAATAACTCAGGAGCTGGCTGGATTTGAGACACTGCGCAGCACAACAAAAAGTGAGGATTTGTTTGCAGCCGTTGAGCGAGTGTTGGATACGAACGGGCTGAGCTGGGAAAAATTGGTTGGGATAACAACTGATGGAGCACCTGCCATGGTTGGGAGGACAACAGGCCTTGCCACACTAATTTCCCAGAAGGTTTCCCAATGTGGAGGTAAGGTGGCAAAATACCACTGCATCCTGCACCAAGAGCAACTATGTGCCAGATCAGTTGGTATGGGAGACGTGGTGCGTGACGTGATTAAAATCATAAACTGCATACGATCAAAAGCGCTCTCACACCGCCAGTTCAGAGCTCTTCTAGAGGAGGTTGATTCACAATACAAGGATGTGCTTTACCACCAAGAGGTGAGGTGGCTGAGCCGCGGGAAAGTCCTCAAAAGAGTTTTTGAGCTGCGCCATGTCATCGCGGAGTTTCTGACAAGCAAGAACAGTGACACTCAAGTCCCCACAGATGAAAAATGGTTTTGTGACGTGGCTTTTATGGTGGACATCACTGACCTGCTCAACACCCTGAATATTCAGCTTCAAGGGAAGGATCAGATCATCACTGAGCTGTTTGACCACATAACGGCCTTCAGGTCGAAGCTGCAGCTACTCTGTCGACATCTGTCAGCAGGTAGGTTAATACATTGTACACACACAGAGACACACATACACATTCAGTTTTAATGGTGATAATGTCTATCATACTGTATTTTATGCCGTAAATAAGTCCCGGCCTTGTTAACTGTGTTTCGGAGGGACAGCGCTGTCCATGGTTCTTAAACTTGATTGACAGGCAGACATGCGCTTTGTTTGTCTTTTGGAGCTTGCATATTTTTTGTGATTGTAAAAATGCTTATGATTTAATCAAGTGATAATGGAGAGGAAAGGTGGCAGCATGTACCTGCACCTCACATGATAAAAGTGCAGTTACTGGGATTGATATTATGTGGAATATGTTAGTAAGTGCATTTACTAACATATCCATATTCCACTGTTGTGCAGTTAAAAAGTATTGTTAAAAAGTATTGTAATAAAATTGTAAGGCTAACTCTTTCAAAGTACATAAAACAACATTTATGTTGCAATATTTATTATTATTTGACGACTTAGCAGCTCTTTCACTTCTTCCCAGGAAACCTTGCACACTTCCCTAGTCTGAGAGAGGTCAACCTGGTGAAGCAGAGACTGCCTGAATATGCAGCACTTCTCAGACACTTGGACCAGGACTTTCCGTTGCGCTTTGAGGACTTTAGGGAAAGTAGAGGTGACATGGAGCTGTTTTCTCAACCCTTCACCATAAGTGTGGACTCAGTGCCTGATCACATTCAGATGCAGCTAATTGAGTTTCAGTGTGATTCTGAGCTAAAGAATAAATTCATGTCATTACACCTGAAAGACTTCTACACACATGTCTCATCTGAAAGGTACCCAGACATTAGGAAACATGCACAGGTCATGTTAGCTTTGTTTGGCAGCACTTACATCTGTGAACAGACTTTTAGTGTAATGAACCTTAACAAGTCCAGGCTCAGAAGCACTCTGACTGACCCACACCTACAGGACATCCTCACCCTCTCAGTGAGTCAGCTGCAACCTAATATTGATAGGCTGATAAACGCCAAAGAACAGCTTCATGTTTCTCACTAGTGGTGCAATTATATTGTTCCTACTGTTGTTGTTGTGTTGCTGTTGGACATGCACTCTTTGACATTTTGCACTATATGTGATTACAAAAGTTTAGACGTGTTCTAAATGCCTATATATGACTTATTTGTCATATTTTGTTTATGTTATTTACACAGAAAGGAAGGTTAGATAACTGTTTGATAAATAAAACTACTTTACTTTACTATTAGTGTTTGTATTTTGTGTAAAATATTACATTTGGCCCGCGGTCCTCCGATAGATTTTCATTTTGGCCCACTAAGGGAAAATGTTTGGGCACCCCTGCCTTAGTGCTTAATTAGTAATCACCGATGGTTGCAGCGGAATTTCTGAAGAGAACCGTCAAACGAGAACAACGTTTATCCAAAATGGGAAATTTATGACGCTTTCACAAACTAGATAATATGAAAAAGAAAACTTTATTTTAAGTATGCAATGTCAGGAGAAGATTCAGCTCCCATCTCCAGCAGAGCTTCTCCCATGTCCTGGAGGACGCAGGGGACTGACTAGTACGAATGGGCCTTGTTCCATGCCTCCATTGTGGAGGCGGCTGACTGGAGCTGTGGCCTGTTGTGGCAGCAATCCCCGAACCCGCTGGTGGACAGCGTTGATGAAATGTTGGAATGCGGCTTCGGCGGTCGTCGAGGTAAAAACTCAGGTGTGGGAGGAGTTTAGCGAGGCCATGGAAAATTACTTCCGGACAGCTTCGTCTTCAAAGACCTCGATCCCACCAACACACCTTCCAATGAGGAAGCAGAGTCTGGGGAAAAAAAGAGGTGTCTATATAAACTCAATGTATGTTATAGGGAAAGAATTCGGGGTGGGGGGTGTAAATGAGGTTACGTACTGGGCATGCTGTTGTGGGCAGATGGGTTTCTCTCCTCCTTGGCGGCCATTAGGGACTAACGAGGTGAAGCATATTCTATGATGCGGGGGTGCGCAGGCACTACGCAGCAGCTGAAATGGTTTCTGGCTCTGCTCATGTCCTGCGCACGATACCAGCTGCCTGTCCCCGCATCATAGCACTCCACCTTGTTAGTTACCCCAAACCCATCGTGGCCGCCCATCACAAATAGGAGGTCGTCCACCACTGCGATGCCAAAATCACTGCGCGGTGTGGACATGGGGGCCACAGCATGCCAGCGGTTTGTGGTAGGGTCATAGACCTCCATGGTCTGCAGGCGATCAGGCCTGTTGATACCGCCCACCTGAGAGATGCCAAAGATTCATTATCACTTGCTTGCCAAAAGGATGGGCAAACATCAACTTTCCCAAAGTCATGAACTCTTAAGCAATTTTCACCCTATGAAAGCAGGCGCCTTAGAACCTCCCATTGTCTATAGATGACACAAGCTTATATACAGAAGTCAACCTATATGCAATGAAAACATGGATTTGGGCAACAGAAAACTTGTATGATTCGGTGAAAACTGTGAGCCTTCAAAAAAGACTCCTTATGCTAATATATTTTGCTTTTTTATTGTTATTACTTAAAACGAACACTTGAAGCTAATCAGACACTGAAAAAAACAACAATCTGACTAATTATATCTGGAACTAGGGAAAATAATTAATAAAAAATCTAAACTTTACAACCCGAGCTAGTAGCAGAGACCCCCCAGCAGATCCATTTATAACCCAGAAATGAATGCAGGGAGGCTAAAGAGGGTAGCATATATGTTTTTTATGTGTATAAAGATAAGCCTTTGCAGCAGGTATTTCTGGCATTTAACTGTTTTGTTTGGTTTAAATGTATCACAATGAAAGACACAGCAGCAAAGACAAAAAAACCATGAGTCTTACAGGTAAAATGTGAGATTTGACACAGAAAGGAATCACTCACCGCATATATCTTCCCTTTATACGCCGTGACTCCAAGGCTGTGACGGGGAATGCTCATTGGAGTGATCAAGCTCCATTCGTTAGAGAGTGGGTCAAAGCACTCCACTGTAGATAGGCTCTCTGTTCCATTGTGGCCCCCACAGATGTATATCTATGAAAACCAATTTAACTGTGAAGACCGTTATACTGTATATGACTGGGGTTTGGAAGTTACAGATAAAGTTCATTGTGACTCAAAAATAAAAGTATATGCTATGCATAGTGTATGACAGGGTTCCCCAGTCCCGTTCCTGGAGGAACACAGTTTGCAAATTTCCCTTCTCAAACACACCATAATCAGCTAATTTTCAGGTTTAGTATGGCTGTTTGAAAAGGGAAATCTGCAAAGAGTTTTGGATTCTGCTCCCCCAGGAACAGAATAAAGGAAACCTGACATGGGAACACCATTTCATCTATCTCACAAGTCTTGGAGTTGACACCACAGCACTACCCAATGTGCCACTAATGGAGACCAATAATGCATTTATCCAAATACTTAAATGTATTGAACATAGTAATTGTGGATTAAAATCAGCAATCTGAAGAGAAAGAGAACTCATGACTGTGTAAAATACTCAATTTCAAGGGGAAAATGAGGGTAAACACAGTCAGACGCCCTCCCATTACCCTACCTTGCCATTCAGGGTGGTGGCGCTGGCATCGTTTCTCCTCTCATTCATGTGCTCGATCTGGGTCCATTCATTGGTTATTGGGTTGTAGCACTCTACAATGTTGAGGGGCCTGAAACCAATATGGCCACCCATGGCGTAGATGAGCCCATCGAGCACGACCACACTAACATTACATCGATGCCAGTGCATGGGGGCCATCTGCTGCCATGCTCGTGTGATCGGGTCGTATCTGCGCACGGTATTGATGAAATTTTGCCCATCAAACCCCCCAATGCAGTACACAAACCCATCATGGTACACCGTGCCATGACCAGCCAGGTTGCTCTGCTCCTCCTGCGTGATATCCACCCAGCGGTCGGCCCGTGTGTCATATGCATCAATGCAGTTTGTCGTGCGCATGTTCCATCCACCAACAGCCAGCAAAATGTCAGAGGGCAAGCGCGGGCGGATCAGTGGGTTCTCAAAATCAGAGAATGGACTTTCATCATGAAGATCATAGATGACCTTCATGACATCAGTGATAATTGGCCTGCACGCCGCATTGGCCTTCACCAGATCGTTGGCTTTGACGATCTTCATAAAGTACTCCGGATCCATACGAGCCATCCGAATCTACACAGGAAACAAGAATGAGAGAATTCCTATGAGTTCCTTAGTGCTTTCTCTGAATCTCTGGAGATGAGCAATTCCTAACATTAAGGATACAGCAGTAAGTGCAAATTTTTATTTCTTTAGCTGAAGCCATTTACTTTGAAAGTCTCAGATGTGTCAGCTAACACTTATTTCATGTAAGACATTTGAGTGTTTTGTTTTCCATTATTTGTTACACTCTCCTCCCAGATGTAATACCTGGAAGCCTTGGTTGTAGACTTATGGGACATGGAAATGGAGGTTCAGTCTCTAGCTACAGTAATAAGGACTTCACTCAATGAGCATTCTATTGTTATATACACAAGTCAATGAGAACATAGTATAACTATACTCACCTTGGGCAACAGAGCTGAAATGTGGGCCTCTCGGGTGGCAGGCTCGTGTTTGATCCACCGGAGGATGGCCTCAAACACCACATCCTCTTCTCTGACATTAAGCTCATCCTGCTGTATGATGTCAGAAAGTTGTTCAAGACTTAGTTCTGGGAACTCGTTTGAGCTGATGGCAACCTCCTTAAAGTTTTTCAAGATGAAGTTGAATGCAGACTGGTGCAGCTCGTTTACGCAGTAGACATCGGCGATTTTAAGAAGGCCAATGCAGTTGTTGAGGCAGAGCTGCTCATGCAGGAAATCACAGCAGCGCTGCACGATGCCCAAGACACTGAGATAATCAGCAGCTGCCAGGAGGTTCTCCACATTGTCAGCTGTGATGACCACAGAGTACGTGTAGGCATACTCTATGACCTGCCTCAGTGTTTCTGGGGAAATGCCTGGGAGTTGGTACTCCCGCTTTCCTGAATCATTCCAGTCACTGGCGAACAGAGCCCTGAAACACAATCCAGAAGTGACTCATCTAATAAATATCGGTTTTGCAGGCAAAGTTAAATAAGGGGTTTTCTAAATCTTCTGAACCAGGGACCCCCAAATGGAAATTAAGCAGAGGACCCCCTGCTACAGATGATCTCATAGGCATCTAAGAACTAGGGACCGGTGGCTTTAATTCTTATTTTTCCAACAGTAGCTCCCCCTTTAATATATTTTACTTGGGCTGGTGGGCAAGTCCCCCGGAATACTTTGTTTTGCCTGTTTGACATGGTCCCCTTTTTATATATTTATACCATTATTATTATTATTATTATTATATAGTAAAAGTTAAGGTGGTACACTTATCAGAAATATTTCTGATCAGCACTGACCTACATTAATATAATTTAATATAATGTATATTAATATAAACTTTCTGTCATCCTAGAGCCTTATTGCCAAGGAGAAGTCATTGCTAACGAGAGATAAAAACTGACTCCTTGTTGTTTTCGCATCTTCATATATGGGTCACAGCTACTTACTGGAAGTAGGAGCTACAGCCACACAGAATTACTCTATGGGCGTTGAATTGAACACCGTCGGTGATGAGGACCACGTCACAAAGCTGTCCTGCCAGCCGAAGCTTGTTAAACACTTCGAACGCCGGGGACATCAGTACTCGCTCCATGTCGTGTGCCATCATAATTCAAAAATGTGGATATCTCGTCTCTCTCTCCTTTTTATATCACTCGAAATCACGTGTACATACATTCTAAGACGCAAAAACCGCACTTTGCGTCACAGTTTCCTAAGATACCGTAATGTTTATTTTTAAATCTATATTTGAGACTCGAAATGGATTGGGGGGGGGGGTATATTCTACGCACAATCAGCTGTACAAGAAGAACAAGTGAAATGTTTTTAACATCACTTTTGGAAAATGTATACCGTGCTTATCTTAGAATTTAAGTTTTGTATTATGTAAGAATAGTCAAATCACGAATTCCCGAAATAAAATAAATAAATAAATAAATGTTTTCATATTTTTTCTCCTCCGCTACGTTTCTAAAAATGAAAAACAAAAAAGGTCCTTTACATGTCTGTCAGGAACGAGGTTTAAGTTCGCATCTTATTCCCTAGTTTCCACTTTAGACATAAGCCATTGAGCAACAAATGTCCACAAGACATTATTTTATGGGGTAAATCTGGTCGGCCCGTTGTGGCAATTATTTGGAACAAGAAAAGTCCTTGAAAATTGGGCTGGGCGGTCCGTCTGTTTTGGTCAACATTTAGCACAAGGCGGACGTATTTATCGGACAGCATATATCCCCAATACGGTCATGAAAACAAATTGCAGCAAGTGTGGAATTATCACAATGATTATTGTGCTGTGTACACTTCACCCAAATCCTGAACGCTATTGAATATAATCGATTATGTATTATGGAGCAGTTATGTTAATCAAGGTACAGTGTGCAATATCACTCCATGAGCTATTGACCATTTTCCTGTTTTATGATCTTTTCTTGAGAAATCGTTTTTTATTTTATTTTTTGTAATTCCTCACTTCTGCCGACTAACTCCTCCACGTTTAATATATTTTCGTGCAGGTTTTTAAGTTTGTTTTCCTGCAGCTTCACGGCACCCATCGTTCTTGCGCACCCACACAGATGGACGAGTTAAGCTAGAAGTGGATGGGAGTAGCGGCAGGACAGATATTCCGAGGGCGCCCATTGAACGATGTAAGTAATTATTATTTATCGTTAGAATTCTCACTTAACACAGAATGTTGTCTTTGGCTGAAGTTTAAACAGTCGAGCTGAATTGTGGGAAGATAAGCTGAAGCTGTTCGCGTCCGCAGCTAATGCTCGCGCCATGACTAGCTAGCACATAGTGAAATGGTGAATGGATTTGGCGACATTTTCCGTTTGAATCGAGTACAGAGACGTAGGTGTTGTTTTGTTTGTGGCCCTGCTTTTACAATGCACGTGTAGCAAAGTGAAGTTGGGATCTGCTTGCGTCTTTTGCAGCTAACATCACACTCGATATAGCCGCAGTTTATTGTGGAATCGCCATTTTGGGTGTACACAACGCAAGAGCGCACGAGTGTTTATATAAAACAATTCCACTCTGGCTGAGTTTTCTTCTTATTATTATTTTTCATGCTATACTATATACAAACTTTTTACTTGTACATCTTAGGATATAGTTCATTGTGACAATATAAATGGTAGGAGAGAACTACAACAGCAACGACTGTGGGTTGGGGCTGGGTAGGGGATAACGTTTTCATAGTTGGGATTAGGGTTTTGCCCATAGACATGAATGCAGAGTCCCCATAAAGACATCTAGCACATCTTCTTCTTTGTGTTCTGGAATTGCTTCTTGTAGGTTAAGTTAGAATGGTTTTCACTGTTCTTTGGTCTGGAGAACAGGCTGATTAATCACAGTTGAGTTTTGTGGGCAATCAACCATATGAATATGTACATATATGTGTGTGTGTGTGTGTACAGTAGTGTGCAAAAAATCATAAGCAGTCAAAAGAAATTGTGTGATTGTTAGGGTCTGTAGCAGCTAATCACTGCTGTTAATAGCAGCTACTATAAACTACTGTTAATATAACTGCTAATAACATAACAATTTTCCCGTTTTTTTTGTGTAATAAAGCCTATAATGTAATAATGTGATACGTTTTTGATTCAAATATGTTAGTATGATATTGGTAAGTTATTACTATCAGCCTTTATTACATTAAGGGGGAAAATTAGCACATTATTGGCAGTTATTACATTAACGGTAGACATCATATTATATATGTCTAATGCAGGGGCGCTGCTAAGGATTTTGGGTCCCATGAAAGGAATCTTGACAGGGCCCCCCACACAGTTTATTGGGGGCTTCTCTGGGCCCCCTCTCAGTCATGGGCCCCGAGAATCGTCATCGTTTACCCCCCCTTTACAGCGCCCCTGGTCTAATGCACGAAGCATTAACGTTAGATATGCTTGTACCACAACTTATTAGGCAAGAGAGAAGTTCTATTGCCCATTTTCATTGCAAACCAGCTTAACATTTACAGGATAATTAATTGCAAGTTCCGATGTAGGCTGCCATTCACACACACAACTGGAAATAATAAAATGCCTGGACAGAGCAGATACAGCCATTGTAGCCTTCGCTCCTGTCTGCTGCTGTATGCAAATCTCACTGAACCATTAAAGCTGGAGCAGAAGTGATGTCTCCGACTAATTGCTGGTTGTTAGAGAAGTACTCAGAATAATGAGAAATAAAGTAAGAATTGTGAGGGAAAAAAAAATCAGAATTTCGACTTAATAAGTCAGAATTCTGAGATAAATGTGTGGTTTTTTTTCTACTCCAGATGGCAGAAAACTCTAAAATCAACAAAGCTCAAGAGTCATAATTCAGAATTTGTTCATTTAGATCAGAAACAGCTCTATGGGATGCTTTCGTCTAATCAGACTGTACCACATGGTTCATATGTAACACTTTTCTGGAGACCGCAACAAATGGGGGATTCTGAAACTGCCCGTTTGTTTGGAAAATTCCAGTCACCCTGAGTGAAAAAGGGTAGAACCCTCCCTCCTGTCCCACTGGCCTGATTGCCTGATAGCAGGAAGAGACGGTCTATAGGGGAAAGTAACCTTCAGTTTAACTCACAGAAAGACAATAAATAGTAGCACTTAACAAATGAGAGAATATTAATTGACTAGGACAAACTGAGATGAGCAACAGGAAATATAACTGTAAGCTGATAAGAGAAAAAGAAGGGGAAAATGGAGGGAAATTTGCTGCTTCTGATTGGATGCAAGCATGCAGGTCAGCTGATCCACCTGAATGTTTCCAACTCGGCAATCGGTGATGAAGGGTCAGTAGATTGGCTAAGTGTTGGAACCAGAAGCAGAAGCTGGCTTTCATGCTCTGGAGGGTCCTATGGCATGAAACCTTAAGCAGTTCTTTACGCATATGATGCTCCTTTAGGGGGTGCCATAGACATTCGGTCTGCATATATATTATGTTTTATCAGTGTTTCTTGTGGACCCTCAGCAGTCCATGTTTTTGCTCTCTCCCAGCACCAGCTGTCTGGCAAGGAGCAAAAACGTGGATGGACTGGGGGTTCCTGTGGATCAGGTTGAAAAACATTGTTCTGTATTGTTTTTGTTAATTGATTGATATTCAGAATTTATTTTTGGGGCTTTGGCTGCATCTTGGTTATAATGTTTAATTGAGATATGAATTAATATGGAGAACACCACACACACGGCACAAATTCTATGAAGATACTACTCATAAAATTAATGTGATAACACATGTGATAAAAATACAAATATAAGGGCTTTATTTGTATGAATAAAGCATTTCACATATCTAACACATGTGTCCCCAACAACCGTAGCCAGATATTAAATCTGTTCTAGAAGAGCACACTCATTGCTTGCTGTAAAAGCATGCAGGAGGTCCCAGCTGAGCTCTGCTATAGTTGTGCTCTTTGTATTATTCATTTGGCAGATGCTCTAAGACAGAGAAATGGTTGGAGAGAACAAGGCAATTAACAAATGCATGCAAACAAGTGGCATGTTACACAACAGGAGCAAACCACTACAGCATCCGATAACAAAGGAAAGCAGTTGTCTTGCCATAATTGCATTTTGATAGCTGTTCTAGTGCCTTAACCTCTATGCTCTGACTCCACTGTAAGGTCTAAGTTCTGTTCCCTCAGTCCATTATTCAAGAGGCATTTTCCTTATTTTGGTGAATGTTTCTGATTCTTGTTAGTGTCCACTGTTTCTGTTGATTAAGTCCAGTGATGCTAGCCACACCGGCAGATGCGTAACCTGGTTACCCACCAGGCAGGCAGATGGGGGCAGGTGGGCGAGGTGCAGCGTACTGTACGATGCAGGGGGGCACTGTGCAGCAGCTGAAGTTCCTCTTGGGCGTAATCATGTCCTGCGTACGGAACCAGCTGCCTTTCTCTGCATTGTAGCATTCCACCTTTGCAGTGACTTTGAAGCCATCGGAGCCTCCCATTGCAAACAGCAAGCCGTCCACCACTGCGATGCCGAAATAGCTCCTTTGTTGTTTCATGGGAGGCGCAGTGTGCCACTGGTTAATTGCAGGGTCATAAACCTCCATACTCCGCACTGGATGAGCCCCGTTGGTACCGCCCACCTGGGAGACACCAATGGTAAGTGATCACTCGGGTACCAAACGGATAAGTAAATATCAGCTTTCTCGAAGTCAGGAACTCTTAAGGAATTATCGCCCTATAATAGCAGGCTGCACAGAACCTCCCATTGTCTATATAGGACACAAGCTTATAACTAATTTGTGTTCAACATACATGTCAACATAACTGCAGTGAAAAAAGTGGATTTGGGCAACAGAAAACCTGTACAATTCAGTGAAATACTTATGTTCATATGTTTTGCTTTTATTATTATTTTTATTAGTACTAAAAATAATACTTGTATTCAGACACTGAAAAAAACAACAAACAGAGCAATTGTGTCTGGAACTACAGAATATAACTATAATAAAAAATCTAAGCTTTACTAAGTTTTACTAAGCGTATTTGTTTAAAACCCAGATATGCAGGGAGCATATGTGTATTGAGATGGGCCTTCCCAGCAGGTCATTTCATCCACTGAATTCTTTTGTTTGATTTAAGCGCATTACAATCTGTGACACAGCAGCAGTGACAAAAAATGAGTCTCAGATAAATCTTGAGATTTGACTCCTTTGTTTCAGAGTACAAGAAAGGAATCACTCACCGCATAGATGTTTCCCTGATATGCCGCTACTCCAAGGCCACGTCGGCGAGTGCGCATGGGAGCGATCAAGGTCCATTCGCCCGTGAGTGGATCATAGCACTCCGCAGTGGAAGTGGTCTGAGCTCCATTGTTACCCCCACAAATGTATATCTAGGAAAGATGGTTCACAAGTGATGTGTGTTATGCTGTATATGATTGGAGATGGAGATCTAGAAAGCATAAATGTACATTTAGCTAATGCATGTTTAATCCATCCATCTTCCATAAAAGTTTATTCGGTACAGGGTGGTGGTGAACCTGGAGCCTACCACAGGAAGCACATGGGCATTGGTAGGGAATTTACAGTTAGTTGTGATCATTTCCCTTGTGAACCGCAGCTTAATCAGATAATTATTAAGTTCACTAGGTTTGTTTGAATAGGGAAATCTGCAAATTGTTTAGGATTCTGACCCTCCAGGACTGGAATTGGGTAAAGCTCCTACGTTAACACCAGTTATTGTATCTCACAAGTCTTGGGCTGTGGGCAAAATTGCAAAAACATAGAGCTGGACACCACAGCACTGCCCAATGTGCCACTAATGCAGAGCGACAATGCAAGGTCATTTATGTTTTATCTAAACACTGACGTTTACTGAACTTATATTAAATTATGGATTGAAATCAACCATTTGAAGACAAAGCGAGCTACTGAGTATGTAACATAATCAATTTCAAGGGGAAAATGAGGGTAACCACAGTCAGACGCCCTCCTATTAACCTACCTTTCCATTCAGGGTGGTGGCACTGGCATCCTGTCGCTCCTCATGCATGGGCTGGATAATAGTCCATTCGTTGGCTTCTTGGTCATATCACTCGATTATGATTAGAGGCGAGAAGCGTAAATGGCCACCCGTTACATAGATGGAACCATTAATTACGGCCACGCTAACATTTCAGTGGCACCAGTGCATCGGTGCCATGTGCTACCATGTCCGTGCGACGGGGTCAAATCTGCGTAGTGTTGGTGAAATTGTGGCCATCAAAACCCCCAAAACAATACCCAAAGCCATTTAAATACACACTGCCATGGGCGGACTGGCGAGTCTCCTGCCCCTGCGTTACATCGACCCAGTGGTCGGCCCGGGTGTCATAGGCTTCAATCCAATTGGTTTTGCGGAAATTCCAGCCACCAATGGCCAATAAGATGTCAGCGGGCAGGCGTGGGCGGATCAGTGGCCTTTCTTTTTTTTTTATATATATATTCCCTCCACCACCCCCCCTCTGCGGAGGACTACTTTATTTCTATTTATTTATTTATTTTTATTTATTTCCTCAAGAGAGGGAGAGAGAGAGAGAGGGGGACAGAAGGACGAAAACGGAGAAGAAGGGAAATAGAGAGAGAGCGAGGGAAAAGAGAAAAAAAAGAAGAAAGAAAACCACAGATAATCTGCTTCAATACCTGCTGATGAGAGAAAACAACAACCAACATCTGTACGAGTCACAATGAGCATGTTAAGGAGCAACAGCCGATCAAGACAGTGTGTGTCTGTGAGTACCTGTGTGTACACCTGTATGTGTCTGTGAGAATCTGTTTGTACCCCTGTGTGCACACCTGTGTATGTGAGCGCGCTGGTGTTCAAAAGGTTTCTCCATGTAAATGTCTAGTAGTGTGTGTGGGGAGCCACAGCCCCATCCCTCAGGACATGAAGCAGACACGGAGGAGGCCCAGACCCCAGACAGCCAGAGGCCCCCCAGGGCATGGGAGCCCCTGGAGGACCACCGCAGGGAGAATAGCATCCCTCACCCAGAAAAGGGCAGAGGAGAGCTCCGGAGGGAGGCCATCCGGCAGCCACAGTGCAGGAGCCCCAGGGGGCCGTGGCGGCGAGCCCGCAGGCTCCACCGGTGGCCAGCCCCACCAGGGCAGACCAGGCCCTGGGCCCAGAGATCCAAGGGCCCCCCCAGCAAGGGCCCGACAGAGCCAGGAGGGTCAGATCCCGCCAGGCAACCGCCGAGGGCGAGCCAGCACCCACCCGAGCACCCAGCCCTGGACATCGAGAACCACCAACGCACCAGTGGCCAGGTGCCCCATCCACCAGCAGGGAGTGTGGCGGGGGGGAATAGAGCCCGAGATGTTATTTCAGGTGGAGTCTAGAACCCAACCTGACACATGCATATAGACAAACAGGCACACACATATACAAGCATACGTTCCCACCCTCATGCACACATAAACAAATATTTACACATTCACCCAACATAGAGACACACAGAAATGAACGCTGTACACACACTCTCACTCCCCGTATATACTCTCTGTGCACCCCATTTTTTTCCTCTGGCGAGGAAACCGGAAGACCACCCTGGACCCCGCAGCAGCCGAGAAGCGCACCAGCCCAGACCCCGACCAGACGGCCAGATCAGTGACCTTTCAAAGTCAGATCGTGGATTTTTATCGTTGAGATCATGTATGATCTTCAATACATCAGTGATGATTGGCCTGCACGCCGCATTGGCCTTCACTAGATCGTTGGCTTTGACGATCTTCATAAAGTACTCCAGATCCATACGAGCCATGCGAATCTACACAGGAAACAAAAATGAGAGAATTCCCATGAGTTCCTTAGTGCTTTCTGTGAATCTCTGGAGATGAGCAATTCCTAACATTAAGGGTACAACAGTAAGTGCAACAGTAATAAGGACTTCACTCAATGAGCATTGTATTGTTATATACACAAGTCAATGAGAACATAGTATAACTATACTCACCTTCGGCAACAGAGCTGAAATGTGGGCCTCTCGGGTGGCAGGCTCGTGCTCGATCCACCCGATGATGCCGTCAAACACCGCATCCTCTTGTCTGACATTCAGCTCATCCTGCTCTATGATGTCCAGGGTGAGTTCTGGGAACTCGTTTGAGGTGATGGCAACCTCCTTGAAGTTTTTCAGGATGAAGTCGAATGCAGACTGGCGCAGCTCATTGAGGCAGTAGACATCTCCGATCTTCAGAAGCCCAACACAGTTGTCGAGGCAGAGCTGCTCATGCAGAAAGTCACTGCAGCGCTGTATGATGCCCAGGATATTCAGCCGATCAGCAGCTGCCAGGAGGTTCTCCACATTCTCAGCCGTGACGAGCACAGAGTACGTGTAGGTGTATTCCATGATCTGCTGCATTGTATCTGGGGAAATGCCTGGGAACTGGTACTCCCGCTTTCCCGAATCCTTCCAGTCACCGGTGAACAGAGCCCTGAAAACAATCCAGATGTGACTGAGAATCAGCTTTTTGTTTTTGTTTTTACACAAGGAATTTGTCTCCAGTTTGTTGTCACTCTCAGTGAACTTAAACAGGAGACATACAAAAAATAAAAAACAGGACCACAACGGGACTCATTTAATAATTTTGGGTTTCCTAACTCTTCTGATCCAGGGACCCCCAAATGAATATCGACCAGAGCTAAGGACCCCCTGCCACAGATGATCACATAGGTACTTAAGAAGTAGGGTCAGGAAGGGCTTTAATCTTATCTTTCCAGCAGTGGCTCCCTAAAAATATTTTTCACTTAGACTAGAGGGCAGGTCCCCCGGAATATTATTTTTGCCACTGATTGACGTGGTCCACTTTTTGTAATATTTTTACACAGCTATTATATGCCAAAAGTGAAGGTGGTACCTTTAATAACTGTAGCTCAGAAATATTTTTGCTAACCCCGTAGTATACTAATATAACACAATAATTGTCATGACCTGTGCGTCCAACCCTTGTATGTGCTCAGGATGAACCTGCTCTCATCTGTGAAAAGCTCAGGGTGCCAGTGGCAGACCTGCAAATTCTGGTATTCTATGGCAAATGCCAATCGAGCTCTATGGTGCTGGGCAGTGAGCACAGGGCCCACTAGAGGACGTTGGGCCCTCAAGCCACCCTCATGAAGTCTGTCTCTGACCAAACAATCAGAAACATTCACACCAGTGGCCTGATGGAGGTCATTTTCTAGGGCTTCAGCAGTGTTCATCCTGTTCCTCCTTGCACAAAGGAGCCAATACCGGTTCTGCTGATGGGTTAAGGACCTTCTACGGCCCTGTCCAGCTCTCCTTAAGTATCTTCCTGTCTCCTGGAATGTCCTCCATGCCCTTGAGACTGTGCTGGGAGACACAGCAAATCTTCTGGCAATGGCACATATTGATGCACCATCCTGGAGGAGTTGGACTACCTGTGCAACCTCTGTAGGGTCCAGGTATCGCCTCATGCTACTAGTAGTGACACTGACCGTCACCAAATGCAAAACTAGTGAAAAAACCGTCAGAAAAGATGAGGAGGGGAAAATGCCAGTGGCCTCCACCTGTTAAACCATTCCTGTTTTGGGGGTCGTCCCATTGTTGCCCCTCTAGTTCACCTGTTCATAATTTCATTAACACCAAAGCAGCTGAAACTGATTAACCACCCCCTCCGCTACTTAACTGACCAGATCAATATCTCAGTTGTTTAATAGACTTGATGCTATACTCTAATTAAAAAGTGTTCCTTAAATTTTTTTGAACAATGTATAATTGTAGCATCTCTTCCCTTGTCTTAAACTCCACACACCTAGAGTTGTAACCTAGCATCCTATTGGCCTTTTTTATTGCTTCCCCACACTGACATGGAAGCATCAACATACACACCGAGATCTTTCTAATAACCAGCTACCTTTATTTCAGTGGAACCCATAATATATCTGTACTTTTATATTTCTGCTCCCTGTATGGATTACCTTACATTTATCTATGTTAAATTCCATCTGCCAGGTATCCACCCAGTCGCTAATTAAATCCAGATCCCGTTGTAGCCTCTCCGCTGCTAGATCAGTACCTGCTACACCACCCACCCTGGTGTCGTCTGCAAATGTAACCAGTTTACTGTATGTATTGGTGTCAGTATCATTAATGTAAATTAGGAACAGTAGTGGTCCTAAAATTTAACCCTACGGTACCCCACTATGAACGCAGGCCCACTGTCATGCCCGGCTCGTACGATCGTCGTGTGTGCCACGCCCCCTGATTATCCACGTGTGCTTCCCCAATCATGCCCAGCTGTATCTTGTTGTTTCACCATGTCTTTTGTCTATATCAGTCCACATCTTGCCCTGTCCGATGTCCGTCATTGATGTTAGTGCTGTTATGTCCCGTTCTGCCCATAGCCATCTTTCCCCTAATAAAACCCCAGTTTTCCCCGTATTCTACCTCCCTGCTTCGTCCTTCCCTGCCTCCTTCCTGCCAGCCTGCCCGTCCGCACCCGCAAACTCTGACACCCGCAATATAATAATATCGTGTACAGTACATACTGTAATCAGTCCAGAGGTAACATCACTTCTCCAAATTCAAGTTGCCGGCTATGATTACTGTAGGTCCCAGGGGAAGGGGTTGCACTAAACCAGTATTTCAATGGATTATGAAAAACCTTAGTGCAGGGGTGCCCAAAGTGGGGCCCGCGGGCCAAGATTGGCCCGCCGTACTATTTAGATTGGCCCGCCAATGGATATCTAAAAATTTAAATTATTACTGTACTAAAATTTTTTAAAAAACTCTTAAAGCACGAATCCCAGTGTAGCTATCAGTGCGTTTATTTTTACTCTTGGTGCTTTGATTACATTTGAAATATCTAAGACTAAAATTGAAATACAAGCAACTATAAGGGTAATGTAGAGTATATCTGTCACGGGCGACCGCGGGCAGAGCGGCGATCGTGAGGGCAAGCGGGGAATCAGGAAGCAGGCAGGCAGGATTCGGGGCAAACGGGGATTTAATCAAAGGTTTTCGGGGAACAGGGAACATCGGACACTGACTGACATCAATGACGGACGAAGGACTCAGGTAAGACACGGACTGAAATACACAGGACTGAGCAAATGAACTAGATACAGCTGGGTACAATCGGGAGAAAACACGTGGGTAATCAGGGGGCGTGGCACACAGGAGGAGCGGACGAGCCGGGCATGACAATATCTGTGCACATATGTACATTTCCACACTTCATAAATAGTCATATTTTAACAATTTGCAAAAAGTCCCATGAGTCTTTGTTGCCGCCATACGGGATCAAACCAGTTTGTGGCGGGTCACCACCAGGCTGCTAGCTTAAGCCACTATCAACATGGAGCGGCATCGTCAGTGGCACACAGACAAAAGACATTTTAAAAAATGCTGGGAGGAAGAATATTTTTTCACTGACATAAATGCTAAAGCGGTCTGCCTTATTTGTAACCAGTCTGTTGCTGTACTAAAGGAGTATAACATTCGTCGTCATTATGAGACGAAGCACGCAGCATTTTCGCAATTCAAAGGTGATGCGCGAAAGAACAAGACCAGGGAGCTGCTGGCTAAACTTCACAGGCAACAAGGGACTCTTACACGGCCCTCGACAGCCCAGGACAGCGCGACACGGGCCAGCTTTGAGATTACTGCGCTAATTGCCCGGACTGGGAGATCATTTTCAACAGGTGACTTTGTTAAGGAGTGTCTGTCCATAGCTGCGACAATCATGTGCCCGTCACAGGCAAAAACTTTCTCCCAGATCAGCCTCTCACAAAATACTGTGACACGTCGTATTGAAGAAATGTCTCGAGACATTAAGGAGCAATTTAAAGCAAAGGCTGCTGGATTTGTCGCCTTTTCTTTGGCGTGTGATGAAAGCACGGACATTTCGGACTCTGCACAACTTTTGGTTTTCATACGGCGAGTAAATGAAAACATGGAAATAACTCAGGAGCTGGCTGGATTTGAGACACTGCGCAGCACAACAAAAAGTGAGGATTTGTTTGCAGCCGTTGAGCGAGTGTTGGATACGAACGGGCTGAGCTGGGAAAAATTGGTTGGGATAACAACTGATGGAGCACCTGCCATGGTTGGGAGGACAACAGGCCTTGCCACACTAATTTCCCAAAAGTTTTCCCAATGTGGAGGTAAGGTGGCAAAATACCACTGCATCCTGCACCAAGAGCAACTATGTGCCAGATCAGTTGGTATGGGAGACGTGGTGCGTGACGTGATTAAAATCATAAACTGCATACGATCAAAAGCGCTCTCACACCGCCAGTTCAGAGCTCTTCTAGAGGAGGTTGATTCACAATACAAGGATGTGCTTTACCACCAAGAGGTGAGGTGGCTGAGCCGCGGGAAAGTCCTCAAAAGATTTTTTGAGCTGCGCCATGTCATCGCGGAGTTTCTGACAAGCAAGAACAGTGACACTCAAGTCCCCACAGATGAAAAATGGTTTTGTGACGTGGCTTTTATGGTGGACATCACTAACCTGCTCAACACCCTGAATATTCAGCTTCAAGGGAAGGATCAGATCATCACTGAGCTGTTTGACCACATAACGGCCTTCAGGTCGAAGCTGCAGCTACTCTGTCGACATCTGTCAGCAGGTAGGTTAATACATTGTACACACACAGAGACACACATACACATTCAGTTTTAATGGTGATAATGTCTATCATACTGTATTTTATGCCGTAAATAAGTCCCGGCCTTGTTAACTGTGTTGCGGAGGGACAGCGCTGTCCATGGTTCTTAAACTTGATTGACAGGCAGACATGCGCTTTGTTTGTCTTTTGGAGCTTGCATATTTTTTGTGATTGTAAAAATGCTTATGATTTAATCAAGTGATAATGGAGAGGAAAGGTGGCAGCATGTACCTGCACCTCACATGATAAAAGTGCAGTTACTGGGATTGATATTATGTGGAATATGTTAGTAAGTGCATTTACTAACATATCCATATTCCACTGTTGTGCAGTTAAAAAGTATTGTTAAAAAGTATTGTAATAAAATTGTAAGGCTAACTCTTTCAAAGTACATAAAACAACATTTATGTTGCAATATTTATTATTATTTGACGACTTAGCAGCTCTTTCACTTCTTCCCAGGAAACCTTGCACACTTCCCTAGTCTGAGAGAGGTCAACCTGGTGAAGCAGAGACTGCCTGAATATGCAGCACTTCTCAGACACTTGGACCAGGACTTTGCGTTGCGCTTTGAGGACTTTAGGGAAAGTAGAGGTGACATGGAGCTGTTTTCTCAACCCTTCACCATAAGTGTGGACTCAGTGCCTGATCACATTCAGATGCAGCTAATTGAGTTTCAGTGTGATTCTGAGCTAAAGAATAAATTCATGTCACTACACCTGAAAGACTTCTACACACATGTCTCATCTAAAAGGTACCCAGACATTAGGAAACATGCACAGGTCATGTTAGCTTTGTTTGGCAGCACTTACATCTGTGAACAGACTTTTAGTGTAATGAACCTTAACAAGTCCAGGCTCAGAAGCACTCTGACTGACCCACACCTACAGGACATCCTCACCCTCTCAGTGAGTCAGCTGCAACCTAATATTGATAGGCTGATAAACGCCAAAGAACAGCTTCATGTTTCTCACTAGTGGTGCAATTATATTGTTCCTACTGTTGTTGTTGTGTTGCTGTTGGACATGCACTCTTTGACATTTTGCACTATATGTGATTACAAAAGTTTAGACGTGTTCTAAATGCCTATACATGACTTATTTGTCATATTTTGTTTATGTTATTTACACAGAAAAGAAGGTTAGATAACTGTTTGATAAATAAAACTACTTTACTTTACTATTAGTGTTTGTATTTTGTGTAAAATATTACATTTGGCCCGCGGTCCTCCGATAGATTTTCATTTTGGCCCACTAAGGGAAAATGTTTGGGCACCCCTGCCTTAGTGCTTAATTAGTAATCACCGATGGTTGCAGCGGAATTTCTGAAGAGAACCGTCAAACGAGAACAACGTTTATCCAAAATGGGAAATTTATGACGCTTTCACAAACTAGATAATATGAAAAAGAAAACTTTATTTTAAGTATGCAATGTCAGGAGAAGATTCAGCTCCCATCTCCAGCAGAGCTTCTCCCATGTCCTGGAGGACGCAGGGGACTGACTAGTACGAATGGGCCTTGTTCCATGCCTCCATTGTGGAGGCGGCTGACTGGAGCTGTGGCCTGTTGTGGCAGCAATCCCCGAACCCGCTGGTGGACAGCGTTGATGAAATGTTGGAATGCGGCTTCGGCGGTCGTCGAGGTAAAAACTCAGGTGTGGGAGGAGTTTAGCGAGGCCATGGAAAATTACTTCCGGACAGCTTTGTCTTCAAAGACCTCGATCCCACCAACACACCTTCCAATGAGGAAGCAGAGTCTGGGGAAAAAAAGAGGTGTCTATATAAACTCAATGTATGTTATAGGGAAAGAATTCGGGGTGGGGGGTGTAAATGAGGTTACGTACTGGGCATGCTGTTGTGGGCAGATGGGTTTCTCTCCTCCTTGGCGGCCATTAGGGACTAACGAGGTGAAGCGTATTCTATGATGCGGGGGTGCGCAGGCACTACGCAGCAGCTGAAATGCTGTCTGGCTCTGCTCATGTCCTGCGCACGATACCAGCTGCCTGTCCCCGCATCATAGCACTCCACCTTGTTAGTTACCCCAAACCCATCGTGGCCGCCCATCACAAATAGGAGGTCGTCCACCACTGCGATGCCAAACTCACTGCGCGGTGTGGACATGGGGGCCACAGCATGCCAGCGGTTTGTGGTAGGGTCATAGACCTCCATGGTCTGCAGGTGATCAGGCCTGTTGATACCGCCCACCTGAGAGATGCCAAAGATTCATTATCACTTGCTTGCCAAAAGGATGGGCAAACATCAACTTTCCCAAAGTCATGAACTCTTAAGCAATTTTCACCCTATGAAAGCAGGCGCCTTAGAACCTCCCATTGTCTATAGATGACACAAGCTTATATACAGAAGTCAACCTATATGCAATGAAAACATGGATTTGGGCAACAGAAAACTTGTATGATTCGGTGAAAACTGTGAGCCTTCAAAAAAGACTCCTTATGCTAATATATTTTGCTTTTTTATTGTTATTAGTTAAAACGAACACTTGAAGCTAATCAGACACTGAAAAAAACAACAATCTGACTAATTATATCTGGAACTAGGGAAAATAATTAATAAAAAATCTAAACTTTACAACCCGAGCTAGTAGCAGAGACCCCCCAGCAGATCCATTTATAACCCAGAAATGAATGCAGGGAGGCTAAAGAGGGTAGCATGTATGTTTTTTATGTGTATTAAGATAAGCCTTTGCAGCAGGTATTTCTGGCATTTAACTGTTTTGTTTGGTTTAAATGTATCACAATGAAAGACACAGCAGCAAAGACAAAAAAAACATGAGTCTTACAGGTAAAATGTGAGATTTGACACAGAAAGGAATCACTCACCGCATATATCTTCCCTTTATACGCCGTGACTCCAAGGCTGTGACGGGGAGTGCTCATTGGAGTGATCAAGCTCCATTCGTTTGTGAGGGGGTCAAAGCACTCCACTGTAGATAGGCTCTCTGTTCCATTGTGGCCCCCACAGATGTATATCTATGAAAACCAATTTAACTGTGAAGACCGTTATACTGTATATGACTGGGGTTTGGAGGTTACAGATAAAGTTCATTGTGACTCAAAAATAAAAGTATATGCTATGCATAGTGTATGACAGGGTTCCCCAGTCCCGTTCCTGGAGGAACACAGTTTGCAAATTTCCCTTCTCAAACACACCATAATCAGCTAATTTTCAGGTTTAGTATGGCTGTTTGAAAAGGGAAATCTGCAAAGAGTTTTGGATTCTGCTCCCCCAGGAACAGAATAAAGGAAACCTGACATGGGAACACCATTTCATCTATCTCACAAGTCTTGGAGTTGACACCACAGCACTACCCAATGTGCCACTAATGGAGACCAATAATGCATTTATCCAAATACTTAAATGTATTGAACATAGTAATTGTTGATTAAAATCAGCAATCTGAAGAGAAAGAGAACTCATGACTGTGTAAAATACTCCATTTCAAGGGGAAAATGAGGGTAAACAGTCAGACGCCCTCCCATTACCCTACCTTGCCATTCAGGGTGGTGGCGCTGGCATCGTTTCTCCTCTCATTCATAGACTCGAGCTGGGTCCATTCATTGGTTTTTGGGTTGTAGCACTCTACGATGTCGAGGGGCCAGAAACCAATATGGCCACCCATGGCATAGATGAGCCCATCGAGCACGACCACACTAACATTACAGCGCTGCCAGTGTATTGGGGCCATCTGCTGCCATGCTCGTGTGATCGGGTCGTATCTGCGCACGGTATCGATAAAGTTTTGCCCATCAAACCCCCCAATGCAGTACACAAACCCATCATGGTACACCGTGCCATGACCAGCTAGGTTGCTCTGCTCCTCCTGCGTGATATCCACCCAGCGGTCGGCCCGTGTGTCATATGCGTCGATGCAGTTTGTCGTGTGCATGTTCCATCCACCAACAGCCAGCAAAATGTCAGAGGGCAAGCGCGGGCGGATCAGTGGGTTCTCAAAATCAGAGAGTGGACTTTCATCATGAAGATCATAGATGACCTTCATGACATCAGTGATAATTGGCCTGCACGCCACATTGGCCTTCACCAGATCGTTGGCTTTGACGATCTTCATAAAGTACTCCGGATCCATACGAGCCATCCGAATCTACACAGGAAACAAGAATGAGAGAATTCCCATGAGTTCCTTAGTGCTTTCTGTGAATCTCTGGAGATGAGCAATTCCTAACATTAAGGATACAGCAGTAAGTGCAAATTTTTATTTCTTTAGCTGAAGCCATTTACTTTGAAAGTCTCAGATGTGTCAGCTAACACTTATTTCATGTAAGACATTTGAGTGTTTTGTTTTCCATTATTTGTTACACTCTCCCAGGTGTAATACCTGGAAGCCTTGGTTGTAGACTTATGGGACATGGAAATGGAGGTTCAGTCTCTAGCTACAGTAATAAGGACTTCACTCAATGAGCATTCTATTGTTATATACACAAGTCAATGAGAACATAGTATAACTATACTCACCTTGGGCAATAGGACTGAAATGTGGGCCTCTCGGGTGGCAGGCTCGTGCTCGATCCACCGGAGGATGGCGTCAAACACCACATCCTCTTCTCTGACATTCAGCTCATCCTGCTCGATGATGTCAGAAAGTTGTTCAAGACTTAGTTCTGGGAACTCGTTTGAGCTGATGGCAACCTCCTTAAAGTTTTTCAAGATGAAGTTGAATGCAGACTGGTGCAGCTCGTTTACGCAGTAGACATCGGCGATTTTAAGAAGGCCAATGCAGTTGTTGAGGCAGAGCTGCTCATGCAGGAAATCATAGCAGCGCTGTACGATGCCCAAGACACTGAGATAATCAGCAGCTGCCAGGAGGTTCTCCACATTGTCAGCTGTGATGACCACAGAGTACGTGTAGGCATACTCTATGACCTGCCTCAGTGTTTCTGGGGAAATGCCTGGGAGTTGGTACTCCCGCTTTCCTGAATCATTCCAGTCACTGGCGAACAGAGCCCTGAAACACAATCCAGAAGTGACTCATCTAATAAATATCGGTTTTGCAGGCAAAGTTAAATAAGGGGTTTTCTAAATCTTCTGAACCAGGGACCCCCAAATGGAAATTAAGCAGAGATAAGGACCCCCTGCTACAGATGATCTCATAGGCATCTAAGAACTAGGGACCGGTGGCTTTAATTCTTATTTTTCCAACAGTAGCTCCCCCTTTAATATATTTTACTTGGGCTGGTGGGCAAGTCCCCCGGAATACTTTGTTTTGCCTGTTTGACATGGTCCCCTTTTTATATATTTATACCATTATTATTATTATTATTATTATTATTATATAGTAAAAGTTAAGGTGGTACACTTATCAGAAATATTTCTGATCAGCACTGACCTACATTAATATAATTTAATATAATGTATATTAATATAAACTTTCTGTCATCCTAGAGCCTTATTGCCAAGGAGAAGTCATTGCTAACGAGAGATAAAAACTGACTCCTTGCTGTTTTCGCATCTTCATATATGGGTCACAGCTACTTACTGGAAGTAGGAGCTACAGCCACACAGAATTACTCTATGGGCGTTGAATTGAACACCGTCGGTGATGAGGACCACGTCACAAAGCTGTCCTGCCAGCCGAAGATTGTTAAACACTTCGAACGCCGGGGACATCAGTACTCGCTCCATGTCGTGTGCCATCATAATTCAAAAATGTGGATATCTCGTCTCTCTCTCCTTTTTATATCACTCGAAATGACGTGTACATACATTCTAAGACGCAAAAACCGCACTTTGCGTCACAGTTTCCTAAGATACCGTAATGTTTATTTTTAAATCTATATTTGCGACTCGAAATGGATTGGGGGGGGGGGCGTATATTCTACGCACAATCAGCTGTACAAGAAGAACAAGTGAAATGTTTTTTAACATCACTTTTGGAAAATGTATACCGTGCTTATCTTAGAATTTAAGTTTTGTATTATGTAAGAATAGTCAAATCACGAATTCCCGAAATAAAATAAATAAATAAATAAATGTTTTCATATTTTTTCTCCTCCGCTACGTTTCTAAAAATGAAAAACAAAAAAGGTCCTTTACATGTCTGTCAGGAACGAGGTTTAAGTTCGCATCTTATTCCCTAGTTTCCACTTTAGACATAAGCCATTGAGCAACAAATGTCCACAGGACATTATTTTATGGGGTAAATCTGGTCGGCCCGTTGTGGCAATTATTTGGAACAAGAATAGTCCTTGAAAATTGGGCTGGGCGGTCCGTCTGTTTTGGTCAACATTTAGCACAAGGCGGACGTATTTATCGGACCGCATATATCCCCAATACGGTCATGAAAACAAATTGCAGCAAGTGTGGAATTATCACAATGATTATTGTGCTGTGTACACTTCACCCAAATCCTGAACGCTATTGAATATAATCGATTATGTATTATGGAGCAGTTATGTTAATCAAGGTACAGTGTGCAATATCACTCCATGAGCTATTGACCATTTTCCTGTTTTATGATCTTTTCTTGAGAAATCGTTTTTTATTTTATTTTTTGTAATTCCTCACTTCTGCCGACTAACTCCTCCACGTTTAATATATTTTCGTGCAGGTTTTTAAGTTTGTTTTCCTGCAGCTTCACGGCACCCATCGTTCTTGCGCACCCACACAGATGGACGAGTTAAGCTAGAAGTGGATGGGAGTAGTGGCAGGACAGATATTCCGAGGGCGCCCATTAAACGATGTAAGTAATTATTATTTATCGTTAGAATTCTCACTTAACACAGAATGTTGTCTTTGGCTGAAGTTTAAACAGTCGAGCTGAATTGTGGGAAGATAAGCTGAAGCTGTTCGCGTCCGCAGCTAATGCTCGCGCCATGACTAGCTAGCACATAGTGAAATGGTGAATGGATTTGGCGACATTTTCCGTTTGAATCGAGTACAGAGACGTAGGTGTTGTTTTGTTTGTGGCCCTGCTTTTACAATGCACGTGTAGCAAAGTGAAGTTGGGATCTGCTTGCGTCTTTTGCAGCTAACATCACACTCGATATAGCCGCAGTTTATTGTGGAATCGCCATTTTGGGTGTACACAACGCAAGAGCGCACGAGTGTTTATATAAAACAATTCCACTCTGGCTGAGTTTTCTTCTTATTATTATTTTTCATGCTAAACTATATACAAACTTTTTACTTGTACATCTTAGGATATAGTTCATTGTGACAATATAAATGGTAGGAGAGAACTACAACAGCAACGACTGTGGGTTGGGGCTGGGTAGGGGATAACGTTTTCATAGTTGGGATTAGGGTTTTGCCCATAGACATGAATGCAGAGTCCCCATAAAGACATCTAGCACATCTTCTTCTTTGTGTTCTGGAATTGCTTCTTGTAGGTTAAGTTAGAATGGTTTTCACTGTTCTTTGGTCTGGAGAACAGGCTGATTAATCACAGTTGAGTTTTGTGGGCAATCAACCATATGAATATGTACATATATGTGTGTGTGTGTGTGTACAGTAGTGTGCAAAAAATCATAAGCAGTCAAAAGAAATTGTGTGATTGTTAGGGTCTGTAGCAGCTAATCATTGCTGTTAATAGCAGCTACTATAAACTACTGTTAATATAACTGCTAATAACATAACAATTTTCCCGTTTTTTTGTGTAATAAAGCCTATAATGTAATAATGTGATACGTTTTTGATTCAAATATGTTAGTATGATATTGGTAAGTTATTACTATCAGCCTTTATTACATTAAGGGGGAAAATTAGCACATTATTGGCAGTTATTACATTAACGGTAGACATCATATTATATATGTCTAATGCAGGGGCGCTGCTAAGGATTTTGGGTCCCATGAAAGGAATCTTGACAGGGCCCCCCACACAGTTTATTGGGGGCTTCTCTGGGCCCCCTCTCAGTCATGGGCCCCGAGAATCGTCATCGTTTACCCCCCCTTTACAGCGCCCCTGGTCTAATGCACGAAGCATTAACGTTAGATATGCTTGTACCACAACTTATTAGGCAAGAGAGAAGTTCTATTGCCCATTTTCATTGCAAACCAGCTTAACATTTACAGGATAATTAATTGCGAGTTCCGATGTAGGCTGCCATTCACACACACAACTGGAAATAATAAAATGCCTGGACAGAGCAGATACAGCCATTGTAGCCTTCGCTCCTGTCTGCTGCTGTATGCAAATCTCACTGAACCATTAAAGCTGGAGCAGAAGTGATGTCTCCGACTAATTGCTGGTTGTTAGAGAAGTACTCAGAATAATGAGAAATAAAGTAAGAATTGTGAGGGAAAAAAAATCAGAATTTCGACTTAATAAGTCAGAATTCTGAGATAAATGTGTGTTTTTTTTCTACTCCAGATGGCAGAAAACTCTAAAATCAACAAAGCTCAAGAGTCATAATTCAGAATTTGTTCATTTAGATCAGAAACAGCTCTATGGGATGCTTTCGTCTAATCAGACTGTACCACATGGTTCATATGTAACACTTTTCTGGAGACCGCAACAAATGGGGGATTCTGAAACTGCCCGTTTGTTTGGAAAATTCCAGTCACCCTGAGTGAAAAAGGGTAGAACCCTCCCTCCTGTCCCACTGGCCTATGATTGCCTGATAGCAGGAAGAGACGGTCTATAGGGGAAAGTAACCTTCAGTTTAACTCACAGAAAGACAATAAATAGTAGCACTTAACAAATGAGAGAATATTAATTGACTAGGACAAACTGAGATGAGCAACAGGAAATATAACTGTAAGCTGATAAGAGAAAAAGAAGGGGAAAATGGAGGGAAATTTGCTGCTTCTGATTGGATGCAAGCATGCAGGTCAGCTGATCCACCTGAATGTTTCCAACTCAGCAATCGGTGATGAAGGGTCAGTAGATTGGCTAAGTGCTGGAACCAGAAGCAGAAGCTGGCTTTCATGCTCTGGAGGGTCCTATGGCATGAAACCTTAAGCAGTTCTTTACGCATATGATGCTCCTTTAGGGGGTGCCATAGACATTCGGTCTGCATATATATTATGTTTTATCAGTGTTTCTTGTGGACACTCAGACAGTCCATGTTTTTGCTCTCTCCCAGCACCAGCTGTCTGGCAAGGAGCAAAAACGTGGATGGACTGGGGGTTCCTGTGGATCAGGTTGAAGAACATTGTTCTGTATTGTTTTTGTTAATTGATTGATATTCAGAATTTATTTTTGGGGCTTTGGCTGCATCTTGGTTATAATGTTTAATTGAGATATGAATTAATATGGAGAACACCACACACACGGCACAAATTCTATGAAGATACTACTCATAAATTTAATGTGATAACACATGTGATAAAAATACAAATATAAGGACATTATTTGTATGAATAAAGCATTTCACATATCTAACACATGTGTCCCCAACAACCGTAGCCAGATATTAAATCTGTTCTAGAAGAGCACACTCATTGCTTGCTGTAAAAGCATGCAGGAGGTCCCAGCTGAGCTCTGCTATAGTTGTGCTCTGTGTATTATTCATTTGGCAGATGCTCTAAGACAGAGAAATGGTTGGAGAGAACAAGGCAATTAACAAATGCATGCAAACAAGTGGCATGTTACACAACAGGAGCAAACCATTACATCCGATAACAAAGGAAAGCAGTTGTCTTGCCATAATTGCATTTTGATAGCTGTTCTAGTGCCTTAACCTCTATGCTCTGACTCCACTGTAAGGTCTAAGTTCTGTTCCTTCAGTCCATTATTCAAGAGGCATTTTCCTTATTTTGGTGAATGTTTCTGATTCTTGTTAGTGTCCACTGTTTCTGTTAATTAAGTCCAGTGATGCTAGCCACACCGGCAGATGCGTAACCTGGTTACCCACCAGGCAGGCAGATGGGGGCAGGTGGGCGAGGTGCAGCGTACTGTATGATGCAGGGGGGCACTGTGCAGCAGCTGAAGTTCCTCTTGGGTGTAATCATGTCCTGCGTACGGAACCAGCTGCCTTTCTCTGCATTGTAGCATTCCACCTTTGCAGTGACTTTGAAGCCATCGGAGCCTCCCATTGCAAACAGCAAGCCGTCCACCACTGCGATGCCGAAATAGCTCCTTTGTTGTTTCATGGGAGGCGCAGCGTGCCACTGCTTAATTGCAGGGTCATAAACCTCCATACTCCGCACTGGATGAGCCCCGTTGGTACCGCCCACCTGGGAGACACCAATGGTAAGTGATCACTCGGGTACCAAACGGATAAGTAAATATCAGCTTTCTCGAAGTCAGGAACTCTTAAGGAATTATCGCCCTATAATAGCAGGCTGCACAGAACCTCCCATTGTCTATATAGGACACAAGCTTATAACTAATTTGTGTTCAACATACATGTCAACATAACTGCAGTGAAAAAAGTGGATTTGGGCAACAGAAAACATGTACAATTCAGTGAAATACTTATGTTCATATGTTTTGCTTTTATTATTATTTTTATTAGTACTAAAAATAATACTTGTATTCAGACACTGAAAAAAACAACAAACAGAGCAATTACGTCTGGAACTACAGAATATAACTATAATAAAAAATCTAAGCTTTACTAAGTTTTACTAAGCGTATTTGTTTAAAACCCAGATATGCAGGGAGCATATGTGTATTGAGATGGGCCTTCCCAGCAGGTCATTTCATCCACTGAATTCTTTTGTTTGATTTAAGCGCATTACAATCTGTGACACAGCAGCAGTGACAAAAAATGAGTCTCAGATAAATCTTGAGATTTGACTCCTTTGTTTCAGAGTACAAGAAAGGAATCACTCACCGCATAGATGTTTCCCTGATATGCCGCTACTCCGAGGCCACGTCGGCGAGTGCGCATGGGAGCGATCAAGGTCCATTCGCCCGTGAGTGGATCATAGCACTCCGCAGTGGAAGTGGTCTGAGCTCCATTGTTACCCCCACAAATGTATATCTAGGAAAGATGGTTCACAAGTGATGTGTGTTATGCTGTATATGATTGGAGATGGAGATCTAGAAAGCATAAATGTACATTTAGCTAATGCATGTTTAATCCATCCATCTTCCATAAAAGTTTATTCGGTACAGGGTGGTGGTGAACCTGGAGCCTACCACAGGAAGCACATGGGCATTGGTAGGGAATTTACAGTTAGTTGTGATCATTTCCCTTGTGAACCGCAGCTTAATCAGATAATTATTAAGTTCACTAGGTTTGTTTGAATAGGGAAATCTGCAAATTGTTTAGGATTCTGACCCTCCAGGACTGGAATTGGGTAAAGCTCCTACGTTAACACCAGTTATTGTATCTCACAAGTCTTGGGCTGTGGGCAAAATTGCAAAAACACAGAGCTGGACACCACAGCACTGCCCAATGTGCCACTAATGCAGAGCGACAATGCAAGGTCATTTATGTTTTATCTAAACACTGACGTTTACTGAACTTATATTAAATTATGGATTGAAATCAACCATTTGAAGACAAAGCGAGCTACTGAGTATGTAACATAATCAATTTCAAGGGGAAAATGAGGGTAACCACAGTCAGACGCCCTCCTATTAACCTACCTTTCCATTCAGGGTGGTGGCTCTGGCATCCTGTCGCTCCTCATGCATGGGCTGGATGATGGTCCACTCATTGGCTTCTTGGTCATATCACTCGATTATGATTAGAGGCGAGAAGCGTAAATGGCCACCCATTACATAGATGGAACCATTAATTACGGCCACGCTAACATTTCAGTGGCACCAGTGCATCGGTGCCATGTGCTACCATGTCCGTGCGACGGGGTCAAATCTGCGTAGTGTTGGTGAAATTGTGGCCATCAAAACCCCCAAAACAATACCCAAAGCCATTTAAGTACACACTGCCATGGGCGGACTGGCGAGTCTCCTGCCCCTGCGTTACATCGACCCAGTGGTCGGCCCGGGTGTCATAGGCTTCAATCCAATTGGTTTTGCGGAAATTCCAGCCACCAATGGCCAATAAGATGTCAGCGGGCAGGCGTGGGCGGATCAGTGGCCTTTCTTTTTTTTATATATATATATTCCCTCCACCACCCCCCCTCTGCGGAGGACTACTTTATTTCTATTTATTTATTTATTTTTATTTATTTCCTCAAGAGAGGGAGAGAGAGAGAGAGGGGGACAGAAGGACGAAAACGGAGAAGAAGGGAAATAGAGAGAGAGCGAGGGAAAAGAGAAAAAAAAGAAGAAAGAAAACCACAGATAATCTGCTTCAATACCTGCTGATGAGAGAAAACAACAACCAACATCTGTACGAGTCACAATGAGCATGTTAAGGAGCAACAGCCGATCAAGACAGTGTGTGTCTGTGAGTACATGTTTGTACACCTGTGTGCACACCTGTGTATGTGAGCGCGCTGGTGTTCAAAAGGTTTCTCCATGTAAATGTCTAGTAGTGTGTGTGGGGAGCCACAGCCCCATCCCTCAGGACATGAAGCAGACACGGAGGAGGCCCGGACCCCAGACAGCCAGAGGCCCCCCAGGGCATGGGAGCCCCCGGAGGACCACCGCAGGGAGAATAGCATCCCTCACCCAGAAAAGGGCAGAGGAGAGCTCCGGAGGGAGGCCATCCGGCAGCCACAGTGCAGGAGCCCCAGGGGGCCGTGGCGGCGAGCCCGCAGGCTCCACCGGTGGCCAGCCCCACCAGGGCAGACCAGGCCCTGGGCCCAGAGATCCAAGGGCCCCCCCAGCAAGGGCCCGACAGAGCCAGGAGGGCCAGATCCCGCCAGGCAACCGCCAAGGGCGAGCCAGCACCCACCCGAGCACCCAGCCCTGGACATCGAGAACCACCAACGCACCAGTGGCCAGGTGCCCCATCCACCAGCAGGGAGTGTGGCGGGGGGGAATAGAGCCCGAGATGTTATTTCAGGTGGAGTCTAGAACCCAACCTGACACATGCATATAGACAAACAGGCACACACATATACAAGCATACGTTCCCACCCTCATGCACACATAAACAAATATTTACACATTCACCCAACATAGAGACACACAGAAATGAACGCTGTACACACACTCTCACTCCCCGTATATACTCTCTGTGGACCCCATTTTTTTCCTCTGGCGAGGAAACCGGAAGACCACCCTGGACCCCGCAGCAGCCGAGAAGCGCACCAGCCCAGACCCCGACCAGACGGCCAGATCAGTGACCTTTCAAAGTCAGATCGTGGATTTTTATCGTCGAGATCATGTATGATCTTCAATACATCAGTGATAATTGGCCTGCACGCCGCATTGGCCTTCACTAGATCGTTGGCTTTGACGATCTTCATAAAGTACTCCGGATCCATACGAGCCATGCGAATCTACACAGGAAACAAGAATGAGAGAATTCCCATGAGTTCCTTAGTGCTTTCTGTGAATCTCTGGAGATGAGCAATTCCTAACATTAAGGGTACAACAGTAAGTGCAACAGTAATAAGGACTTCACTCAATGAGCATTCTATTGTTATATACACAAGTCAATGAGAACATAGTATAACTATACTCACCTTGGGCAATAGGACTGAAATGTGGGCCTCTCGGGTGGCAGGCTCGTGTTTGATCCACCGGAGGATGGCCTCAAACACCGCATCCTCTTGTCTGACATTCAGCTCATCCTGGTCTATGATGTCAGAAAGTTGTTCCAGGGTGAGTTCTGGGAACTCGTTTGAGGTGATGGCAACCTCCTTGAAGTTTTTCAGGATGAAGTCGAATGCAGACTGGCGCAGCTCATTGAGGCAGTAGACATCTCCGATCTTCAGAAGCCCAACACAGTTGTCGAGGCAGAGCTGCTCATGCAGAAAGTCACTGCAGCGCTGTATGATGCCCAGGATACTCAGCCGATCAGCAGCTGCCAGGAGGTTCTCCACATTCTCAGCCGTGACGAGCACAGAGTACGTGTAGGTGTATTCCATGATCTGCTGCATCGTATCTGGGGAAATGCCTGGGAACTGGTACTCCCGCTTTCCCGAATCCTTCCAGCCACCGGTGAACAGAGCCCTGAAAACAATCCAGATGTGAGTCAGAATCAGCTTTTTGGCTGATCACACAAGGAATTTGTCTCCAGTTTGTTGTCACTCTCAGTGAACTTAAACAGGAGACATACAAAAAATAAAAAACAGGACCACAACGGGACTCATTTAATAATTTTGGGTTTCCTAACTCTTCTGATCCAGGGACCCCCAAATGAATATCGACCAGAGCTAAGGACCCCCTGCCACAGATGATCACATAGGTACTTAAGAAGTAGGGTCAGGAAGGGCTTTAATCTTATCTTTCCAGCAGTGGCTCCCTAAAAATATTTTTCACTTAGACTAGAGGGCAGGTCCCCCGGAATATTATTTTTGCCACTGATTGACGTGGTCCACTTTTTGTAATATTTTTACACAGCTATTATATGCCAAAAGTTAAGGTGGTACCTTTAATAACTGTAGCTCAGAAATGTTTTTGCTAACCCCGTAGTATACTAATATAACACAATAATTGTCATGACCTGTGCGTCCAGCCCTTGTATGTGCTCAGGATGAACCTGCTCTCATCTGTGAAAAGCTCAGGGTGCCAATGGCAGACCTGCAAATTCTGGTATTCTATGGCAAATGCCAATCGAGCTCTATGGTGCTGGGCAGTGAGCACAGGGCCCACTAGAGGACGTTGGGCCCTCAAGCCACCCTCATGAAGTCTGTCTCTGACCATTCAATAAGAAACATTCACACCAGTGGCCTGATGGAGGTCATTTTCTAGGGCTTCAGCAGTGTTCATCCTGTTCCTCCTTGCACAAAGGAGCCAATACCGGTTCTGCTGATGGGTTAAGGACCTTCTACGGCCCTGTCCAGCTCTCCTTAAGTATCTTCCTGTCTCCTGGAATGTCCTCCATGCCCTTGAGACTGTGCTGGGAGACACAGCAAATCTTCTGGCAATGGCACATATTGATGCGCCATCCTGGAGGAGTTGGACTACCTGTGCAACCTCTGTAGGGTCCAGGTATCGCCTCATGCTACTAGTAGTGACACTGACCGTCACCAAATGCAAAACTAGTGAAAAAACCGTCAGAAAAGATGAGGAGGGGAAAATGCCAGTGGCCTCCACCTGTTAAACCATTCCTGTTTTGGGGGTCGTCCCATTGTTGCCCCTCTAGTTCACCTGTTCATAATTTCATTAACACCAAAGCAGCTGAAACTGATTAACCACCCCCTCCGCTACTTAACTGACCAGATCAATATCTCAGATGTTTAATAGACTTGATGCTATACTCTAATTAAAAAGTGTTCCTTAAATTTTTTTGAACAATGTATAATTGTAGCATCTCTTCCCTTGTCTTAAACTCCACACACCTAGAGTTGTAACCTAACATCCTATTGGCCTTTTTTATTGCTTCCCCACACTGACATGGAAGCATCAACATACACACCGAGATCTTTCTAATAACCAGCTACCTTTATTTCAGTGGAACCCATAATATATCTGTACTTTTATATTTCTGCTCCCTGTATGGATTACCTTACATTTATCTATGTTAAATTCCATCTGCCAGGTATCCACCCAGTCGCTAATTAAATCCAGATCCCGTTGTAGCCTCTCCGCTGCTAGATCAGTACCTGCTACACCACCCACCCTGGTGTTGTCTGCAAATGTAACCAGTTTACTGTATGTATTGGTGTCAATATCATTAATGTAAATTAGGAACAGTAGTGGTCCTAAAACTTAACCCTACGGTACCCCACTATGAACGCAGGCCCACTGTCATGCCCGGCTCGTACGATCGTCGTGTGTGCCACGCCCCCTGATTATCCACGTGTGCTTCCCCAATCATGCCCAGCTGTATCTTGTTGTTTCACCATGTCTTTTGTCTATATCAGTCCACATCTTGCCCTGTCCGATGTCCGTCATTGATGTTAGTGCTGTTATGTCCTGTTCTGCCCATAGCCGTCTTTCCCCTAATAAAACCCCAGTTTTCCCCGTATTCTACCTCCCTGCTTCGTCCTTCCCTGCCTCCTTCCTGCCAGCCTGCCCGTCCGTACCTGCAAACTCTGACACCCACAATATAATAATATTGTGTACAGTACATACTGTAATCAGTCCAGAGGTAACATCACTTCTCCAAATTCAAGTTGCCGGCTATGTTTACTGTAGGTCCCAGGGGAAGGGGTTGCACTAAACCAGTATTTCAATGGATTACGAAAAACCTTAGTGCAGGGGTGCCCAAAGTGGGGCCCGCGGGCCAAGGTTGGCCCGCCGTACTATTTAGATTGGCCCGCCAATGGATATCTAAAAATTTAAATTATTACTGTACTAAAATTTGTTTCAAAAACTCTTAAAGCACGAATCCCAGTGTAGCTATCATTGCGTTTATTTTTAGTGTACGTTGACCTAACTAATATATATTATACAGTCCTCACTCATGGTGCTTTGATTACATTTGAAATATCTAAGACTAAAATTGAAATACAAGCAACTATAAGGGTAATGTAGAGTATATCTGTCACGGGCGACCGCGGGCAGAGCGGCGATCGTGAGGGCAAGCGGGGAATCAGGAAGCAGGCAGGCAGGATTCGGGGCAAACGGGGATTTAATCAAAGGTTTTTGGGGAACAGGGAACATCGGACACTGACTGACATCAATGACGGACGAAGGACTCAGGTAAGACACGGACTGAAATACACAGGACTGAGCAAATGAACTAGATACAGCTGGGTACAATCGGGAGAAAACACGTGGGTAATCAGGGGGCGTGGCACACAGGAGGAGCGGACGAGCCGGGCATGACAATATCTGTGCACATATGTACATTTCCACACTTCATAAATAGTCATATTTTAACAATTTGCAAAAAGTCCCATGAGCCTTGCCACACTAATTTCCCAGAAGGTTTCCCAATGTGGAGGTAAGGTGGCAAAATACCACTGCATCCTGCACCAAGAGCAACTATGTGCCAGATCAGTTGGTATGGGAGACGTGGTGCGTGACGTGATTAAAATCATAAACTGCATACGATCAAAAGCGCTCTCACACCGCCAGTTCAGAGCTCTTCTAGAGGAGGTTGATTCACAATACAAGGATGTGCTTTACCACCAAGAGGTGAGGTGGCTGAGCCGCGGGAAAGTCCTCAAAAGAGTTTTTGAGCTGCGCCATGTCATCGCGGAGTTTCTGACAAGCAAGAACAGTGACACTCAAGTCCCCACAGATGAAAAATGGTTTTGTGACGTGGCTTTTATGGTGGACATCACTGACCTGCTCAACACCCTGAATATTCAGCTTCAAGGGAAGGATCAGATCATCACTGAGCTGTTTGACCACATAACGGCCTTCAGGTCGAAGCTGCAGCTACTCTGTCGACATCTGTCAGCAGGTTGGTTAATACATTGTACACACACAGAGACACACATACACATTCAGTTTTAATGGTGATAATGTCTATCATACTGTATTTTATGCCGTAAATAAGTCCCGGCCTTGTTAACTGTGTTGCGGAGGGACAGCGCTGTCCATGGTTCTTAAACTTGATTGACAGGCAGACATGCGCTTTGTTTGTCTTTTGGAGCTTGCATATTTTTTGTGATTGTAAAAATGCTTATGATTTAATCAAGTGATAATGGAGAGGAAAGGTGGCAGCATGTACCTGCACCTCACATGATAAAAGTGCAGTTACTGGGATTGATATTATGTGGAATATGTTAGTAAGTGCATTTACTAACATATCCATATTCCATTGTTGTGCAGTTAAAAAGTATTGTTAAAAAGTATTGTAATAAAATTGTAAGGCTAACTCTTTCAAAGTACATAAAACAACATTTATGTTGCAATATTTATTATTATTTGATGACTTAGCAGCTCTTTCACTTCTTCCCAGGAAACCTTGCACACTTCCCTAGTCTGAGAGAGGTCAACCTGGTGAAGCAGAGACTGCCTGAATATGCAGCACTTCTCAGACACTTGGACCAGGACTTTGCGTTGCGCTTTGAGGACTTTAGGGAAAGTAGAGGTGACATGGAGCTGTTTTCTCAACCCTTCACCATAAGTGTGGACTCAGTGCCTGATCACATTCAGATGCAGCTAATTGAGTTTCAGTGTGATTCTGAGCTAAAGAATAAATTCATGTCACTACACCTGAAAGACTTCTACACACATGTCTCATCTGAAAGGTACCCAGACATTAGGAAACATGCACAGGTCATGTTAGCTTTGTTTGGCAGCACTTACATCTGTGAACAGACTTTTAGTGTAATGAACCATAAGAAGTCCAGGCTCAGAAGCACTCTGACTGACCCACACCTACAGGACATCCTCACCCTCTCAGTGAGTCAGCTGCAACCTAATATTGATAGGCTGATAAACGCCAAAGAACAGCTTCATGTTTCTCACTAGTGGTGCAATTATATTGTTCCTACTGTTGTTGTTGTGTTGCTGTTGGACATGCACTCTTTGACATTTTGCACTATATGTGATTACAAAAGTTTAGACGTGTTCTAAATGCCTATATATGACTTATTTGTCATATTTTGTTTATGTTATTTACACATAAAGGAAAGTTAGATAACTGTTTGATAAATAAAACTACTTTACTTTACTATTAGTGTTTGTATTTTGTGTAAAATATTACATTTGGCCCGCGGTCCTCCGATAGATTTTCATTTTGGCCCACTAAGGGAAAATGTTTGGGCACCCCTGCCTTAGTGCTTAATTAGTAATCACCGATGGTTGCAGCGGAATTTCTGAAGAGAACCGTCAAACGAGAACAACGTTTATCCAAAATGGGAAATTTATGACGCTTTCACAAACTAGATAATATGAAAAAGAAAACTTTATTTTAAGTATGCAATGTCAGGAGAAGATTCAGCTCCCATCTCCAGCAGAGCTTCTCCCATGTCCTGGAGGACGCAGGGGACTGACTAGTACGAATGGGCCTTGTTCCATGCCTCCATTGTGGAAGCGGCTGACTGGAGCTGTGGCCTGTTGTGGCAGCAATCCCCGAACCCGCTGGTGGACAGCGTTGATGAAATGTTGGAATGCGGCTTCGGCGGTCGTCGAGGTAAAAACTCAGGTGTGGGAGGAGTTTAGCGAGGCCATGGAAAATTACTTCCGGACAGCTTTGTCTTCAAAGACCTCGATCCCACCAACACACCTTCCAATGAGGAAGCAGAGTCTGGGGAAAAAAAGAGGTGTCTATATAAACTCAATGTATGTTATAGGGAAAGAATTCGGGGTGGGGGGTGTAAATGAGGTTACGTACTGGGCATGCTGTTGTGGGCAGATGGGTTTCTCTCCTCCTTGGCGGCCATTAGGGACTAACGAGGTGAAGCGTATTCTATGATGCGGGGGTGCGCAGGCTGTCTGGCTCTGCTCATGTCCTGCGCACGATACCAGCTGCCTGTCCCCGCATCATAGCACTCCACCTTGTTAGTTACCCCAAACCCATCGTGGCCGCCCATCACAAATAGGAGGTCGTCCACCACTGCGATGCCAAACTCACTGCGCGGTGTGGACATGGGGGCCACAGCATGCCAGCGGTTTGTGGTAGGGTCATAGACCTCCATGGTCTGCAGGTGATCAGGCCTGTTGATACCGCCCACCTGAGAGATGCCAAAGATTCATTATCACTTGCTTGCCAAAAGGATGGGCAAACATCAACTTTCCCAAAGTCATGAACTCTTAAGCAATTTTCACCCTATGAAAGCAGGCGCCTTAGAACCTCCCATTGTCTATAGATGACACAAGCTTATATACAGAAGTCAACCTATATGCAATGAAAACATGGATTTGGGCAACAGAAAACTTGTATGATTCGGTGAAAACTGTGAGCCTTCAAAAAAGACTCCTTATGCTAATATATTTTGCTTTTTTATTGTTATTACTTAAAACGAACACTTGAAGCTAATCAGACACTGAAAAAAACAACAATCTGACTAATTATATCTGGTACTAGGGAAAATAATTAATAAAAAATCTAAACTTTACAACCCGAGCTAGTAGCAGAGACCCCCCAGCAGATCCATTTATAACCCAGAAATGAATGCAGGGAGGCTAAAGAGGGTAGCATGTATGTTTTTTATGTGTATTAAGATAAGCCTTTGCAGCAGGTATTTCTGGCATTTAACTGTTTTGTTTGGTTTAAATGTATCACAATGAAAGACACAGCAGCAAAGACAAAAAAACCATGAGTCTTACAGGTAAAATGTGAGATTTGACACAGAAAGGAATCACTCACCGCATATATCTTCCCTTTATACGCCGTGACTCCAAGGCTGTGACGGGGAGTGCTCATTGGAGTGATCAAGCTCCATTCGTTAGTGAGGGGGTCAAAGCACTCCACTGTAGATAGGCTCTCTGTTCCATTGTGGCCCCCACAGATGTATATCTATGAAAACCAATTTAACTGTGAAGACCGTTATACTGTATATGACTGGGGTTTGGAGGTTACAGATAAAGTTCATTGTGATTCAAAAATAAAAGTATATGCTATGCATAGTGTATGACAGGGTTCCCCAGTCCCGTTCCTGGAGGAACACAGTTTGCAGATTTCCCTTCTCAAACACACCATAATCAGCTAATTTTCAGGTTTAGTATGGCTGTTTGAAAAGGGAAATCTGCAAAGAGTTTTGGATTCTGCTCCCCCAGGAACAGAATAAAGGAAACCTGACATGGGAACACCATTTCATCTATCTCACAAGTCTTGGAGTTGACACCACAGCACTACCCAATGTGCCACTAATGGAGACCAATAATGCATTTATCCAAATACTTAAATGTATTGAACATAGTAATTGTGGATTAAAATCAGCAATCTGAAGAGAAAGAGAACTCATGACTGTGTAAAATACTCCATTTCAAGGGGAAAATGAGGGTAAACAGTCAGACGCCCTCCCATTACCCTACCTTGCCATTCAGGGTGGTGGCGCTGGCATCGTTTCTCCTCTCATTCATGGACTCGAGCTGGGTCCATTCATTGGTTTTTGGGTTGTAGCACTCTACGATGTCGAGGGGCCAGAAACCAATATGGCCACCCATGGCATAGATGAGCCCATCGAGCACGACCACACTAACATTACAGCGCTGCCAGTGTATTGGGGCCATCTGCTGCCATGCTCGTGTGATCGGGTCGTATCTGCGCACGGTATCGATAAAGTTTTGCCCATCAAACCCCCCAATGCAGTACACAAACCCATCATGGTACACCGTGCCATGACCAGCTAGGTTGCTCTGCTCCTCCTGCGTGATATCCACCCAGCGGTCGGCCCGTGTGTCATATGCGTCGATGCAGTTTGTCGTGTGCATGTTCCATCCACCAACAGCCAGCAAAATTTCAGAAGGCAAGCGCGGGCGGATCAGTGGGTTCTCAAAATCAGAGAGTGGACTTTCATCATGAAGATCATCGATGACCTTCATGACATCAGTGATAATTGGCCTGCACGCCACATTGGCCTTCACCAGATCGTTGGCTTTGACGATCTTCATAAAGTACTCCGGATCCATACGAGCCATCCGAATCTACACATGAAACAAGAATGAGAGAATTCCCATGAGTTCCTTAGTGCTTTCTGTGAATCTCTGGAGATGAGCAATTCCTAACATTAAGGATACAGCAGTAAGTGCAAATTTTAATTTCTTTAGCTGAAGCCATTTACTTTGAAAGTCTCAGATGTGTCAGCTAACACTTATTTCATGTAAGACATTTGAGTGTTTTGTTTTCCATTATTTGTTACACTCTCCTCCCAGGTGTAATACCTGGAAGCCTTGGTTGTAGACTTATGGGACATGGAAATGGAGGTTCAGTCTCTAGCTACAGTAATAAGGACTTCACTCAATGAGCATTCTATTGTTATATACACAAGTCAATGAGAACATAGTATAACTATACTCACCTTGGGCAACAGAGCTGAAATGTGGGCCTCTCGGGTGGCAGGCTCGTGCTCGATCCACCGGAGGATGGCGTCAAACACCACATCCTCTTCTCTGACATTCAGCTCATCCTGCTGTATGATGTCAGAAAGTTGTTCAAGACTTAGTTCTGGGAACTCGTTTGAGCTGATGGCAACCTCCTTAAAGTTTTTCAAGATGAAGTTGAATGCAGACTGGTGCAGCTCGTTTACGCAGTAGACATCGGCGATTTTAAGAAGGCCAATGCAGTTGTTGAGGCAGAGCTGCTCATGCAGGAAATCATAGCAGCGCTGCACGATGCCCAAGACACTGAGATAATCAGCCGCAACCAAAAAGCGTAATGTTCCTAATAGAGTGGCTGATCTGTCCTGAAATCGTAAAACTGAAAAGTTTTCAAACACAGTATGTATATTATATAACATGTTGGATAAATAGATGTAATTTATTGGTGACTTCGTGTACATTGAAGTTTCTGCCTTTTAAACAACTATAAAGTAATGTTGTTTGTTATATAAAAAATGTACATTTAAATGTATGAAACAAAAAATGTATACACACACACATTACATTTTCGTTAGCTGTAAAATACAGTGAAGTGAAATCTCCATTATTTGCGTTGCAATATTCCACCACTAGGGGGCAATTTTGGACGAAGGAATCTCTTTAATGGCTGTTACCAACAGAAATGTTTGCTGCTACAGTATTCAGCTTTCTGGGTGTCCTGCAAAAAGAACTAGATGACTACAAGTAGGTATGGAATGCACACTGCCCATCTGACAAACCAGAAGCCACTTTTTGAAATGTAAATTTTATTATTGAAACATTTTGTTGGATTGCACTCTAGGTTTAATGGAAGAAACTGTGGATTCCATGTATCTCCTGAAAATCTTCGTAGTCTTTGTGGAGACAATGATTTTCAAATTCACTTTGAGGTCTTGCAGAGACAAAATGAACTTGCTCCACCAGTCAGCTGGGTTACTGCCATGGAGAATTATATTGCATTCAAAAGTGTATTAGGTCTATAAGGTAATTCTGCTAACAAATTGTACAAAGCTCTCAAAATTATTTTGGTTTTCAGACAACAAATAACATTTTTTCCAGCCTTTGTTCTCCAAATAAGACATTTATTTAAACGTTGTATACAAAAATAAATTAAGCATGTTCAACAAGAACACTTTGGCCATTATACATATTGCTGTGTATAGAGCCATTAAACTGCCCCCTTAAAGCTTTTTACTGCCAAACAAAGCTGTCAGGTCAAAAATCACACTGTTAAAAATGAAGTATAAAAGAATACAAAAATAACTTCTAACAACTTATAACACTTATTCAATAAGATTATAGAACAACATAATCATTACATTGCAATTCAATCACCAGAGGTGGCGTGGAGTACAATAATTAACAGCTTGGCTTCAGGGAATGCCAAACCCTTCAGGGAATCCCAGTGTTATTTAACTGTCCCATTCTGTGTCCCTTCCCTGTTTGGCCAGTAGGTGTCATTGGTCATCTCGTCCCACGTGTTGTCAGTCTTTCTTGTCCTCCCCTGTTGTCAGTCTGTAGCGTTTCCCTTGTTCCCTGCCAGCCACTTGTTGAGCACGTGGTTACCTGTAATTTCAATTCATTAACTTACTGTTTGCCATAGGCTTTTAAATACATTATAAATAATTTTAAAAAATAACATAACAAGAGATAATACTATGAATTTCCTCACTGATTAATTGTGTTGTGGGTTGGAACTCAGTATGGAGTCCCCACAAAGATACAGATACCTTATATGTGTGTGTGTGTGTGTGTGTGTGTGTAGCAGGGCCGTAGCACATCTTCTTCTTTGTGTTCAGGAATTGCTTCTTGTAGGTTAAGTTAGAATGGTTTTCACAGTTCTTTGGTCTGGAGATCAGGCTGATTAATCACAGTTGATTTTTGTGGACAATCAACCATATACATATGTACATATATATGTGTGTGTGTGTGTGTACAGTAGTGTGCAAAAAATCATAAGCAGTCAAAAGAAATTGTGTGATGTCACGATTGTTACGGTTTGTAGCAGCTAATCACTGCTGTTAATAGCAGCTAATAGCTGCTGTCTGTAGCAGCTAAACTACTGTTAATATAACTGCTAATAACATAACAATTTTCCCGTTTTTTGTGTAATAAAGTATATAATGTAGTAATGTGGTGTGTTTTTGATTCAAATATGTTAGTATGGTATTGGCAAGATATTATTGTATCAGCCTTTATTACATTAAGGGGGAAAATTAGCACATTATTGGCAGTTATTATATTAACGGTAGGTATCATATGTGCCCTTGAGAGGTAAAGTGGGCTATCCCACATGTCAGTCAAAAATGACTGTCCAATATTAATTATTGAGGGTCTATCTATCTTTTAAATATACTGAGATCTGTGCTACCTATGATACATATCAATTGTAGGGTATAGACACACTGATTTTTTTTTTTTTTAATTCAACTTTGGAGCTCATTTTCTCAAAACTTTGTTTTTGTGGGATAGCCCACTTTACCTCTCAAGGGCACATGTTATATAGGTCTAATGTACGAAGCATTAATGTTAGACATGATAAGCTGGTTACCCACCAGGCAGGCAGATGGGGGCAGGTGGGCGAGGTGCAGCGTACTGTACGAAGCGGGGGTGCGCAGGCACTGTGCAGCAGCTGAAGCTCCTCTTAGGTACAATCATTTCCTGCGCACGGCACCAGCTGCCTTTCACTGCATTGAAACATTCCACTTTTGCAGTTACTTTGAAGCCATCGGAGCCTCCCATCGCAAACAGCAAGCCGTCCACCACTGCGATGCCGAAATAGCTTCTTTTTTGTCTCATGGGAGGCCCAGCGTGCCACTGGTTAATTGCAGGGTCATAGACCTCCATAGTCCGCACTGGATGAGCCCCGTTGGTACCGCCCACCTGCGAGACACCAATGGTAAGTGATCACTCGGGTACCAAACAGATAAGTAAATATCAGCTTTCTCGAAGTCAGGAACTCTTAAGGAATTATCGCCCTATAATAGCAGGCTGCACAGAACCTCCCATTGTCTATATAGGACACAAGCTTATAACTAATTTGTGTTCAACATACATGTCAACATAACTGCAGTGAAAAAAAGGGAATTTGGGCAACAGAAAACCTGTACAATTCAGCGAAAACTGTCAACCATCAAAAAAATACTTCTTATGATCATATATTTTGCTTTTATTATTATTTTTATTAGTACTAAAAATAATACTTGTATTCAGACACTGAAAAAAACAACAAACAGAGCAATTGTGTCTGGAACTACAGAATATAACTATAATCAAAAATCTAAGTTTTACTAAGCGTATTCGTTTAAAACCCAGATATGCAGGGAGCATATGTGTATTGAGATGGGCCTTCCCAGCAGGTCATTTCATCCACTGAATTCTTTTGTTTGTTTTAAGCGCATTACAATCTGTGACACAGCAGCAGTGACAAAAAATATGAGTCTCAGATAAATCTTGAGATTTGACTCCTTTGTTTCAGAGTACAAGAAAGGAATCACTCACCGCATAGATGTTTCCCTGATATGCCGCTACTCCAAGGCCACGTCGGCGAGTGCGCATGGGAGCGATCAAGGTCCATTCGCCCGTGAGTGGATCATAGCACTCCGCAGTGGAAGTGGTCTGAGCTCCATTGCTACCCCCACAAATGTATATCTAGGAAAGATGGTTCACAAGTGATGTGTGTTATGCTGTACATGATTGGAGATGGAGATCTAGAAAGCGTAAATGTACATTTAGCTAATGGATGTTTAATCCATCCACCTTCCATAAAAGTCTATTCAGTACAGGGTGGTGGTGAACCTGGAGCCTACCACAGGAAGCACATGGGCATTGGTAGGGAATTTACAGTTAGTTGTGATCATTTCCCTTGTGAACCGCAGCTTAATCAGCTAATTAAGTTCACTAGGTTTGTTTGAATAGGGAAATCTGCAAATTGTTTAGGATTCTGACCATCCAGGACTGGAATTGGGTAAAGCTCCTACGTTAACACCAGTTATTGTATCTCACAAGTCTTGGGCTGTGGGCAAAATTGCAAAAACACAGAGCTGGACACCACAGCACTGCCCAATGTGCCACTAATGCAGAGCGACAATGCAAGGTCATTTATGTTTTATCTAAACACTGACGTTTACTGAATAAACAATTATGGATTGAAATCAACCATTTGAAGACAAAGCGAGCTACTGAGTATGTAACATAATCAATTTCAAGGGGAAAATGAGGGTAACCACAGGCAGACGCCCTCCTATTAACCTACCTTTCCATTCAGGGTGGTGGCACTGGCATCCTGTCGCTCCCGGTTCATGGGCTGGATGATGGTCCACTCATTGGCATTTGGGTCATATCGCTCTACGATATTCAGAGGCGACACGTCTAAACGGCCACCCATCACATAGATGAAGCCGTTACTTACGGCCACACTGACACAACAGCGGCGCCAGTGCATAGGGGCCATGTGCTGCCATGTCCGTGCAACGGGGTCAAATCTGAGCACAGCATCGGTGAAATTATGGCCATCATAACCCCCAAAACAATACATGAAGCCATTTAAACACACACTGCCATGGCCGGACTGGCGAGTCTCCTGCCCCTGTGTTATATCCACCCAGCGGTCGGCCCGGGTGTCATAGGCTTCAATCCAGTTTGTCGTGCGCATGTTCCATCCACCAACAGCCAGCAAAATGTCAGAGGGCAAGCGCGGGCGGATCAGTGGGTTCTCAAAATCAGATCGTGGACGTTCATCATGAAGATCATAGATGACCTTCAGTACATTAGTGATGATTGGCCTGCACGCCACATTGGCCTTCACTAGATCGTTGGCTTTGACGATTTTCATGAAGTATTCCGGATCCATACGAGCCATCCGAATCTACACAGGAAACAATGAGAGAATGAGAGAATTCCCATGAGTTCCTTAGTGCTTTCTGTGAATCTCTGGAGATGAGCAATTCCTAACATTAAGGATACAGCAGTAAGTGCAAATTTTAATTTCTTTAGCTGAAGCCATTTACTTTGAAAGTCTCAGATGTGTCAGCTAACACTTGTTTAATGTAAGACATCTGAGTGTTTTGTTTTCCATTATTTGTTACACTCTCCTCCTAGGTGTAATACCTGGAAGCCTTGGTTGTACACTTATGGGACATGGAAATGGAGGTTCAGTCTTTAGCTACAGTAATAAGGACTTCACTCAATGAGCATTCTATTGTTATATACACAAGTCAATGAGAACATAGTATAACTATACTCACCTTGGGCAATAGGACTGAAATGTGGGCCTCTCGGGTGGCAGGCTCGTGCTCGATCCACCGGAGGATGGCCTCAAACACCACATCCTCTTCTCTGACATTAAGCTCATCCTGCTCGATGATGTCAGAAAGTTGTTCAAGACTTAGTTCTGGGAACTCATTTGAGCTGATGGCAACCTCCTTGAAGTTTTTCAAGATTAAGTTGAATGCAGACTGGTGCAGCTCGTTTACGCAGTAGACATCGGCGATTTTAAGAAGGCCAATGCAGTTGTTGAGGCAGAGCTGCTCATGCAGGAAATCACAGCAGCGCTGCACGATGCCCAAGACACTGAGATAATCAGCAGCTGCCAGGAGGTTCTCCACATTCTCAGCTGTGATGACCACAGAGTATGTGTAGGCATACTCTATGACCTGCCTCAGTGTTTCTGGGGAAATGCCTGGGAGTTGGTACTCCCGCTTTCCTGAATCATTCCAGTCACTGGCGAACAAAGCCCTGAAACACAATCCAGAAGTGACTCATCTAATAAATATCGGTTTTGCAGGCAAAGTTAATTTAATAAGGGGTTTTCTAAATCTTCTGAACCAGGGACCCCCAAATGGAAATTAAGCAGAGATAAGGACCCCCTGCTACAGATGATCTCATAGGCATTTAAGAACTAGGGGCCTGGGGCTTTAATTCTTATTTTTCCAACAGTAGCTCCCCCTTTAATATATTTTACTTGGGCTGGTGGGCAAGTCCCCCGGAATACTTTGTTTTGCCTGTTTGACATGGTCCCCTTTTTATATATTTATACCATTATTATTATTATTATTATATAGTAAAAGTTAAGGTGGTACACTTATCAGAAATATTTCATGATCAGCACTGACCTACATTAATATAATTTAATATAATGTATATTAATATAAACTTTCTGTCATCCTAGAGCCTTATTGCCAAGGAGAAGTCATTGCTAACGAGAGATAAAAACTGACTCCTTGCTGTTTTCGCATCTTCATATATGGGTCACAGCTACTTACTGGAAGTAGGAGCTACAGCCACACAGAATTACTCTATGGGCGTTGAATTGAACACCGTCGGTGATGAGGACCACGTCACAAAGCTGTCCTGCCAGCCGAAGCTTGTTAAACACTTCGAACGCCGGGGACATCAGTACTCGCTCCATGTCGTGTGCCATCATAATTCAAAAATGTGGATATCTCGTCTCTCTCTCCTTTTTATATCACTCGAAATGACGTGTACATACGTTCTAAGACGCAAAAACCGCACTTTGCGTCACAGTTTCCTAAGATACCGTAATGTTTATTTTTAAATCTATATTTGAGACTCGAAATGGATTGGGGGGCGGGGGGGTATATTCTACCCACAATCAGCTGTACAAGAAGAACAAGTGAAATGTTTTTAACATCACTTTTGGAAAATGTATACCGTGCTTATCTTAGAATTTAAGTTTTGTATTATGTAAGAATAGTCAAATCACGAATTCCCGAAATAAAATAAATAAATAAATAAATGTTTTCATATTTTTTCTCCTCCGCTACGTTTCTAAAAATGAAAAACAAAAAAGGTCCTTTACATGTCTGTCAGGAACGAGGTTTAAGTTCGCATCTTATTCCCTAGTTTCCACTTTAGACATAAGTCATTGAGCAACAAATGTCCACAGGACATTATTTTATGGGCTAAATCTGGTCGGCCCGTTGTGGCAATTATTTGGAACAAGAATAGTCCTTGAAAATTGGGCTGGGCGGTCCGTCTGTTTTGGTCAACATTTAGCACAAGGCGGACGTATTTATCGGACCGCATATATCCCCAATACGGTCATGAAAACAAATTGCAGCAAGTGTGGAATTATCCCAATGATTATTGTGCTGTGTACACTTCACCCAAATCCTGAACGCTATTGAATATAATCGATTATGTATTATAGAGCAGTTATGTTAATCAAGGTACAGTGTGCAATATCACTCCATGAGCTATTGACCATTTTCCTGTTTTATGATCTTTTCTTGAGAAATCGTTTTTTATTTTATTTTTTGTAATTCCTCACTTCTGCCGACTAACTCCTCCACGTTTAATATATTTTCGTGCAGGTTTTTAAGTTTGTTTTCCTGCAGCTTCACGGCACCCATCGTTCTTGCGCACCCACACAGATGGACGAGTTAAGCTAGAAGTGGATGGGAGTAGCGGCAGGACAGATATTCCGAGGGCGCCCATTAAACGATGTAAGTAATTATTATTTATCGTTAGAATTCTCACTTAACACAGAATGTTGTCTTTGGCTGAAGTTTAAACAGTCGAGCTGAATTGTGGGAAGATAAGCTGAAGCTGTTCGCGCCCGCAGCTAATGCTCGCGCCATGACTAGCTAGCACATAGTGAAATGGTGAATGGATTTGGCGACATTTTCCGTTTGAATCGAGTACAGAGACGTAGGTGTTGTTTTGTTTGTGGCCCTGCTTTTACAATGCACGTGTAGCAAAGTGAAGTTGGGATCTGCTTGCGTCTTTTGCAGCTAACATCACACTCGATATAGCCGCAGTTTATTGTGGAATCGCCATTTTGGGTGTACACAACGCAAGAGCGCACGATTGTTTATATAAAACTACTCCACTCTGGCTGAGTTTTCTTCTTATTATTTTTCATGCTATACTATATACAAACTTTTTACTTGTACATCTTAGGATATAGTTCATTGTGACAATATAAATGGTAGGAGAGAACTACAACAGCAACGACTGTGGGTTGGGGCTGGGTAGGGGATAACGTTTTCATAGTTGGGATTAGGGTTTTGCCCATAGACATGAATGCAGAGTCCCCATAAAGACATCTAGCACATCTTCTTCTTTGTGTTCTGGAATTGCTTCTTGTAGGTTAAGTTAGAATGGTTTTCACTGTTCTTTGGTCTGGAGAACAGGCTGATTAATCACAGTTGAATTTTGTGGGCAATCAACCATATGAATATGTACATATATGTGTGTGTGTGAGTTTTCTTCTTATTATTATTTTTCATGCTATACTATATACAAACTTTTTACTTGTACATCTTAGGATATAGTTTATTGTGACAATATAAATGGTAGGAGAGAACTGAAACAGCAACGACTGTGTTTATGTAATTATGTAGGTCTGTGTATAATATCTTACTGTATCTAAAATCCCAAAGTAAATTAATTACAGTTTCAAAAGCATTACATCGGAAAGCAGGGGCGGTCCTAGCCTGTTTGGTGCCCTGGGCGAACACCCTCTCTGGTGGGTGCAGGTACAGGCATTTCTATGAGCATACTTTTGCATTAGCATACACAAGTTATTTTGAATACACAGGATTCATCGTGGCGGAACAGTCTTTGCAAAATATTATGCGACACACACACACACACCCAGGCTACGCACAATCACACCTGAAGTGGCCGCTATTGGCTCTTCATCCTCGGGATCTGACATTTGTGGAGACACATATGTGGCTGAGGAGGTGGACGGCTCCTCATCTTGGGCGGTGGCAGTGGCAGAGGGTGCTCCAAAATGTTTCAGAAGTGCCCCTGAATAGAAACCCAATATAAAACTCTGATACATGCATGCATCATTTTCACGTTTAAAACAAACATATAATTTTGCCCAATTTATCAAATATTCAGAATTATATGTATAACAAGCATTTAACTGAATAGGCTATCACAACATCAGTGTTTGGAATCAATGCATTACTCTGTAATTACACTAAGATAACTTTCCTAAATAATGTAGCCTTATAGTGTAAGGGATTTTTTTTTGCTAAGTCAGCTAGACTACAACAGAATACTATCGTCCGGTTTTCGCATAACATAGTATTCAAACGGCTAACAAACAGCCATTATAATTCGTCATACACTGAGAATAGGACACAAATCAAAAGTACTTGTCCATCTTCCATCGGTGTTAATTTTACACTCCAATATCAACACCCATCCCCCAGCCCGAGTGTCTGTTGCATTTGTGTTTGATTCTTTGTTTTTATTTTGTTTTATTTTGCGTGCTGGTTATTTGACGCCACTCCAGCCAGCCGGAGAATCCCCCGCCCCTCCCCTCTCCTCCCCAGCAGGCGCACCCCACAAATGGAGGGCACCCTCACTCCCCGCAAATGGAGGGTACCCAGAGAAGTTCTGCCGGAGATGTGAGTTAAAGATTTCCTGGACGAGGACCTCCGCCAGACACTACCTACGCACCATCACCAGTGCTTGGTCCCATCCATCCATCCATCCATCCATTGTCCAAACCGCTTATCCTATTGGGTTGCGGGGGGGTCTGGAGCCTATCCCGGAAGCAATGGGCATGAGGCAGGGAACAACCCAGGATGGGGAGCCAGCCCATCGCAGGGCACACTCACACACCATGCACTCACACATGTACACCTACGGGCAATTTAGCGTGCTTGGTCCCCTTGTTAAATATTGAGATTGGGAAAATCTTTGAAAATATTGTGACATTATTTTTAGGGGATTTCCTCAGTCCTAGTCAAATCCATTTCCTGGATGGAACAGTGAGACAGTCAGAGAAACAAACCAAGGAACAAAACAAACGGTGGGTGTTTTTGAATATTATGACATATGACAAAAAGAAATATTTATTAAAATAAGATTTCAGTTTGTACTTTATTCAATTTGTCACATTTCTCATGTTCTGAAACGTTCAAGGGCAACTCTGATGGAATTTTATGCATTGAAATAAAGAAATGGCTTGAATTATGAATTTACAGAGTTTACAATATTTCTATTTGAAAATACTGTCCAGTGTAGGCCTATACAACTGTAAATAAGAGTTTCAGTTTATTCAGTTTCTTTAATATGCAAAAGGAACATATCAGTTCAGTCGTGTCATTTGCAAAACGTGAAGATTAGAGTTTGCACATGTTCTGTATATTATGCAATTAAATGTAATACTGTGACCTGGTTTGAACCAATATGAGACACAGTTTTTTGTCTCATATTAGATTTTCGCTGATCGGGTGCAGGATCCCGCCTCCCCAGCTTGTAGTATCACAGCTTTTTATTTGTATGCATACGTTCTTTAAAATGCCTGGTGCGTATGTCATTTGTTTTTGGGATGAGCAATGCCACAATAGCCGAAAGATTGTGTTACTGTTATAATGTAAAAGAATGTACAATGTGCGTTGATTACCTCCTTAGCACTATTCCAGGGTGATTTCTTAGGGAAAATATATTAAACTTGTATGAAATGAACCTGCAGTGTCGACTCAACCTTATCAACCAAAGTTTTGATATACCGCGACAAGGCTGAAGTCGTCTTCTAATTCTCCAGCTTCTTTGCAGGATCCGTGCCTCCTTAAAAGGGAATGCCGTTTTGACCGAATCCTCTAGAGGGCGCTGCTAAATTGAAGACTCCATAAATGTATTCCTTATCTCTGAAATGTGTTCTTTTAAATTAAATTTGGAATCTGAGCTGTGTATTTGATTTCTCAGATATTTGAAGATACGTCACTACAATTTTCAGTTTAATTCCCTCTGAAATTGGAAGTCTTTCATTAAGATGTACTGCACAAGCTGCAGTTTCTGTAACTTGTCGGATTTAAGGTACCGCAGTTTAAATGGACTTAAATGGACATATTCGTTCACTTACATTTTGCCCAGACTACCTAAAATCCGACAAGATACCCTGATAGGCCAGTAACTCCGCTTCGTAGTACAGGCCGCTGTTCTCGTCTAGTTCCATTTATTTTTGTTCCTTGTTGTCCCAGTGTAGTCTTCAGAGTTAGTGGTTTGTGTTTTCTAGGGTCAGTGCCTGGTAATTGTTCCAATCGTTGCTCGTTGTCCTGCACCCTCTGTGATTGGTCGATTGTCTGATGTCCCACACTTTGATCCTCTTATTAGCCCAGTTGGCTTGTTTAACTGCCTGCCTCTGCTCAGTTGTTTACTTGGTCATTGTGTGTTCATGTTACCGTGTGTTTTATAATCCTGCTCCCTGTGTTATACATTGTGTGTGTACATGTATATGTATGTGTGTGCGCCGAGGCACATTAGGGGATGACAAGAGGTTCAATATTTATTAACTTCAGCTCCGGGTCTAACGCACATACACTGAACTTCACTGTGTTGCCTTCTTCGACTTCCCTCCTGTGCTGCCTATAACTATATGCTACTACTGCCCTCTAGTGGTTGAATCCAATCTATTACAGTATCTATGTATGTGTGTATTTACATGTATGTATATATATATAATATAGTGTGTGTGCAGGAATATTTCAAAGACAAGTCTGGTGGTACCTGAAGCACAGCAGTCTCTGTGTTGCACAGTTGGTTTCAGCAATCCAAATGTCCCTTCAATTACAGTACGTGCTTCTGATAACACAATATATTTTTAATGATACTTTGTTCTTTATAAATATATATAATTTTCTTTCGGCATTTCATTAAACAATATGATTGAGTGACAGGACCAGATGCTATAATAACATATGTTGACCAGTTCTTGTCTTTTTTTATCAATTTTGGAGGGACTTCCAGTTCTTGGTGACATCACTGTTATCCCATATTTCCTCCACTCCTTGAAGACTGTCTTCGGTGTGTTTCATGGTATCTAATGGTATCCGTGGAAACTTGCCCTTCCTGCTGACACACCTGGACAGCTGAACTTTATTTGGGGTTAATCGGTCACTTAATTGATGGCAGGTGTGTCCCCAAAAAGCCTGAATGCTGTAATTAAATCAAAAGGTGCTTCAAACAAAATATTAGTTCATGGGTGTGCGCACTTAGCTAGCTTATTGTACATTTCTTATTTTAAATTTCCCCCCCAGACATATTTTTGTTTCGGTTGAATTGTATAGGTTATAGGTCACATTAAAAGTGGAAAAAGTTTCGAAACGATTTATCGTGGTCTAATTTTTATTTTATTTTTTTTACATCATGAAAACCTGGCATGTTAACAGGGATGTGTACATTTTTTATATCCACTGTGTCAGGGCATAACAAAGTGTGGAATATAACCAATCAGCACAGGACAAGAAGAAGCAGGCGGCGTAACAAGGACCGAAACTAAGAAACATTAAACACTAAGGGTTAATAACGCTAGTGAAGACTTGGAATAAGAGTCTAAGCAGAACAAAGTTAGACAAGCAGGTTAAACCTTAAACAGGGACACAAAGAGAGACCAAAGATACTAAGGAAACCAAAAACCAATAAAACTTTAAGAGCTGAACTCATGACTGGAGGGGTTTAGCCTCTAAGCCATGTACTCAACCCACTGAGCGACGCCTGCTGATCAAAAGCACACAAGACACGCAGGACAGGATCGGACAGGTACTGGCGCAAACGTTTAATTGACAGTCTGGTAAAATTTAACTTCCTAGAGGTTTAGGAATTGAAGTGGTGTCCATTTAGCCGTCCAACAAGACATCAGTAACTTTTTGGAGAACAGAACAAATTCTTGTTAGTTTTTGTTTTTTTACAATTTTTTTTCCTGAGCACTTTACTGCACTTTCTAGCCACATAAATAGCTTTAAACATTTTCTTTGACTGCCGAAGACTTTTCTACAGTACTGTGTATGCGTCTACATGCATTTTCTCAGACAGAAAAATGACCCGGAACATGTCGTCCTTGGTTAAATTTGAGGCATTTCTGTATGCGATTAACAGGTAATCTGGGTGTTTAATGTCATTGCATGCTTGTTGATTTTGACTCCACTCTTCCTTGTACACATTATTCTCACAAATAGAACATGACAGCTGTACAGCCAAAGGATTTACAGCATCTGCTTTACACTGAGACACTTGGGGCTCTGAGGCTGACAGCTGGGACTCAAAAAGCTAAATGAGAATCACTGAATATTTACTACCACATGTATGTATGATGCCCTTTTAAAAGTTAAACAATTTCATTTTCGTAAATACATTAATAAAACAAACCTGAGCAATTTCATAATAGGAAATAAATCATTTTGCATGATTATTGGTCCAGCTATGGACATTCAGTGGCACCCCCAGAAAATATAGATTTAGATCCTTCCCTGAAGACACCCACAGCGTCAGGACCAGTAATATTACTTTTAAGGAGGAAAAGTTGCAACTACTTGAAGCTAGTCCATAGCCATACTAACAACTGAAGCTTACTTTATGTTCCTCATTGGAGTTGGTACGTTCTAAGGGTCTCTTCTGCAAGCTCAGTCAGTGATGCAAACAAGAGATGTGATTAGTGCGGATATTTCTGGATGTTTGGCGCAGATTATGGTTGAGTTTCGATACAGAGGACTGTCTATACAGCATGCCAGTTACTGATGGAAGAAATCACTGAGCCATTTCTCCAGTTTATTTTAGGAACCTTGGTTCCTGTTTCGGACCTGTGTGTTCCTAGTGTGTATGTTCTCTCTCTCACACACGGATCTGGCAGTTCTAGATTCCACCTGCAGTCCAAAGACATACAGTGAGGCTGATGGGTATTTCCAAAGTGCCTGGAGGGTGGTTTGCCCCATGATGGTCCCGGGTGAACCCAGCTTTGTGCCCTGTGTTGCTTGATAGACTCTAGTCCAGTGTGCAGTGCTGCACTGTATTCCGTGGTAGGAAGGAAGAAGTGGGGTTTGGTTAGGCTTCAGAAATATTGCATAGAGGTTATTAAAAAACGCAGCCTTGCACAGATGGCACAGAAGGGTGCAGGGGCATGTCAGATGAGCCGTGGTACCTCCTCAATGCCAGTTCTAGTGACCAGTTATCAAGCCCAGTCAAGCGGGCAGAGAGGAAATGATTCTTATTCCTCCATAAAAGTTGGTGCTCTCCTCCATGCATGGATGGATGGATGATTGCAGGAGCCCGACCATGACCTGTAGCAGCAGCGTTTGTCACCACTCAAACCACACGTTTGCCTGTGGCCCCCTGTTGGCCAGAAGCAGTTACTACACTAAATATTATGTATACACATTCCTTATTTAGGAAATGCTGAAGCAGCCTGATCTGCTAACCAGGATCATGTGCCATGTCAAGAAGCTCATTTAATCTCAGACTGGTTTCTTGAATGAGTTCCCTGTATTCAAATGGTCTCTACCGTCAGCAGATCTGAAACCAATAGGGCACCTATGCGGTATGGTGGTGGAATGGGAGATTCACACCATAAAGGTACAGCTAGCAGATCTGCAACGAATTATATCTATTATGATTCTGTCATGTCAACGTGGAACAAAGTCGCTGAACAGTGTTTCGAGCACCTTTTTGAATCTATGCCATGAAGAATTAAGGCAGTTATGAGGACAAAGTGGGTTTCAACCTAATACTAGCAAGGTGTACCCAGTAAAGTAGCCAGTGGGTGTATTTCTAGTGGCGGTGGGTGAGTTCTGACCACCAGCACCGTGGCAGTGCCATGCATGTGGATACCAAAGCAGGCTGTCTCATTACATTGTTACTGCAGTATAATAGGCAGCAGACATCAGTTACATTACAGCGATCAGTTATATTACAGCGACAGTGTTTATAGGCTTAGGGACCGTATTTATTGTCTCAAAATAATAATAATAGATACATTTTATTTAAAGGGGACTTTCAAAACACACAAGGACACAGCACAGAATTACACAACGAATAAGAACAATCAGAATTAAAACTAATTACAAAACTAAAACAGCATAAAAATCTAAAAGAATTTACAGGGAGAAGGCACTCTTAAACAGATGCACTTTGAGTTTTGATTTAAAAAGAGAAAATAATGTACGTACTGAGTTTTTACAGACGTATCTGGGAGGTGTTTACTTTGCCAGAAAACGTCTCGACGTTTAGACCCAAAGGTCTGGTCCGGTGGCCCGGAGCTACACAGACAAGTTAATAATAGCAGTGTGATAGATGCCGGTATTGTGCGATCGTGACAGGCTGGGCCATTTCACACTTCAGTGTCGTCAGCTGCCTGCCGTTGCTCTCCTGTGATTTATAGCACTTCGGAGGCTCAGTGAACCCAGTCAGGTGTGAACATGCTTAAGAGGCGTACAGATCAGTAAAAAGCTGGAGGGTCCCGTAAATTGTAGAAACACAAAGGAAAGGATCATGTATCTAAGGGTAGTGTGAGAAAAAGAAGCGTATCTAACAGACGTTTGGAAAAAGCTTTGTCCATTAACAGGGAGGCAGTGTGTTGCTCAGTGGGTTAGAACACTGTGTGTGTGATCTGACAGTTGCTAGCTGAAATCCTAGGGTCTGCCAAGAGCAAGCCCCCCTAATGGCTTAACCCGTTTTTTCAAACAAATTTCTAAAACTCAGTCAGTACGCAAGGATGCATTTTTGTGGAATTTGTTTTGGAAGTTAAATTAAAGTTTTTTTTTGTGGCATTACATGAGGACTGAGCGAGATTTTGTTCCCAACACTGTAAGTTTTGATCAGGGAGGCTGACTTTACGTTACTGGTGGTCTCATCTAGAAAGTGATTAAAAAAACGGATCTGGTGAGTTTCTGAAATTTGCTCTTAAATCTGTCCAGGGACCGACTTACCCTTCTTTCTCAGAAATGTACGTTGCTTCGGATAAAATTGCCAGCTCGATAAATAAGATGTAACAGAACTCTGCCATTCATTCGGATTTTGGGTTGATCGTTTTTTTAGTACAAAGGAAAATGCAGAGATAAAGAGCTCAGCTAAACGTGCTTCGCTTTCATTCAGCATCACTGTGGCTCTGGACTGTTCCCCAGTGCATGCTGTGTGTGCCGTACACAGCTGTGATCCACACACTGCGCTTCACAGGGCACAGCCCTTACACGGCCCCTCATGCCTCTATCCTCTGCTTCACCTTGATCACTTAGCCTATAACTTAACCAGCCTGCTCCCAAATAAAGGCTGATTTACATCCGCTCCCAGGCTGGGCCGTGGACACCCTCCCTCAGCATTACCCCTGACTCGCGCTGTGATAAATCAGATTATGTATTTGGCATTGGTGGCGTGACCCTATGCCACAAAAGGAGCGGGACATCTTGGTTACACACACCTAATATAACAGGGCTCTGTGACATTACCCATTCAGTACAGATCAAAGTGGGGGTTTTACAAGCGTTTCGGGGGGGTGAGCAAAGGTCACTCTTTGCATGCTGGAAAGCACATGGCAGGGAATCTGCAGAGATGGCTGATAATTATATGGGCTCAGCTGTGGGCCTTGACCTGAACTCTAAAGTCCAAAATATTGCCTTCCACACACATATACTCTGCATTAAGGGGCTCTCACTGTCATACGCACTGCTGTCTGGTCTCCGAAAAGGGACCACAGTAAAGGGAGGTGACTGAAATCACACTGCACAGTGATAGCGCACTGCACTGCAGCGACGAAACTGGTGTCCTGTTACTCTGATACTTCCCGAAGGTGCTTGAAAATTGACATTCTAAATGATGACCGCTATAGCCACCTCACTGTACTCCACTGTACTCCATTGTACTCCACTGTACTATACCAGCCCACAATGTTTAATTTACATCTTAATTTTACAACTAACGATATCATCACTTTCATTTTACTCTAATATTTTATGGGCTTTTTGTTATTTCAGTCTTAATTATGATAATCTATCTTTTTATATATTTTGTTTTTCCCAGAAGCTGGTGGAAAAATTATTTTGATACACATATGTAGAGTGTATGTTAGTATATGACACGTAAAGTCCCTGGATGGAGTAATGATTAATGATATATACATGTAGACTAAATGAAAATGGAAAAATGGAAATTATATAACGGGGACATATGTGCTGTAAGTGAAAATGTAAATGTTTTATGAAACAGGCCTGGGGGCTGAAGCTAATTTAGTGGTAAAGACATGGGTTCGTCTCTTGGAGGTCGGCGTGAGGAGGTCTGCACTGGAAAAGACAACACTGAGTGAGTGTACCCTTATTGGTAACTGAAGGGTAACAGCGGGAAGCTGTGGGTAACATCAACTTCACTATCCAATGTTGTGTCAATAATCATGATCAGCAAGGGACATTCTTAGATATTAAAGTAATTTACTCTGGTATTTGCGCTCTGGCTGTGAATGCAGCAGCTGTCCACAGTGTAACAGGCAGGCAGGTACACAGACAGACCGACAGACAGACAGACAGATGGAGAGGCAAGCAGAGATAGATAGATAGATAGATAGATAGATAGATAGATAGATAGATAGATAGATAGATAGACAGATAGACAGATAGATAGACATGCAGATAGACAGGCAGGCAAGTAGATGAACAGACAGGAAGGTAGATAGACAGACATTTCTAGGAGGGCAGAATGAGGCTGTGTGACCCTGATAAATATTCCTGCTTCCTGTGAGGTTTTATGTATTTTCTCTCCAGGACCAAACAGCTCTTTCCCTTCCTCCATCTCTGAGCTACAGGATGGTATATGTCACTCAACCTCTGCACACTGCACGCAGTGATTTGCAGTGATTTGCATATGCCATAGGACGCTTGGCCCTTTGCCTCCTTCCTGATCCAAACTTCCAGGGTCTCCATGGGTAACCAGCATCCTGGTGCCGTGAAGAGGGTGTTGAGGAATAAATATTCTGCGGTTGGTTTTTGTATTTGAATTCAGTTCATTATAGTAACAGTATCTTTGGCTGATTCAGTTCCCAGGCAGTCATCCTGGACAGAACTGGGCAGGGGGGTTAGGGTGGAGCCATAACTGGGGTCCCACCATGGATACTCCTTCACGGAAGAACAATTAGCAGCTTGTTGATTAGAAACTTAGAGATGCTTCTCAAATTATTTTCTACATTTTACAATAACAGTGAAGACATCAAACCTATGGAATAGCGTCCTCTGCCTTGGTGATTGGCTCATACATAGTTGGCAGCCACCACAACATTCTGGACACTCCTTGGATGCTTTTCCTTTCCTCTCCAATCCAGCTCATCCCAAACTGTGTCAGCTGGGTTTGGCCCAGGTGACTGTGCTGGCTGGTTCCATCACTCTCCTCACTTAGCCTGGAAACGTGTTTTGGGTCACTGTCCTGTTGATTAAGAAACAACAGGAGATGTGTCCAAACCTTTGAACATTGTATGTAACAGAGCTACGAATCCTGAGCCTTCTGATTCTGATATACAGATGCCCCCCCCCCCCCCCCCACCAAGCCCAAACCATTGCCATGGGTGTCAGCTGCTGTAGTACTGGCTGTAACGACTTGCCTGGTGACAATGTCTGTCCTAGACTCACGACCCTTGACCCCGAGCCTCCTTGGTGACACAGTGGCTGGTATGACAAGAATCTCTGTTCTGTTCTTCCTATACTTGGCCAAGTCTAACCCCCCGCCCCCCCAATTCAACGTATTGACCCCATGGTCATGTGTGAAGTACCCAGTGTCTCATTCCAGGACCTAAAATATCCACCTTGGCCGTCCAGGGAGTCACGCTCCACAAGACAGTGTTTATGTCATAGCTATGTCATGGGGGAGAGCCATTAAATAAAATGAGTTATTGTCAGACAAAATTTCTAAATGATTTTAATTAATGATCCACTTTAAAGAACAAGAAGAACTACAAGAGCCTCTTTCCAGAAAATACTCAAATTGGACTTCGGCTGTGTTCAAAACGTCCGCTTGTTTGCTCATTCACTCACTCTGTAGTTTTCGCTACATAGAACATTCGCTAGAGGATAAAGGCAGATAACGGTGGATGTACTTCGTACACTAGGGGGATGTTATTTTGTAATTTTGCTACATAATTATGCACCAGAAATTTGTAATTGTTATCTTTGTCACAGAAATGTGATGATGTCTCCACTTTGCCCAGGATAGTGTGTGCACATTCCCTGCAAAGGCTGCTGCCAAGTGTGGAAAGTCAAACAGCATTAGTCTGATGAAAACATACAGAACCTCATTCCGTAAGTATGGGTTTTATATGTAAGCTAATTATATGCAAAAACTTTTGACTATCAATAAACTGATCTTTTTTTGTTCTTTGGTCGTTACACAAACGCATATTTCAGACGTTTTATAGATGCTGCACACTTTCTGCCTGAAGGTTAAACAGTAGAGCATAGGGATTTAACATCCCATTTCATTATAAGCTTCACCCTTCTGACACGACACATAAACCTGACATTGTTATTCTCAGACGAACGATGCCTGAAGCCTGCAGAATGGCACAGGTGTAATATTCACTGTCAAGGTGTCACTTTTCAGTCACGTTGTAATTATGGAGGCCCCAGCTGCCTTACTGTGAGGTCAAAGCGAAACGTGGCTTTCATGGGTTTTTCAAATGTTGCCACACGAATGCAGCAGTGCTATTACCTGTCAAAGTTTACAGGTTTTCAGTGACTAGGCCTGACATTTCAGTCACATTTAACTGATTTTACTGGGTCACATGATCGGGGGCGGGGCCTCAGGATTGCATTTCTCTCCACAGTGAGATTTCAGTCACTACAGTCATTGATAAAACAAACACCCAGCTCTAGTCAAAGTATTTTTATTCTGTTCTTCAACTCTATGATCCACTGAGGTGAAATATCTTTCTCTTTGGTTATAGCGCAAATGGAATAATAAATGGAATATAAATATTGAAACATATAAACGTGATATTTTAAGACATAGATAAATTAATCGCAGTTAAGCCACCTGAGTTACTAGTCCTTAACACAGACCCAGTCTTAGACTTGAACTCTCAACAAACACACTGTGCTTTCTGTGAACTTTCCGAGGGAACCCAGGGCTTTGAGTTAAAGCCAACGGCTCATTATCATATAATACCAGATAAAAATAAATTACCCCATGCCCACTGGCCCCCTGCTCCTCAATCACATTAATGCAGTGTAACGCCAGTAAGCTTTATTACAGTGTTGGCGTTGTGATGGGAAGCATACTCAAACTGCAGAACCATGTGTATGCCCCCCCCCCACCCCCACACACAAAAACCACCCCCTGCCCTCCAAAGGATTTACTACTCAGCAACCCAAAAAGGCCAACCTCAGACAGCAGACATATCACTCAATACTGACTCTGAAGGCAAGGAGGACCACGGGAGAGGTGAGTGGACTTTCCTTTCTGTTGCAGTGGCGAAGAACGTGCTGTAGCATCTGTGTGATTTGGCTACGCTGAGCAGTAGGTTGCTCCCAGGTTCAAAATTTCTGAGACAGCAGTACCCAGGAACAATTTGAGGAGACACTGGGAACGACCAGAAACCAGCCAGGTAAAGGGCGGAAGCGACATTCTAATGGCAGAGATGTGTGTGTGTGTGTGTGTATCACTAATGTGAGAGAGTATAGTGTGAAAATAGAGCAAGAGAAAATACATAAAATTCTAGATTTTTTTGTCTTCAAAATCAATAGAAAAGACATTGAAAGTCATTATTATCAATTATGCCTTTACACAAAGCCTTTTAAAGGCAAATCCTCATTTTTTTCTAATTTCTTATGTGTGCTGATCAATGGTGGGTCAGGAGGACAGCGGCAGTGAGCTTCATGTGATTAGCGTACATCTCAGATCTCAGAGTGAGGAGAGCAGAGGGACAATTTTCCTCCAGTGATATTAAGTCACAGCACAAACTCTTGGTGTGAAAGGTGACCGTCGAGGAGTGTGCTGCTGTGCACCTCAGTGGGTCAAGATGCTATGCCTGTGATTAGAAGGTTGTTGGTTCAACTCCCACTGCTGGCAAAATGACTTCACCCTTAACCCCATACTGCCTCAGGGATGGGCTGCCCTTGCTAACTCAGAAAAAGCTGTCATTTTGTATAAAATAATTTACTAAGTAAATCAAGATGCCCTTTTACTTCACTGGAACATCACATGAACATTCATGTCTGACTGTGTAATCTTATTGGGACAGCTAAGTACAGCTACACAAGCTACAAAGCTACACATATACTGTAACAGCAAGTATTACCTAATTAACAGTTACTCACTAAGGTGTTCACTAACATTTACCTAAGTGACGCCTTGATCCGGAAGAGAATTGCTTTCTCTCGCAAACTTTTTTATCAGTAAATATTAGAAGTTTGCCACTTAATCGAGTTTCTAAGACCATCTTTTACTGCACCTGTCTATGTATGATGTATTAGACTAGCACAAAATAGTTATGAAGCTTATAAATAGAAATGAAAATTCCTATGAAACCGGAAACATAAGCTTGCCGGCAGCACTGTGTCGCACGGCACACAATTTGCTCATTTTTAATTTGATTTCTGCCTCTACTGACACATCCCTTTTTGGCTGTGTCACCCTGGCATCGGGCTCCGATTGTGGGTCACTTATATAGCGGGTGTCACTCTGTCACTCTGCTTCCTGGTGAGATGGAAGCGAGCGTGACTGTCAGGTAAAAGAGAGTCAGGTTCTGAAACAGAGAGCCTCTACCTGCGTCTAAAACGGGGAGCCTCCATCCATTTATAAAACAGAACCTCCGCCTTCCTATAAATCAGAGAGCCTCCATCCATTTATAAAACAGAGCCTCCGCCTTCCTATAAATCAGAGAGCCTCCATCTACCTCTAAAACAGAGAGCCTCTACCTGCGTCTAAAAGCCTCCATCCATTTATAAAACAGAACCTCCGCCTTCCTATAAATCAGAGAGCCTCCATCCATTTATAAAACAGAGCCTCCGCCTTCCTATAAATCAGAGAGCCTCCATCTACCTCTAAAACAGAGAGCCTTTACCTGCATGCCTCTAAAGCAAAGAACCGCCCCCAATTTATTAAACAGAAAGCCTCCATCTACCTGTAAAGCAGAAGGCCACTATATTTGTCAAGGGTGACCTCGGCAGGTCTTTGTCCCATCCGCTAGCAATGACATGTGGCAGTATATAAAACCATAAAAACATTCCTTCCAAGTGCAGTTTAATTTTCTGTATATCACCTCAGCTGGTCACAGTGCAACAATGCCCCCTAGTGTGGTATCACGGTAACTACAGAGCTGGGTTTCACTATCCTGTTTGACGCGCTCATAAATACAACAAAGTTGAGAAAATCAATACAATTTCGACCCAACCCACCCTGGACACAAACTTTTTACTCATATATCCAAATATCCATATTTATGTGCATTTTTTAACCGCTTGATAAGCTCTACCTCTGTGAATTGCTCACCCACTAACTTACCAGCACCTTACTGTTGCCTCACCAGTCAAGGTTTGAGGGTTTGGGGGTTTGGGGGCTGCTGACCGTGGCGTAGGTTTCCTCTGGCAGTCCAAAGGCAAGTACACAGGCTGTGTGGTACCTTCAATAGCCCAGAGGTGGACCTGCATCCTGTCCTCCAGTGCTGTGCCTCTTGGGAAGGACTCCAGCACTTCAAAACCCTGACAAGGATAAGTGGCTAGAAGCTGGATGAATGTGCACCTGAAGACACAACTCAGATATTTTACATCGCCGGAAAAATGTCTGGAAAAAATATGAATAAATCTGTACCCCCTGAAAGGCAAACTCTGTGTGGATGTCCATCTCAGAATGAGGATTATTATGAAGCCTTAACTGATTTCTCGTTTGTTTACGCGTCACACCCTGTGTGTCCTTCAACTCCAGACATCTAGGTTTGTAGACCAGATGTCCGCTGTAGCCAGTGCACTGCAACTCTGTTCATTTCCTCTGAGCCTCAGTGTTTACTTCTGTCTGTTTTTGTCTACAGTGAGGCGCCTGAATTAGCGGCAAGTCAGAAGCCAGCAAGATGTGGAAGAAAGCTAAGGTTGTGGACCAGACAGGTACCGTACGTGCGGCCGCCACTGAGGAGTGTGAGGAGGGAGGCACAGATACGATGCAGCTTCGCATTCATCTCATCCAGGGGAGAGTTTCTGTTTTCTGGGGTCACACTCAGTCACTTTATCCCCCACTTTAGTGACCATTTGTGGCCCAACTTGGGGCCAAATGCAAATGCATGGTTCAAAATGGTGATAAACGCCGCGACGGATCTCATCATCGTTTCGACGTATATTTGCCTCTTTTTCAGCTGTGTTAGGTGTTTTCATCTTACACAGCGCCCTCCACAATTATTGGCACCCCTTCTAAAGATTTGTAAAAAGGGTTTGAAAAAAATCCACCTTTTGGTGAAGTAGTTTCATATCACACACAAAAAAGAGAAATTCCAGTCTTTCACTAAAAGAAATGTATTGAAAGAAAACCAAATCCTTCATCAAGAAATTATTAATTTCAACAAAAACACATGTATTGGCCCTGCATTTAATACTTCGTACAACCTTCCTTTGGCAGTATAACAGCACTGAGTCTCCTATAACATTTTATTGGGTTGGAGAATATAGAACAGGGCATCTGAGACCATTCCCCTTTGCAGAACCTCTCAAGATCATCCAGGGTTCTAGGCTCTCGTTTCTGCAGCTCAGCCCACTGGTTTTCAGTGGGGTTCAGCTCAGGGGACTGAGATGGCCATGGCAGAGATTGATTCTGTGATCAGCTAACCTTTTTTGTTTTGATTTGGACGTATGCTTAGGATCACTGTCCTGCTGGGAAATCCAGTGAAGGCCTGTTTTAGTTTCCTGACAGAGGCATCCGAATTGTGATTTAAAATGTCCTGCTGTTTCTTGGAGTCCATAACGCCATGTACCCTAACAAGGTTTCCCGGGTCTTTGGAGGAAAATCAGCCCCACAACATCACAGAACCTCCACCATATGTTACCTCATGTTTGTACCCCAGGTAATCAGGAAGTCATGGATTACAGCTTGAAGGTTCCTATTCACTCCAATCAGTTCAAAGATGTACAATTTACATGACATACATGTTACAGTTGCATTCTGCTGACTTTCAGGGCGTGCAAATAATCGTGACATATTTGTTTTTGTTGAAAATAATTATTTCTTTATGATGGATTACTTTCTTTTTTAAATACATGTATTTGAAGAAAAGGTTGGAGTTTTCTCTTTTTTTTTCATTGTGAGATGAAGCTGCTTCAATAAAAAGTAAATTTTTTCTAACCATTTTTACAAATCTTTACAAGAGGAGCCAATTCTCGTGGAGAGTGCTGTAGCCAGCCGTCTGCTAGCCAATGAATGCTGCATGGAAACACCTCCTGATGTTAAACCCACTGGCTATTTACACACTACTGCTTTGATAGAACTTTTATGATGAGAGGTTAGTAGATGAAAATGCTTCAGAGAGGATCAGCTAACCCTGCATTAGGGGGCATCTTGCTGTAGGTCTCTGGAGGTGGGGAGGCCGTCGGTTCTAAGGTTTCCGTGGTCGACCCAAACCCAAACCCTCAGCTTCTACTAAGATTAACTTTCTGCTGTGCTGCTTCCTCCTATGTCCTGGCCCTACTTCACCCCCTCCAGGCCCTGATGAAGAAGAGTCCACCCTGAGGAAAGGTTAGTGTTCTGTACAGCTGGGCAGCTCTATAAACCTGTTATCACCCTTCTCCATCAAGCTTATTGGATTATTAGGTTGGATTTCTAAGGTTTTCACAGGAGGACCATGTCTTACAGGAATAGAACCACAACCAAATGTGTCTTCTGATTTTAACCCATATGTGACAACGTGACATAGCAGGGGGCAGCTGTCTCAGAGAGCAGTTCCTCACTCAAGGTACCTCAGTGGTGCCTTGCTGGTCATGGATTCGGACCTGCAATCTTTCAATTACAAGTGTGCATCCCTAACCATTAAGCCACCGCAGCCCACTGTATCTGTTACTAGAATATTCATCCATTTTCCAAACCGCTTATCTTACCGGGTCGCAGGGGGTCCGGAGTCTATCCCGGAAGCAATGGGCACAAGGCAGGGAAGAACCCAGGATGGGGGGCCAGCCCGTCGCAGACTAGAATATTCAGTTTCTTTGAAATTAGGTTCTAAAATGAGGTTCTCACCATGGTTATGAAGCATATAGGAATATCTCATAGCATCTTCTCACATGGAGAAGCTTGTTTTTGTATGAATAATATTATCTATATAGTGTAGTGCTCACAGAAATTTTGTGAAAAAAAGTCTATTGACAAGCAATGAGTAACATTCACATATCTTCCACGCAGACATTTTTTACTCCCTCCACCACCACCCCCCTTTAAGGGGGGCTGCTTTATTGTTAATTTCCATTGCAAGTTTAAAGCTTGAGATGAGGTGAATCCACTCCTCATTGCAATTGCAATTGTTGTCACGGGCTCCCAAAGTGACATTAAACTCAAAATGTTTGGCGTTTTATGTTATTGTAAATGTGCTGCTAATTTAAAAGCACCCAGTGAGACTGTTTGCCAATGAACTTTTTAACTCAGAACAGCCGTTTTAGAGGTATAATTTGGGTTTCAGTTTATCTTTATTTGAAATCAATGTTTTATTTAAAGCTACTGGTTGTTTCTAAGTTATGTTTTTTGTAAATAAATAATGATTTTTCTTTTTAACCCAATAAATTGCCGATATTTCTGCTGAATTGAGCAAAGGTCCCAAGGCTTTCTGTGAGCAATAAGCACTTTCACACCAGTGGAACCTTTTCCAAAAAAACCGACAGCTATGGTAGCAAATTCTGGCAAAGGCAGCAAAAAAATGGCAGCACATCTGTGCCACCGCTTATTCGCGGGATAACGTTGTTTTTTATTCTGTGGAAAACAATGCATCAGTCTGCTGGTCAGATTTAATAAGAATCATAAACATGTGGAACAGGTTATATAAGTAAAATATAAATGAAAGGCTGTGTCCCATTTTTATCATGATTGCCCCCCCGCCCCCATAATTAACAGAAAAAAAACTTATTTACCCTCTGTTGTCTTGGCCTGGCGGTGTAGTTTTGTATGAAATTATGTGTTAAGTTTAACCTTCTTCTCTCATGCATTTCCCATGCTTATTTGACATACAGTAAAGGTCCCAGTTCCTGTTGTGCGTTGTGAAAGTGACACGAGATCTGTAAAATGGAACCAAGCTCTGGAACTTTGGTGTGAAACGGCCTAATATAATATCAATATCATGGATCACAAGATTGCTCGGCTGATTCCTGAGCACTGCAATGCGCTGATCAAAGCTGCCTGCAGCCCTTTGCCGTAACCCTCCTGGTTTTGTCCTTGACAGTTATCATCAAAAAGAAATCCCGGGTTCCTGGGGTGATGATAACGCAGTTTGTGGAGGAAATCCCAGAGGGGAAGAGCACGCCAGACTTCATCCGAAAGCCCATCGCGTTGACGATACAGGAGGGTGAGGTTCTAGGACACCGAGTGAATGATGCTTTGTTGCGTTAGTATGCTGCCAGGAAAGCCAAGCTTGGTGGAAATTTTGCAGAGGAAAGTAAATGCAGCTCATTAAAACACCCTCTTTGATACCCCTGAAAAGGCACAACTGGAAGAACCGGAAATCTAACTGGAAATTATCTGTTACTTTCACATTTAACACATTTCCCAATTTTCAAATTCATGCAGGGGCATGAATCGGATCGTACAACCTCTACCCAGGGGGAGACAAGACAAGATAAAATAATGCATAAGATGACATGAGGCGAGACAAGATGAAATGTTAGACCTTTATTTATAAGATAAAGCTTTATTTAACAAACGTGTGTGTGCTTGTGCAAAGGGTGTAAAAGGTGTGCAAAAATGCACAATAACATGTGAGAGGACTATGGTGTCGGGTTATGCACAATAACCGTTATTTTATTATCAATATACAATTTGCTAAAATTTACAGTTTACAAAATTTTATACACTGACAAATTGGTTTGCGAATTTGCCTTAGTGTCTAAGGACGGGCTTGTTAATGCCAACATGGTCCTTAATAACCTTCTGTAGTATCGATAATGTTTCAGTCGACCCGTGAAGCTGCGGCATTATCACACATGTATGTCTGTTGCAGGTAAATTAGCCCTCTTTAAAGCGGTCATCACTGGGCACCCTACTCCAGACGTCACGTGGAAGAGAGCCAAAGGAGACTTACTGGATCCGGAAAAATTCAGGACTAAATATGACCAGAAAACGGGCGAATACTTGTTAGAGGTGTGTGTCGTGAACCTGCATGCATAAGACAGCAACCTTAGCACTGTAATCGTGAAAGCGGTCATCAACCTAAAGGGCGATACAGTATTCAAACAGTACTGTAGCGGAGCATGTTTACAATTATCATAAATCCTTGTGTTTACATACAGTAAGCCTGCTGGATGATTTTTAAAATTTGTTTTATATTATGTTTTTTAGTGCACATGAGTGTAAAAAAAATAAAAAATTAAAGGGATTGAACCTAATAGCTATTTTATGTAACTTTTGGGTAGGTTGCCATGTTCTTGCTTTCTGTTGATTTTTGTGGGGATGCACTCCAAAGTAAATTAAATACGCTGTTGATTTAACAGATCATGAAAGTACGGGGGGAGGATGCAGACACGTATAAATGCTTTGCTCTTAATGAGTTTGGGAGAGCTGTTTGCACAGCCACCTTGAACGTCATTGAAGGTAAGAGTAAGAAGCATATTTACTCTGAGTATGTCTGTATTAACCATATTGTAAAAGCTGTTATGTTATAGTTTGTGGGGACATTTTTCTGGTGAAAAGAACTCTTAATGCTGCAGCATTCAAAGCCATTTTGGACAATTTCATGCTTTGTGGGAACAGTTTGGGGATGGCCCCTTCCTGTTCCAGCATGACTGCGCACCAGTGCACAAAACAAGGTCCATAAGGACATGGATGAGTGAGTCTGGTGTGGAGGAACTTGACTGGCCTGCACAGAACCCTGACCTCAACCTGACAGAACGCCTTTGGGTTGAATTGGAGTGGAGACCCCGAGCCAGGTCTTCTCATCCAACATTATTGCCTGACCTCACAAATGCTCTCCTGGAAAAATGGCCAGAGATTCCCATAAATGCACTACTAAAGGCAGGTGTCCCAATACTATCTAGTGTAGGTGAAAATATTACAAATCTAGGTAAAGCAGAAGAAGATACATATACAAGGACCAATATGGAAATAACATGAAAGCAAAGGGGGAACCCAAAACTCAAAATGTCCAACAAACTTGAAACTGGCCTCTTGCCAACACCTCAAACCCTCAACAGTAGGGGAGCTGAGCCACATGTTCAACCAGGCAGAGACCCAGAGAGCAGGGGAAAACAATGGGGACAGAATCGGTGCAAAACTAAGGAAGCACAAAGGAGAATGGCCAGCAACACCAGCTGGACAGACTAGGCCAGGACCGGTCCTGACACCCATCGTCTCTTTTCTCCTATTTCAGTTGGTTTCAAGAGGCACAAAGCAAAGGAAGAGACAGATTCAGGTGAGTCTTCAGATGGAGGAATAAATAGCCAATGAATGGTGTGAATGATGAGCTTCCAGTCTATCTTCTGTATCAACTCAAAAGTGGTCGTGTTTCTTTTTTTTTAGCTCTGAAAAGCAATCCTGCTGAATTCCGGAAGATGCTTAGAACACGGTAGGTGAACATTTCAGAGACTAATTCCAGAGATTTTTTGACATGCATGTTGATAGATAAATTTATCAGTCGGTGTGATATTTCTGCAGCTATCAGCTTTTGTTACATTTTTGTCCAGATCTTGGAATCTCTCTCTCTCTCTCTCTCCCCCTCTCTCTCTCCCCCCCCCCCCTCTCTCTCTCTCTCTCCCCTCTCTCTCTCTCTCTCTCCCTCTCTCTCCCCCCCCTCTCTCTCTCTCTCTCTCCCTCTCTCTCTCTCTCTTTCCTCCCTCAGTGCTGGTGTTGAAAAGTGTGAAAAGAAAGAGGAAACCATAGATGTCAAGTTCTGGGAGCTGCTCCTGAGTGCTGACAGGAAGGACTACGAGCGTCTCTGTGCGGAATACGGCGTCACGGACTTCCGGTGGATGCTGAAGAAGCTAAATGAGATGAAGAAGAAGAAGGAGGAGGAGCAGGCAAAGGTCTCCCAATCATACTGGGCCATATGGGGCTCTTATTCTTTGGGAAATTGTTCACGAGTGCCCATTATTCTAGAAGGTTTTTCATTCACACTCCTCATTTACCAGATAATCCATGCATGTTCTAGGCAAGTTGTTATCAAACATTTTGGACCAAGTACCACTTTGGATCAGCCCAAAACATGCAGTACCACATGGGTAGAGTCAGTGGTGGAAAATTACTCAGTTTTCTACTTAAATAAAAGCACAAATTACACACCACAATGTTGCACAAGTAAAAATAAGTTGCCAGTAAAATACTACTGAGGTAAAAAATATCTGGATTTAAAGGTACTTATTTAGTATTTGTTACTTTACAGTATCTTAAACTACCATTATCTTCTCGCATACCACCAGGGGACGTTCTGAGTACTGCTGGTGGTGCATGTACCACTGTTTGAGAACCACTCATTAAGGCTAATATAACGTTTTTCCACATACATTTCTGGGCGTACTGTATCTAGAAAAATAACTCAGTGCTCGTCAGAGACATCACATGATCTCTCAACAATGCTATAGCAGGTAGATCCATCCATTTTCTGAAACCGCTTATTCTTGTCAGGGTCGCAGGGAGCAGGTCAATGAAAAACGCAAATTATTCTCCGAAAAATAACCCTGTGACTCAGCTCAGACAGCTCATGACGTTTATGGTCCATAAATCCTTGGTAAATCTGTGGAGATATTATGGGATTTGCTGCTCGTGCTACAATCTCGCTACCATCAAACTCTCCTGTGAGTAATCTCATGGTAACAGCACCCCTGCACAGTGTGTAGGATAAGGAGTAACCCATCAAAATACTAATAAATGATGTATCTTGAAACCATAGACACTGAAGGATGTAATGAGTATTGTACAGTATAGCCTTGAGATTGAAGCCCATGTGTCAGATGGGGGTGGGGGTTTGATTGCGGTGGTGTAGCCTGCCTAGGGTGCCACATGGGCTTTGACTGGCACTACTACAGCGCCCCCTATAGCTTCACCACCTCTGCTAATCATATTCCAAGTAGGTCCAGCGACAGTGAGGAAAACTGGGTCAGTTGTCCCTGTACCCTGAGCCAAGGGGGGGGGGGGGACCAAAAGGGCCCAGTAACCTTTCAGCTCACTGGATACATGTGTTTGTGTATTACTTATATGTCTGATTTATTTAAATTCGATTTCAGCGTGCAGTGAATTCAGTTTGTGAATTTAATACGATTAGGAAGCAATCTTTTCCAGGAATTTTCCATACACCAGTCCCATGTACATGACCTGCCAGAAAATACTTCCATCCATCTAAACTTTTATAAGCTTTAAACTGCTCACGTGTATATCATGGCAAGGTGTGACAGCTGATGATGTCATACTTCAGGTCGGGGAGGTTGCCCATGTTGCTGCAATGTTGCAGAGGTGCAAAAAGATCACTCAGGAACAAGTATGGATTGTGCATAATAGCTTTGTTGAGTTTCTGTTGAATACACTATAACCTGAGAGTTATAAGTTATCTAAAAGGCTAGATAAAGGAAGACGCTGTTGCAATTTGCCATTTTTTTTTTTGAGAGATGAAATTGCGAGGGGGGGGCTTAGAAATCATCTTGTCAGTGGGCCTGACTTCATGGTTTGATTTCCTTTCCATACTCTCCTCTCTCTCATCATGTCTCTCCCTCCATAGTCTGTTCATCTTTTCCTTCACTTCCATAATCCCTCCATCTGTCTGCTCTCCATCTGACCTTCCCAGTACATCGATTACATCAGTAACCTGAAACACATTGAAGTTAAGGGGGATGGTACCCGCGTCATTCGAGGTCGACTTGGTGCTCAAAGACCCCGCCAGTAGGATTTTCCTCTACAAGGTGAGACGATGTGGGCCTCCAAATGGAGGACTTCGAGGAACTGGGAATTTCAAATTTACCGGCTAGTGCTCTGGTTTTTCTATCTGGCTTCCTTACCCTGTTTTCACATCATCGCAAATCTGAATTACCTTATAAATTCTCTCGGTTCCTGTAAGAAAAATAAAATTTCCAGAAAAGCCAAAAGCTTGAACTTCTTCATGTAGATAGACTTAACTTGAGTTGCCAAAGTGTTATCAGACAACATTATTGTTTATCATGTAAGATGCTGCACCTTTCTGCTGACTGGCTGGTATAAGCTGCCATTCAGGAAATCATGCACCTCCTCTTATCAGTCCTACCCAACAGGAAGCCACTGCGGACAAACAGTGCATGGGACAAAGCAACCAGGCTTATATTGTTTTCAATTATACAGGATGGCGTTATGATCCCTTTCAGTGAGGACATGGAGATGAAGCATCAACTGAAGCAAGTAGGCAAGAAACTGGTCTTCACCATCAAGGACCTTCTGCCAGAGGATGCTGGAGTCTATCAGGTGGACGTTGAAGATGTCAATGTCTTCTCCACTGAGTTCAAGAGTAAGATTGCGCACCTGAGTATGGGCCATACCTTATCTGAGTATAGTGTCAGGTCACTCAACCCTCTGCTGCTCTTTCAAAACACAAAATATCAGCTGTGATCCACTGCGTATTTCAACAAAGTGACAACCTGTAGCTTAATTTCTATTATCCTAGACTGCTGAATGGTCTGGCCCCTCTAAGCCTCATCTAAAAGGGCTTTGCTTTCCTCATACCCTGCACTGGAATAATAACACTGCAACCAAAACCAACTTACTGCACATTCCTGAACATTCAGTGCCATTGCCCATTTGCACAGCTCTATTTTTAACTGTATTTATCTGTCTTATGTCCAGTATGTCAGTGTCAGTATTATTTAAATGAATTACATATTTCTATCTTATTCTGGCTAGTACTGTATCTTGAAATTCCATTTCAGTTTATGACCCATGGATGATATAGCTGTAGATGTTAATGGCAATACTTTATGACTTTCACCTTAATTTCCCTCCAATAGTCCCGACTGTTGACTTCCTAGTCAAAATGAAGGAGGTGAAGGCCAAGGAGAGGGAGGATGCGCTCTTCGAGTGTGTTTTGTCGCACCCACTGCCTAAGATCATATGGATGAGCAAGAATAGCGTGTTGGAGGCAGGGGAGAAGCATGAGATCAGTGTGTCTGAGGACAAGCTTGTCCATCGGCTGCTGGTGAGGGACTGCATGCAGCTGGACAGGGGCATCTACACTGCCTTGGCTGGGATCAGGAGCAGCAGCGCCTGGCTAGTGGTGGATGGTAAGCAGGGCCAATCTCTTGCTTCATAGGAGCCCCATTGTAAAGGTCACCTCGGGGCCCCCAACTCCAAGCACCCAACATGTTTCAAAAACTAAATAAACAGCTAGTGTGTATAGTCAGCTAATGGCAGCTAGCTAGCTGGTTAGCAGAACGTGCTGCTTCAGCATCTCCCAAATACGGAAAATGTTTATTTAAATATAGTGACTCATGGTGGCCAACAGGGGGCTGTACGCTAGTAAGCACCAGCTTGGTAACATTGCATCACGTGTCCCCTTCCCCAACTGTTTTCCTGGTCTCAGCTGACACTGATCCCAGCATGAATGGGAAGAAGAAGGTGAGGAAAACGACGCAGGCTGGTGGGTCTGGTGTGGAACTGGAGGCTGTGGCCCAGGAGCAGCTGGCCAAGCTGCTGAAAGAGAAGGAAGAGACAAACTGGCTGAAGGGAAAAGAGGAGGCGAGGCTGCTGAAGGAGAAGACGGAGGCCAAGTGGTTGAATGGGAAGGAGGAGGCCAAGTGGCTGAAGGAGAAGAATGAGCCCAAGTGGCTGGGTGGAAATGAGGAGGCCAAGTGGCTGAATGGGAAGGAGGAGGCCACATGGTTGAATGGGAAGATGGAGCCCAAGTGGCTGGGTGGAAATGAGGAGACCAAGTGGCTGAATGGGAAGGAGGAGGCCAAGTGGCTGAAGGAGAAGATTGAGCCCAAGTGGCTGAATGGGAAAGAGGAGGCCAAGTGGCTGAATGGGAAGGAGGAGGCCAAGTGGCTGAAGGAGAAGATTGAGCCCAAGTGGCTGAATGGGAAGGAGGAGGCCAAGTGGCTGAATGGGAAGGAGGAGGCCAAGTGGCTGAATGAGAAAGAGGAGGCCAAGTGGTTGAATGGGAAGGAGGAGGCCAAGTGGCTGAAGGAGAAGGTTGAGCCTAAGTGGCTGGGTGGGAATGAGGAGGCCAAGTGGCTGAATGGGAAGGAGGAGGCCAAGTGGTTGAATGAGAATGAGGAGGCCAAGTGGTTTAAGAAAATGGGGGAGGCCAAGCTCCTGAAGGAGAAAGAGGAGGCCAAGCTGCTGAAGGAGAACAAGGAGGCCACACTGTTGAAGGAAAAAGAGGAAGCCAGGCTAATGAAAGAGAAGGAGGAGGCCTATTGGCTGAAGGGGAAGGAGGAAGCCAAGCTGATGAAGGAGAAGGAGGAGGCCAAGCTGCTGAAGGGAATGGAGGAGACCAAATGGCTAAAGGGAATGAAGGAAACCACACTACTTAAAGAGAAGGAGGAGGCCAAGCTGATGAAGGAGGAGGTCAAGCTGCTGAAAGGAATGGAGGAGCCCAAGCTGGTGAAGAAGAAGGAGACGACCAGACCCAGTAATGGGTGTCAATCCACTGCTCCGACATTGATCTCTGCATCCAAATATGGTTTGAAGTCTGAAAAGTCTGAAAGCACTGATGGGTTGGGAAGTTCAGGATTAAATGATTCTGGATCCGAAGATCCTGAATTTGGAGGTTGTGGACCTGAGGACAGTGGACTGGCAGGCATGCAGGATGACAGCCAATGTGTAGAAAAAGAAAGTGGATCTTCAGGAAGAAGCTCAGCTGATCATCAGAATAGGCATGCTATGGACACAAACAGAGGTGAGACACTTACTGAAAGTAAACCAATGCTTTTCAGATCACTGTGCAAGGCAAATATTAACTGATTCATTTTCATAATGCTTAAATTTTATTTAAAATTTGCTTAAATTTCAATTTAATTTCTACCTATTCTATTGCATTTCATTCTGAAACAAATGTTTGAAATATGAATTATTGTGCACCTACTTTGGGAACGTCAGGGAAATTCTGGAGCTTCATGGTACCTTTCAAACCGAGATATTATTAATGATGTTAATAATTACTTGTAGGACAGCCAAATCTTGGTGGGACTGAGCCAGTTGCAGTGCTCGAGGATGGAGAGCAGACCATGGAGGATATCAAGGAGAGACAGTCCTCTCCACCTTCACAGACAGAGCCTGGTAAGAAGGTAGCTTCTGAATGAACATATCAGTGGCAAATATAAGCAAGGACATCCTGGTTTCAGTTATTTATACAGACCTACTTAACAACCGACCTGTTTAACGACTCCCCGAACTCATGAGCAGTTTTCTGACCTGTCAGAATTGTACGCGGTATGAGAACTTTGGTCGTGGAAACAGCAAAACAATGTCTGAGAGCCGAGCATCTCAGCTCGCGAAACGCTTTCTCGGTCTCGTTCCCAAAATGTTAGTACTCACAAGTCTATTATTTATATAACATATTTAAAAAAGTAGTACAGCCAAAGAAACATAACATGTCGAATCGCTGCCCAACCAATATTGACAAATATATCGTTATCTCATACATATTAGCAGCCAACGTAAAGCACCAGCATTACGTTACAGATTTACCCACTTTGAAAGGTCCTTTGAGGCTTCCTTAGCTGATCACTTGTGTATTCAGTAGATACACGTGTACATGTACTCATAAGCCAGGACATTCTGTGTCGACGCGAACGATTCAGCAGAACACGTCCCCTGCGCTTTTTTTATTGGTTACTTAGGCTTATTGAACTACTGAACATTTAATGAAGAAATGGTCGTTTTCAACTCTTGGAAATGTTTTGGATGTCCATTAAAAAAAAAAAATCACCGACAGGGCAAAGGGATCAGGAGAGAACAGAATCAAATGCAGAAGTGAACTCATGGAACAGAGAGGGTGAAAAGCACAAGTGTCCCCCACTCCTCGCCACAGTATCCGGTAAGAAGGCCCTTTGCATCAATACTGCATGGACAGAAACGACAAACTCTCAGTTAGAGTCTGCTGCTTATGCGTTTGAGTGACAGCGGATTACGATTCCAGGGATGCAATATGATATAATTCACCCCTATTGCAATGCGGTGCAATTTCACACGTGATTCAATATGACGCAATGCGTAACGATATAATTCTACACAACTCAATATGATACAGATCCAGAATCAGTTGAGAAAGAGGGAATCAATTTAAATAGAAAATTATTGGCCAAAATTATTGGTCGCATTTCTAAATTATAAAGACATACTAATATATTAATAAATTGAAAATTATTGACGCAAAGACGTTAGAATTGATTTGTCTCAAGTTCATCCCAAGTTATATCCTGTGTCAAGTAGCACAGGGCGCAAAGCTGGGGTACACCCTGGGTGGGGTGCCACTCCATCATAGGGCACATGATAGATAAACAGTTGTGCATTATGGGTAATCTAGAAATACTAATCGGTCTAAATGCAAATGCATGTCTTTGGACTGTGAGAGGAAATCGAGGCAGCCTGGGGAGGACCTGCAAACTCCATACACACAGAGGTGGGATTTGAGTCACCAGCATTGCAGGTGCAAGGCAACAGCGCCACCCATTGACCCGCACTGTCACTCTTGTTATTTTTTAGATAAAGATGAAATGAGAAAGGGGAAAGTAGATATGTACCCCATTAATCCTGGCAATTTGTACAGTGGATTGCGTGGATTATTCTTCTCAGTGAGTGACTGGGGTCAGGCATGTGATTTGCACATTATACGTTTACCGAAATGTTCTTCAGTCTGGAAATACTGCTTGGCTCACTCAAAAAATAACTGCAAACTCCCAAGTTCTGTCCCATACTTTTAGTTTTCTCAGTCATCTTTAATCATCATGCTTTTTTTATCATATGTGTATTTCCATTAACAATTTATTACACTAACAATCAGCTAATATGAAAAGTGAAAAATTAATTTACATGCAAATTAGTAACTTGTGCCAGGCATCTCATTCTTGACTGTTTTTTTCTTCGCTAATTCACACTGGCTTTATGTTATAGTACAGTGAGATACATCATCAAAGCGTCAAGTAGCTAAATTCTCCAGACTCTCCAGAAGTTATATTACCTTTTGTTATATATAATTTTATGAAAAACATGCAAGCAGACAAATTCATCAACAGCCCACAATTTTTTATTAATTATATTATTTTTTAATAGTTTTTGTAGATTCCGTGTTTATTAAATTACCAGAATAAAGCCGCCTATTAACTGTTGTCATGGTAAACACAAACAGGAGAGAAGAACGATCAACGTACCACAGCAAACCAAAGCCTTCAAGGTGGAAGAGAATCCTCTGGAGGTGACTCTGAGCTGAACGAATCACCCAGGCGCACATGGTCAAAGCGGGGACCACACCTTCCGGAAACAGTTACCGGTATGGAACCACACTGGTAGCACGGACTGTATGCATGTAACAGACAGGTATGGTTCTGGCTTTGTGATTAACTGGCATTGGAAGTAACCAATTTCAAAATGGTATTGGAATAATCACAGGATAACTTTACTGATGTCGGAGGACCTTTTTATGGTGATATCTACAGTGAGAAACTGATTTAGTTACCCATAATAAGCCATGTTTCATTTTCTGCTGCACGAGATCTAAATGTTTTGTATAATATGTTTAATGTAGGAAGAAAGGCTCCCTAATACAGTTAGTAATGGACCCTAAAGGAGAAACATCAGGTGAATAATGAAAAGTAACATCATACTGTAGTTATTTACATCTACTACCCCTTTTGGGTCATAGACCAACAACCAGGATCCCCCATGTCACCCGAGATGTCTTGAGCTCCTGTTGATGATTCTGTAGCTACTGTTGCCTAACAGTCCTCCTTTCTCCAACCGTGCTTGGGACCGTCCATGGCAAAGATTACATCATAGCTGCATGGTTATATTCAGAGGTGGACATTTCACGTCCAGAAAGTAAAAATCCAACCAGCTGAAGATAAAGAGTCACAGACACAGAGTATTTAACTGATTGGGTGAAACAAAATCCTGGTCTGGATTTTTACTTTCTGGACCTGAAATTTATAAAGATATAATATTTCACACTAAATATCGTGCATAAAAACTGATTATTCTTACCACCATTATAACAGTGTGAAACACTGGAATGAAAAGATCTCTAGAAAGCGTAATAAGCAGAGACTCTTTCTTGAACACATAATTACTACCAAGTCTTAGATATGGCCGCCAAAATCAATGCACTCGATCATGAAGCCCTCATTTCTTTAGATCCTGGGGTTTTCTTCACAAGGGGTCTGTCTAATGTGAACATCACCAAAGGCCAGTCTACCAATCTGATTTGCAAGCTGAGCAGTGATACGTCTGATGGGACCTGGTACAAAGATGGAAAGCAGGTATGTGTCGCCGCCGGCAGGTGCACACCATCACGACCCGCGCTCAGATGATAGGTCCTTCCTGAACCCCCCTCCTCCTGACCGTTTCTGTTACATCTGCTTCTGCCCCTGGCCAGTTGTCTCCCACAGATACTCTGACCATCACAAAAGACTGCTCCTCTCACAAGCTGACAATCCATAACTGCCAAGAAGAACATGCCGGAAAATATTGCTTTGAAGCTGATGGACGCAAGACTGAAGCCATCATCATCGTTGAGGGTCAGTATAGGCGCCTCATATCTCGTAATTTGTCAGAAAATCCTGCATGATATAAAAGGGGGATATTGAATATTCTTCATGAACTTTTAAAGCCTTTATAAAGACAACGTTACACACAGGGAACTTATGAGCTGGTTTTAGAGCTGGACATATGTCTGATTTGTGTCTAAGTAACTCTGTTACAAAGAATGAAAGACAAGTGCAAATCTGTTTGTGTCACAAACAGACCCTCCAAGGTTTAACCCTGATGACCTGGAGAAGTTCTCAGAGCCGGTCATTGTGAAAGCAGGGCAAACTGCAACGTTCAAGATACCCTTCTTGGGGCAGGACCCAGCAAGGGTCCAGTGGTACAGAGAAGGTGTAGAGCTGCTGGAAAACCCCAACACCAAGCTGGAGAAGATGGCCAATCAGAGCCGCCTGCTCCTCCGAAAGTGTCGGCGCAAGGACACGGGCGAGATCAAGGTCAAAATCAAAAACGAATTTGGTACCGCCGAAGCCATCTCCAAGCTGATCGTCCTGGGTATGTAACATCCTGGCATTGTGGGATAAATCAGCAACTCAGAACCAAGAAGGACATTTTAAGGTGTTCATCTTGTATATTCTTCTGAAGCAACTGTTTCTATGTTGCACCTGATGATTATCGCCCCTTGTGGGTCACCTTAATCGTTCAATTAATTATGTGTCAGATATCTGATTGTTATGAACCGAGTGTAGCATGACAACAAAGATTAACTGAAAATAAACACTAACACGGTATAAGAGTGGCAGCATTGTGTAAATAGTTATTTTTTTCCTAATACACTTAATTGTAAACATATTCGCCTTCAAAGCTCACTCTTAGAGGGGTGAGGGTGGAATGTAAAGCCCTGACTCCCACTGATGTGTCATCTCACTTCCTGCAGACAAGCCCTGCCCACCACAAGGCCCCGTGGAGGTCATCGAAAGCTCCGCCACGTGCATCGAGATCAAGTGGAGGCCACCTAAAGACGACGGGGGCTCGTCAGTGATGAGCTACGCGCTGGAACGGCAGCAGATCGGAAGGAACACGTGGAGGAAGCTGGGAGAAGTTGAGCCAGTACCCAGATACAGGGACACAGATGTCGACCATGGCAGAAAATATTGCTATCGCATTGGGGCAGTGAACAGAGAAGGTGTGAGTGTCATGATGGAGACTGAGGGCATCATGGCAGGAACCAAGGGTGAGTCAAAAAATACAGAAATCTCTCTTGGGAGATACCTAAGTCGTAATATACCAAATATGGTGACAACACTCCTTAGCTGGAGACTTACCTAATACTTGTGATTACATCTTTGTCTCGGACAATTTCATAGGCTGTTGATGATGTCATTTCGATCCCTTCGGCAGACATGTTATCACCAGCGATTATGTTCCACTTTGTTGACTATAGAAAAAATACCTACAACCCTGTATAAATAAGTTCTGGGAAAATGGGTGGGTAGATAGTAGAGCTAATAGATAAAAATAAGAAAATATTATTCATAATTGCATTAACTAAAGCAGTTGAAAAGTCCGTGTATTAATTCCTAAATGCCAGAACTATCAAGGCAATGTATGATAAAATCAGCTAAAATAATTTATATATAAATCGTTACTGTTCTAGAGGGTAAAACTCCTCATCCTTGATCTGACTATTTCTGCTTCGCAATTCGCCAGCATTCCCTGGCCTCCCAGCTGCTCCGAAAATAGTCAGTGCTTTCAAGGACTGCATCAATCTTTCATGGACCCCCCCAACCAAAACCGGTGGGTCGCACATCGTGGGCTACAACCTGGAGAAACGCAAAAAGGGCAGCAACCTGTGGACCCCAGTCAACCCTGCAAAGGAGCCTATTCAAGGTCTGTAAAGTCAGTACGTTTGTCTAGACCAGGGCTTGTAAGAGGCGATCCAATGCAATGATGAGGAAACCATCAGCAAATGTAAAGCAATCCATTTTCAAGCCATATTACCCCTTTCTTTGTATTGCTATTCGATAGTTAAAATTATCACGATTAAAGTGGTGTTTCTTGTGTATTTGCACTTTAATTCGCTACCTTCCCTGATAGCTGAATTTATTTTTATAGAAGCATGATGGAAGCACATTAAATGAAGCCAGTCCTCCAAGAATACGTGGCCTTCGATCTTTTAGTTGATATATGTCTGTTTTTATGTATTATTAGCATAATGGCTATTGTGCTTATAACTGGCATAGCAATGTGGCAGAAGCATTGCACAGCATTTTCACTGAACCCATTTTTTTTATGTAGTATTAGCACAGTGAGGGGCGGCATGGTGGTGCAGTGGTTAGCATTGTTGCCTCACACCTCTGGGACCCGGGTTCGAGTCTCCACCTGGGTCACATGTGTGTGGAGTTTGCATGTTCTCCCCATGTCGTCGTGGGGTTTCCTCCGGGTACTCCGGTTTCCCCTACAGTCCAAAAACATGCTGAGGCTAATTGGAGTTGCTAAATTGCCCGTAGGTGTGCGTGTGAGAGTGAATGGTGTGTGAGTGTGCCCTGTGATGGGCTGGCCCCCCCATCCTGGGTTGTTCCCTGCCTCGTGCCCATTGCTTCAGGGATAGGCTCCGGACCCCCCGCGACCCAGTAGGATAAGCGGTTTGGAACATGGATGGATGGATGGATTGATTAGCACAGTGGCTGTTGTGAAGAAGACAGACAGGGCAGAACCCAGGCTCTGATCACCTCTGTTTTCCTCTACAGAGAAGAAATACGTGGTGAGAGATGTTGTGGCCGGGATGGAGTATGAGTTTCGCGTGGCAGCCCTCAACCTGTCCGGTGTCGGCGAGCCAAGCCTGCCATCCGAATCTGTGTTTGCAAGAGACCCCAAGAGTGAGTCTAAGCACAGACAGCATCCTCTAAATTACTGTTAATAAGTGAAAAAGGCTAGAAGCGCAGTAACATGAGAAATAAGGGAAAGAAGGTTTCAAAACTGCTTTTATTATGTCGCCAATTTTTATGACTGTAGACATGATAAGGTTTTTTGTTTTGGGGGGCTCACTCAAAAAAGGACCCCCTGCCCCCCAATGTAGTGATCCCACAATGCATTGTTTTTGTTGACCATTGTTTGATTAATGGGAAACACCACCCCTAACTGTAGATATGCATTTATCACCCAACTCTTTTTAATGCCACTTGTAGTTTATCCTAGTTTAGTAACAGTCTAGAATATTTTAACCAGTCTGAGATCTACCCAGGCATAACAAACCATGTCACCACAGAGTGTCCTGGCAAAGTCAGCGAGCTCAGGATGACAGACTCCACCTTCAGCATCCTGTCTCTCTCTTGGAGTAAGCCTGCTGTGGAGGAGGGGGTCCAGGATGAGGCCAAGGGCTACTTTGTGGAGATTCGGCCGGGAGACAGCCTGGCCTGGGAACGATGTAATGCCAACCCGGCCTCGCTCACCTTCTTCACGGTGAAGGGGTTACGGTCCATGGGCATGTACTGGGTGAGGGTCATAGCCACCAATGAGGGGGGGGAGGGACAGCCCCAGGAACTGGACAACTACATCCTAGCCATGCCTCCTCCAGGTAGGTGATCAGATAGTATCTGTACATTCCTTTATTCCTGGTTTTCTCATGCATAGGTTTACTTAAATTTCCATATTGTAGCTGAGTGGTTCCAGCCACTTTCAGTGCTCTTTGTGTAATTTGTTATGGTGAGCAAAAATGTAACCATCTGCTTTTCAGTCAGACCCAAAATCACCCGCAAGCTGAAGACCTTCATGGTGGTGAAAGCTGGGAATTCAGTGCGAGTCAACATAAACTTTGAGGTGAGATACCTGTCCAACTGCCTACAACAAAGCAAATACTGAATTACTCTGATGCAGCCCAGACACATGAAGGTGAATGAAATGTTTCTACTAACTCGCAGAATCTGCAGACAATTCTCTCATTTGCTGACTCCATTCTGACTAAATGAGTTTCCTTGGTGACCAGGCTTCTCCAATGCCTGATGTCATCTGGTTGAAGGACAACGTCCCTGTGACCAAAAGAGTGACTATAAGCAATTCTGAAGGAACATCACAGCTCTTCATCCCAACATCCGAGCGCTCAGATACAGGGCTGTACACCATCATCATCAGGAACTTGGTGGGTCAGGAAACATTCAGCATCGAGATCCGCGTTACAGGTAACATCTCCACTTCAACCAGTCTACTCAAGGATGTCCGGCTCACAGTTAAAAACACTCAAAAGCATGGTTGTCTTGCCAATCAGGCTCTGCCGAACAAATTTGTGCTCCTTTATGCCGTTCCCCTTCATCACGTCGAAGAGAAAGTGTCCCAACCTTCTGAAGTATAACCTATATCAAAAAAACACGATAACAATAGATCAGAATGCTAACACCAACTCTGCGGGCTGGGAAACAGATTACAAGTGTAGGCTACTCATTTCTAATCTGACCATAGATGACCCCAAGCCACCTGGCGCGGTGGAGCTGGAGGAGAATGTGCCAGGCACAGTGACTGTGAGCTGGGAAGCATCTCCAGACGAGAAGCGCGACGACCGTCTGCACTACATGGTCTCCAGGCGGGACTCGAGCAAGAAAACGTGGAGCACAATAGCCGATCGGCTCTTCAACAACAAGCTCACAGCCTGCGACATCATGCCAGGCTGCGAGTACCACTTCCGGGTCTACGCCAAGAACGACATGGGCATCTCGGAACCCTCGGAATCACCTATGTGGGGGACAGCCAGGAAGAGAGGTCTGGCAAATGCTGGTCTACTTGCGAAAGGCATCATAACTCAAAGGCTCCGTGGTATTATGACGAGTCACGTACTTACTTGACAAACTTTATCGAGTATCTTATATTTTCAACAGGCCATAAAGATTCTGGTCATGTTGGGGTTTGCACTGATTAGAAGTATTTTCTACTTATATCGTTTGAATTAGAACATTCATATTTAAGCCAAAGTACTGTAATTTAATTTATGCCTGATATTTATGCATAAACATTTCTATTTACTATTAGATGTTCCTCCAAAAAGCGCCACAGCACTTTAATATTTAATATTAAATTACAGATTTACAAAGCCAACTGATTAACTCCACACTATATGAATATGCATCAGTTATGGAGTTTCTGATTAAATGCCAGAGACACCAGCAGAGAGTCACCATTCCTAAATAAACATGATGTTGTCATGAAGCTGATGTGCTACAAAGCCTAGCTAACCTCAAAATGCCCCGATGGTATCTTATCTATAGTTTTAAAGAGATGAGGGATATTATTTGCCAACCTTTAACCACAGGGTTCAATTGTAGAACCATTATTGTTCCTAATTTACATTAACGATATTGACACCAATGAATGCAGTCAACTGGTAAATTTTCAGACAACACCAAGGTGGGTGGTGTAGCAGGTACTGATCTAGCGGCACAGAGGCTACAACGGGATCTAGATTTAATTAGTGACTGGGCTGATACCTGGCAGATGAAATTTAATGTAGACAAAGGTAAGGTAATCCATGCAGGGAGCAGAAATATAAAATAAAGATATTTTGTGGGTTCCATTGAAATAAAGGTTGCTGATTATGAGAAAGATCTCGGTGTGTATGTTGATGCTTCCATGTCCCACTCTCGCCAGTGTGGGGAAGCAATAAAAAAGGCCAATAGGATGTTGGGTTACATCTCTAGGTGTGTGGAGTTTAAGTCAAGGGAGGTGATGCTACGATTATACAATTCCTTGGTAAGACCCCACCTAGAATATTGTGTGCAGGTTTGGTCACCATACCTTAAAAATGCCATTGCTGCCTTAGAAAGGGTTCAATTCAGGGCTACAAGAATGATTCCTGGTTTTAGAGGAATGTCTTATGGGGAGAGGTTAGCTGAGCTGAATCTGTTCAGCATCGAGCAAAGGAGACTAAGGGGGGATATGATCCAGCTATATAATGTTCTAAAAGGTTTGGATGCTGTTCAACCCAATAGTTACTTCAATATTTGTTCAAATACTAGAACTTGTGGCCATAGGTGGAAATTAGCTGGAGAACAACTGGATCTGAGAAAGCACTTCTTTACACAGCGTGCAGTTAGAGTATGGAATAGTCTTCCTGCTAGTGTAGTGCAGGCTGAAACTTTGGGCTTCTTTAAATCAGAGCTAGATAAGATTTTAACAACTCTGAGCTATTAGTTAAGTTCTCCCCAAACGAGCTTGATGGGCCGAATGGCCTTCTCTCATTTGTAAATTTCCTATGTCTTTATCATCTTCTGGTTTGGCTCCACCCAGAGAAATTTGTGGTCAGCATGCCGGTGTACAAGACCCACGACCTGCGGAGGGCGCCCTCGTTTCTTGTGCCGCTGAAGACTCACACCGCCCCCCCAGGCTATGAGTGCTACATGAGCTGCGCAGTGGGTGGCAACCCGGCCCCCCGCATCACTTGGCTACGCGACAACGTCAGCCTCAATGCCGACGCCAACTACTACATCAGCAACACCTGCGGCGTCTGCTCCCTGTTGATCCTGCGCGTGGGCCCCCACAACACGGGCGAGTACACGGTCATGGCAGAAAACCGCCTCGGGAGGGCGCAGTGCTCCACCAGGCTCACCATCACAGGTAATATTGGGCTTGACACAGCCTGCCACTTGTCCCATGTCCAGCGGCAACGTTTACCACCATTCATACCATAAGAACTGCGCCCCCCCTGTTGGCCACAAACAGTTACTGCATTGGCAGGGAGGGGCCCCAAAGTGACTTTTTGACTAGGGGCCCATGGAGCCTAGCAGGCTGGATTATACCCAAGAAAATAAAACTTAATTTGCTCTTTGTTCGCTGGAATGTGTTAATTATTGCAGATCCAATTTTGCTGTCCAGATAAATGTGAGAACAAAAATTGTCATCTGAGTGCACAGTCAGCCATCCATCCAGTGCTCCTGGAGCAATTTCTGGGAAGTTAGGGGTCTTACTGAAGGGCCCAACCTGAACATGGGATTCAAACCAGCAACCTTCTGATCAAAGGCACAGAGACATAACCTGCTGAGGACATACCGTCTCACATCTTGTAATGACACGATCAGTATCCATCCATCTTTCCATTTATACTTCTTGATCCAGTATGTGGTCACCTTCAACATGAAGCCTGTCCCAGGTGGCATAGCGTACAAGGCAGGGGGGGCCAGTCCTTCACAGGGGGCGGGGCAGGGGATACCCTAGATGGGGTGCCAGTCTGTCACATGCCAAACCATCACATCCAATGGGCAATCTGAATATCAGCAATTCACCTAACCTGACTGTGGCAGGAATGGTGCAGAAACACAGGGAGGAGATGCAAAAATTTGTTGTTGTATTTTACCACTTTGCACATGTTCAATCGGATGCTTTACAGAATGGCACAGATACAGGAACTGTGGCCATAACGCATACAAACACAGACACACATACAGACAAAAACACGCTCACACCAACACACAGTGTACTGGGAGAGGGATCCGTGTATCTGATTAATTCCATCTTTCTGTTTTGTCTTTCAGATTAAAGAAGATCGCTGTTTAATAACCAGATCACATTTGGTGTGCAGTGCTGCACACTGGATTCCCATTGATCTCACTCACCTGAGCATGTGATTAGTGAACGTGGAAATCGTGTTTATAAATATAGTATTTAATGACATTCAGTTGCAGCTCCAAGTATGACTGTGTCTAAATCATTACATAGGCCTCTATCATTCTGCAGTTTTTAAAATAAAATCTATTTGTCTACAGTAATTAATGCAAGCATGCAACTTATCATTAAACTGTTAATTCTGAAAAACATATAAAAAGTTATATGAACTAATATGTGTTATATATACAGTGCTGTATAATGATGTTCTGTTACCAGTAAAATTATATCGTTGTTAGCATTGTGTTTCATGCTAATAATCCACTTGATATGCAGTATACAGACGTTGTATTGCTTTATGCCATTCATCGCACAACATAAGCATTTAAATAAACCAAACAAAGTTGGCCTACTCCGTGACACTCTATTCCTGTTATTTTGATGCTCTGTTCTACTTATCCTGTAACTTTTAATCATTATGATAATGTTGCACGGGAGGTTTAATGAAAAGCAATGCGAGAAGCATCTCTCAGTTTCGCGTGGCTGCCTCCGAGTGGAGACCTGTGTTTTTGACTCATTTCGGCGGATCTAAATGGCTCTTTATGGGTAGAGCCCGTCACACGTGTGACCTCTCCGTTAGTCAGGGCTCCTTATAGCGGGATATTATTACCATCACGCCCCCTTCCTTTTCCGTCTGCCGGTCCAGCCTCCTGCGCTCCTCGTCGGGCTCCTCTTCCACACCTCCTAATGTCCTATGAATGAACGTCCGTCACACTTTTGTTTTGAGCGCCTCCATCAAGAAATAAGTCACCCGGGTTATTTTTTTTTTTTTACTGACGTCCGCGCTGATCAGTCAAACTTCCGAAGTGTACTTGGGGAGAAAATGACGGCCAAGCACCGGAAAGGGAGAGGTAACAACAAACAGGAGGAGAACTCCTTCAAGCACGAAGCCCCGGAGCGCGACCCCCGGCGTGGAGGCGCTCCTGCGATTCTGTCCGTCCTGCTCCTCACAGTCCTGATCGGGGGGGCGATCGTGGCGTGGTTCTGCCTCCAGCAGCATCAGACTTCTGCCAACCTGGCTGACACCTTAGTGGGCATGCAGATGAAGATGGTGAAGCTCCAGGCGCTACAGGAGGAGGTGCGGATGACCGCCGACAAGGTAAACATCTCTTCCTCGGCTCCAAACGCAGAGATCCAAACCCAAGTATGACAGGTCCGAACGGCTACTATTTAAGGCAGATCAGCCCCTCGGAATTAACCTGATGGTATTTTTACTTGCCTGAACTTGGCTGCCTCGCATTGCAGGATGTGTAGGATCTAGGGCATAGGCGCCTGCATCGATGAGGCTCTCATGATGAAGTGGGACAGGTCCCACAGCTCCTGAAGCTCATGAAGCGCGCTGCTTCCTCTCCGTTCCACTCGGTCCCTCTCTTTAAATATACGCCACCAAAAACAGCCGCCTTTAGCAGACCCCACACCGGGGAAGGCGAAGGAACTGAAAGCGAGCCAGGTGCCCCCATGGCCTTTCCCGCCGGGAAGTTTCTCAACTCCGTGCAAAGTAGAGCAGTGCTGATTATATTGCTAAACAAATGGTCAACCAAATTTGGCACCGTTTTAAATTATAAAATAGCTTTTGGGCAGAAACTAATGCAACTAAAGCAGTGTGTTCGGTGCAAGTTTACAGGTTTAGTAGTACAGTGAGAGGTATCCAGACCCCCTGAAGCCCAGTTTTAAAACTAGTAGTCCTGGTTAAAAATAGACTCTGATGCATTTGCAATCGACACCTGGAGTGAATCCGCACAGTTGTCGCCAGCAAATGCTATAAATGTCTTCAATGAGTCGCCCTCATACTTACAGCTGGGATTATTAAAATATACTAAGGACAGCCAGCAAAGCTATACAATGCAAAAGTGCCAGGGTAAAACTTATGAATAATAAAAAGTCTAGACTGATCTTTTAAAAACCCGCTACCCTATTAAAGTCAAAATTAATTAGTTACATGCCGGCATGCAGAATCGTGGATATATCTATTCTAATCATATAGAATAAATTTGCTTAACATGATGTTACGTTATCAATATCACTTCAATAAAAGTATTAAAAACGAGGAAATTAAACATTTTAAATAAAAAAAAAACTGGAAAATATGTTATGTGTATATAAGTATATGTATATACGTATGATCAATACTTTGGCTAGAATTCTTTCCTTAGTCTATCAAGTACATCAATAAAAAATTAATTGTATTAAATCCAGTGGGTAAATCTTTTGCATGAGGCAGCACGGTGCGTGAAGTGCAGACAAAAATACATAGTATGAAACAATGACAAATTGCAAAGACAATTTGTGCCAGGGAGCCACCCCCTCCCCCAACGCCCACCCCCCGTCGAGCACCGGCATCTTGAAAAGCGTCTCTGCACGGATTTGCTAGTGGAGAGAAGCAGGCATGATACCCAGTAGTTCTTTCTTGCATAGCTTCAGCAGTAGTTGATTATACAGTTAGCGTGATATTCTTGGCTTTTCCGTGCCCTGGCTGGGTAAACAGACCGCAAATGTATTGGGTGGCTTGTCCAGCTGTAGGGAAAGATCCAGTCTGACGGAAAACCCGCGAGCTTGACTCTTTATCATTTTTTTATGGTGTGGTTCGGGTTTCCTTTTCCCCGCACAGCTTTAATGCATCGTAGGTTTGAAGAGGTTCTGATTGTCCGGAGAACTGGACTCTATTGGACTTTATGCTCCAGGTCTACAAGGATTACTTATAACAAATAAGAAAATCATAATGAAAGGAATTGTCGTGATAAAAGTAAAAAGTCATGTTGCAGTTATTTATCATATATGTACTGTACTTAGATAGATAGATAGATAGATAGATAGATAGATAGATAGATAGATAGATAGATAGATAGATAGATAGATAGATAGATAGATTAGATTAGATTGATTCATGCATACATGCATATATACATGAGCTTAAATTATGAGGGGGTGGGAGTTGTAACCCCCGATAATGAAAACCAGCCAATACAACCCCCAGACCCCATTAATTGGACCCCCATTAACCCCCCCCCCCCCCAAGTGTTCAAACCAAAGGTGTGACCTTGCAGAATACAGGCATACACATACATACATGCGTACACTGTACATAGATTACATAGATACATACATGCACACATACTCTATTAATGCCGGAAGAAATGCAAGAATCCGGCAGCGTTTCGGCTCGTACGAACAGCGCCGTCGCACCAAACGTCTCCGCATGTCTTTGCCGCTGGTCCCCCTGCTGTGCCGTGTTCTGATAATCACACGCACAAGTCAAGCAGAACTAAAATTTATTGGCGCTATTAAGCTAATTACCCTTGAGGTTAACCGCGCGCGTGACGTATAACCCAGGGTCGCTTCGAGCGCCCCCTATCTGAGCTGGAGCAGCGTGTAACAGACTGTCCCCTTCGTTCCGGACTGTTCTCCCGGTCCTTTAGGTAGCGCGGACTGCTCGGCATATGTTATAAACAAACAGCACATGTTTGCAAAGCCCTATCCTGCTAAATTACATATTCTTATCACCACACAATTAAAAGTGGGCGATATTTCAATATCCCGTTGAAATTTGTCTGATCGTTTTACAAACTTAAGTGGAGATAAATTTCACCTACAACCAGTTTCCGTAAAATTGAAAAACAATTGTAATTTATACGTTATAAATATTCTGTGATGTTTAGATCGACCTAATTTATAATAGCATCTATCTGTATATCTGTGTATCTGTATATCTGTCTGTCTGTCTACATCCATCCAATCATCCATCATCCAATGCTATCCTATCCTATCTAATCTGCCTTCTTTCTCTACCAGCTCCTTACTCTAGATGGACTTGAAAACCGAATCCAGGCACTGGAGGAAGTTTGTTCACAGGTCCAGAAGAAGTTGGGACCGGCAGTGACCTCTGACCTCCCCAGCCAGGTTCTCGCCCTCCGTGCCGAGGTGACGCAGCTGGTGGAGTGGCGACAGGAAGCGGCGACCCCGGAGCAGCTGAAGGAGGTACGGAGGACTCTGGAGGCGAGGACAGAGGAACTGGAGAGCATGAGGAGCGAACTGGAAGCTCTGAAGGCTTTGCACGCGGAGCTGGTCGAAGGAGATCCAGCCGGGTGGAGATTCGGGCGGAAGGAGCACGCCAAGGGCTCTGAAGATCTGACCTCCCTGCTGGAGCTTCACACGGTGGAGGTCACCAATCTCAGGAGGCTGCTGGCCCGGCACAAAGCCCAGCTTGATGCCGCCACACGGGACATCAACGATGTGAGGTGCGTGAAGATGTAGATGGAGGGAGGCGTCCTTCACCCGCTAACGACTGCCGGTTTTCCGTAAATATAAACACACTTAAAATTACACTGGAGTTTTACAGCTGAAAGGACAACCAGTATGATGATGAGTTAATGAAAGATATAGTCAGAAGGTCCTTCAAGTCCCAGATGGAGGTTGGACTGAAATGAATGATTTGCATTAGATGCATCAATGCAGAAATAATATAACATGCTTTCATTAAAAAATGTGGTGATTTATTTATATCACATCCCATCCATCCATCCATCCATCCATCCATCCATCCATCCATCCATCCATCCATCTGTCCTTTGGTCAGTTTCCTAAACGCTCATCCTGGTCAGCTGTGCATGTGTCCTTTAAACGCTTTAATGATGTTTCTGTGGTTTCCTGCTTGGACGTTGGTCCATCCTTGGCTGCTCGCTCACACTGGGCTGTGCTTTGGGTGTCAGAGAGCTGCTGGGGGACAAACCACAGTCCCAAACCAAGGCCTTGCAGGATCAGCATGACCTGCAGAGCGAGAAGCAGGGCACTGCCACCCAGGACCTCCAGGCGGCGGCCCAGGCCCAAGTGGAGACCAATCAGAACCAGGTAATGAATATACACTAAGCGGTACGGCGCACTAAGCGGTACGGCGCACTAAGCGGTACGGCGCACTAAGCGGTACGGCGCACTAAGCGGTACGGCGCACTAAGCGGTACGGCGCACTAAGCGGTACGGCGCACTAAGCGGTACGGGACTAGACTCTTTATTTACCTTGCGCACCTCAGGACATTGGAATTCATGAGAATTCCTACCACCACCCAGTCAGTAACATATACAGTCATGTGAAAAAATTAGGGCACCCCATTAAATATTTAGTTCTGCAGAGGTAAGTATTTATGGGATTAATATGACAAAAAAATAGAAGAAATGGCTAAACCATAAAAATATGTCAAAATAAATTATAACCCATAAAATAAATATTAAAATAAATAACAGAAATGGCTGAAATGGAGTCCAGTAAAGGGTATTGTGCATTTTTGAGGTTGGAGTATTATCATTCTGTATTGATTGTCAGATAATCGACAGCAATAGATTTTCACTATGAATGACATACAGTAGGAAGGTGAATGGAGGTAACTGACATAGAGATCATGTGATTGTCTTGCTTAGGTAGCAGGTCATGTGACATGTGCAAATGCTGTTGTGCTGGTCTCACAGTGCTGCTTCTGGGTTCTAGATGGGTGAGCTGGATGTGGCTGTCGTAGAGGATTTCCCTTCTGAGGAGTCAGTGGTCTTGATGCCTGAGGAAGAACAGTCCGATCAGCTAGTGAAGGAGGAAGAGGAAATGGCACACATAGAGTTTGCCCCTGAGGAAGAAGGTCCACCAGGAAAACTGGAGGCACAGGGGCAAGAAGTCGTTATGACAAAGGAGAAAGAGCTAGGGGTTATGGAGGAGCAGGAGATGGACGTGAAAGAGGAGCAAGAACTAGGGGACACCAAGCAGGAGGAGGAGGTGACAGAGGAGGAGGAGCTGGGGGACACCAAGGAGGAGGAAGAGGTGACAGAAGAGGAGGAGCTTGCAAACAGTGAGGCAGAGGAAGAGCTTGGAGACACTGAGGGGGATGAAGAGCCGGAGGACACTAAAGAGGAAGAGGTGACAGATGAGGTGGAATTTGGAGACCGTGAAGAGGAGGAAGAGCTCGGGGACATGGAGGAGGAGGAAGAAGAGAAGGAGGTGATGGAGGGCAAGCTGAAAGACATGGAGGAGGATGAGCTTGGGCACTTTGAAGAGGAGGGAGAGGAGGAGGTGATGGAGGAAGAAGAGCTAGAGGACATTGAGGAGGAAGAAGAGCTGGAGGATACTGAGGAGGAGGAAGAGCAGCTAAGGAATATAGAGGAGGACAAGGAAGTGACAGAGGAGGAAAAGTTGGAAGACAGAGAGGAGGAACTTGGGCATTTTCAAGAGGAGGATGAGGATGAAGTGATGGAGGAGGAAGAGGAGCTAGAGGACACTGAGGAGGAAGAAGAACTGGAAGACACTGAGGAGGAGGATGAAGAGCTTGGGAATACCAAGGAGGACAAGGAGGTGACAGAGGAGGAAGAACCTAAGCCTGCTGACAAACAGGTAAAGAGGAAAGAGGAGATGATAGAAGAACAAGCAGCGGGTGAAATGAGAGTGGTGAAGAAGGAAGAGGAGGAGGAACAGGATGACACACAGGAGGAAGAGCTGGGGGAGGAAGAGAAAACCACAGAAGAACTAGAACTGGAGGAGCGCAAGGTCCACGAGGAGGAGATCATGGAGGAGCGGGTAACTCCAGTTGGGGAGGAGGAGCAAGAAGCCCCTGAATCAGGCACTAAAGAGGAGAAGCAGAAGAAGATGGCAGCGCAGGAAAAGAAAGAGCAATAGGGAGGAGGATACAGCGCAAATGAACAAGAATCTAGGTATTCGCCTGGGTTTGCAGATGTGCAATTAGTCTGCCCTGGCGTCTGTAGGGCAGGGTTTACTTTGAGGAAGATCAGGCTTGCATGCATGTACTGATAACTGCAGTATCTTTACTTCTTGTATTATTATACAGCTGAACAGGAGTTGATTGAAATTATTTAACTGAGAAAGTTAATGGATTCTCCTCGATTAACAAAGAGATCATGCAAAATACTGCTTTTCACATTCTGTCCTGATGTTTTAAACCTCAGCAATATGTCTGATTCCCAGGAATCAATTACAGGGCATCATCTTCACACTGAAACGGAGCAATTTTACTTATGATTAGTAAATCTGAGGCAAACTTGGCTATTCTCTTCTCTTTCAGAGAATCAGAAGCTGTTAAAAAGCGTTAGTCTTCCAAAGACATCACCTGCCCCTCGCTCGCTGGAGACGATGGATATGAAGCAGCCATTTGCACTGCATGGGACAGCTGTTGCGCTTTGCAACTTTGAACTTCAATCAACTGTGTGAATGGAGCATAGGGGTCTGAAAGGGTTCAAATCAGGGTTTCGTGCATCAACGACAGCCCTGAAAGCCTTAATCCTTTGTGAGAAACCGGAACATTCTTCCACAGTGAACAGTCATGATTATTTCCACTGAATGTGTCTGAGTAGGACAGTACTCATTTCCACCACTGGAGGGCAGTGTAAAGGCACGAATGTTGCATGTGTTAATTAGAACACAAGCTTTCTTGTGATAACCGGATGACAGTCTATTTTTGACTGTAGGAGAGGTTATGGAGAAACGCATTTCTGTGTAAATAATGTACTAATGTACTACAAAACACTCATGAAAAGCGCCTTGGGGCGACTCCATTGTGAAAGGCGCTATATAAAAATAAATTGAAATGAACTGAATTTGCCCAAACTCAACATGACACTGATCTAAAGGTGCTTCTGGTCAAAGGAGTAAAAACTGTGAAGTGTAACTTATTGTTTGGTCTACAAATGAACATGGATACTGTTTCATCTCCTTTCTTTTCTTTCTTGTGGTCACTCTGTAGTCAAACTACACTGTGTTCTGCAAGATGGGGTTGTGACCTAAGACAGAGGGCATCTCTGACCTGAGTGCTTTAGGGAATAAATTCAGGTTCTTCCTTTTTGCATATATGCTATTTATATTTATTTAGCAGACAGCAAAGTGACATGCAAGTTTGTTGGGAGTAGTTTGGGTTAAGCGTCATGCTGAATAGCCCAATCATGATATGATCACTCTATCAGCTGTAGCACTTGAACTCACAACCTTTCAGACATGAGCACAGACAAACACACAGCTTCTGAATATTTCTGTCTTTTTTGGTGGTGGAGAGGAACACAATCTTTACCACCTGTTTCAAACACAATGTTGTCCTTTGGGCATTGCTGACTTGTTCAGAATGTGGATTCTGTTGTGTTTGGACCAGAGTCAAAAGTCTGAAATCTGAGGTGATCAAAGTGCTTTAAAAGCTGACATTCCTAATGCAGATCATATTGCGAATTAACAAAATATCTCAGGATCTCCATGTTGTGTTGACATAGTAACTTTTCAATTGTATTCTGGAAGTGTTCGGTCATTTTCTATCATAATTTTTACTTAAATTTCTTAATGTATAATAATTTTAACTTGCTGTTGAAATAACATGATGAATCTGTTCTTTTCCCTCACAAGGAAAGCGCTCAGTCTGCTGGTATCGCATTGTTGTGGGGGCGCAGAGAGTGATGTGTAGCCCAGCGTCAGCTGCAGGTCACACTCTCGTTCCCCTGGCTTGCTGCCTCCAGTTCTGCATTTAGCCAGGAGATTATCTGAACTCTGTGTCAGCTGACTGCAGAGGGCAGAGGAGACGACTGGCCTTTCATTACTAATTCACACATGTTTCTGTCCTTCAGTGATGATTGGCCCCATCCAGTGGTATTCTTATACAGCGTAGTAGCCTCATCCAGCTGTGTTCCCACACGGTGTGATGGCCCCATCCAGTGGTGTTCCTACACGGTGTGATGGCCCCATCCAGTGGTATTCTTACACAGTGTAATAGCCTCATCCAGCTGTCTTCCCACTCGGTGTGATGGCCCCATCCAGTGGTATGCTTACACAGCGCAATGGCCCCTCCAGCGGTGTTCCTACACAGTGTGATGGCCCCATCCAGTGGTATTCTTACACAGCGCAATGGCCCCTCCAGCGGTGTTCCTACACAGTGTGATGGCCCCATCCAGTGGTATTCTTACACAGCGCAATGGCCCCTCCAGCTGTGTTCCTACATGGCATGTTGGCCTCATCCAGTGATGATGAACTAAAGTTGGATTGTGACTCACTGGAGATAATGCTATTTGTGCCTCTAGGAAATGCCACTTCTTCTCTCTTGCACCGCCTGTTTGGCATATGATCAGTTGCTGACAGGTACTGATAACACATAACCCGAAGGGGTCTGATCTTTCAGTTGGACCCTTGAGTATAATGATTATGTGAGCTGTACAAAAGTAGATTAACAAAGTATCATTAAATGATGATATACCATGGTGACATGGTGCATGCAGGATTTTGGGATAAACTTTAGGTCAGTTGTTCAAACCCAGGTGTGAGAACTCTTCAGTCAATCAGTCCTCTAATTAGTAATATAATTAGATCACCTCTGTCCTGTGGCATCATCATTTAGGAATGCCCACAGCATTTTTCTAAAGCCAGATTGAATTTGTTACTGTGTTGTCTCCCGCCTAAACATGGATGGATGGATGGATGGACATCTGTATGTACTGTGCTGACCTTTTTCCTGAATCTTTTAGCCAAACGTATTTTCAAAGATGTGTATAAAATATTATAAATGGAAACCCTAATTTAACAGGCATAACGGCATATTTGAGATATTCAAAGAACAGCTTTTGCGTTGATAAATAGTTTTTCTTTCACCAAATGCAGCCCTGAAATCAGATCTAGCCTGCCCTGCGCAATAGAATTGCTTTTGCAGGGTGCTGTAATGCTCCCTGTTCACTGAAAATAGGTTGGCTGGCATTGTGAGCTGATTTAATTTTTTCCTGGGTTGGATTAAATAAGCATGGGAAATCGATGAGTGTGCCTTTAAATAACCCAGCAGCCTCTCTCGTGCGTCCGCTATCTGCCACTGGGAGATCGGGACGGGACGTCCCACACGCCAGCCAGCCGGGAAGGGGTGGGTATCGGTGAAGAGTGCTCTCCGCCCCCACCCCAGGCTCAGTCAGACCCTGTCAGACATCCCGTGTGGACTATCCCTGCCGGCTCTGCAGTTCCTCCACTCTCTGCACTGCCGCGACCTTCAGCTGGGACCATGCAGGCCTGCCTGCCCAGGTAGGGGCTTCCTAACCTGCGCCGCCACCCACAACACCCCCCTCCTCCCCCAACCCCGCCAAACGATGCTGCAGTGAGCAGGCAACACTGCCAGGGGGACACTGGGTCCAGGGCAGCCTGCCATCAGCGCAGCAGCTTCCTGAACGCGGGTGTCTGTGAAAGACAGTGGCCGCAGTAGTTTCGGGGATTTGGCTTACGGACCAGGACAGGGACAGACAGGGCAGAAACCCTTCGCATCTATGCAGTGCCGGTGCTGGGTTGCATCCCACGGCTGCGTGAGGCTCCGCAGGTTAGGGCGCTGTGTCTGTAATCTGTTAGTCACTGGTTGAAGTCTCGGGGTGCCCTGGGTAATGCCTTTGTTAGGTCCTTGAGGCTGTATATAAGTGAGCTTACAGTGCTGATCATCCGTCTGGATGCAGTGAAAGAATAGTCAGTCACTACTCTCAGCTGTTACTATTGTCCTTGAACATAATAATAACTATATTATTCTTTTTATTATTATTAACAACAACAATTATTATTATCATCATCATTGCCGGCAAGCTTCTAGGCGACATAACTTTTTAAGGATTTTTGTGGAGATCATAGACACAGAAATTTCCTGCATAAATAGCACAGGGCGATCCTGGAGCCTCATCCTGCTTGTGTTCCCGATGCTACATGAGCAGATCGATATCCTGTAAGAGGGGCCCTCGGAGAGGGGGAGGGACAGTGGTTATTGATCACAGACTCGCTGTGCTTCATGGGAAAGATGCTCTGGTCTGAGGGCTTCGCTTTAGTCATGCAGCAGCGTGGTTTCTAAAGGCAACGGAAGTCTTTTATTGATGTTTAAACTCATAATGTACTGAAGGACACTCACTGGGAATGTAAGCAAAAAGGAAGAGTACTCATTGGCAAGGTAAATGAATCCAATCCATTCTGCCATGGGTTCAGCATTATGAATGCTTAAGGGGGACAGGAAATGCAGTGCAGCACAGTCAGAAAGGGGTAACCCCCTTCTTTGGAAACAGCCGTTTAAAGTGGGTCTGCATTACTAATGCCAGCTTTAATAAAATCAAAATGTATTTGTTATTACAATGAACAGAAACATGTGGACTTAAATCTGGGGGGTTGTGCGTGGCGCAGGGAGTTAGGGTCTGTGCCATTCTCAGGAAGGTCGTTGGTTCAAATCCCACAGCTGGCAAGTGATCATGTCACCTCTGGCCCAAGGTGCTGGATGCTACGGTATCTGGCCTCAAGATCTGCTCATTTGTACATCACTTTGGACAAAAATACCTGCTAAAATCAGTATGGCGTGCTTGGGCAACAATTCACATCAACATTTGAAATGTTGAACACAGGATTCATATGTCTGCTTGTGCTTGTATCAGCTTCCATTAATATATGACCTGTGTGGGACTGGGTTTAAGGCCAGAGGGGTGAGTCTGGCCACAGGGAAGTGAACTGCATTCTCTTCACAAGAAGAACCAAATCAATGTCAGCCAAGGACTTTGTGGTCTAGTCATTTATTTGTATCTGAGCGATGCGCACTGGGGTGCTGTGATATGAAGGAAACGTGTTGAAATCAGAATGACCTCTAGCGTGTTCCCAGATCACCGCTGGATAACTGTGGCAGGGTAGCTAAGCAGAAAAGCCAGAATCTGTACTCACTCTCATACACTCTCCTACAGGGGGAAACAATATAGAATAAAACGATTGTGTATTCCCATTCTCAGCTTAACATATAAAGACATTCTTTTTTTTGCCAGCTGTTAATTCACATTAGCAGTGAGGTGGTAAAGAATTTTACTTTCCATTCTGTAATCATTCTCTGATTGTGGCTATCAATGGCTCAGCTAATCCGCTAACTGCTAATTAGTGAAGCTAACTTTTCGGTTAGCAGAATAGTATTTCCGTTAACTCTGGAAACTGTTAGCCGACCAGTTAGCTTCTGCTAAATAAAGTTACTCAGACTCTAAATCCACTAACAATTTTTCGCAGGTAAATAAAGTTTAACGGTCAAAAACGTTTGTAAACCCTAAAATCATACATATCTGTTCCTGTCTATTGTGAGCACATATGTAGATGTCTATCTGACATGCTGTTGGCTGACTGTGTAAACACAACACATGATTGCTTGATAACTTGTTGGATTTAAGGTAGTCTGGGGTAAAGATAAGTGAATGAAGATAAAGTCCATTCAAACTGGGGTACTCTGCACTAAGCAGAGGACAGGAGCCTGTATCACAGAGCTGGATTTCATGCTTAGCTGGATAACTTGTCAGATTTAAAGTACTCTAGTTTAAATCAACTTTATTCTCATGCACTTCTACTAAGCCCAGACTACCTTAAATTCAACAAGTTATCCAGTTAAGCATGAAATCCTGCGTGTGTCTCAATATGCGTACTTGACCGTACTTGTGTTCTTGTGTACCCCTCATTTTCCATTGCCAAAGACCAGTTACAATACTCAGTAACGGAAGTACTGAGGTAAAAATGGATGTCTTTCTCGCCCCGCCCTACATATCAAGAATACATCAGTTTCATCCTTCCTGCACAAGACCAATGATTCATTGATCCACAAGTTCAATCTTGAAAGGAAAGTTATGTCATGTATGATCATTGTGTTCTTGGTATTAAGAAACATCGCCTGCTTCGTCATACAGGCCCCCAGCTGTACTTTTCAGGTTCTGATTGACAGAGCTATAGACCAATAGGAGCAGAGACCCTCCTTCCAATTTCTGGGAAAACAGCGTCATGTTTGTGGTCCCTAAGCCTGCACACACATTTACATGAATGTAAGTTTTATCACCTTGTAAATAGTCTGTAGGTTTTGCAAACTGCCCCAATGCTTTTGATGTAGCAAATTGTAGGTTTATAATGGAATAATGTAGATTTTCTGTAAGATTTCTTATGTGAGCGTGTTACAACAGGTGCATGAGAGCTGGCAAGCCTGAGGTCTGTTTTAACGGGTTTCAGAGCTAAAAACCAAACCGAAGCTACATTCATATAATACAAGATGGTGGTTATCATTAGCTCTCGATATATTTTTGAGTGATTTATCAGTTTAGCATTAACACATTAAATGCTGGAGTTAGCAGATCAGTGGTTATCGAAGCTAACTTCTTGGTTAGCTCTGCCCGCCACTGGTAGCTATTAATGGAAATTAAACTGCTTTGAAGTAGAGAGAGAAAGGCAGAAAGTGAGAGAGAGACGATTTGGAGCTGTGGGCCCTGCTGCACAGTTCCTCAGGTGAGGAACTGAAAAATCAGACTTGATCTTTAACTTGTTCATTGACAGGATCACAGGTCCAGCCATTTAGTGCTTTAGCAAGATTTCTCTGTATATTATGTAATTAGACTGTCTGCTCTGAGCAAAGACAGGCTGAGGGATGGAAAGAAGGAGAAAACAATTCTCACTGTGGAGCTATGTGTAGCGGATATTGTTTGTGGGGGGAGAGATGCTCAGCTGGTTGTGACATGTGTCCATATTGCTGCTGATTTAAAACCAGTCAGCAGAGCGATGTCACAGTTGGGCCCCTGGGCAAGACCCCGGCAGCTCCGGGGACTGACTGATAAATGTATGTTGCTTTGGATGAAAGCATCGGCTAAATATAATGAAAGTTATACTGGGATTTCTGGTATTCATCTCTAGGTCATATCTGACGCCGGTGAGAGATGAAGAAGCAGAGTCGCAGAGGAAAGCCAGGTCCCGGCAGGCGAGGCAAACACGGAGGTCCACACAGGTATACCTGCCAGGACCAATCAGGTGCCAATCAGTAAGCCTCTGAGCAAGCCATTGGACGGATGGGGAAGTGCTTATAACAGGACCCGCATACTTCCCTAGGCCTGACATTCCCGCAGGGGAATACCAGCTCGTGGTCAGACCTCCTAGAGGCACCTGATTTCTCCAAGAAAATCTCCCGTAGTTAATAGAAAATCCTGAAGCTGGGTGTCTGCTGTAGGGGGTGACGCTCACCGACCTCCGGGAGGCGCAGAGGAGCTACGGCCACTCGAGTTCAGACAGACACACGGGAGAGTCGCAGGAGACGGGGAACGAGGAGCCAGGTGTGGACTCCCGAGCAGGACAGAGGGAGGCAGAGGAGAGCCGGCCAAGGAGGAGCAGGGAAGTTGACGACGTGAGTGAAGCCGTCGCTGTTTATCCTGTTAGCTGAAGACGTTTTAGCGACGTAGCTTACAGGTGACGTGGTGCCTTGTCAGAAACACGAACAACAGCCCGGACCATTCAGAGCACAAAGGCAGGACTGCAGCAGCCAGGCTAAGTTTAGCTTAGACATTAAATTGATCTGAATTCTGTTTTTAACTCCCTAAGCTTGGAAACCTGAGGACCTGGGTGGAAGCCCAAGCTGAGAGCTGTACCACACCTTCTGCATCCCCACACCGGACCCCCCCCAGCCCGGCCAAGTGCCTGTCCTCCCAGGGACTCGACCCCAATGGTGAGGCTTCCCCCAATGTCACCTCGACATGTGTGCCTACATGTCACCTTTCCCCCCCCCCCCGGATCGATTGCATGAGACGATAAACATGGCTACCAGTCACGTTTCTGGAGTGTGATTTTCAAACTGCTGCAGTCCTTCGTTGCCCTTCCCCTTCCGGAATGTTCTCTGCCACGGATTTGCAGAAAGACAGCACCGACACTCCCATCGCGATTAGTGGTTCAGAGAAAATGTCATATAGTTATGCAAGTAGCAGCTTTTGGGCATTGGCCGGGCAAGTGTGAATTGGGCCTGTGATCCATTCATAATGGATGGTTGCAATATGCGTGTTTCAGCCAGCAGGGGGCAGTGTGTCACTCAGTGGGTTAGACCTCTGCGTCTGTGATCAGAAAGTTACTGGTTTGGATCCCATGTTTGGCAAGAGTGTTCTTACCATTGGGTTGTTGAGCGCTGCCTTTGTCCTTCTGAAACTGGATGTAAGATAAATGGCCTGACCCTGCACTCAGACCCCAGGCTTCACTCTCACCTCTATATATGTGTCTTTAAAAAGCAGAGCATGATGGGGTATGTGAAAACTATATAATAAATGAATTCAATAAATTCAATTATTATTTCAATTTCAACTATGTTCATTCTTGTGGCACTAAAGGCATAAGCTGTGTTACTTAGTGTTAGCATGCTGCAAACCCTTTCATCAAAACCTGAGCTGAGAGTTTTACTGGTTTCATCCCGTTAATGGATAATGCAGCCTTTAGGTGAGGTTACTGCTGACCAGTTCTGTTAATTTTTTTTTCATATTTTAAAGTTATAAATCGCGATTTCAGGCTGCAGCTCGGAAGAGCTCATTGGAGAACATAATGCAGCGTACTCTGCATATATACTCTGATATACTCAGCATTGAGAAGGCGGCCGTCATGGATAGTATCAGCCCTGCGTGTGAATGAAACAGCTTTATTGAACTTATAATCTGAGTTGCTTTTCTATTTCTTAACTTATTTAGCCAGTGTTGTTTGTGCGAAAGCAGTGTACAAGGTAGAGTTTCTTTTCTCCTGTGATTTTGATGCTCCAACTGTAATCCATTTAGGAAATGAACTGGAAAGTGCAGAGCGAGGCGATGGAGACGATGGACCCCCAGAGGAGGAGCTCAAGCAAAGACAGCGACCGCAGCCCCTCGACCAAAGCTTTGGTGCTGCAGCGTCAGACTGCACACCGGAGGTAAGTGAAGAACACTCCGGAAGGGTTATCAGGCAGACACTGATAAAAACAGCACCGCTAAGATATGTGATGTTTCACTCTCAGCACATCCGATTCAATTAACTATAGCCTGTAAGATTTGTTAATTAGTTCCGTTGGTTTGTCCACTGATGAAAATCGAAAAAAAGTATATGGATGAGGGAGAGCTGCCAGTTGTTGGTCCTGCTAATTGTTGTTGTGCTTCCATATTTACCACAAGATGGCGCCAACAGATAAGCGTCTTAGTGTTCCACGGTTACGCCAGATTTCCTTTTCCATGGTCACAGAGTCCAGCTCGTTCTGAGGGATCCCCGAATGCTCCCAAACCGGCTGGGAGATTTGCATAATCCCCCCAGCGTGTGCTGGGTCTGTCCCGAAGCCTTTGCCCAGTGAGTGTCGGTTACAGCTTCACCGGAACCCTTCCATGTTGCATCCTTGTCAGATTCCAGAACCACCTTAGCTGACTCATCTTGATCCAATGGGGCAGCAGCTCTGTTTTCGGGTCTCTCTGGGTCTCTGAGCTCCGGAAGCAGAGGAACCTCATTCCAGCTGCTTGTACTCGCAACCTTGTTCATTCAGCTATTATCCAGAGCACATTCCCAAGCACTTCCACAGCACAGACAAAACTGCTGGCCTGGTTTGTTGGTTCTGGAGCTGCATTCAAAAAATCAGCATCACCTAAATAAGGTAACGGGGTATATTTCATATTTAGTGTAGTGACAGTTTGTGACCAACAGGGGGCCCCAAAACCTCATGGGCCCCATGCAAATGGACAGTTTGAGTGGTGGTCTCGGTGCCTGTAGCCCCAGTACATTACTGTAAGTCTGTTAGCCAGGCTGGTGTGTAAAGGTGGAGAAGCTGAATCGCAAGCACCTAGTCGGCGTGAGGAGCCTTTCATTCCCTGTCCAGCCGCAGTACATGGTGGAAAATCAAAGATCACAGCAGCACTGCTAGGAATATAACAAAAAAGCCCCAGCTATAAATATAGCAAGATCTCACCCCCCCCCCCCGGCAATAAACAAGAAGACTCAGGTGGTGAAATGTGGCCATCACCTCAGTGGAACCCCCCCCCCCCCCCAAATACAGGATGCGTTGGGGGTTATTTTTTCGGCAGGTGGGCCTTGCCAACTCGTACTCTGGCTCTGCGGCTCAGCTTGGCAGGAGGCTTTGGGGAGGCATCCTGCATGGCGGAGACAGGCTGAATCGCACCGGCTTACCGGGGGCTTTCGGCTGTGGGGGTGTCTGCATTCCACAGTTCACATATTATTTTATTTTTCATGACTAGATAAATCTTTCCCTTTGCATGGGTGCTGCTATGCGTTGAATGAATGGTTAATAGATAAGTGGAATATTTCAGCCTTAGCTGTGATCGCCGTGGACTTACCACATCTGTGGAGGGGCTCCCGGTACAGTCATACAGCCATTACTTTAGTTATCGTTTCCTCTTTTTCCAGAATTATTCTGTGGAATTAATTCATTTTAAAGAGTCCGTGAGGGAGAATCACAAGCCAACTGGTCAATGAAAACGTTCCCTATAAAGCTGTCACAGAGAAACAGGCTGTCAGGCCGAGACGCAGATGTGCTCCCTGAGGAAGTGGAGGCACTGGGGAGCGGGCCTGTTCCCCAAACCCCCCCCCACTGACAGCGAGGGTGGCTTCAGGTCACCGTGGGAAGGGAAATCAGTGTTACACAGTGCCGTATGTGACGAGGATCACCGAGGTGGGACCAGCGTGTGGCTGAATGTGTTAGGATCTAGTGCCGATGAGTTAAAGGTCATGGGTTCAAATCCCAGGGTCAGCAGAGTAAATTCGCTGATGGCCCCCTGAGCAAGACTGTTAAACCCCCAATTGCTGCTGATTGTACTTTCTCAAAAACCGGATGTCATTTAGAACAAAAGCATCTGGTAGGTAAATGTAAAGGGGGAACGGGAGAAAAAAATGAAGGGGGTATGAGGGGGGCAGGCCTGTCTCTTAGTCCTGGGTAGGAAATACCACCAGCCAGCCAGCTACACACAACAGGAGATCCGAGTAGAGAACAGATGCATTGTGGGATATGAGCGTGTGTGTGTGTGTGTGTGTGTGTGTGAGAGTGTGTGCGGGGGGATTCCCCACAATGTTAACATGATTTTTCTGAGGTCAGTAGCACCACTAATTTCTTCCTTTTAGAACGTTCCCGGCTGAGGTACCATTCATGGCCCAAGGGACAGGCAGGACTCGCCATTTCTGCAAGGTGATGAGTTATATTCTGTCAGACGGAAAGAAGGAGAATGTTATTTTTCCCAAATATGGATACTACCATTGGTGGCTTGGTCACCTGCCTCGGTGCGGGGGGGGAAGGAGAATACGCTCCACATCCAAGAATAATTTCCAGGATCAGCCGGAGCTGAAGTACAGTACAAGAGAGATTTCGTTTCAGCCTGACACTCCGCACTGCAGAATTACACCCCAGAGAAGACAAAAAAGCACTCTGGCTTGTGAATGATGCTCCCAGCCAAAAAGACACACAGTGGATCTTTGGTCTGAGTCCATCCAATGTTCCTCCTCAAAATATCCCATCAGTGTTTAGGGCCACGAAGACTGATGTGCCAAAGGGCTCCTCCGTTTCCAGTGAAAAGAGCATCTTTAAAGGATACTGCCCTTCTGCTCCGGGCACACAGGGGCCTACGTCACCATGGTTACGTGGCACCATTTAAACCTCCGATAAACAGAGACCAGGCAGCTGCTGTGGAGTCATTAAAGCTGTAGAAGAACAAAGTCCAGCGCAGCTTCCCAGTGTTAACCTTCAGCCTCCTACATCTGCCTGTGGACATATAAGGCTTTGTTGCCCCCCCTCGCCCCGCCGGGAAGCTCAGAGCCGGAGCACAGAGAAAAACCTGGAAGTCTGCCAGAGATGACTGCCAGAGGCAGAGGGGGACTTCACTCAGCAGGCAGAGGGAGAGGATGACGGAGGGAGAGAGGCATTGGGGTGAGTGGGAGGGGGGGTGTGTGTGTTTGGGTGGAGCATGTCTGTGCGCCTGTCAATTCGCAAAACAGAAGATAAGGCTTCACAAATGGAGACTGTCACCCCTACTCTGCATCGGAGATTCCCAGACGTGTGTGAGTGAGTGTGTGTCCATCAGCAGGCAGAGAGGGGTTAAGGAGGAGATGCAGCTGAAGAGCAAAAATCCCATAAACTCATCCCTTCCGTTAGGGTTGGGGATGCTTGATTATGTGTGTCAGAGAGAGAGAGAGAGAGAGAGAGAGGGAGGGAAGAAGGAAGGGAGGGATAGAGGGAGGCGGGGCGGAAGGAGAGAGCAGCTTTGATTGTTTTTATTCCCGTTAAATGACCGACACACTGTCCGGACTCTCAGGAAGAAGGGACCCCCGCTCTGCTCCCCAGCCGTGCCCCCCACCCGCCCACTGCTGCCTCCATTCCTAGACCCGCCGCTTGCACCTCTTGGAAGACCACGGAAGGTTTCCCGCTCACCTGCCACTCCGCAAGGGGGAGCAGCACCACCATGGGAGCCTCTCCGATGACAGCCTGATACGCACCCGCACCGGACCCCCCCAAAAACCTGCCGTGCCCCCAGGCCAGCGTGCAGCCATGTCCTCTCTGTACTCCCGGACCAAGGAGCTGACCCGCACCAGGAAGTCGCTGTCAGACTCCCCTCCGTCCTCACCCTCCCCGACCAGCAGGAGCTCCAGAGTAAGAGATCCACATTGTTCCGCTGTTCCGAAGCCTTTTTGGCAGCTTTGGGGAAACGGATCCCTGCCCTGCCGGTGTATGTCGCCAGATTCATGAGCATGTAACTTAAACTTTGTGAGGGGACAACAGTCCGTAGAGTAGATTATGTAAACTTCGCCTTCAACACCAGTAAAAAAAAACAAGGCTGGTTTCGTCACGATTGCTGCTGTTATCTAGGCTCTAAATTGAGGGAGTCACATCATTTCACCCTGCTTTTAAGTGCTTCACAATCATACCTAGTCTGGTTTCGCTTTCTCAGCTATAAACAGGAAGATACCACATGTGCATTGTGTATTGCTTACTAGAGACAGATTTTTACCAAACCATGTGATGATCTTTTCAGTCTGATAAGCTCACAAAGGGGTTTTCCTAATTTATGATGGTACGGAAGTGTTTTTCGACACCTCAGGGAGTCATCAATGTGTTTGAGTACAACACAAAATTTTAGACTGAACCACAAATGTTTCCTTATGCCATAATCAACCAGACTGCACAAAGTAGTCAGATTTGTGGGTGAAAATTTAAGGTTAATTTTACATATTGTGAAAAGGGTGACCTCTGCAATATAAACGATCCCTTTCCTAAGCAGTTAGTTGAAGAGAGTAACATTCTTATACATAAAGCACACAGCAGTGGACTATGTGAGTACCAGTGTTTAAGCACGTCTGCTTTGCATAGTTTGGTAGGTGCTGTTTTCACTTTTTTTTAAAACTGTATAACATGCCAGTGGTAGGAAAGGCACCTCTTTCCACCTTCCACCTTTAATGTTGTGATAATCTCAGTCATTTGATTGGGGGTGATGTACAGGGATGTCGTGTGGCTCAGCTGGGCCTGTGATCGGAAGGGTACTAGTTCAAATCCCAGGGCTGACAGACTGATTTCACTTGAGCAAGGCCTCAATTGCTCCAAGGACTTGGATGACCGTCTTTTTCAATTGTATGTTACTATGGACAAAAGAATCTTCTAAATAAATCATTCTTGCGCTATTGTAGTACGAACCAAAGCAAATAACTACGCATTTACACGTGCAGATGGAGAATTGCACACACATTTGGATAATAATCCAATTTCTTATATTATATGACAGATTTATAAAATTGCGAGAGCATATACATCTAAATTTTTATATCGGCTTGAATTGAACGGATGGGCAAAGCATCAGAATTTCAAGCTCAGTTCGCAATTAGCAGCTGCATCGACTGAATGAGTGTGATACAAAAACTTGTATGGCACTTCATAAAATTTTAAACTAATATGGATATTTAAATTTACTAGTGTAGGGGTTCCCCACGTTTTCATATTTGCGGACCAGTCGACGTCAAACAAAATAATTTCACATACCGGGGCTGGAAGGATAAATTGCCTGTTTCATAACGTAACGTTTTTTCAGATGCTAACATGACATTTTATTAACACAGACCACAGCGTAGTCATGGGAAGGCCTGCATATTATTATTGTTATTACGACCTGTCCGGGCCTTGGCAACAAGCGTAATAACAACAGGACACAGGCCCTGTTTAAACTAGGGTTTTAAGTACCTCTTGGCCGATCGGATCACAAGTAGACAGCCGAGACACGTCGTCGTTCACCCCCATGTGTGTCATGCCTCGCCTGCAAGTCCAGCTGACCACGTGTTCAGATTTCATTACTGCGGCGCGCACAGTTACTGAAACATCTTCGTCAGGGACGCGGGTTTACGCTCAGGCTGGGGGGGACGGGGGACGGACATACCATAACGCAGGTGTAGGTAGCCCTCTGGGGTCCCCATGAAGACAGAATGTCTTACATTCAAACAATCAGCATAACATGGTTATTTAAATTATAGCAACATGCATGATGTTATTTGTATTTTTAGTGACAGTTTTCAGGATAGAAACGTCGCCCCCCCGCCCAGCTGTAATGGACTATTCTACTTTGAGACTTCGAGCTACCCAGCTTTCTCTTACCACTGGATTCATTCTACAGGTTGCCCAAGCGAACTGACACAAAGTAACAAGAAGGCGGCGGCACAAATATACAAGACTGACATCACATCTCCATTGTCTCGCTATATTGGTAGACAACTTGTGAACAGACTTGGAGAGAATACGATTAAGCGAACGTATACAAAAATTCAAGATTAACCTTAGGGTATGATCAAACTTCCTCCGGCGCGATACCCCCCCCACCCAAACTGGACAGCATCTTGATCTGTAGGTTTTTATCGCTGGCAGAGAAGTTAAGCTACCCCTGCTTACGCTCCAAAAGACACGTGTTTGAAATGCGTCCCAGAACAGCTCGGCAAGTGTTTGGTTCACAGTGTGGTTTGGAAGTAAGGTTTTGAAATTCTGCTAAACACCCATGGTGTGTTGGTCCTGTAATTAGGATGCCTGCCAATGAGTCTGGTGCGTGGCTGAGGTGTGACTGAAGGACAGGTTTATTGTTTTGCGGCCCCAATAAAAATTTCACTCCCCCTCATGCAGCGTTCGGCTTGGTTACAGCGGGGGTTGCGAGCAGCGCAGGTCCTCCTCCCATCGCGGATCCCTCTGAGCGCCTGGGAATTCCATCCCTGACGGAAGAGCGAGGCGCCTTCATGAAAACCTTTCCTTTGCGCACCTACATCTCTCCCTTTCTTTCCTCGCTTTTTCGCCTCTAAAGCACCGTCGCGCCTGTTTTTCCTTGACATTTTGTTTAGTTAATAACAGCTGTCATGGTGGGGGCTGAGGATTTTGTGGATGGGCGTTAATTTCAGTCCCGGCATAAAGCAGCGATCGCCCCTCCGTTTGACAGAGCAAATAGCCGCGCCAGTGCAAGCACAGAAATAGGCTGAGAATTTATTTTATTTTTTATTTTTGTCTGGCATAATCTAGTACACATCCACGGTTTGAACTGGGTGGGGGGGGGGTGAGTTTTCCATGACGTGCGCACATTGCCTCCTTGTGTAAAACAAACACATAAGAAACAAATAAATAACTTTAAACTTAGCTATTTTTGGCACTGTCGTCAAAGCGCAGAGAAAGGGCACGGTGCGTCTTTAAAGGGAAAAGTGCAACGCATTAGAAGTAGCCGGGTAAAAGAGCATAAGCCGCAGCTGTGTGCCGTTTTATTGGGCCACCGTTTCGGGGAACCATAAGCCGGACTGTATGAAGGGGCCTGGGGGGGCGTTTGCTCGTGGGGTTAGGGACAGTGAGGGGCTGGACGGCGTGAGAATGGCGGGACTGAAGGGGCTTTTATGGCTTTGTTTATCGGCAGCAATTCCGCCGGCTGCTACTCATAGTTTCCATTAGGGAGCTGGCAAGGAGGCGAGCCGGGTCTCGCGCGTGTGTATGAGTGCATGCGTGTGTGTGTCCGTCTCCGTGACAGCGTGTGTATGCGTGTGCCCGCGGCGCCGCGCGGCACTGAGGGGCATGATAAGGATGACCAACGGCGTATGGAGGGAGTTTGAGACTGGGGGAGGGGGACACAGCTTAGGGCCGCTGACTCTCACGCAAAAAATCCTACAGCAAATTTATATAATTCCATTAGAAAACTAAATTTGCTGCATCAAAAGCGTTGGGGTAGTTTGCAAACCCTACAGACCCATACAATGTGTCGTAAATAGAAGTTAATGATATTGTAATATACATATAAATGTGTGTGCAGAGATGTTAAGCTGGCCAGTTGATCGAAGTTCGTGACACTGACAATCATTTAAATACGACGGTCTGTTTATTGGGGGATGAATGAAGCCAAATTAAATATTGGGGGGGGGGGGCACGGCCCCCACTCCTATGCTCCTGAACAGGATGTTTGCTGCTCATACCAAACGTGGTTTTAAGTAAAATCTCCAGCAGAAGCGCTTTTGTGGACATAAAGAAGCTTGTGTTTTATGTGGGCGTGTGTGTGTGTGTGTGTGTGTGTGTGTGTGTGTGTGGTGTGTGTGTGTGTGTGTGTGTGTGTGTGTGTGTGTGTGGTGCACACCCCGCCCCAGTGGGTAATGCGTCTGTCCTGTACAGTGTTATTTTACTTATGAGGAATGCTGTGCAGGGCTTTCGCCGAGCGTTTTACCCAAAACATGTCCAAAATGAAGCAGTCACCTTTTTTTTATGATATCTAGCTGCCTGGATCCATAAGCTCTGTGCTAGGATCTGTGAGCTGTACACTCCCGGGAACCACAGGACTCCTCGGGAAAGCTGGGAATCCCCACCCTGCTCACGGTCAAACTAGCCGTGACCCTTTCTGAACACAGGAATTACGTGTTCTCTCTAGCCTCCATCCAAGTAGGAGATCGCTTGTCTGCTCATGGCGAGGATCGCAGCATTTACCAGCAGCTCTGTGGTGCTCTGTACCACGAAGACAAAAAAGGATGGCATTGCTTTTTTTTACTCGCAAGGCGGCCGCATTTACCCGAGGCGGCCTTTGTGGTGTTTGGAAGGGGGGAGAGGGTGTCCCAAAGCCTGTGGGGGGCCGTGGGGTTCCATTCCCACCCCCCCGCCCGGGAGGTCGCCAGCCTCGAGCATGACCGCATAAGGACAAGGCGGACAGGCATTGCCGACAGTCACCCATAAACATTTAGAGGGGCAGCTTGCTCTCTGCTCTCCCCCCACCCCCTTATCCCTGTATGATAATCGTGGGGGGGGGGGGTGGGCTTGTGGCCCTAGTGCCTGTGATCAAAACTGATTGCTGCAAATTCTGGTTCACCATCGGGCCCTTAACTCCAGTCAGCTGCAGTTTGCCTTCTCAGTTGCCTTCATCGCTTCAGATAACAGCATCTGCTACGTAAAGGTAACGTAATTACCCAGGGCTGTCGCTCGCACAGTGCTACAAACAGCATAAGGGTTGTAAATGTATGGACCTTCAGCAGTGCGATCTCAATATCCAGTATGATGAGGCTGAAGTGGAAAGCTGCCACTTATCTGACACATAGGTCACTCCTATCTTTTGCAAGCATACCATTTGGCCACATCAGAGTTCATTAGTTAATTGATTTATCACTACTGCTGCTTTGCTGTTTTTCAGAGCACATACACAGTACTGCTATTTATTTTACATAATTTGCCAACCACACAATGCGTTTGAAAACAGAAGACAGCACTCTGATTCATTTCAGTGACCTTCAGAATCCATTTAGTGTGGTGTTCTTATGAATATGAGGATGTCACTCTCATTAAGCAGGAACTTTATAGTCCTGATAGAAGGAAGCTTTATACTGTAATATAGTTTCAATCTCCTTTTTAAGGCAGATGTAGAGGAGCTTAGAGCCTTTTATACAGCACACCTGGAACATTGTTCACGATGTTACAGACCAGCAAAGCTGTAACTGCTCTGCCGAGCACTGGATTCAAACGCATGGTGGTTGGTTTGTAGGCACAGAGGTGGAACCCATTGAGACACTACTGGTATAGAAGGGTAGTATCAGCCTGTCTAGCTCAGCCAGTAGAGCATGATATGCTTAATCTCCGGGTCGTGGGTTCGTACCCCATGTTGGGTAGTGTGTTTTTCTGGGCAGCGTGTGGTTCAGTGGGCTGTGCTTGTAATCAGAAGGTTGCCGGTTCGAACCCAGCTTCAAGCATGTCTGCAGCTCCTTGAGCGAGGCCCTTAACCCCCAGCTCCCTGGGTGCCATTATGAGTAGCTGCCCTTCTCAGACGACCTGCTCTACGAAAAAGACCAATTTAGTGGTGTGTTGGTATGACGATCTAATACAAGTGTGTGGGACAGACCCACATTTTCAGTGTGCAGCTTTTACAGAAACATGCAGGCTGAACCTATCGTGAAAAATACTCACTTTTTCAGTTTATCTTATAAACAACTACACTGGGTAAGTAAACCTGTTGACTGAAGAAAAATATGCAGAACCTAAATCTCTGATGGTTCCAGCGATGATGGTTTCAGCGATGATGGTTTCAGCGATGATGGTTTCAGCGATGATGTTCTCCCTGATGTTCGGAGCCCAACGCCAGCAGATTTCTGCCCTTTTTTGGTGCTGCCTTTTGCGTCGATTTCAGCTTGAGCCTCGTCTGCATTGCCTTCCCTTTTAGGAGCAGCCTGCGTTGCTGGGCTTCAGCTGCCGGTTTCCAGATCCTCCCAAGTAAATGTTTGGGATGTTGATCCAGGCTGGAGTGTCTCTGATCTCAGGGAATGTAGGGAACATGAACTCCATCTGGATATAAAGTCCCTGTCTTTTGCTCTCTCTCTCTCACACACTCCCTACCCCCTCTAAGTTTTTAACACAAGCACGACTTGGGCAGTCTTCCTTACGATCCCAGTAGTCGTTTTGGCACAAAGTGGACTCACGTGCCCTGTGTAGACTCTGCGGGTCAGGGCAGTGGGTTAGATCTCAGGCCAAGCGGTCGAGAGCACCTGACGGGACCCGCCAGATCTCGGTTGGGTTTCTCGCTCGAGGCTGCCTCCCGTCTGCCAGAATAAACGGGAGCCAGCGCTACAGGAAGAGAAAGAAGAATGCAAATACGGACATGCTAATATTGTGCAAAGTACTGCGTAATACCTATAACGTCTCTCTCACCCTATCCACTCGTCAGACCTGTCCTTCGCAACTGATATATTTCACCGAAAGTACAACTTTTAGCGTTGTGTTGACCATTTCCAGCACCTGGCTAATTTCCCCCACATGCTTCTTGTTTGCTCAGTCCCCTTTAGCCAAAACGGGCTGCTCCCTCTGCAGTCACTTTGCAAACAGAGTCAAGCTGCTGTCAATCTATACTTTACATTGTGCTTCATTGTGACGCTCCTAGGGAACATAGTGTAAGCGAATAAATATATAAACAAAACTGCTAATCTCTGACCTTCGTGGTGATTCGTGATCGTGAGCCAAAGGGGCAGCTGATGATCTGACATGTAAAGATCGCCCACTGGCAGAGCTCGCATTAAGAAGTAAATAACCAGTCACGTTTAAAAGAAGACTCTCCATATCTTGCTGAGCAGATAGGGTTAACTTTATTTTTTTTTCATGGCGGGGTTAGAGTTCGCAGTGCCATCGAAAGCCTCACCAGCAAGGCAGGATCTGCAGACACTGGTACAGTGCCCCCCTTCCCACACCCCCAAAGTCTGTGGAACAGCAGACCAGAGGAAGCAGCAGATTCACATTAAAACATGGCCTGGTTCCACCTGGTTCTTGCCAGCACCCACTGAAAGATTAACAACAGCTTACTGACAGGGGTTGACCTGCTTGACCCCTGCTGGTGCCAGGCTGCTGAGGGGAGAACATCAAGACCGAGGGAATGTAAACTAAGAATCCTGGAAAAAATGTCCTTATAATGTAAACTAGTGTAAGAATCCTGGATTCATGTCTAACACGGGGAAAAGCACCGTTTATGATGTAAAACCTGGATTCACAGCTTACCTGGGTGAAGAATGTCTGTCTTTTAGCTCCTAATAAGCAAATTGCCTCCATATTTTACTCACACCTTGTCTACATGCTACAGTTCCCTTTTATATTGTATGATATATTTTAGATTATTTTGATTCTGTCATGGAAATTTTCCTGACTGTAAGTAAGACGAGGAGATACACTGGGTCACATATCGGATATCACATACAGGGTGACGCAGTGGTGCAGTGGTTAGTGAGACTAACTGGAATGACATAGGTATGAATGTGTGAGTGCCTGGTGTGTGAGTGTGCTGCGATGGGTTGGCCCCCCATCCTGGGTTGTTCCCTGTCTTGTGCCTATAGGCTTCAGACACCCCCCCCCCCCCATGATCTTGCCTCTGGTAAGTGGTTTCAGAAGATGAATGGATGGACATTGCATGCATGCAAGGTAGACAGTGTCACCATCATTCCACAAAGGTTCAACAGGAAGAAGTTCATGCTTGAAACGTTTCCTAGGTTGCAAGGGATGGCCGTCCTTCTCCTCAACTCGTGGCTAAAAGCTTGACCACAATCTTAGACGTGAGCTTTTCTTTATAATTTCTCGTTTGCCCTTTGGGTCACCAGATGTCACAATGTGTCGTTTTCTGCTGCTAATGACGCAGTTGTCTTTTTTTTTTTTGCAACAGCGATAAGGTCGCGGAAAGTTATTAAAACATAAAAATCTGCATCTTCACAGGTCTCTGAAGTTTGTCATGTGTGCAGTAGCATTTAAGGCTGACCTAAGTCTAAATTTCACAATTCCATTGTGATGAAGGTGATATATTGTATTTACATTTTCGTCTGACCAGTCCTCTCTGTTTTCATTTACAGCATGATAGAGCATCTCGGTAAGTGCTTTCTCATATTGTAGTGTGTCATGAAATTTTTCGTAGAAATGAAATGCAGAAATATGTTGTATACTTCGCTGTTCTTAGGCTTTCAACTCTCCAATAAATCATTGTCCTATGTAACTTAATAGCTGGCTGAACTTTGGATCCCTATTCTTCCCAGGTTGGACAGCCTTTCTGGGTCTAGCTCTACGGACGGCACCACGGAGCGACTCCTGGGTCGCACTGGGTCCTACACCCGCGGGAGAACCGGCTGGCATCCCTGAACAAACCAGAACAGGAGGGCAGCTCAAAGGAGTACAAAAAGGTCTGAATGATGAGAGGGGAAATGACTTCCCTCGCTGCCTGGCTTTCCGTGCGTCTCCTCATATATCGTCCCGGTAGGATGAGGTCCAGTGTGTCCACTAAATGTCCCTCACTCTCAGTCACGCACGGAAACACACATCTGCTGATCCGCTTGTAAAGCTGTGTTGTGAATGGCCTCAGGTGGAAATACATCAGGGGGAGTCAGGACCAAGTCCGGGGGGCCACCCGAGCTATCCTCACTTTTCCTCATGCTCGGATTTCCCTGAAGCCAGGCGTTTTTTTTTTCATCCGTTCCTCTCGCAGATGTACGAGGACGCTTTGGCTGAGAACGAGAAGCTGAAATGCAGGCTGGAGGACAGCAAGCAGGATCTGGCCAAAGTCCGTACTCAGCTGGAGAAGGTCACGCAGGTGCCTGACGGCTGCCGCTCTCGTATAGCCAGGCCCCACGTGAGCCACTCACACGGCTAACCGTTGTTTCAAAGGCCCACAGTATGGATTTCTCATCTGCCTGCTATCCCCCAACGCACCGTTCGATATCTGATAAAATATTTAACAGCGCTAGGCCTGATTACGAAACATGCACCGCTTATAAAAAGCTTCATGCTTTAATAGATACATTCATTAAATCAGACTGTAGTTAAAATGTTTTCTAACTGAATATCTTCGTAAGACGGTCCCAGCCAAAACTGCAGTGTTACATGAAATCAGCCTGTCTAGTCACAGCTCACGCACATCTCACACACATCTCCTTCCTACTACCAGCAGCAGAGTTCACTACAGCTCAGACCACAGATCCGCCCCTGAGGATTGGGGGGCCCCCTATTGGCTACAAACAGTCACTACAGTAAATACACTAAATAAACATATTATTTAGGAGATGCTGGAGCAGAGTGTCCTGATAATGAGCTTGCTTGCTGCAATCTTCTGACTCTACTGGCTAGCTATTTATTTAGTTTTTGGAACATCTGAGAGGGGGGGGGGGGGGGGGGATTGGCAGAGTGACTTTGTGTGATTGGGGCCCCAGGAACAGCAAACCCGCCCTTGATGGAGATGTGTTTACTTCTGGGGAGAGTGGGGCTGTTTACTTCAGGAGAGGCAGCTGGGGGCGGGGGTGGGGGGGGTGGGGGGGGTGGACAACATAATTCCGCATGATGCTTTCTTTCCTGGAATTCTGAGAGGAAAAAGTATTGTAATGGAACGAAAAAAGGTAGAGGCCACGCAGAAGGAATTTTATTGTTTAAATGTCTTTGTTTCTCTGGTGACTTCATGCCTTTCTGTTTCAGAAGCAGGACAGAATATCGGAAAGGTCCAGTGTGCTGGAGTCAGAGAAAAGGGTACGGCTGACATGTCATAGATCGTTATGGGTAGGGATGCTGCATCCTGCACTTTACTCCTGAGTCTTTTCCATGACGAGGACCAGCATGACACCGCTTGCCTTTTGGGCTGTTTCCCCGGGGTCACTGTCTCTCATTCCCCTGTCCTGTGCTGCCTGCCCCGTCCTCTGGGTGGTGTTCTTTCGAACCCCTTCCTAGCTTCGCTCTCTCGACCAAGCGTGTCCCCAGCTGACCTTGCAATGTGCTCATACGTTCATGGCCATAGCAGCGTGCGTCTGTTTCCTGTGGGGAGCCTGACTCGGGGCTCGGAAGCAGAGCCCTCGGAGCATGGGGGGGGTCGTTAAGGGAAGCCGCCCCTGAGAATCTGTTACCGTCTGCCAGTCACGAGAGCTGGAAAAGCATTGACTGAAATTTTTTCTCCTCCCAAAGGAGAAGCGGATCCTGGAGAAAAAGGTATCAGAAATGGAGGAAGAACTTAAGGTAAGGTCCAATTAAATTTAACAAGTCCGGGTGGGCTTGCCCTACACCCCCCCGCCCCCCCCCCCCGAAGGTATTCAGCAGAGCTGCACGGCCACAGGCACCATGACCTACTTCCAGCAGACATTTCTGAGTGGAGCCAGGCTGAGCTTTAATGGCCACCCGTGTCCAGACACTGTCTGTTTAATCAAATACCGTGTGACGAGGATGATAAACATCCAACCCTAATATTAACATCGCTAATGGGGCTTACAGATTGCAGTGGCTTTTGATGTGGGGAGAAACATTACACTGGATTTTTCAGTCCAACCGGCATTTTCAAACCTGAACTCATACTAAATCTGATCCGTGCAGAAATGTGAGCGCCAGTGGCAATGCATGCTGGGAAGGCGGCTCACCCCTGTTGTCCCCCATTGCTTCGGCAGGAAGGCCCAGTGAGATTTCGCTGTGGCTATCAGCCGTGAGGGCAGGCCAGGCTGACGTGGGGGTGGGGGATCCGGTGAGTCCTCCATTCTGCTGGGGGGGGAGCCTGGGGTGACACGTGCATCTCACTGCACAGCGCCCACTGCGGCATGTTTGGCCCAGTTTTCCATGTGCTCAGCACCCACACAGCGGCACTGAATTGAGTGTGACTGTCTTTGCTGTCTCTGATCTCTGTCACCGTTCGGCCCTTCAGACTTAAAAAAGGAGGGAACAAAAAATGTTGCACACATTACTGTTTTAAAACAATTTTCTGCATGCATGGAATAAAAGAAGCTAAAGTTAACATTCATGGTTAAAAATGCAGAAGTCAGGGGATTTCCTCGTGTTCATCAACGTTTGTGGTGATGCCGGGGAATGTTACACACTCGTCTCTCTCTGTCTTTCATTTCTAAATGACCCTTGTCTGTGGCTCATCTTACTGTGACGGGGTGGGGGGTGAGATGCCACCCCCTTGCCCATGTGTTGCATTAGTACTTTGGGAGGCCCATTTTAGCATCTGCAAAGTGAGGCAAGGAGTTAAATCACTGTGCAGGTGTGTTAATCACTGCACTGACTACCTCAGATGGGCTGCTCAGCCGTCAGTACATTCATGGAAACATAACACATTATACGGCTTACTGTAATGTGTAGTATATATATATAGTACCTGGAGTATACAGCTTAGTATTATACATAATGCCTGTAGTATACAGCTTAGTATTATGTGTAGTTTTATAGTATCTATAGTATACAGCTTAGTATTATGTGTAGTTTTATAGTGTCTATAGTATACAGCTTAGTATTATGTGTAGTTTTATAGTGTCTATATTATACAGCTTAGTATTATGTGTAGTTTTATAGTGTCTATAGTATACAGCTTAGTATTATGTGTAGTTTTATAGTGCCTGTAGTATACAGCTTAGTATTATATGTAGTTTTATAGTGCCTGTAGTATACAGCTTAGTATTATGTGTAGGTTTATAGTGTCTATAGTATAGAGCTTAGTATTATGTGTAATTTTATAATAGTACCTGTATAGCACCTGTAGTATACAGATTAGTACTGCATGTAGCATATACAGTATAGTTCCTCTAGTACGAACACAGCATTTATAAATGACTGAGAATGAAAGGCATCCTGCAGCAGCCACAGCTTCCTGGTGTGGTTTCACAGCTGGCTTGGTGTGGTTTCCGTAGCGATTTCACTGAAGCGCGTCCTCGGTAATATGTTGGTTAACCACTGACCTCTGCAGAGCGAGGGAGAGAGTCGATGTCTCAGACACTGGAGCAGGGCTTGACAAAGGCAGTCTGCTCCTCCTGATTACAGTGATTCAGTCGCTGTGAGTCAGACTCCCAGGCCAGCGGACATGGGGAAGCTCTGTGGCATCCTCATGGTGTCAATTTAAACCTGAAAGGGGGGCGGGGGGGGGGGGGGCATTCCAACAGTGTCTGCTGGATCATCCTGCCTCACTTTTCGTCATATCAGAATGAGCCCTGTGCGACCGACCGTCAGCATGATTAATAGTCTCACACTGCAGCACCACTAGGGGGCAGCCTGACACTGCTCTTCTGGTTCTGTCTGAGGGTCGGTCCTTCACTCTGCTTGTCCTCCAGTCAGAACTGCTGCTTTCTCTCTCTCTCTCTCTCTTCCCTGCAATACGCCTTCTCACTCTCGCCATGTGTGTCTTTTCTCGGGATCCCCTTCGGGGTTCACCGCTCTGCATTCCCCCTGCTCTTTCTCCAGGCCCTCCCCCAGCTGGTTCAGCTGCAGGCCCTGAGGCGATCAAACCAGCACCTCCTGGTGGAGAACCGGGCCATGCTGCGTGTCCTTGGCCGGCTCTCGGAGGCAGCCTGTCTGCCTGAGACGGAGGACCTCTGAGCTGTCCATCGTGCTGCCTGGCTCCCTTGCCGCCCGCCTGCCCCCCTCCCCCGCCCCCTCTCTGCATACCTCCTCCTGCTCTCCTTGGCCTCCTCTTGCACCCACTTCCTCTGTGCTGCGCTTCTCTCAGGCAGGTGTTCCCACCCCGGATCCCTCATCACGCTCAGCGACACCCACGCCGCCCCACACTGCAATCGCTCACTTACCTCTGCATCGAGCACCTCACTCCAAAGGACAGAAATAAAAATATACCTCAAAAAAAGTTTCCTTATATATGTAGAAGGAATGAGTGGGCCGAATCGATGAGAACCTCACAGTTGTGGTGTGTTGAGGGTCCACTGTTCCTCTGGACTTTTTGTACAAATGTGTATAGAGGTTCTATCTTATATATTAGGGTGTTAATCATATACTGATCATTGTGGGGTGCAGGTATGCAAGGTGTAATTCTGTAATTTAAATGCTGGCTCCCTATGCGGAAGAAAACAGTTTTCTTCCAGGTTAATAAAAATGTTCAGATTCTGATTCTGAATGGTGTCGGCCATTATGGAAACAGGCAAGTTCCTCAGAAAGTCTCAGAAGACCAAGTTGACGTTGTTTGTTATTGTAAGCCATGGTGGAAGAACCGTATGTCTGATACAGCCTGGAACAGGGGGGGCGCTATACGAGCCAATGGGCTGCTCCTGGCGCGGGTCCGCGTAGCTCCTGGGGGGGGTCATGAGACACAGACGGAGCCGATGGCGGCTGCAGTGTCCTTTTATTGACTGCTTCAGATTTCAGAATCTGGTGTCGGAATAGCGTAATTGTAAGTAAGAAATGAAGACAGATGACTTACTAAACCAAACGAAAGATAATCTAAAAAATAACACATCAGACGAATTTAATTAGAATTAAACAATAATTAAATGCATTTAATTTGTAATTAAACAGAGTGGTTTTCTGTCTCCCAAATAGCCGGACCAGGGCAGATGAAGAATATGCAATAAATATTTCGCCTTCAGTATTTCCCACGCTGCATGTACCCACGTTCTCACTCTTTGATAACAAAGATCAGTAAGAGAAACAGTAAACACCCGCCCCCTCTTCTCTGATGGAATTGCACCTTACTCGTCTCCTGCAGGTACTAACAGAGCTTAAAACTGACAATCAGAGGCTGAAGGACGAGAACGGGGCCTTGATCAGGGTCATCAGCAAGCTGTCCAAGTGAGGCGCCGCTCCGCGTGCCTGCCAAATTCATCCCGGACTGCTCTTCATCCTCTTACTCATCCTCTGAGACCCACCCATATGACTGCGGGCAGCAACTCCTCGGCCAAGGCCGTGGTGGACTTTTCTAGAGAAAGGACGCATTACTGGGCCGAACAGGGTCTCTGTTGTGCAGGATCGCCACACCCATGCATTCGAAGACACCCACACTTGTTTTTGCACGGAAGGCACACGGCCACACTCACACAAGCACGCCTTTACCGTATGTGTTTGTGCTTGCATTTATTTATATATCCTACGAGTCCCACACAAACAAATATTTTTGTTAAGTCACGTCGGAGTTTGTCGTATGACAGAACCATTGCTTATGTCTCCTACACACCTCTGCTGTTCCGCGAGTGGGTATGCATGCAGCAGCCTAGATGAGATGGTAATTTTACACAAGGTTATTTTTTTTTATTATTTCACGGGATCACTTTATTTATTTACCACAGTAATTTTGTATCCATACGTCTCGATAGATAAAGTACATACGGTACCATTGGTTTTGTAACTCGGCTGACAGATTATGTTCATCCTCCGTATAAATATATAGCCTAGTAGGGGACGACACTGGAGGCCACATCCATAATAGGAAAATCCACATTTTCACATCTAATTAAAAGTTCGCGTTCTCCATAAACCAACGCGGCTGCGGTGCGAGTTATTACATGCATAATTCAAGCCAGTTTGATGAAGTTTGAAGACGAAACGCAAACTTTCAGATCATGAATGCTGAGGATGGATAATACTGAGTGTAAAATACATTTTACTGAGAAGCTGGGAATAAAATGAGCTGCCCTTAGTATCGGTTCATCCGGGACCCGCACACATTACCGTGGGCGCTCCTGCTGGGTTTACCGGTATATCTTGGCCGATTTCTCCCCTGAATGCTTTACGGACAATATAAATTATACATGATCACATTAAATATACATTAAGCATATCTAGACGTGCAAGAATGCCTAGTTCCGCTGGGGACTGTCTGGCGTAGGAACCAGGGACGTGTAACACTCAATATTTCGTTTGGTTTCATTCATCCATAACCCGCCATCAGTAGCACGTTTTTATTCTGAGTTCTGAGTAATTATATGGTGGTTTGCATATTGGCAAACGGGGTTATACGCCATAACAAATACACAGTACTGTAGAGTACTGTATATGATCAGTGCCCTATAGATTATGTAAGCCTTCTGAACGACTTGCCTGTATTCTGTATGAAAATAAAGGAGGACATATGAATGCGTTTTGTTATACCTGTGTACATCACAATTTATATGATCTATATTTTATGATAAATACGGCTTTGTTAAATATATCTGGTTTTCGAAAAAGAACACTTTAATTTTGAGCCCATCCTTTATTTGCTCTTTTTACGGCGCAGGAGTGGACTGTCCCGCGTCATTTTGATCGGTCTTTAGCGCGGCGTGCTTGGGATACAGAGACCACACAGTGGCCGCACTCAGTATTGCACTGTACTGAGAAATAGCCGCTAGCTCTGGCCTGAGCAGTTATTGTCCCTGTTGCGGCAAATCGGGGTTTCACAATTTTAAAATGATTTTCATGCCCCATAAAGGTTACAGTAGGTTTTACTTCTCCCCTTTTTTTAAAAAGACATGCAGAAATCAGAAGCGCTAGTTCATTTTTCATATTTAACATATTTTTAATATCAATTAAAAGATTTGTTGGCAAAAGTCTGTTAATCCGTCATAGATTTAAACAAAAAATTTATCCGCGACCCACGGGCAGTAAAAATAGCCTCACATGTTGCTGCCCTCGCCCACGGGCTAGTATTTAATCATAATTTTATAATGATAATTTTATTATTAATTTTAAAGTAATATAGAACGGTTCCAGCCTGTTTTCCCTTGTTGGCTGTATGGAGCAGTGATTAGATTAATTGGTATTAATAATCAGGGATATTAGTTATAATTAGAATTAATATTAATGACACTGGTGAAATAATACATTAAAGGGCGATCAACAAAAGAATTTGCAGAGGCATATTTGAGTCGTAAGTCACTGGAGTAATCAGCCACACCCAAAGGTAATTAAAAGGCTTTTATTTCCTATGTGTTTAGTACAGAGCTGGTAACACACATGGCAATTCTTATTGAGATATTTCATATTTGGTTCCCTTTGAGTCTCGTCAAAGATGGCCGTCGTACTGATGTTCTGTAATACCAGGCTTGTGGGAGCAATGTTCTGCAAAGTGTCCCTGCGCCAGGGAGATAGCATGCGATCCACAGAAGGTACAATTACTGACATGACATCACGACACTGAAGACGGGAAGAAAACCAAGCAGAAGATGGAGCCCTGTCCCTTTGCTTTTCACCCAGGAGGACACATCTGGGAGGGGAGTGAGGGAGTGATGGCGGTACGGGACAGTTCTGTGCACCGAGGAGGCGCTGGAGGAGGACGAGGAGCGAAGAGGCATGATTTAGGGCGAGGAGAAGCCAAGAAACGTGGAGTGTGCCACCATGCTGGGTCGCACCAGGTTTAGGACAAGACGCCATACATATCCTCTGGTCCACCACAAAGGCCCCTAAGGGGTAGCAGGTCTGGTTCCTTTGCCCCTCGGAGCCTTTCAGTGGTGTGTGAGATTGCAGAAGGTGTAGAGTCCCCTTAACTTAACCTTAACCTGATGCGGTCTGCATTCCCAAATTGACACTTAACAGTGATGGATCAATCACAATGCATTCAGAGGTTAATGCAAAGGGGATGTGGGGCAACTCCCCCCCCCACCCTGTGCATGTAAACAGAAACATGTAAATCAAATGCAGTGATATGAATAGAGATCATGCTCTTGGTTTATCCCTAACTGGAAGTACAGTGATCATGACCCGTGAAAAGGAGACGGAAATGAAAAGCAGCAGAAATCACATCCGTGCTGAGAGTCGAAAGCTTGTGCAGTTTCACAGATACACATGAACTGCTATGAAAACAGTTTTCTAAATAATAATAATAATAATATTCAGTGATAATCTCAGGAATGGCGAACGCAACTTTGTCAATCCTATAGTCTTCATTTTTAGAAGTTTCTTTCACATAACCTATTTCTTAAAGGGCAGTGTATCCAAACATACACTGACCTTTATCTGGGCATCCAGGAGTTCCCTGAATGAATAACCCCCCTAATATTAAAGTCTGTCGGAAATACGTTACACTCAATGAAATGTGATCATGTATTCAATTACTATAATCATAATTTGCGGAAGAATTTATCTGAGTAAAATAAAAATATTTATAAATATTCACATCTTATGTTATTGCGGTGTTTCTCAAACTGGTCCTCGGGGACCTCCAGAAGGAGGGGGGAGCATAAATATGGACTGTTGGGGTCTGGGTGGGGGCGTTTCCGAGGACCAGGTTGAGAAACACTGTGTTATTGAGAGGAATCCTTGCACATTATAACCCAATTAGTTACTTCATTTGCTACAGTTCATGACGGTCACCTTTAAGTGGTAACTGATGATAAAATATTATGGCATTAACAAAGGTATAGTTTAAGTTTCCATAAAATGCACTTATACTCCTAATGTATAGTGTAACGCCCTTTAAAGTAGTTTAAATAGGATATAAACTGGAGAGAACTGGATATAACTGGATATAAATTGCACATGGCCCAAAAATGTAGAGACTTAACATCTTCCATGGCATCAATTAAGAATGTACACGATCTTTCTCAAAATCAACAAAGCAGCGGGAGATGAAGATAAATGAAAAGAAATGAGCAATTTCTTTGCATTCTCTTTTTAAGCACAATGCAAAAAAGTGACACTCCCAGAGTACAAAAGCGAAAAAGCTTCAAAATAAAAACACAAAAATATCAAAAAAAAAGAATGCATAAAGTGTGATGAACTGAAAGGCAAGATGTACGCAGAGAGAAGAATGCCGAGGCTAGTCGCAGAGCTAGATTCGTCTGACGTTCTCTACAGAGCTGTTAGAGCTTAGGTCATATGGCTTTTGTTAATTAGCAATCCCGACACACACACGTATAAACGTATACTTTAGTCAGATGCAGTACGATGTGACCTGTGCCACAGGTAATCAAGTATCCCACACAAAACACAGCAACAATAAAGGTAATTAGAACAATAGAGGGCTTTGAACAAACAAACAAATAAAATATATATCGAAAAATGACAGGAGCTGAAATGTTCAGCAGCTTCAAGGAACCCCAGCCCCGATCAGGAAGTACAGCGGCATGTCCATCGCATACTGCGCTACATGGACAAATCAACGTGGATATTAAAAAGTAAAGAACAAACCGGAACATAAAATTCTGACCACAGAAAAGACGGCAAGCATGCGGCTACATGAGTTCACACACGACACAAAAACACCAGTCCTGTTCATATGTAGTTCAGGCGTAGACCTATATTATCAGTAACAATATTATTATTTATCATTTACATTTCACATTCTTTCCCAAACCCATTCATGGAAAATATTCAAGAATTTGTTTAGAAAATATACAGTGAATGCATCTTTATTATTAAAATGACAAATGGCACGCTAGTACACAATAAATTTTTGCTTCATCTTTAAAACATGCTACTATTTACAATATTCCGTAGAAACATGCAATATTAACAGATGCGATTTATGTATATATAGGCAAAACTACACACCAGTGGATTGTTCAATTGCTTGTATGGTGTAGCAACCTTATTTAGTGTCGTTTCCCCGCATTTTGGAACGGAAAAGAAACAGGAATAAAGTCTCTTGATCCTTGATCTCAACGATTGTGTCCCGACGATTGAGGAATGTTGTTTTTCTTTAAGATATTAGAGAGATATTACACTGCTCTGAAAAGAACTACACTCACTCGGAGTAGTGTGAGAAGCGCTTCAAACACGGATATATGATACGCCTGTTATTAGATATGGATGGATGAGGTGAAAAAAACACAAAAGCTGTCCCCTGGTTTATAACACCAATGTTATATGTTACCCGTCATCACGAAATGAGTCTTAAGTCGCTCTGGTAGAAATACACCCATAAGACTCTTTTCGTGGTGATGGGTCACATATGTGTGTATATATATATACGCATGTGTGTGTCTAAAAAAAGGACGTACATGCATACATACATAGTACCAGTCAAAAGTCTGGACATAACCACTTTTAATGCATTAGTCTATATATTAGGTATGTTATTCATCTTATAATAAAAGGCCTTATGGCGATGATGTAATGCGTATCCAATATTGCTACGAGCAAGAGAAGTGTTCAGCATCTCAAGATTTTCGCCGATTTCTCGGGGGGGGGGGGGTGTCTGTCTTGCTCCTTGTTCACACGAATTTACAAAAGCTTGAGGTTATGCGCTTAGGGTAGTTATCTTTTTAAAAAACAAAGATTCTCAGTAGGCGTCTCCAGAATTTTGACTTGAACTCTGTGTATATACATACACACACACACACACACACACACACACACCCTTACTGTATAAGTTTTGATGACAGAGAAATAAAAGCATACAGCACATTATAATACGGCATATGCAGTATGAGAAGCTGTGGTGTGTCCTGTATGTACTGGACATAAATTGTCTAACCTGCACAGTAAATATGTGATGAGCTGAAAGGTGCAATTTAAAGGGAGATGCTAATGTCAGCAAGGAAGCCCCTGGTCACACCAGGGCCACGTTAAGCGTCCCCAAGGCTACATGTACTACAAATAGCGTAATTATCACCTTATTTTAGGATTAGTTCCTACTTGATACTAATATTTAATTAGGTTTGTAGAGTGCAGTGACTGTTTTTAGCCAGTGGGGGCCAGATGTGTAATTTGAGTGGTGGGAAAAAGCACCATAGCAGAAAATATCAAAGGATGTTTATAGATTGTTCATGGATTAAATTTAGAGAATCGAATTTACAAATAACATACAAAATGAAACATTTTTGCAAACTGGCATTTGTGATGCGACTTCACAGACGAAGGTAAGTCTATATTTTTTGCCCTTTTCGATGTTTTATAATTTCTTACGCATCGGTGAACTTGCATTGCTTGGTTTACGAACCCCAGGGACCTCCTGAATTAATACATATCTGACAAAAATATGTACTGATCGAATGAATCGAAATTTAACAGGAATTAAAAACAAAACGTATAAATGTTGTCACGATGGATGATAAAAAATAGCAACAAAAAATAGGAAAAAAAAATCCGGTCCACTACAAAAATTTTAAAGCTTAAAATTCTTCTAAAAGTGAGTCTAACATACAACCCATTGTTTATTATAAAGTGCTTGAGTGACACATTTAATGTGAAAGTAAAACGCGAAGCCAACCAGGCCGCTGGTAGGACTCCATGGCTGTTGAAATGGTATATTTCTAATTCCAGTTTTGTATTGAAGGCTTGCTACACTTTTTTTTTGTTACTAAATCAACAACTACGTAATGAATTACCACTTAAGCTTAGGCCAGGAGAACTGCAGACAGTGAAACAGGAGGTGGCACCCTGCAGGCAGTAGGACAGACAACTAGCAAACCAGGTTTGCAGGGTCTTTAGAGTCTGGGCCTTTACAAAGAGGTTCAGAACAACATTCCACCCAGTTGCGGAAGACACAGTTCCCCAATGCATGCTAAAAATGAACCTAAAAATAGTTAAGACTCATAAGGGATTATAAAGACGTCCAAAGTAGTTGCTTCTCCGCTGATCACATGAGCTGCCTGACCTATCAGATTTAGTCTCTGTCCTTTCTTGAAGGCACCTGGTAACTTTGGCCACCTAACAACCAATACCAAATAAATCAGCTTAACATTAAAATATTACTTCTTATAAAACTTTTTTTTTTTTAACTTTCAATAAAATAAATATAACATTAAAATATATCCGTATAGTGAACATTTGAATGTCATGGGGTTTGAAAGGTTAGATTCACACTAACACTGGGTGGTCGAACATATCACCAGCCATTATTTCTCACCAGTCCTGGTAGTTTGGTCGCATATCTTCAGCTACCTTTCCGATCAGATATGAAATATTAATTTTCACTTTGTTTCTATTACGTGTTCATCGACAGTTTCAATACATGCCCTTGAAATTTGTACACATAAAATCGTAATAAATTCTTTCTATTGAAAAACTGGTACCAAAATGGCCTTTTCTTACACCAACATTTACCGTGGAGTTTTACAACTTTATACTGGTTAAAACTGATGGTCTTAACTGTGAACCCATCTCAGTAATAAAAGTAGTAAAATAATCAGTCAGAGATACTTCTAACAGACTTGATACCTTTTCCATCAGCTGGTTTTAATGTGTCACGACGGGGTTGTATTCACTTAGACAGAGATGTTACGTAGAAGCTGCAGTCTACTGCGGGCAAACAGCAGGTCGAACAGGAGGCAGTTTCGCTCATGTTATTTTTTTTCCATTTTCTTGACCCCAAGAATGCATGGTGCATATCTGACTCATTGAACACTGTGACCCCGCTGGGGTCGTATCCCGCCACATCAGCTGAGGTGTCACCACACTGATTCCTGACGAGGGACCATAATGCTGGGACGATGTCAAAGGGACACGTCATCTTAGCTGTGTGCTGCTCAGGTTTTCACTGTGCTATACAGAAACTGTGCCTCCATCCTAAAATATGATGTTAAAGATGTACATTTTGATGTTGGGGCAGTGTGTGGCTCCTGTGTCTGTGACCAGAAGGTCGCCGGTTCCAATCCCAGACTCGGCAGAGTGATGTCATCACCGGACCCTTGAGTAAGGCCCTTAACCCACGATCGTTCCAGGGACTGTTTTCTCGAAAATGTACGTCGCTTTGGATAAAAGCGTCTACTAAATAAATGAAATGAAATGTCGTTATATGTTTGGTGGTATAACAGCCAATTGCACTGTGGGATTTGCCACTGTTATCCTTCCCGTAGCGGACAACGGATGTACACACAGGAGAGCTGAGCCGGCCAAGCGCTGAGCGAAGCTGCCCCTGCGGCTTACTGAAGAGGGGGACCCTCAGACGGAGGGCTGGCGTGACTATTTTAAAAAGCTCTGGCTTGCTCGCCGCCGTTGCCGAAAAAGACAAGATCATGTGATCCGCTCCCCAAAGCACGCAGTGCGGCCCCCTGCTATCATGGAATGCATCACAAATACATCAAAGGGAATCGTTACTTCCTCTTCCTGCTTGCCGGACTCAACGTAAACAAAAAAATGTGTTTATCTCCCGCTAGTCGCTCATTTGACTGTGGCTGCTGTGGCTGTTGATCCACAAATCTCATGCAGTGTGGAATGTCAGGTTAACTGGTTAGCAGATTGGGAGGGTGGCGTGTTGGGGGGGGCGCATCGGGGGCGGGGTTACTTTTTGCCGGCCAGGCCAGCTAGGATGGCATCGACTTCCTCCTCGGGCTTGAGTGGGTGCCACTGGGCGATGGGCCGGCGTGGGTTGGCCAGCATGTCCGACCAATGCCGGAGCTCCGTACCCGTGGCCTGGCTGCCCACGAAGATCTTTCCGATGGCGTCATTCTTGCCGATCTTGTCGTAGTCCAGAACTGTGACGACGGCCTGAATTTTCTAGCGAACAAAAATATTGCACGCCTGAATAGCTGACCTCACGGAGCAAAAGATTGTGTCATATTTCCTGCCAGGACTAGCTTTACGTAGCCATTCTTTGAAGTTCACTTTTATTAAGATTACATTTTAATAAATAAACAATGTAACATTTTCATTATGCAACTGTATAAAAAAAAAAAAAAAAACACGTAAAATTTCATATTGTGGTCCTGTCCACTAGGGGGCAGCCTGCGGCAACATTGTACTATGCCAGGACTCCTCAACGAGAATCTTAGTATGAGCCATTAATTGCAGTGGGCTTTACTTGTTTGCCAAAGGTAAAGTACCTCACTCAGCCTGCTTCACCGTGGAGACTGCAGGGTTCAGGTTACTCAACTGAAAACATTAAAGAGCTGAACTCTGGTCAGGATCCACAGAGCAGGAGTCGGCAGTGAACCGGGTGGCGCGCGAGAACCCGAAGGTACCTGCATCTGCTCCAGAGGGATCTCGAAGCTGAAGGACTCGTTATAGTAGGGGTTCAGGGTGTTCTTCTTCACTGTGGTCTTCTTCTTTTTCAGCCTCTTGCCGTTCTGCAGCAGGTGGATCTTCACGTAGGGATCTGTATTTGAGGAAGAACGTGATGCTTTTAAATTTTAAACTGAACAAACTAAAATACTGTGAATGTAATTCAACGTATAAAACCATATGTGCTTCGTTTTTAGGAATCGTGTAATTTCTTAATAAATGAATATGTTGCTATCACAACAGGCTCTGGATATTCTAGATGATTGTACTGCAGACACTGTGTTTTGTGCCATTTTTCACTGTTCTCCTGCTCCAGACAGTCAGCTGTTGCATCCCACACTAATTTCACCTGGACTAAAGGTATCTGCTGTGTTCCTGGAGTAACTGTCTGCCTGCTGATGTGCGAATAGGATCGTTTACACGCCACAATATCCATGAAAAGGAACTCCCACTGCGCCCCCCTGCAGGAGGCTACGGTCCTCACCTGACAGACCACCGACATCCATCTTTTTCAGGTTCTTGGCTTCCAGGATGCAGATGGTGAGCTTGCCGGCCGTGGGCACGTAACGCAGGGAGATGCAGATGTCGCCCAGCTTCTCGGGCTTCATGGCACAGGGGTGGCAGTACGAGAGAGAGGACGATTAGCATGTATTACATCAGCTCGATAATATTAAGAATTATAATAATAATAATAATAGTAATAATAATAATAATAATAAAAAAGAAGAATATTGAGAAAACACCCACAATGTATTACAAATTAGTGTGGTAAAGTTTGCCCCAAGTTGCACTGAAAAGACATTTTAATTCTGTCACCAGACATTCTGGACTAATTATTCCTAGAGTACTCATATTAATTATCTTTACATTTGACTCTCCTTAAATTGAGTGAACAGTCTAATAATTTATCAAAAACCACATGCTAAATATCCATTATGTGTCACTGTTATTTTAATTGCAACTGGTAAAAAAAATAACCAGATAACTGGCACATCATTAATTGTGACACTGAGTTATTTCTTTTGTCAGTTAATTTAGCATTGAATATTAATATTTTATAATTTATTGCTTTTTAAATATGTATTACTGTTTTTGCACAATAATGTCAGGAAGGTACTTTAATTAATTTTCCAATAGGCATCAGTTTGATTCAGTTTCACTGTTTCATATTTTTAAACATTCTCCTGGCAATAGAAACAGCGGATTCCCGTCTTTGCGTGTGAACTTGCTTTGTTAACCACAGCGCCATCTGGTGGCCATAATGGACAATGGCACCTTACAAGTATTACCTCCTCCTTCTCTGCACTCTCCAGGTCCCGCCACTCCTCGATGGGCTGGCCCAGGTCGACCGTGTTCATGGGCACCTTCACCTCCCCGATGATGTCGTGTTTGGAGAAGCGGTCGAAGTCATACACTGACATGACCAGGGTCTTACCGCCCAACTCCTGGTAAGGAACCTGGGGAGCAGCAGCATGAGACAGGGGGCGCCGGTGAGGCTGGCTATCAGGAACACTGAACCATAATACCAACATGGCTGTATCCTATATAACAAAAATGATTAGAAATGAAAAATCCCGTTTATTGGCTGATCGTTTAATACAGTAAACATATTGCGCTTTCAAGAAAAAAAACTCGTTTCAGTGATAATGTAAAGATATCCCAGTGACCTGATTCAGAGATTAATTCCTACATGTATGCAAACCCTTAGGGCCTATCAATTGTTAAGAAGTTTTTTTTTTTTAACTTTATCTTATATTGCCAATTTATCATTTTCAAAATCTGTCATATGTAGACCTCAATGAGGTACATATTGGAATTTAAATCAATTTCTGCCAAGATGTGTAATTTCAGTGAAATCCATCTATCAGTGCTGTCCCCTAAAGCTCTCCAAGATCCCCCCCCCCCCCCCCCCCCCCCCGCAAAAAAGCCAGACAGTTCACATTTTCAGCAATGCGCTTGATAAGCCACTCCTGTTTATATATGTCTGTCATAAGATTTTTCGCTCCACATTGGCTACGTACATGTATACATTCATACATACACACATGCATTCATATAGTGCATACAGTACATACATACCTACAAATACACATACATAAATATATCCATACAAACATGCACACATTCATACATACACACATACATGCATAACGCATACATGTGAGATGGATATTTGTCTGACCTGCTCCGTTTATTTTCACAATCAGAACTCGTGTCATTATCATCACAACTGTACATACAAACTCTTGTCTTTCCTGTTTACTCGTGTCCCTAATAGCAGCACTAGTAAACAACAGACACATCAAAGGACAACAAATGAACAGTAAATAATAAATATCACCAGTGTGTAGATATACAGTGGCAAGAGCGCAGACACAGTGCCAGTCGTGAACACGGGTCCGAGGCAGGTAACAGTCTGAGAGAGATTTTTAAAGGGGAACCCAAGAGGTCTCACAAAAAGCACAGCGTGGAATTAGGGTGGCAGCTACTGAGAGACACGTACTGAGGCTGGAAAACAGTGCGAGCTTATTTAGTGACAACAGGAGCAGCAGGGAAATTCAGGGCAAGCTGACAGTAAGATTAGACTGTATTCTCCACTGCCTCTTGGTTTGCTAACGCTTCATACAAACACTCAGCGTCACCAAACGCAAAGTCAAACAGGGGTGAATTTTTCACAACTTAAAACCACTGAGCAGACTCAAGTAGCGACTGCTTGGAGCATATTAAGCGAACAATTATCCATTGTCCAGATCAGTCAATACGCATAATGAGCAATGAGATCACATAATTCAGAATGATGCGTTGCTGTATCTACAGAGTGGAGATTTGTGTTTATTCCCAAGATCCTTTGTGGCTTTTCGAGACTGATTGTTAAACTGTCTTTCTAACAGCACAATTACTGTCTAAGTTAGCTGTTGTTTAGTTGCGTCAATCATGCATTTGCCAAATGAGGGCGGGTCAGTTGTGTGCTGCTGCTAACGCTGGCTTAAGGATAGGTGCCGAATATGTAGATTTTAGGGTGGTTTGGATTGGGTGGTTGTGTGGCTCTGGGGATTTGATCTGTGCTTGTGATCAAAAGGTTGCTAGCTCAAATCCCCCAGCTGAATGATAGAGCCTATTTGCTCCAGCGACATTCTCTGATCATGCTCTCTCATCTTCACCTGTATGTTATCTTGAGAATCTGCTACATAAGTGAATATCCTCTCTTGGTTGACACATTAGGCTACTTGATCACTTCCCATCTCTAAAGCCGAAGGTTCAAATCCCACCCCCAACTCCAAGAGTGGAGTTTTCATGTTCCTGCTATGTTGCAGGCTTTCCTCTAGTTCACATATTAATAATTAAATATTTACATATTAAAAAAATCGATCCCATATTTCGAGTACTATATTTAATTTTTTAAATTTAATTAAATTTATAAATATTCATACATATTTAGATGTCGACGCATCTCATGTGAATCATGAGTCCGTTTATGAGAAATTCATCTAGATTAAACGGAAACCATTTCCACATTTTTCAGAAGAGTTTTTGTCTGTGTGACATTTCCAGGTTTACATCATTTTTTTGGGATAATTAAACAGCTGCATTCTGAGATATTTAAAGGATTAGCCGGGAGAAAGTTTCTGGGAAGCGAAATGCAGAACTAAAGCTACCGGGATGATTAATAATTTCCTGCGGCTTTTCAATGCTCCCCCGAAGATGGCGGACGAGGAACGATGGGAAATATCGGCCTGAACAGCTCGGTTCCAGCACATCCAGCTGAGGCTGACCTCAGCACTTACAGGCCCCAATAGGAGGGTGCTGTGTCATCAGCTCCTCCGAGACGGGGGCACCAGCACGGGGGGGAAGCAGAACCGGTGCTTTTTATAAAGAGTCCTCTCCATGAACAAGCCCCTTTGACGGTCACGGCCCTTCACTGGAACATTAGCCCCGGGAATGCATGCAACCATGGGGGTGTCACGCAGGAAGCACAGCTTCGCCTTACAGGTCCAAAGCACGCACCTGGCAATACACGTCTGGAAATTTCACTTTCATCTAAACAATCCCTGGAGCATTTCGATTGTTCAAGTACCCACTGATGAAATGACTTTGAACTGGGGACCTCCCAGTCACAAGCCTGATGTTCCTGGTAATGACTGTGCCTCAGTAAGCTTCCAGTTAGTCGATACCTGATAAGCCCCCCTGCTGCATTTTACAGTAGATTCAGCTCAGTGCCTCACTGCAGCAGTAATGACTGGTAATGAACTGAACCTCACTGTGGGCTTCTGAGCCCTATATTAATGTAAATCAATTCATTAGGACTAAGCTATTGCTTAGCTATTCATCTTCATGCCAAATGCTGGAAATCTTCATATTGGTATGTGTTAGCCTGTAAAAAGTCTCACGATTCAAACAATAGCAGTCAAAAGTCTGGACACGCCTGCTTTTAATGCACCACCTTGTAGTACAAGGCCTTAAGGCAATGAAGTAATAGGTATCAGATATTGCTGCGACCAAGAGAAGTGTTCAACGTTTCCTCAGGTTTCACACTCTCCAAAATAGCCCCCTCTTGTGTTTCGATGACAGCATTGCAGGCTCTTGGCACTCTCACAGCCAGCTTCCAGATGCAGCCACATGGAATGCTTCTCCAACAGTCCTCAAGGAGTCCCTACAGGTTCTGAACATAATTTGGCTGCCTTGCTCTTACTCTTCAATCCAAACCAACTCTGTAGGGTTTAGGTTTGAGGGGCAGGTCATCTGATGCTGTACTCTGTCTTGTTCCATGTTCACACGAACTTACATAACCTTCAGGTGTGCTTAGGGTAGTTATCTTGTCCAGACTTTTGACTGGTATATTTGTATAAGGTCCCGTTAGCGGAGATGTGGTATAAGAAAAGGCCAAACTACCCACCTTGAAGATGAAGGTCTCATTGAAGACAGGGTTCAGCGTCTTCTTGTGCACTTTGGTGTCAAACTTCTTCTTTTTGTCGGGCAGTAGGAAGACCTTGACATAGGGGTCAGAGGTGCCTCCAGTGTCCATGGAAATAAGATCTGCTGCTTGCAGAATACCAACGGTCAGCTGTTGGGGGGCACATCAGTCAGTGAGTGACAGGACTGGCCCTTTGGGGTAGTGACATCCCCAGAAAGGCGCCTTTGACCACACAAGACAGCTAGCTACTTATAAACAGCTGTGATTAAACCATCAAGTGATACTCCATTATACTGAAGCGAATTGTTTTTAAATTCAGTATCACTTTAAAGCTGTGATCCACAATGTATTATTGATACCTTCATAATGTCTTATAATGGTTGGTATAAGAATTAATGAAGCATTACAGCATCTTCTAAGAGGCTGTCATTAGGTATTATAGCGTTGATTATAATACTTCATAAACTCCAATGAAGCTGTATAATTCACCATAGATTACTTCAGATAACTTCGTAATGCATTATAATGCATCCATCCCTCCATTTTATGAAACCACTGAATCCCAACTGGGGTCACAGGGGGGGCCGGAGCCTATCCCACGCAGGTGGGAACTAACCCTGGACGGGCGCCAACACACCACAGATGCATTATAATGGTTATTATAAAAAATTTGTACTGCAAGTTTCATAAAGCATTTATGATGCAAAATAAGGTGTTATAATGTGTTATATCTTTTTATAAATATTGATATCCATGTGTGTTATGTTTTATGAATGCATTATAATGCGCTATGATTGTTTTGAATGCATTAGAATGGTGTGAGTGGTGGTAAACACCACCACTGATCACAAGGATGTTGTTGCTGCTCATCCCCAGTGGTGGCGCTGTAACTTTCTGCACTCGTTATGAGAGGAGACTGTACCTCTTGCTAACTGCATAATATTGCTCACAATAAAGTTGTTCTAGCCAATAGGGAGCCCCCAAAGCTTGGGCACCCCACACGAGCCGAAAGTCACAGCTTCGTCTTTCCGTTTCTGAATGTTTTTCACCCCCCCCCCCCCGCCCACCCCCCATGTCACTGTCTTTTTGGGGGAAAGCCCTCGTGGAATCCATCGTCCTCTTCTGCTGGAGAATCTCCAAGAAATGCAATCTGTGCGTGTTCCTCACGACGGCGAGATAACAGATAGGGAAGAGGCGTTTTCTCTTTTATGAAAGGAAATATAATTTCCTTTCATACTTCTTATTTTTAATTAGTCCGATTTGTTACTCCCTCGATTTTACCCTTAAAATAGAAATTAAATATTCGCCCCACCCGTTTTACATGAATATTGAGCGTTTCGAGCATTTCCTGAAACATAATTAATTCTCTCAAGCAGTGTCTTAATACATAGACACCCTTGAATCTGTAGCCGAACGGGACGACATTTCAGTTGCTTCCAAATCACATCCAGTTCATCTTGTGCGCTGGTGCGTGAAATTCATCTGAATTATGATCGGAGGATAAAGCTTTGCCTCGTAAGCAGTACAAAAACCGGAGCTCACATTTAACTTTATGAAGGACTTTTTAATATCTCCATTTGTAAGGCTCACCATTACGGATTAGTTTTGTAAAGTTAGCATGTAGCTGAATCTGACGCGTAACTTTGGAGCAGGTCTTTTTTCGGTAACTTTAGCGGTAATGAGTTACCCTCGGCAGACCGACCTTGTTATCCTGGAAGTCGTAATCCAGCGAGTACTGCAGTTTGCCCAGCTTCTCGTCCTTCTTCTCCTCCTCCTCCTTCTCATCCCCAGTCATCCCTGTCTCTACGTCGTCGTCATCGTCATCGTCCTGCAGTTTCTGCAGCAGCGGAAACAGGCAGGCTGGTGGGCGAACCGCTCGGCAGGATGGTTGCCGTGGAGACCCCGGCCCAGGCATGCCGATCCCCTCGGCCCAGTCAGTCACGGCACCTACCTGCGTCTGGTTGGCCAGCGTTACCTGACGGCCGAGCATCCAGACTTGGCGACTAATGACATCATTCAGCGATGCATGTTTCTGTGTGACTCCTTAGCGCATATAATATAGACATAAACGCTCATTGAATTTTTGTTATCTGGATAAAAGTACTAAAGTAATAAAGCCTAAGAATATATGATGTTTCCATACCAATGTATGCTGCTGTCCTTTGAATATACAATGCGACCCTAGGAAGTTCTACCAAAGTTATCCTCTGCTGTATTTCCTCATCTCATCTCATCTCATCTCATCTCATCTCATCTCAAAGTATGTAGCGTCTAGGTGACCCATCATCTTTCAATGTCCTCTGTGGATTGAACCAAACGATACCATAATGCTCAACGATATCGCCATGATGACGCCGCATTATCTGTAGAGTGGCAGCCCTCAGTTCTGATTGGCAGGCCTCTGCTGTCATTTTACCGGAGTGGCAGCAGATCGGAGGTGTTTCAATTGCCCGGGGGTGAGAGGTCAGAAGGGGAGGGGATTCCCACCCCTGCCTCCTGGGGCTCGCACATCAAGCGGCAGTTAAAACCACCAGGCTGCAGTTTGCATTCTGGCTTGCAAACCGATGTGGACATCTCAGAAGGACGCGGTGCAGATGTTACATCTGCCCTGAATCAAAGCTTCACTCTGTCTTTGACCACTGCAGAACTTCGTGGTTTAAATGCTTGAGGGTAACAAAGGCATCCAGCCTTGCACACCGCAGATTATGTAATTAATGGATGTAATTAATAAGGGCAAATAAACACTGTAAAATGCCAGAGCGCGTGCCTGTATGACCAGCATATTCTGACGCTATTCTGGGGATGATATTTTTTGAAAAATGGGGTTTAAGATGTGCTGAGAATATGGGCATTTCATTGTTCGGGCTGAGCAACCAAAATCTGACAGAATACCACGATATGTGAGATTTATATGTGTGTGTGTGTGGGGGGGCTTCAAAAATGTGCATTTTAACTGTATAATAAAAGATATTTTTCCTACGATACCAGAATAGACATGGAAGCCTTCATTTTTAATGCTTTACGAATATTTTCAAAAGAATAAAGGGACAATACTGACAGAATGGGTTTAATTAAATAAAAACAGAATCCCAGCTGACAGACATACAGAAATAACAGACATAAAATGAATCTGCCCTTTTTCTAAAGAAGAAATGATTCTGAGGATGAATCGAGTCTGTTTACTCTGATTCTCAGGACACTTGATTTGTGGGAGCGGCCTGTCAGACTGACCCAGTTGACGGTGGGATCTGTACTTGATAGGGGTGATTATTTTGTAAATAGTCTCTAAGGCTGTGACAGACGCCTTCTTCGGTGTATCGAGTGGTTTGCCGTTTTATAGGCCAAGCAGTAAGGGAAAGCAAGCATGCCGCGGTATTAAGGGCTATAATGATCTCATATCAGTTAAAGCGACATATATATATATAGGCAGGGGATTGTGGGTAACTTGTGCTTATTCCATGAACTGCGATCATGATGATTTCATTCAGTACTTCGGAAAGGAAGCAAATATGGTCATTTCTGATCCATGCATCCCAGTGCAGTATGTTTCTGAAAGCGGACCGCGTATTCATTCAAGGTCATTGCCAGCAGGGTTCGGGCTTGCACCAGCAGGAGCATGCCTCACGATCCGCCCCCTCCTCAGTCAGGGCGGGTCATCACTCCCCCCCCCCCAGGGCATCCTCAGTTAGATGGATCAGCATGGAGGGTGCCGTATGGGTCGGGTTTGCTCATTCCCCAGGCTCCGATCGAACGGGGTGCCATCAGGTCCAATGCAGGTGGCTCTCCCAAGACTAATCTTTGAACGGATCTCCAGCAGAACCAGAACTTTATGTCTATGGTCTTTGATGCTAGCGGTTCACATATGCTTAGAACCAGGCGTGCCATATTGGGGGGGACAATTCCAAGGGTCCCTGACTGACAGGGGCCCTAAAATGTTTAGAAGATAATTGGATTGTTCTGGATTAGGGGCCCAATTATATACTTTAGGGCCAAATTCTGTAGTGCACCTTTGCTTGGAACAGGAACAACTAAGGTGATCTAGTGCTAGATAACCCTAGTACCAGCTCATGGAGCACTGTTGGAACCATTAGAACCATTCTCCAAATGTAATGAATTTCAGGGAGGGGTTTTCAAATGTAACATCGACACTGGAATTTCGTTCACAGATCATTGTCTGGTAAGGCCCCTCATATTTCAGCAGAGAACAATCCATGCCAGTTCAGCATGCAGTTTGACGACCACCCATGTGGTCCACATCATCCTTCTACCTCAGTGTGACTTTCCAGTGGAAAACTGGATGCTCGTCTTCCAAAACAAAAAAAAAAAACATTTTAGCCCGTTGAATGTCTTACAGCTTAACCCCCGCCGGCCGGCATCTTTGGCCTCCCCAGGCAAACGGTGCATCGTGAAAAACGGAACGCAGAAGCAGCTGAACCACCCCCCCCCTCCCGCCTTTACGCAGGCTGTCAAGCACCCGCACCTCCGCCCCGCATTTGAGCTTACACTGCGCTGCCAGAGGCGGGCGCTACGAGCCGTCCACCTACCGTAGAGCGAGGAGGTCCAAGGACAGTCATGATACGTGGCGCGCGCACAAGACACAAAGCGGGAGGAGGAGAGGAGCAGAGAGAGAGGGAGAGGGTGAACTCACGGACACCACAGGAGGAAGAAACAACACGGTATACAGTAACACTGAAGAGGGGCGTGGAGAAATGACAGCCCAGGCTCCTCGCACGCAAAGCCCCCGTAATATTTACAGGCAGCTGTCGACTTACGTAAATCCGACTCAGGCAAAAAATATACAAGATAGACAGAGTTTACAGAAGCACCAATGCATAAAGGCAAAATACAGCTATAAGTAAATTTTATCTTTTCATTGGTTTAATATGCTATCTTTACTACCGACTTACTAGCTGGTCCATAAAGATACGGGAGACTGTACCCCTTTTATTTTTGAAATAAAATTATGAAACAAGCTACGTTGAAAGAACCCATTGCTATAATTGGCATTTAATAACAAATTGTCTCTCCACTATTATAATATTGTAAAATGTATTATCTCATTACCAATTTTTTAGCTGCCACGATTACTAGTTACTAGTATATTCTTGGCTTATATGTTTATTGTTATAAGGTTTCCTGAATGGAGGGTAAATCTGATTTATGTAAAATGTTCCGTAATGGTTTACGGAACAGATTTCTTACGTCAGTCGAAAACTGCCTGTTTACATATCTGGGAGGATGTTACAGCTATTTAATTAACAATGTTTTAGTTACTGCTGTTGACTGGAGAAAAAAAAAAACAGCCCGGATTGGAAAGCGACCTCTTTTAATTCAGTGACAAAGTAGCTAATTGTCTATCGTGCACTTGACTTTGGTGCGGCATTAATATTAACCCCTGTGTTCCGTTCTCAAGAACAGCCCTACTTTAATTGGAAATGTCTCGCTCGAAAGTGCGCTGCGTTCGTGCAGTTTGAGGTGTCATTTCTCTCGCGAGTCCCAAACCACAATAGAGTCTGACGTAATCGCACATCTGGTCAGTAGAAGATGGGAGAGCCCAGGGTTCTGGAATGAGGAAGAGACGGGGGGGCGGGGGGGGGGGGTGCAAAGGTGTATGCAGAGGTATGTTTTTGTGGGAACCTCAGCTCTCAGAGGTGACCTGTTAAATCATTCACATCCTATGAATTTTAGATGGCTAGAGAAAGAACAGTGAGTTGAGGAGCAATGCGTCGCCGTTCTCGGCCAGCAGGGCGCGCTCTGAGGAAGCACAGAGGCCACACTTGACCTGAGATGCATAAACAAAGGGCAAGTTTGTGGCTTTGCACTCTGGCAGAGGGGCTGCCTGGAGGCTGCTCTTTGATAGGAGCCTCCTGAGCTTTCGGTACAAACACGCTGCGCGTGTGGAGCGTAAATTCAGAGGCAGCTATTCCTCATTAGGTTCCGTTTCACTCTGGCAGTTTAATTAAAGTGAAACAAAGGTTTATTGGCCATTTGTATAGACTGGGGAGCCACTAGAGGTTTTGGGCCCCATGAAAGCATATCATATCGGGCTGCAAACCCAATCCAATTATGTTAGAAGGTTTTTAGAGCCCTTCCGACTTTCTCCCTGTTTATACAGGTACATTGCAATCTGGTAGTTTTCACCTATCCCATCATGCTCTCCTTTTTAAAGACACACACATACATAGAGGTGAGAGCGAAGCCAAGGGGGTTAAGGGCCCGGATCAAGGGCCTCATGGAGATGTGGCTACTCTCCCAAGCACAGGGCCAGAACCAATATCCATCCGTTCGTAAGCAAAGAGCTCCTCGCAGGCGAATATCACACCCTAGGAGGTCAGACATGAAGGCAGACGCTAGGGGGGGGGGGGGGGGTGAAGCAGTGGCTTTTGGGTGGGCTGGGGCAGAGCGTGGTTGTTTCCGGGGACCCTACCTCTCCGCCTTTGATGTTCTTCATCCCTATGTCTCCCTTTCCCTTCTTCCCTTTTTTCTTGTTCTTCTTCTTGCAGCAGCACTTCTTGACGATGCAGAAGCAGCAGGTGAGGATGAGGACAGCCGCCACCACGGCGATGGCGATGAGGGCCCACGGTGGCACTGCGGCAGACGCGAGGCGTTTAAGCACTATCACAACCCCGCACACGGAATGGAGCCGGGGTGAGAAGATGGAGTAAACAGGGGCCGTTTTGCCTAGATCTAATTCCGGTGAGCGGCCTCAGGGGGGAAGGGAGGTCTAACTGCACCCACCTCAGATCAATCTGAAGGCGGCGGGGGACGGGGGCGGGGGTTTCATTTGAATGTCAAAGGCTGGCAGGAGGAATATAAATCAGACTGACAGATTCCGGAAGGTTCCCGTCAGGGCTGAGTAAACGGGGTTAGCATTAATATGGGGGGAGGAGAGAGGGACACTCACGTGGTATCTTATCGATTTCGTTGACAAATTTGTTCTTGATCTCCTCGAAGAAGTCCTTCCTGTTGATTGGGCCGCCGGGCCCGGTGGAGTTGTCGGCGGCAGTGGGCACAGCCGGGGGAGGCGCCGCGGTCATGGTGGTACCACCAGTGGGCTCCGGGGCCCTCATGGCTTCCGGCTTCTTTTTGAACAGGTTCCACTTCATTGTCGACGGCTAGGCCAGGCGCAATCCCTGTGGGGGGGAGGGGGGCAGACAAGCAGCACACGGCGTTTAACATGCTGGGTTCAGTATGTGCGGAGACGGACCGGACTGCCCCCCTATTAGGGAGAAGCGGAATGTCTCATCCTCAAATTCAATTGTGTGGACGTTTCCGAGCAGCTTCAACATTAAATAGATGCGCTTGTTTTTAATTAGTAACTTATTAACTTCTCCGATGCTTTACAGTATCTGCTTTCCTAAGACTCGAGAAATTCACAATGGGTGATTTCTACGGCTTTACTGTATCGGCGAATGAGCCTCTTGGGCCCCGAAAAGCTGATCATGGAAAGGCAGACTGATGCTGGATGGAGCCAAAACGGCTGTGCTTTCCAAGTTTATCACATTCTCTAACAGATGCGGAAATTTCAGGTCCAGAGAGTACCAATCCAGACCAAGATTTTGTTTCAACCAACCAGTTGAGTAGTCTGCGACTGTGACTCTTTATACTCAACTGGATGGTTGAAACAAAATCTTGGTCTGGATTGGTACTCTCTGGACCTGAAATCTCCACCTTTGCTCTCTAGACAGAAGGCCGAGCAGAAATCAAACATCTTAGTCACCCCAGATTTAGTCGAGGCCCAGCCGGCTTAAAGAGCGGCGTAAGTAATTCACAGGGAGATTTTCAGATGAGTAAATCTTTCTAGAATTCGCAGGCTATTGGCCTGTATGTGTTACACGAGGCCACGTTGTTTTCATACACCGGTAGATATTGTGAAAACGACTGAGTGACTCATCAGAGCAACCAGGCATAATGAAACTGTGTTTATAAACCTGTTGGAGATGTTTAAACAGCACAGAACCTGTCCCTGAACATTCAACTGGATCGCTGAATTAAATGAGACTGTCTGGTCCGGTCAGAGATTCTGTCCAGTGACGAGTTCCTCACAGACACCCGATCCCTATTCCCGTCCGCGTTTTTACCTACTAGCTGACCCACGTCCTGAATATATACATACCCCTCAGCCCTAAGCACTAATCATGCCCAGGATCACAGAGCACTGTCCTCAATAATCACATTTAGACTCCGCATAAAAATCAAGATTCATACTGCCATGAAGAATGTCATGAACTCTTCTGAAATGCACAGTATTATATAATTACACAGGGTCACAGGAAATGAATGACTATCCCAACCAGTCATATTTCCCTGGAGCCAAAAAAATACAATAAAAGCATCTAACATGGATATCAACGCTAATTACATATATGAAAAAAGGTTAAAGAGCGGTATGTTATTACATACTGAACTATGTCTCCCTGAGATTGCATAAAATCATTCTCATTATTGTAAATGATTGTTAATAATGGACTGGATGTCTGGTTCCTCTCAAGGCCAAACAGAAATTCCGGAGGACAAATGGTGGCTCACTGACCTCCCAGGCCTTCTCCCACGCGGGTGGTAAGCTTCAGTACTAGTGCCTATAGCCCAGAAACCTCACAGGCCCTCTCCTGTGCAAACGGTTACCTTTAACACCAGCAGCTGTCGCCTGGATACCTTCCAGGCCCCTCTCTCGTTCAGACGGTTAGCTTTAGCGCTAGCAGCCATTACCTGGACATCTCACCAGCCCTCTCTCACCCAGACAGTTAGCTTAGCATTAGCAGCCTAGTTACTCTCTCAAACGGGCCACAGGTACAGAAACTGACGACTGGTGTAGTCACACATACCGACACCACAGTGTCCCAGAAAGCAACGGGAGCAGCTCTGTGATGGAGGAGGAGGCTTCTCTTCAGCGTACACTGAATTCCCACATTCTTCTTATATTACTTTTTAATATATATATTTTTTTTTCTCTCAACAACTAATGGGAAAACGATACTAAGCTGACAGGCTCCAATTGTGCTGGTGTCCGTTTTGCTCAGCTGTCGAGCTGGGCCTGGGAATTCCGTTTTTTCGTTGAAGTAACCAGCAAGCTCTCGAATGCATCTCCAGCACAGATACTGACGAAGAGCCATATCACTGATATACGTCCAAGGAATTGTTTGGGGGACTCATGAGATGATGCATCGCAGGTAGGCTGGGGGAAAAGCATGAATATTGCATTTAGACGGTTAAACACCATCATAGTGACTTTTACATTGAGCCCCCCCTACATTCCATTGCCTTGGTTACGGAATTTGATCAGCTGAGAGCTGGCAATTAGCCCCATGAACCTAGCATGATGTATTGGATTGGATAGCATCTCCCAGTACGCCAACTCCATCCTCACAAAGCCAAACACAGAAGCTAGAACTATGGTCCTAGAATGGTGTAGGTGTGTCCCAAAGTCTACTAGGACTGGTATTATATCCAAAACAACTGCATGCAGTGGCAGACACTACATCAAAAACACCTGCGTAATCGGCACTCTGGCAGTTTGTATTGCTGGTGATGAGGATATTATTCATGTGCTGGAGCTGTTTTTGGACTTAACCATTCCAGGAGAAAATTGATTCCTTGCATATTTATATCTAGAAGACCTGGCTCAGAGAGATTAGGATAATTCGACACTTGCACACACTAACAGTGACATCCTATAGGAGAGTGTTTCACAATCCGGACCTCGGGGATACCCAGACCATCCACGTTTTTGCTCCCTCCCTACCAAGAGCTAGGAGGGAGCAAAAATGTGGAATGACTGGGGGACCCAGAGGACCAGATTGGGAAACAATGCTATATAACTACACTTGTGTAATCTATTCCAGAAGGAACTTTATGTAGCATCATACACGCTGTGTCATATATATGCAAGAGATGCTCATATGGTCCACCTTGATATGGATCAGAAGTCACAAGGACCTTCCGCTTTATCAATACAAGCATCTAGAAGATGTTCACCTCTTATCTAATGGACCACTACGGCAACCTTCCTCATGTTGGTAGCTTAAGCAGTTCTCAGCCACAATTTTCATTTAAATAGATCAAATTATAACAGCTCCTCCGAGGAGCATTAGATATTCTTAAGATATGCCGCGGACTGCTTCACATCTCCAGAAGAAGTGGGTATAGGCGTTGCTGTTTCATGTCCATTGATCACTGCATCAGTTTGACAGTTTAACGCCCCTATAACTCCCGTAGCCTATCGACTGGGAAGGACATTACGTCCTGTTGAATTTTAAGCTCTTCAGAAACTGATGCCCAAGGAATGCAAGGCGATCTGGGAGACCTTTGAGCAGAGGGGATGATGGCCGATTGATCATGTGACATAGCAAATCAATATTAAATGGAGATTTTTGAAGTTTCGTTGCACTGCACCAGTCGCGCGGCAGCTGTGTGTTTTACGAGAATCACTTTAAATGAGTGTAATTTTAATGGTCGTCTTTCCTTTTTTATCATTACTGTTATACAGAATTCTATTTCTTGATGTGTAGGAGAAAAACACGTCATTCATACTACTTAGTTATATGCAGTAGAATGACCGTCTTCCTCAGTCTCAGTGCTATGCAGAGACTTTTCGAGGGCAGGTGCTTGATCTGGGGGGGTTGGGTTGCCCTCAGTATATTTTGGTGACTGTGGGGGGAGAGGGAGTCCCCCTTGGTAAATTTAGCATGAAATTTAGTGTGACTGTTTAGCAGCTGGGGTGGAGGGCTGTAAGTGATCGTCGGTCGTCGAAATGGGGCACTTATAACCTGGAAGGGGGGGGGGGGGTGCCTGAGCACCACGTGCCTGCTCTTCCTCACCAATCCAATGTGTGCTCCCCACTAGGTTTTACCATCAAGATGTTTGTCTCTAGGCAGGTTATTCCGCCATAAATGGTCCTGCATGTGCTCCAGTTTAACAGTGCCTGAATTTTTAAATTCCCAATTTGCCATTAGAAAAGTATTCAAAAAATGCTGCAAAAAGGTTTTCCTCTCCTCTCACGTCTCCCCAGAAAGGTCACCTGATTCTGTCTCTGCACAAATGAGATGTTCAGTGACATTTCTTAATGATATCAGACTGTCACTCTGTCAATCAACATTTGAGGTCAACACGCACAAAGGTCACCCCCGGTCCTTCACGACCAATCAGAGTGAGAAACATTACGGATGAGTGCGGCCACCCCCTGAAACACAGGCAGCGCACATAAAGTGCAGGCTTTGGAATCATGGTCTGCTGTGACCTTCAGCTCAACAGTGCTCTTTATCAAGGCATTTATGCAGAAAGGGTTTTCATTTGAGCTAAGTTTGTTTGAAGCAGCGGGTCAGTGGAGACACGAGACTGAGAGTAAACAGAATCCAAATCAGCATCGCTCTAGGTGGGACAGTCAACAAAACCACATGACACGGGGCTCGGAAGGGAATGTGCTCTTTATTTGGGGAAACAGTGTCCTTTTCAGAAGAAACGCGGGTAGTGATGGACCGGGCAGCGCACATTAAGTACTGTAAGCGCGACCAGAGAGCCGCCTTTTCTACAGGGACCAAAAACAGCAGATGGACTGAAGGCAGGCAAGTTTGTCTCTTGCCTCAGTGTGGCAAGTTTGGGTTATTCGCGATGTTTTTGTTGTGGTGTCTTTCAAGCTGCTATAGCCGGAAAACGGCAGAATACTCTGATTAATTTACGGCGCACAAGAGGCAGGAGGAAATGGTGTGTGGAGGACAGGCGGACGTAATCAGCCTGCCGTCCCAGGTCACCTGACTGACTAAATGTATCCTGGAAATGCTCTGGCCTTCCTCGAGTCCTCATTTAGTGTATCTGGTGCAGCTGCTGGACCTGTGTGCTTATCATTCTCAGTACTGGATAGACTGCAGTTCTGGGCCAAGGGGGTTTGCAGTTAAGGGTCACCGGTCTGCCTGTAGGAAAAACTGTCTTTGTTCCAATTCCCTCAGAAGGTCTTCACTGGAGTCATGAACTGGGCTAACACGCTAAGCAGCTTCTTACTCCAATAGGCGCTTTGGTAGCTTGATCACATGACCCAGAGATGGGTCCTCATTGGACCACAGGGGCCAGGGAGGCTTCTTAGTGGCCCAAGCCCGAGCCTTAGTTGCCTGAGTATCATCCTCACATGGATGACAGGGGACAGCTAGAACCAGCAGCAGTGATGGGCCGGTACTGCTGAAGCTTATCTCTCCATTGGGATTCATCCACTGGCCTGCACTTCTGGGTCAACTCTGGGGCAGGACTGCAAATATAACACTAACTGGAGAAGAACTGTCAAGAATGTTACCATGCTTCTCCGGGCCACATTTCTGGTCTTATTCAGCTGGATTTAATAGTCGGGCAGAGGCTTATTGTATGAGTGGCATGAATGTTTGCTTACAGGAACATGCTGTTTCAGAGAAATCCTGTTTGGGAAGGTCAAAAATCGGCTTAGAGACTTGGGGACGGCCAAAAGGCCACCCCACGCTGAGGTCCACAGCCCGGCACTGGAAATGCTCTTCTGGCTGCTCCCAGAACAGATGTGAAGACTTAGGGATCGTCACAGCTAAAGTGGCATCTTAATCTCTGCTGTGTCCACCTCAGTGCTCGGGTACCTTTGGCACTGGGCGCTTAGTGGTTGTCAGTGATTCTGTAAACACTAACAGATCACCTCAGGAATCTCCGCAGGCTCACATCGCATCTGATAAAATATTGGCAACCTTTTGCTAAATGGGATTATAGCCAGAAATGCAGAATAGCTAAAGATTCTACTTAGTATGATTGGAATATGTCATTATAACATGGGGGAGTCTCCCTCAGAAGACACTGCCAGCCATATGAAGGAGTAGCAGGTGAATATTGGGCCCAGTTCAGAATAATATCATCTCATAGTTTAATTCACTGCATTGGTAATAAAGGAAACGGTGCTTCTGAGGTTGTAACTAACAACTAGGAAATATTCAGCTCATAGTTAAGAAGAATAGTAGTCACCTGAAGGGTAGGTTAAGACAATAGGATAATGGTAGTGGGGGTGGTGATCATTATCTCAGTCCCCGGGTAACAGCTGAAGGGGGCAGCACAATGCAAACACTGCCCTCAGCATGGACTCGCAGGCACAGCACTGCCTGTGTGCCCCTTCCCGTCTGGAATTAAATATCCCTCACTAAGGAGCTTCCAAACATACGCGCATCAGTGATTGTCCAAAGCTGTCAGATATGCAAATTCCTATATAAGCAGCATTCACAGACTGCCGAGCCCTGGATTCAGATACAGAAATTTAAATAATGCACAGGAAGTGCACTGTGGACCAGTAGAGGGCGCCTACATCGGAATCTGTGTGGCTTGGGCCAGGGTCAGGTTTTCATCAAATTCTCACCCAATAATTAACATCGCTGGTCAGTTTTTCCCCGTTAATAACCCTGAGACAATGAACAAACGCGAATGCATCTGTTCAATCATCCAACAAACGAGCATCCCTGACAACAGCTGATTAAAGTAGCACGTTTGCGCCTGGCTCCTTTGTCCTCCTACGGTGTCCGTACTTCTCCCCGTGCAGCTGTTCACGCCGACGTCACAGCGTCCCTCAAACGGCAGGGACGTGGCCCCATTGTTCCCATTCACGCTCCCCTCTTTGGGGAAACCCGTCCTCACAAAAGGTGGCATCAGCAGCGGCGTTTAAAAGATAAATAATCGTTCAACCAAGCGGCCCACCGGCCCCTGGACGTCATCTGGCCTCATTGATTAAAGACTGACCGATAAGGTTTGGTCCCTCGTGGTTAAAGTTCGGCAGAGGGCAGCCCGGGGGTATTAAAGCATCAAATTACATCTACACCATAAAAATGGCTTTTTATGGGGGGGTTTCCACAATCACAAGGCAAAGTGCAAAGTGGACAGCCCAATATTGATTTTAAGTCGTACGATTTAGTGTCCTAAGGCATATTTAGTGTGTCTCCTGAAAACGACCTTCCTTAGATATCCACAGTGTAAGTGGACACATCCTTCGGTCCAAAGTTGTCTCGGCAGAATCACCATATCGAATCATAGCTTCTCCAAAAACTTACATATTTTCAATTTTTTGCCATATTTTTAGCATATTGTTAAAATTAACCCAAATATTCAGAGGATTATTCCTTTACAAAAGTGTTTCAGTTTGGCTGCACTCATCAGGAATACAACGGCAGGGTCTTCCTTGAATCGGTGAACCTCTTGGACCACTGGTTCATTGGAGCACATCATGCATAACAACGCAAAATTCTGCTCTCTTTCCAAAAGGCATGTGATACGGCCATGGATATTTCCTCCTGTATGCTGAGATTAGCTGTTCTCAACATGCTCCTTTTTCCATCTTCCTCTACTGGGAGAAAAATAGAGGTGAAGTACTAACTGCCAGAAGGTCATCCTTCTGCTCCCAAGACGCCTCCTGAAAGCATCAGCATCTCAGGATTCCAGGGATGCAGAACAGCATGAAAAGCAAGTGGAATAAATTTGCGAGAGATTTTTCAGGTTTATGGTGGATATTTTTCGTTTGGTAGGGAAAAAAAATGTAATATTCTTTGTAATATTGTGGCACGTTTGGGGAGGAACAATCTAGCGTGTATGATTTGGTTTAGAGGATGAAAGCAAACATCTTGCGGCAGGGTCTCACTGGGTGTGCAGTGATGAGGGGGCGTTCCCAGGCGAGCCGAGGTTTCCGGAGAGAGACCGATGGAAAGTTTACAGCATCGGTGTCCGGCTTTAAGCTTTCCTTCATCACTGTTATTGACATTTCTGAGCTAAACCACCATCCCAGCTGTTCATCATTTATACTCTTTACCCATTAACGTACTGTAGCTAGATGTCCTACAACACATTAAATACTGAATCTTCGATATATCTGGAATTTTTTTTTTTACATGAACATTTTATTTATTTAGCAGATGCTTTTAGCCAAAGCAACAGACATTTTCATAATGCAGCACAGAGACATTTCAGGGGGTGGGTGCGTGAATGTGGGAGGTGGAGGGGGGTTCAAATCTCTCAGGCAAATGGGGCAGGTGCCCTTCCCTGTATACGGCATTGGAAAAGCAGAGTCAGTCAGTCCCGAGAGCAATTGGCCATTAAGGGCTGTGCTCAAGGGCCCAATGGTGACATCATTGCCTCTGGGATTTGAACTGGTAACCTTCTGATCAGAGACACCATAAACCCACTAAGCCGCACAACACTCCTGGAATGAATCATGCTTTTATATTTCCGGTTGCGGCCTGACCTCGACATGAGGCTTAGACGGTTACTCGGATGCGTGCAGGCGAGATGAGAGTGTGTGTGAGAATCAGCCACCGTGAACCGCGCCCTGCACTGTCCTACTTAACAACCAAAATAAAATGGCAGATCCTTTCATCACGGGCAGTGTGGCACCTGCTCCTCACTAGCTCCTCTTCCACTCTAAAAAGGAGAGGGCTGCCTTCCCCCTCCATAAGCTGTAAGCATTAAAGGTGACAATGACTGATACCATCATCCCTAAATCACCCTGCTGCATACTCTTACTTTAGAGGACGAGATTCGATTGGAAGATACGGTGCTGGAGCGAGTGCCCTGCGGCAGTCAGTACATTTTATGGCGCTTTACTAGGAAAATGTTCAGTAAACAAAGCATAAAATGGAATAAGGCAAGGATTCAGGAAGAGGGTTGGGAGGCGTGGGGTAATTGAATTTGCAAAACATGTCAGTATCCTGTTACTATGTGTGTGTGTGGGTCATGTACATATTACATTGTGGGGACTGAATGTGATGAAAATCTGTTATTTTGCATTTTGTTATGTTACTTAAGGCTAAGGTCAGGGCTGGGTAGGGTTAGGGTTGCCATTACTGGGATTAGGGTTTTTCCTATGGAAATGAGTGGAAGGTCCCCACAAAGGTATGGATGCAAATGTATATGCATGCATGCATATGTGTGTGTGAATGTGTGTGTATGTGTGTGTGTGTGTGTGTGCGAGCAAATGTGTGCAAATTCAGGCAGCACCTATGATCACTATCTCTCTGAAGCTGCCCAGCCTTATAAACCGGCAAAATGCAGAACCGTCACTTTGTATTCTGAAGTGTGAATAGAGACACCATTTACCTCTTTCCATATTTGGGGTGGGGGGGGGGGGGGGCGGCTTGCCTCTCCGTGGGGGGGAAACAGCTTGACCAGCGATTCTGGGTACTGAGGCAGCACCTGACAGCTTCTGTGCAAATGTCACCTTCCCTGCCGCTGACATTAAGAAGGACCCCATGATGATTGGGCGGCGAAGGGGGGTGGGGGGGGGGGGGGGTGGTATTGTGGTCGTTTCAGAGACTGTTTTATTTAAGGGATTCATCCAGATAAGCATCATATGGCCCTGGCTCTGCAGCTACAATATAAAATCATATTTAATTACTTATACACACAGGTCAGTCATTAAAAAAGACCCCCCCCCCAACCCAGTCAAAGGGACATCAGCACTTCCTGAAGGGACCCTCTGCCCACAGTCTTCTGATCTTAGTCCCCCCTGACTTAACCACGACCTCACGTAGTTTAAGGGCGTGAAAAGGGGCCAGTCTGTTGTCTCTGGGGCCCTGACTGAAAATGTCACCTCCCCCCTCCCTCCCGCAGATGTTTCAAAAACTAAATAAATAGCAAATAATATAAGGATCATGGGGCGGTGACCTTGGGGCCCCAGGAAAATGTGCGGTTTCAGTGGTTGGGAATTCCGGCACTGGTGAGTGAATGTCGTGAAGCATCCAGATGCACTATCACTCCCTGAAGGGCTTGGAATCCTCTTCTTCCTTAAGCGGGATCACCGAAACGCAGAGAGCCGCAGAAACCTGTCCGTGTCCAGCTCCCAGCTCGCGCGGTGCTCGGATTCATATAAATAATTAATGGTCCGAGCTTCACATAAATGATTTAAGATCATCTCATTTCAGGGCTATGAAATGCATTTTTTTTTCTGCAAAGAACAAAAATACGTGAGTGGGCAGGGGTAAGACATTTCCATTTAGATTTATTGCTGTGGCTCAAATTTGGTTTCTTCTTTTTAGATAAGCAAACGAGAGAAAAGGCCGACAGCAAGCGACAGAACGACCGAGGAGAGAGGCTTGTTATTCCTGATCAGAGCCCGTATCAAGCAGCATGAAATCAAGCGGAATTTAATGATCCAAACTCATAGATTTCCACACAGTGTGTGTGCAGATTTTCTCCATAAAGCTGTAAAGCAAAAATCCCACATAAGCAAAATAGTATTCTCATGTACGGAATCCATAATCTACCATATAATTTTCATTTAGACAGAAATATGAGTATAAATACCGCTCTCTCTCTCTCTGTGGGCTGGAGCGATCTTATCGTACAGTTACACAGAAGACTATCCAGTAGCAGAAATAAATTATTAAAGTCTGAATCAGAATGAAAAATGGATTGATAAAACTGTCATTTTTCATTCAATGTTTTGTCCCGCATAGCTGTTTGCCACACCCCTGCTAACATAAAACTCGATTACACAAAATGTATGTTTTTTTTTTCCTTAATGAGGGTTTATTTCAGCACCATATTGCAAACTAATCTACACATCATATATATGCAAATGTGGAATGCAAGTCTGTATAGGAATGCATGTCTGTTTTTATCAATAGCAAAATAAATCAATGTGGCATGTGGCAACTGAAGGCGGCAGCAAATGCCCAGCCTGGAGGATAGCTTGGACGGCATCGGTAGCTGGTGGGAGGGCCTGGATTTTCACCCACAGGGACACTGGTGTAAGGTAATGTGTCCTGTACCTTTAAGGCATAGTCTGTGACTGCATGCTGTAATTTTTAGGGTTGTAATAGATGTTGTGCTGCTCTGGCCTTTGGCAGAAGTTGACTGAGCAGCTAGCAAACGTGATGCTGCAATTACTGTACTGTCACACTGTGGCTATTTGCAGACTAAAAGTCTGATGTCGGGCAGGACCAGCGCTGTGGTTGGTCTGACTCGCAGGAGCCTCATCTAGAATCAGAGAAGCGTTTTCCATAAGTGTTACCAAGCGGGGTACATTTCTGTACTTGCAGATTATGGAAAGGAGAGACAGGAAAGGAAACAGTGGGTAGGGGAGTGTCAGACACGCGTCACCTGAAAGTGCCCAGATAGCGTACATCACCACGGAAACGTGCATCTAATCATCCAGGGCGGCTCAGTGGGACGACCTGAATTCCCACATGCAGGGCTGTGGGTTCGACTTCCTCTATATTCTGTCTGTGCATTTTTACGTCCGGAGTTTCCTGTGAATATCCTGTTTCCGTCCTGTGATCCAGGAGCATGTTGTTCGTGGGGGGGGGATTAGTGGCGATGAATCGCCCATAAGGTATGACTACGTGGGCAATGGGCTGGCATCCCAATCCTGGGATCGCCCCGCCTCTTTCCCGGTGTTTCCTAGGATGGTGTCCAAGCTGACTGTGACTCTGCGTTGAACAAGCAGTTCTGAAAGAGGCATGCATGAGTGAATGTACAGTGTACTGTAAACGGCAGATAAAAAGCAAAGCTCTGGATACCCTGCTCCTGGCAAATAACATGCACGTTTTTCTGCTCTTAAATTCCACCGGCAGTTGTGACTCGCGGCGGCGAAACAAATCCGATAAACAAAATAATATAATAAGCATCGAATGCGAACAGATATGCAGCCAGCCAGTTATGCTCTAAAACAAACTAAACAGGCTTTAAAATGCCCATTTATTTCCATTTAAAGGGCTAGGAGATTAACAATTAGCCTAACTTTAGGGAACGGGCGATTTCTAAGCACCAGGAGAATCAAAGAGGAGGAGAATTGGGCCGAATTGGTTACATAGACGGCAAAGAAAAGCCTTGAATGTGGTTATGTGTAGGCGTACGTTAGGCCCAATTGCAATGAGGGGGCTGCTGGGGCAGGACATCACACCCACTCTGGCTCCAGGGGGCGTTGTGTTGCTTAGTGGGTTAGGACTCATGACCCATGATCCGAATGTTGCTGGTTCAAATCCCTCGGTTGATGGTCTTATGCTTTCCCGGATCATTGAGCAAGGCCATTAACCCCCAGTTGCTCCAGGGGCTCTGGATGCTGGCTGACCCTGTGCTGTGACCCCAAAGCTTGTGTCTCATGGAGAGCAAGATAAGATAGATGAAAAGGATTTTCCCTCCGGAATGAATAAGGTGTCTCTATGTCCACTGCAGTTTTGCTAAAGGGTTTCCAAGACTGATCTGCAATCAGATCCTATTAAGGAAATTCTGTCTTTCAGAGGGAAACACTGACGTTGGTTACACAAACAAGGTCACCCTGCCTACACAAACTTCCATGTCAGTGACTTGAATACATTTTTCTCTCCATTTGTCCTGTTGGCCCCAGCATATGGGCAGCTCTCGCACTGTGACCCCACCCCAGCCGTAACCAGGCCTGTGGTGGCTCCCCCATCTGTCGGCAGGCTGACACCTGTGCCCGGAGCCTCGCCTCACCCCTGGGCACGCTCCGCTTCTCCCGTCTCCCGCGGAACCTCATTTCCCGGCTGGTTCCCGTGCGCTGTCCCCCGGGACGCTGTGGGTACCAGCGGAGCCGGCCTGCACGTTCTCGAGGAACGGCCCCCGCAGCGCTCGTTTCGCTTTAGATGTGCGAGTGCTCATTAATGCGTTCAAAGCGATAACGAGCCGTATTTGTATGACAACATTAGCATTCGCATTTGTGTTAATTAGCACGGTAAGTTAGATGATGCTTAGGGCCGCTTTCGAAACGCTAAAGCAATAAAGGTCTGCTTCTTCATTTCGGGGATTGATCGTAAAGGGGACACATTCGTTTGCAGTCGGAAAGTGATTTGGCAATTTTGAAACATGTGGCGCTCCCTTTCCACCAGCAGGGGGCGATGGTAGAAGTTCAGCTCTCCCTGGAAGACTAAGAGCTTCTTATGTTAGAAGCATTTTTCCGGTCAGTAGGTCAGCTCCAACATGACAAACTCGACTCTGTCCGTGACTAGAAGCCTAAGGAGGGACCGGAGTAGGAAAATATTCGCGTTTTGGAAAATGCAGGGGTTGCATGATCTGAAGATGATGTGAATGGACCACGCATGGACCACGTTCCTTCTGTCAGCCATCTTTACTAAGGGCATGTAGCCTCTGTGGGTTCCTGGCATAAACCAGCCAATCAGAGCAGACAATCATACTGCTTTTTGAGTGCCCGTCTTCAGGTAAGGACCTGAAAACCCCTGGTTCCAAAATCACAGCTATTCCACATTTATTTCTATGCCGCTATGTAGCACACAGGTAGGGGATCTGAGGGTGCGGGAGCAGAGCGATCTTATCCCCGCTGGGCCTCTGAGCCAGACCCTGACCCCCGCTGATCCCCCCCCCCCCCAAGCTTTCCTCACACATAAATGTTTATATTTCACCACCAGCACTCATGTCCAAATGTTTATGGGCTTGAAAGACAGATTGTCTGATGGTGGGACAATATGGCTGGATGGCTGGAGATGTTAAAGGAGAACTTTGGGAACCATCAGAAGGTTTCTAGCATGGTCTCCATGTGTTTGCAGGCACATATACAACTAAATGTAACGACATATAAATAAGCAAACATATACAAAAAAAAAAAATCTGTGGAAGACCCCAGGCCATAGCAGGATCCCTAGATCAAGTCTAAGGTCACATCCGGATGTATAAGGCATCAGTACTGTGTGTGTCATGTGACACCTTGACTGATTATGATTGGCTATGGGGAAGGCCGTACGAAGAGCATGGGAATTCTCTGTGGAGCGACTCTGTGACTGTCATGTCATTTATTGCTTCAGGGACCATCTATGCGAAACATGCTATGCTAAATGGTTTCAGATGGATGCCTGAACACATAACGAGATGTACAGTGATGAACGGTGACATGTGAAAAACACACGCGTCCTGCACGTAGACACTCCACTTTATATTGATTTCGTGATCTCAGTAAAGAACCTTGCGTCATCCATCCCCTTCTAATCGAACAATGTGCCCTAATTGTGCCAAATATCTGTCTGCTAAGGGATCCACACAGTCACGTTTTATTTAAGGTGTATTATTGCCCTTGACTGCGCCCTCTAGTGTCTGGGCCAAAAGGTGTTTCTGGAAGGGAATCACAGGCGATCCGGCATATTTGGCACTATCTCTGAATGTCTGAGGCGGCAGTTGACAGATACATAGTTTAGTAAAGACAAAAGTCCACAAAACAAAAAAGTATAAAATGATACCGAGCACCACTGCACAAAGAGTGAATACAGTTTGATAGCTGAGCTTCCGTCCCCAAAACACAGTCAGACCGTTTAGATACACTACGAGGTGCATTCCACGTTCTCGGAAGATAAAGAAAAAAGCAGAATTTAATGCTTAACGGCTCGACGCAGGCATACAGTGTGAGACCGTAGGTTTATATAACAACCGGCAGCTCCTCCCAGCGTCTGAAGGAGCCGACCAGATTTGCCACCCTAACTTCATAAAGTCACGCTGTACACAAACGCAGCCCAGACGGCCGGCGAATCGAGCTCGCTTCCCGTAAAGCTGCCCGAGGCGCTCTACCACAAGAGTCACACTCCTCCGTACTGAGGAGACAAGCTGACAGAGCGCGGGTTTGCGGAGCGAGATGCGCGCGTCCCCACAGCTGCAGCCCCTCGCCCTCCGCGTGGACCCGACGTGGGCTTTCCTAACGGATTCGGTGCCACCGGCCCGTTGGCTCAGGTGTGCGCGGGCCCCCCTCCCCAACACCAGCGCCGCCCTTACCGGTGAGACGTCCTCGGTGCTGGTCCCCACGACGGGCCGGCCCATCCACCCCCAGGCACTTGGGCTCAGTATGTCAGAGTCGCCTGCCTGTGAGCTTCCCGGGTCGTTCCTGTCCAGCCTCGTGAGCTGCAGTCTCCCCCTCGCTCTCTTCCACTGCAGCACTGCCGCTCTCCCGCTCTCTCACTCTCCCGCTCTCTCTATCCCCTCCCTCCCCCCCTGCCTCATTCCCCTCCTCCCTCTCACTCTCATCCCAACACCATCCACCCCCCCCCCCCCCGCCGCACCCCCCCCCTCCCCAGCTCCCGATTTGCCATGCCACTCACACCCGCACCACCGCAATCCCCCGCCATCTGAGGCTGGTCCCAGAGGAGCTCGGCGCACGCCGTCCCGGACTGGGGGCGGCGGAGCGTGTGCGTGTGCGTGCCCCACGCGTGTGGGAGGACAGGCGGAACACATGGCAGCGGAGAGGTGGGATGAGGTTCATGGCACACACGGCAGCATTCCGAGTGTGTCCGAGCGGCGTTCCAGGCCGGGGGTGTGCCGTAATGCATCCCCATGCATCAGTACCCCCCCACATACTCTCCCCACCAGCCTCAGCCTCGAATCCCCAGAAGTCACCATTTAAGTCGTGTACCATGCTAGAGCAAAAATTGCTGCAAATTTGTGTGAAGGTGCGCTGCTCAGCCAGGTCCAATCCCAGCATCGGCAGCGTGGCCCCTCCGCTGGGCCCCTGAGGAAGGAGCGTAAGCCTCAGTCGCTCCAGGGACCAGCTCACCCTGCTTTTGCAACTGTATGCTGCTTTGGATAAAAGTGTCTGCTAAATAAATGATTGTGAAAGATCATCACAGGAGGGGGGGTGAAGAGCTGAGGAATTCAGCATCAGCTCTGTTGATGGGGGACCCTTCAGATGGTCTTCACCCTTATCTGAAGATGCCCTTAAGAGATTCCATCCATCCATCTTTTAGCTGCTAAAGCTGGTCAGAGTCCTGGAGTTATTATTATTATTATTATTATTATTATTATTGTAGTCCAGCATCACTACACGTCTCCAATTACCACACAGAACCTCCTTTTACTCCGCTACCCCCGCCGTATCGATCGTGCCCTCAGCCGAGCGGCCAGGGACGCCGCTGCGAATGCCGGACTCGATTAGCCACCCATCTCGGCTCGCAGGCACTCTGCTGCTGCGCTTAGTGCCGCGGCTCCCTCTCGCTTCCTCAGGAAGGTAAATGATCCTCGGCCACAGGAGCAATAATGGCGCAGACAATGACGGCCCCCCCCCCCCGTTAAATGAGGGGCCGCTCCCCGGCCCGGGCGGCCGGCGATGAACGCTCGCAGGTGACATCGATACGGCCTCAATCACGGAAAACAGAGTGCGGCTCACGCAGCCTCTCCCTACCGCCGGCGTCCGGAAAGCGCCTTAGCGCGGGACTGCATGACCTGCACCTTCCCGCCTTCCTGCGATCAATGCGATTACACTCAAAAGCAATGCAGCAGGAATACATCAGCCGTTAATTCTGTGTTTTAAGTGTTGCATGTATACTATGCATTATATATTATAATGCTTAACTGATACCTCATTTCTAAATCTCTTTTTGATGTTACTGTATAGGCGGAATTTTATGTTTGTATCTTGTGGGCGGGGGGGGGGGGGGGGGGGGCAAAAAAACCTGCATCCTGTTTACGTTACATGTTAACACATGCAAACATAACCTATTATTTTCTACCTATAGGGTAGCAACAAGCCTCTTATGCAAAAGTGCAAAGTGTCAGCAGAGAACAATGCTGGTCTTGCCGTAATTGTATTTTCAGCTCAGGTGTCCCCACGCCCCCAAACCCTGCTCATGTGCTAGTGCCTAATTTTAGAATACATCTGACAATGGCCCTAACCAGATTAAATGTTTGGAAGATGGATAGATGGATGGATGGATAATTTGAACAAAGTAGATTCTGTAAGTTTGAATGGGAAAAGGTCAGATCGTTATCATCACAGTGCAGGTCAGGATGATCTACACCGGAATGCAGCAGAAATACACCAGATCTTTACTCTCCTGAACTGGCATTTCAAATATTATATATATAGAATATTGTTATATATTCCAAAAATGTAACTATTTCCCACTACAAATCTCTTTGTGGCCAATGCAAGAATTTCACGATAATCTTTACAAACCTTGCGACTCTCACTAAGAGGAATAGCAATTTTTTTCTAGATCAGATGTTTTAGGTTTTAAAGGGAAAAGGTCAGACTGTCATTCTTTGAGGAAGGCTGAGCATGAAGAGGAGGAGAGACCAGCTCCTATGTATCCCAGGCCGGCTCTAGACCATATCTAGGGGGGGCTTCAGCCAGCTATTTTTTTGTCTCAGTCCCCTACAGAAAAACAGTTTTCCTAAAACCATTTCGCGGTTTGTCCCAGATTTGTGCGTACATTTTGCACCCCGGACCTTGGGGTTACCTCTACTCTCAGCAAACGCAATATGGGGAGTGGTGCTCCTATTTCTTCTGAGGGTTGAGCCCCCTAACGGTGAAATCACCCCTCTTTGTTTGTCTCTTGCCCAGAATTTGAGTGACTTCTTCATAGCTAGATTGTTGCTTTGCTGACTTGCGAAAACAAAGTGCTAACCCCGAAGCCTAAATCCTTCCTCTCACACAGTTGCCTGTTAAGCAGAATCCCTTACAAACAGCCCCCTGTAAAGGATTCTGTGAGTCTCACACGGCGGAGATGACGATCATTTATTCATTGCACAACCCCGCTTTCGGATTCCCCTGGTCTGTATGCTGTCTGTACTGCCTGCCATTGTTGGTCTTTACACAAAGCTTAACAAAACAACAACACAGAAGGTCTCCCTCCTATAAGATTCCATGCAACTGATCGTTATTTCCTTCCTCAGATCCGTTCACCATGCGAGATGTTTCTCATGTGTGGTTCCCCAGTGGTGAAACGAGCTATGGAAACATGATCGGTCAGCGGATTCCCTCTCTACCTTTGAGAAATGCCTCAAGACCTACCTCTTCCAGGAACTCCTCTACCAGCCTGATGCACCTGCATGTTCCCTGAATGTTCTAAATGTTGCACTTTCAGCTGATTTGAATAACTTAGTCTTATTAGGTTCTTGCTTTGTTTGGTAAATGTCGTATAGCCCCTTCTCCTATACTCCTTATACTTATAACACAACACACCCATGTGTGGGTGCCTTGGGGTGACTCTGACGTGAAAGGCGCTATATAATTGAATTGAACAGAATTTAACTTGTATCTGGGCAGTCACTGGAAGCTCGGCCTACCTGCCCTTAGGCCTAGTTGGTTCCTTAACAGCTGTATGTTTGTAATGTGTGTAATGTGCCTCACTGTACGTCGCTTTGGACAAAAGCAGCTACTACATAAAATAGATGTAAATTTCTTTGGAAGAATCAGCGCTCCAGCATCTGAGAAGGAGCAGCCCAAAGGTAGCAGCAGCTTCTGATTATCTGCAGGCCCGAGAGGCCGCAGTTATCAGGATGCCGCAGTTACTGCGTGAGTGCCTGCCTGCACCATCCTCCACTGCAGCCGTGTCAGTAGCAGACTGTCCTCTGGCTAGGCTGCTGCCAGCCTTTTGGGAAATCTCTCCACAGGAAATCGGAAATTCTACCTTTTAAATATTTACACATAGAAAGATAGTGTTCGGGGATTGCGGTGGAACGTCTTGTGTTCTTATATCTCCAGGGCTGGAGCTTCAGATCCTCCTTCTGCTTTATGCTTTTCTCCGGTACTCCAAAGACAAGCAGTCAGGTTAATTGGTGTCCGGTGCCCTGCGACGGACTGGCATCCTGCCCAGGATGTACCCCTGCCCCGGCGCTACCTGGCTTTAGGCTACAGGGGACCGTGACAAGGATAAGCAATTGGGAGATCGATGTAAACATCTGCTTTGCTCCATGGAAACAGAAACTATTACCGCCCAAAAGTACTTTTACAGAGGATTAGCTTGATGATTATAAATTGGTTGTAAAAGACGTTTAAGAGGGTTATGAGCACATATTTTGACCCAGTGCCACTTTCAGGCTTTGTAAGACTATGGAATGCGCACAGAAATCCCCCCCCCCACTACCTGCATCCATCTTCCCTACACACTCATGCTACACAGGGTCATGGGGGTCCAGAGCTTATCCCAGAAGCTCTGCAGACACCCACACCATTCACACTGAAAGCTTGGTAGCTCCAATTTATCTCAGCATGTTTTGGGACTGTAGGGGGAAACTGGAGCACCTGGAGGAAACCCCACAATGACACGGGGAGAACATGGAAACTCCACACATAGAGCTGAGGCGGAGGCTAAAACCCTGGTGCCAGAGGTGGGAGGAGACCATGCTAATCACCATGCTAATCACTATGCTAACCACCATGCTAATCACCATGCTAATCATTATGCTAACCACCATGCTAACCACCATGCTAACCATCATGCTAACCACCATGCTAATTACCATGCTAATCACTATGCTAACCACCATGCTAACCATCATGCTAACCACCATGCTAATCACCATGCTAATCACTATGCTAACCACCATGCTAACCACTACACTACCCCACAATATCAACTCATCCAACCTGCCAATATCCCTTTCGGGAGAATACCTGTGTACCCCAGGATGTGTTTTATGCTTGAGAAAACCAATCCCAGCTGTGGGCGCATAAAGATCCCCCCCCCCCCGTGAAACTGACGGAAGCTTCTGGGCATTTCGGCTATGCCGCGGCTTCGACCGGGGGCCGTATTTACCGATATGTGTCATCGCGGGATGATTAACTGAACGTGAGGCGTACAGGCATGCAGGTCACTGCCTGACATCAATCCCGCCCGGGACACCCAGGGGACATTCCGATTCAGCTACATCACAGGAACACAGTGGATGCCATTCAAATGCTCAATAAACAAGAAACTGTAAATCCGGAATCTGTGAATCACAAAGGTACCAGCTGGGTATAAAATTACCGGTACAAAGCAGCCGAAAAACAAGGACAGGAAATGCATTCTGGGTGTCCTCTGGCAGTTTCGCTAATTCAGTTGATTGCAATGAACACTGAACACTATTATAGCAAGCAGGACACAAACAGGCACATACACTGATGCACACACATATACCGTATAATATGTAATATATAACGAAATGCAATTACTGACTAATGTTTACAGGGGCACAGAAATCAAAGGGGACGTGTACCTCCAATATGTAATAGCTTCATTCCTCCCCCAATAATAGACCTTGTATTTAAATTAGCAGTTGTGCCCCCCCCCCCCCCACCCCGCGCAATATCAAACTCTCTCCTACACTGTAACCTGTAAGTCAGATGTGTCTTGTAAGCAAGCTAGTTAGCCCTTTAACGAACATGCTTCACAGAGCACATGCGTTTTTATTTATTAATATTTTTAGTTTAATACAAGCGATAATGCATCTTGTGCATCTGTGACAGAGATCGGCCATTTAACACACACACACACACACGCACTTAGTCATTTACAACGTTGTAAATTTCCATCGAAGTATCTCATCTTTAAGTGACCTTTGAGTCTCTCTAGAAGAGGGACTGTACATTCAAGGCACTACAGTACAAGCACTGCTAACGTGACACAGCTGCGGGCGACACAGACTGCAGGATTGTATTCAGAGGTGGCTTTCTTGTTTCCGAGTCCCCGCTCAAAATAATCACCCCCCCCCCCCCCACCAGCAGAGCTAAGAGATGGTAGCAAGCTAGCTGGTTAGCGGAACGTGCCGCTTCACCATTTCGTAAATATGAAGTGTGTTTACAGTATTTAATGTTTAGTGTAGTGACCTCGAGGGCCCCACTCGTGTGGTTGGTGATAAAAACACCGCCTCCAGTGTTGGTTCTGTTTTAGGGGTAAGGAGAGACCACCGGCTCCCAGCCACGTTATGCCTGTGTGACCTCCTGAATTAACCATAAACTCTAATACGTAAGAGCTGCCTTTCTTTACTCCGAAAGCTCATTGCAATTAAGCCAATCAAGTTAGGGCCACCTAATTAGTGAGATTACTGACATTAAGTCTGCATTCAATCGTCATGCTTCTTGGTCTGCATGTTAATTAATCTGTCAGTGCCAGCAATGCAAGACCTAGTGAGTCTATTTTATGGGCAGGGAGTAAGATTATATAGAGAGATTATATTAATGTGTCATAACAGTATTCATTAGCAATCAAGCACAGAACTAATCAAATAACAAGGCTACTTTCCCACTCCTTAATGGCAAAAAAAAAATGCTACTGTATTATGCGTGTTGTCTAATTGAATGCTGGGCCTTAATTTGCCATCAGAGCTGAATATCTGCATTAATAAAGCGACGTAAACAGAGTCGTGATCGATGATGGTTCGGGGAGGATCCCCGGAGCTATGAAAAGGCGAGATCGACGAGGAAAAGCGTGAGATTTTTCTCCAGCATGTTGACAGGAGGAAGCCGGTCCAGGGAGAAGAGCTGACACATACGAATTGGTGCTCTGATTTTGACAGAAATTCTCACTTTGGCCAGAGACATTAATTTGATGAAATGCCAATCAATTCGCAGGCCTGTCCTTGGGCACTGGAGACAGAAATTCTCCTTTTTACTGACAATAATAAAAGCAGGCAGACTCTAAGAGACCCTGCTCCCTTTTCTTCATGCCCCACCCCTTTTGGCCTAGCCAATAGGAATCCATCCTTTCCGCTGTCTGTTTTCCAGCATTCCACCCTCCCTGTTCACTACAAGCAGGACTGGTCAATTACATTCTGTCCCTGTTTCTCCGTTTCTGCCATAATACAGCAGGAGGCATCTGTTTCAAGCAGTGGACTTGAACAGCACCTTAAGCGCATAGCTAGATAATAGTTACTCCTGTACTCACTATATATACAACAGCCTTTAGCTATAGCAGTAGTTCATATGCAGGTCTAGAGTCAAGGCAGAAAACAACTGACACACTATCAAATATTATACGACTTAGATTGAAGAGCAGTAAAACACAAATTGCTTGGTTAGCATAATTATGCTAATAATGATTCATAATTTAAGAGTTTCGTGACTACCCATATTTTATTGCACGCCCTTAAAACACAATAACAGATTCTTGTTTGAAAAGGCATTAAGATCTTATGCCTGAAGCGGGATTTCAATTCCACCGTGAATACGCAGTCTTGAAGCAGTCTGAACCTTACTCTAGACTGACGATAAAGACGGCAAAAAAGATCTCAAAAGAGAGGGGTCTACAAAACATCAAGCAGAACAGACCGCGTAACCCCCCACCCTCATTGGCTTGTGTTTGTGCACTACCAGCCAGTCATCAGTCAGGGAAATTGCCTGAAAGGAGTCAGGTGGGTGCTGGCAGCTCCTGATTGGCTGCTGCTGGAGCTCAGCATGCACGACAGAGCCTGTCATTTATCATGTCCCGACGGTGAGCCTGGCCGATTATTTACGCCGTCGCTATTCTCCTCCCCCCTCCCGCCGTCCGAAGGGGCAATCCCACCTGGAGGACAAAAGCGGGGGGACTATTCCATTATCCAGTCATCTTTAACTCCGCAAACACGTCCATCTGCGACGGTGACGGCGAGCCACTCCGCTGGAGATGCGAACTACGGGGCAGACATTATGGCCGCTGGGTGACACTGACCGCCAGCCAGCCCCACCTACGTCAGCTTGTTCAGCAGAGCTTTTATCCAGAGCTGGGTCAGCCGGTACCTGGAGCAGTTTGGGGTTAAAGGTCTTGCTCAGGGGCCAGCAGTCTGCCATCCTTGGGATTTGAACCAGTGACCCAGCACCCAAACCTACTGAGCCACACACTGTCCCCAGTTATCTCCTCTCTTCTTACCTCCTCATCCACGGACAGCAGCCCTGCTGAATGGAAGGAAATCTCCATATATTAGGAGTGAGGGCGTTATCACCGGTGGAGGCCAGATCCCAATCAGAGTAACGGCTCATTATCTGCTCATGCAGAATGGGGATTCCACAGAATTCTGCTTTCCCCCTCTCCTTCTCCCTCCTCCCTCCCTCTCTCCCCCGCTTTCTTTCTCTCTCTCTCCATCTCAGTCAAGACCCCCGCTCTTTGCCTCCAGTGTGAAATTCCCAGTGAACTCTTTGAACTGGACCATTTTTTTGGTGAAACCGCCTGCCTTGCTGTAACTGCATCAGTAATCCGCCTGCCGCTCCCGTAATAAAATCTCATCTCCTACCTGGTGCGAAAACAAAATTATATAAGCAATACATGAAGACTTAAGACTTCAGATTGGATTAAAACGGGATAAAACAGCTAAAACCTGCATTTTTATAAGTATTTCGAATATCTTACATTATCATTGTGTGTTGGATGTTTGCTTTTGGGACAAGCAGTGATTTATATAAAAATACACAGCTGACACCAAAATATTACGGTTCCTGCCAAGTCACTTGTCATCGTTGGTTTCATTTTTACACTTTTAATCACTGCCTACGTTTTATGCGTTGAATAAACCATCAGTAAAAAAAATGAAATGGGATCAGCTAAGCTTCTGTACATTATGACCTGTTTTTACTTACCTCACTAGGTAGCTATAATGTACCGGGCTAGCTGTAGTGTTCATGAATGTTATTCTGAAATCTAACATAAACGGTGGCAGTGGTAGCTTAATGCACAGTCGACTTTTCTGTTCAAAATAGGTTTGTTCAACTTCTTGATTAACGAAGTTTCCCGGTTGATCATACTCACAGGCTTAACCTTCGTATCCACAGCGATCTCCTGAAAAAGACAGAATGAATTTCTTAGTAAAACTGTTTTGATTTGTTATATTTTAGCTGGACTAGTAATCAGCAAGGTATTCAGATGTATTTGATGATATTCTTCATATAAACTGTCACTGCTGTAAGTTTGACAGTTTTATGACATTTATATTAAGATAAATATAACGAAATAGCCAGGAAGTATCCAGAAGAATAACATATGTTATAATATATGTATATGCATGTATGTGCGAGCGGGTATACCTATCCTTATGGGGACACAGTGTCCCCATAACATGATAAATATCCTTTTTTTTCCCTTATGGGGACCAGGAAACCGGTCCCCATAAGGGAAAAAAAACTCTATTTTATAAAAATCAGTGACTGCTATAAAAAAACTAAAAACGCAAAAACTCTTGTATTTTGCTTGGTTACTTATGGTTATGGTTAGCGCAGGGTGGGTGTTAAGGTTGTCATAGTTAGCGTTAGCATTTTTCCTATAGAAGTGAATGAGCGGGCTCCATAAGGATAGGTATACCCTACATATGTGTGTGTGTGTGTGTGTGTGTGTGTTATTTCTATATATACAGTATATAGAAATAAAGCATCACCATCACAGTAAGTGTTGCAATTCTGGTGGCAGCATTATGGTATCTGGTCATGCTGCAAGTTTATCAAAGGTTCTAGAATATGAGATGGGCTGTGCACCACAACAAATTTGCTGAAGCCTTTACTGCAAATGCATGGCATTTAATCGGGGTGATTGCATACAGATTCCAGCACAGCGGCATCCTGACCGCGACCACGGCGGACCATCATCAGCATGGATAATTCAGAGGCATGAACGCTATCTTCAAATGCATTGATGTCAAAACACACATATAGACGTAAGTGCAGCACAGTGTGCTTTGCTCCAGTGAGTGCGTTTAGCTGCCACGTGTGTCCTTTCGGTGTTGGATGGGCCTTTGACGCCACATCCTGTGTCTAACACGCGGCAGGTGGTGACGCCGGACCTGGGAGGCAGGAGCCGCGCGCAGGAAGGTGTCCGTCGCAAGTAGCACACGCTCCTCTTTTGATCTTTATCGTTTCGCTACGCAATATCCTTGCATGAACGGCATTTTTTTTCTCAAATATTCTTGCAGAAACAGTTTTGAGAGAATGGAAGATTACAGCTCATAAATGTTTCAATTGCTACTCAATAGAACAGGTGAAAATTTCATACTGCTGCAAATCTGTCCCAGGGATTATAAATAATTTCATTTTCAGGTTTCTTTCTGAAGCACTTTTTTTGGGAGCGGAATTATTAAAAACAATTTTTAATGATTTATTACTGGTGTTTAACCCCCCCCCCCAGGCCAGGAAAACTGAAGTCGCATTCACTGAGGACCTGTACTGCATCCTTAAGCATGAATCCATTGGTATCAGTCGAACAATTATTCACGGAGAAAGACGGTGTTTTTTTTATGTAAATGTGGAAAAATATAAATTCACTTGAGATAATTTGAAGCATCCATTTATGACATAGCTATAAGTAAATATTAATTAAAGAATTAAAGACTCCCTGGTTTAAGTGAGATCGGCTAATTGGTATGTCACAGAGTGTTGATTCATATATGCTACAAAACCAATTTATAAGTCTGCAAAAAAAAATTTTTAACCAGTTACTAATATTGAGTGCGGCACTCTCTACTTCTCACAGCTCTGCGTCTCCAAACGAAACTGACACTGGGTCGATCCCAAAGGTCAAAGGGCAGCATTGAGAACATCGACTTTGTAATCATCTCTCTCAAAGACTGGACATGAGAAATCAACTGCGCTGTAAAACAGCCCCTGAGATGCGACGCGCACACCCTGCTCTAATTACACGCTCTACACATCAGCAATACCCAGAACGCGACAGTAAACTCCCACAGATTATGTCCTCCTAATCGAGCAGCTCCAAGAGTAAACCAAAGCTGGGCAAAGCTGAATTTGTGTCGTCTTGTGGCTATGAAGTACGGAACATTATTACCCTGAAAAAAGTCAGGCAAACAGCACCATTTTATGAATGCATTTATGTCATTTACACTGAATTGCATGTTTGTAATCAAAGAAGTTCTTAAATATGAAACCAGTAGATGGTTTACAGTACAGTGTTAGCAATTGACGCTAATTCATCCATCCATCCATCCATCCATCCATCCATCCATCCATCCATCGCTCTTCCAGCCATTTATCCACTATAAGGTTGTTGCACGTGTGGGGTAGGGTTAGGGGGTCTAGCTAATTTACACTAATCCACAGTAAAGGATTGTTTGTGGAGATTAAAAAGATCATATTTACTGTATGAGAATCATTGTTATTGATTAAACTGATACCCTGCACTTCAGTCAACTTCACTGTATATATAATCCCTATTGCATTCAATCTTAGGTCTAGCCACTTAAGGTTCCATTTATCAATAATATGACACGTTAAAGCCATTAAACAGCAGGCAGACCGTAAGTCCATGGGCTTTGTTAGTTCACAGTATTAAAAGTACAGTGCATTGTTCATAGGCTTTTTCAGTTTAAATCAAAGAAACAGTGACTGAATGACACCCGGTGTTCTTGAGGTAAAGGTAACATGGTATGACATCATTCAAGCGCGAGGCTTGCTGGTCGTCCATGCGCACCGACTCATTTTTATCCCATATGTGGAAAAGCCCAGAACCTGAACCGCATAACACAGCAGAATCACTATGGACTAGCCCTGCATTGTTAGGGCTGCTCTGTTCAGGGACAGATAACAAGGGGGATCATGGGAAAAAAAGACCTTCACAATAACACAGGGTGTAGGTTGGGTTCCGGTTCTGCCCGTAACAAAAGGACACACAGCTATATAAACCAGTAGGGAGGGTTCCTGGGAACAGAGAGGATCACCTGACACACTCCCCCTCCCTATCCCTAACCCCTGACATTTCATAGGTGGGGATTTTTAAGCCCAGATGCCCTGTACTCGCAGAGCTGAAGGAGTTAAACTTACACAACGTCCCTTCACGACACCTCTGAGCCATGAAGGAATCTTGTGTCTAATTTGCTGCCGCTTTCCACGCCGTTTCCATGCTGTTTCCGCGCTCATTCCGACGCACCTTGATGGATGTTCACAGGCTGTTTTTCTAATGAAAAGAACATGGTGATAAAACCAGACCGGGGGCTTTTAATTTGTCTGATTGCGGCCAGCCTTCTGTGGGGAGCAGAATTGCTTTAAAAAACTGTGTTTCCAGAGAATTCCCCAGGGAAACCTCCCAGGAGGCGGTGATCTGGGTGATGAGTGATTCAGGGGATCCCCTCATGGCACACGTGTCACCTTGGGGCCGCCCCTCTAAGCCCTCCATTTCTGTTGAGCAAGCAGATTTGAGCTGTGGTGCACCCAGCTGTGTTATGGTAGTCACCCACTGCTTCCCCCCCCCCATACCTTTCCACCTGACTGAGGGACAGATATGTTGTTTCTGGAGCCCAAATCGAAAAGTTGTATTGGGCCCCCCCTGGTGTACTGACTATTTGTTTTCACCATGGGGCCGAAACATCACCATTGCTGTCTCAGTACTGTACTGCTGGTGTTTATGAGGTCTGCTGTGGCTTATAAGCATGATACCGAGAGCAATGTGGCAATATGCCTCCCCTGAAAACAACCCCCACCTCCCATCGACAAACGGTGAAGCACCAACACAGGGTGAGGGACCAATAGGAGACGAGTCACTGACAAGGGTGAGGCACCCACAGAGCATCAAACACTGACAGAAGGCTAGGCACGGACAGAGCATGAAACACTGACAGAGGGTGAGGCACCGACACAGAATGAAACACTGACAGAGGGTGAGGCACCGACACAGAATGAAACACTGACAGAGGGTGAGGCACCGACAGAGCATGAAACAGTGACAGAGGGTGAGGCACGGACACAGAATGAAACACTGACAGAGGGTGAGGCACGGACACAGAATGAAACACTGATAGAGGGTGAGGCACGGACAGAGCATGAAACACTGACAGAGGGTGAGGCACTGACAGAACATGAAACACTGACAGAGGGTGAGGCACGGACAGAACATGAAACATTGACAGAGAGTGAGGCACCGACACAGAATGAAACACTGACAGAGGGTGAGGCACCAACAGAGCATGAAACAGTGACAGAGGGTGAGGCACGGACACAGAATGAAACACTGACAGAGGGTGAGGCACGGACAGAGCATGAAACACTGACAGAGGGTGAGGCACTGACAGAACATGAAACACAGAGAGGGTGAGGCACCGACACATAATGAAGCACTGACAGAGGGTGAGGCACTGACACAGAATGAAACACTGAGAGAGGGTGAGGCATGGACAGAGCATGAAACACTGAGAGAGGGTGATGCACCGACACAGAATGAAACACTGACAGAGGGTGAGGCACTGACACAGAATGAAGCACTGAGAGAGGGTGAGCTACGGACAGAACATGAAACACTGACAGAGGGTGAGGCACCGACACAGAATGAAACACTGAGAGAGGGTGAGGCACGGACACAGAATGAAACACTGACAGAGGGTGAGGCACGGACAGAGCATGAAACACTGACAGAGGGTGAGGCACTGACAGAACATGAAACACAGAGAGGGTGAGGCACCGACACATAATGAAGCACTGACAGAGGGTGAGGCACTGACACAGAATGAAACACTGAGAGAGGGTGAGGCATGGACAGAGCATGAAACACTGAGAGAGGGTGATGCACCGACACAGAATGAAACACTGACAGAGAGCGAGGCACCGACAGAGCATGAAACATTGACAGAGGGTGAGGCACCGACAGAGCATGAAGCACTGATGGAGGGTGAAGCACTAATAGAGCATGATGCACTGACAAAGGGTAAAGCACCAATAGAAGATGAGGCACTGACAGAGGCTGAGGAACCAACAGAATATGAAGCACCGACAGAAGATTAAGCTCTGATAGGAGGTGAGGCATTGACAGAGGACCAGGTACTGCCCGACGTTGCAGCACCAACATAAAATACAGCATTATCTCTCCTGTACTTAACTACCCCACCCTGCCTTGCCCCATTAAGACAGATCCAGACTGTGGGCTGAAATAAGGCCCTTAAAGCCACGCATGGGTCCAGCCCGGCCCGATTTAACCCACAGAAGCTGATGATTGCTTCCTTATTTTTAGCTGCGAGAAATAATTGGATGCCCCCCCCCCACCCTTTTTATTTGTGGCCCCCTAGGAGAGCAAGGCGTGTGGGATGGACGAAATCCTCCGCTAATTAGGTGACCAGGGGACCAGGCCTTGTTGTGCTAGCCGTCCTCCATGCCCCTGAGATTTAGGCGAGCTGCAGATAGAGATCTAATCCCATTCCCAAATCCCATTCCCATTCCCACATCCTGCAGACTAATGAGATAAGAAGAGCTCCACGCCGTGAGATTCACATTTTACACATTTTTAGCGACTGATTTAACGTGGATTTGGACAAGAAAATTCTCTCTCTGAAGAGGGTGTTGAAAAACTGCAGGCAGAGTGGCTGAGCTATTCACTACAAATACAATTTAGGTACTCGATGCTGGCAATTTAAAACTAAACCTTTAATTCAGAGCTACTGTCCCCTTCGGCGTTGATTAAATCAGTTTTATTCTGTTTACTATTTCATTGTGAAGTATCAAAGTATCAATATTGTCATCTTCAGCAATATGATGCATAGAGTCAGACACAGAGATGGAATATCGATCTCTTTGGTCACAGTGCAGCCAAACAGTAATAAATAGAACATAAATATGTAAGACTTTTAAACCTGATATACTGAGACACGTACATAACACAGGAAAATACAGTTAAACATACATTTTAAAGATACAGTTGTGCAGATAGGCAATGAAACTGAATGAACAGGAATGTGGAGTAAATCGATTTTGGTTATAATGTTGTGATTTCAGTGCAGTATGTATCCCTCATGTTAGCTGGCCAGCGAGGGGGGGGGGGGGGGGGGGGAGTGGAGGCTCACAAGACATCCAATCACTATTGTTAGTATATCATCTTCAGGCTGCTGGGCTGCTCCACCAGCCAGTCGCCTGAGGTCATCGAGTTTGGACAGCAATCACGTCTATTTGGTTCTGTTTGCCTGGACACTAACTGCAGCTGTTTCCTAGTGTTTGTCTGGGCAGGAATCACAGCCGGTAACAGCTGTTTGTCCGTACGGTAATCGTACTGTTTGGTATCGCTTGTCTGGGTAGGAATCGTAGCCATTTGCAACTGTTTTTCTGCACAGTAATCGAGGCCTTTTAGTGCTATTTGTCTGGACAGTAGTCGTGGCCGTTTGCTAATGTTTGTCTGGACAATAATCTTGGATGTTTGTCTGGACAATAATCTTGAATGCTTGTCTGGACAGTAATCAAGGGCATTTGCTGCCGTTTGTCTGGAAAGTAATTGCTGCTGTTTGCTGCCGTTTGGATAGTGATCAAAGCTGTTCACTGCCGTTTGGATATTAATCGAGGCTGTTCTCTAGCGTTTGCCTGGATGGAAATCGTGGCAGTTTGTGGCTATTTGTCTGGACAGTAATCAAGGCCATTTGCTGCCATTTGTCTGGAGAGTAATCAAGGCTGTTTGCTGCCATTTGTCTGGAAAGAAATCAACGCTGTTAGTTGGCAATTGTCTGGGTAGTAATCGAGGCCACTTGCTGCCTTTTGTCTGGAAAGTAATCGCAGCTGTTTGCTGCCGTTTGTCTGGAAAGAAATTGTGGCAGTTTGCAGCTATTTGTTTGGACAGTAATCAAGGCCATTTGCTGCCATTTGTCTGGAGAGTAATCAAGGCTGTTTGCTGCCATTTGTCTGGAAAGAAATCAACACTGTTAGTTGGCAATTGTCTGGGTAGTAATCAAGGCCACTTGCTGACTTTTGTCTGGAAAGTAATCGCAGCTGTTTGCTGATGTTTGTCTGGAAAGAAATTGAGGCCGTTAGCTGCCATTTGTCTGGACAGTAATCAAAGTCGGTAGCTGCCGTTTGTCTGGATAGTAATAAAAGCCGTTTGCTGCTATTTTTCTGGAAAGTAATTGCAGCCATTTTTGGCTGTTTGTCTGGAAAGTAGTCATGGCTGTTTCCTGCCATTTGTCTGGACAATAATCAAAGTCGTTTGCTGCTGTTTGTGTGGACAGTAATCAAGGCTGTTTGCTGCCATTTGTCTGGACAATAATCAAAGTCGTTTGCTGCTGTTTGTGTGGACAATAATCATGGCTGTTTGCTGCCATTTGTCTGGACAGTAATCATGCCCATTTACCGCCATTTGTCTGGACAATAATTGTGGGCATTGATGCCATTTATCTAGATAGTAACTGTGGCCGTTTGCTGCTGTTTGTCTGGACAGTAATCAAGACTGCGGCTTTTGTCTCACAGCTGTTTGGTGCTGTTTATCTGGGCTCATTTGGTCACTACATCTGCTGGCAGATGAGTGTTTTTGACTTTCATTGTGGCTCCGAGAAGAAAAATGCAAGCATTTGAATAATTCAAATGGTTAATGTGGAAACGGTCACTGGGTAGATCTGGAGATGGTTGTCTTCTCTGCTGCCTGCCAGCAGGATGTGAAATCATGTCGTTTATTTAATTTATATGACCTTGAGGGGGGTTAAAATGGCTGGTGAGCAGGGAAACTCAGAGTGAGGTTATTAATCTGCCAAGAAAAAAGAGAAAAATAAAGGGAAAAGAATATGGAGGAGAAAGGGAGGAAGTGAGGGAATGAAGTGCTATGTTTTCATTGTCTCTGATTGCTCTCTCTCATTAGGGGTTTCTTGCAGAGCAGCACAGGGGCCAGAACCATACAGCACATATGTATGTTACAGTAAACGTTCTTACACCTCCACTTCTCCAGACAAACCGTTACAGATGCTGTGAAGGATTTTATGCTCACGTGTCAAAGCAACACATTCATTCGCTCACTGTGCAGCATGCTGTGTAGTATTGTCAATTTATATTTATTTACTATGGAATTCCATGCAGGACTTTCCCTGGCATTCTGACTGGTGCTATCTATTGTCTTTTGTTATGTATTGCTACTGTTTTATTACTGGTAAACCATCTTTTTTACTGTCTAAATGTGTGCCTTGTGCTACTGTAAGCCTGCAATTTTCTTCAGGATTAATTGTGTATCTATCTGTCTGTCTGCCTGTCTGTCTGTCGGTATCACACTGAGGGCATGTGTTCCCTCACTCCATTAGAAGGAAGTCCCCAAATTTTCCTGCCGCATCCACATGGCTGTAAACCACGCCCCCCCCCCCCCCCCCCCCCACCACCACCACACCAATACTGCAAGGAAGGGGGATGGTGTGGCAGCCCAGCTACCCGGGAGACACCATGGTGACCGTGGAATAATTATGGTCTGCATTAAAAGGGTAAGCCCCAAATGGCTTGGCGGAGAGGCAGGTCCGGAGGGCCGGTGTGGGGGTGGGTGTGTGTGTGTTGGGGGGCTGTCAGTGTCCTGCTGTAGGGGGGAGTGAGACAGCAAGGTGGCGAAACGGAGAGAAAGCTGGCAGATCCGCAATGCAGGGTTTCAGTGCTGAGATATGAGGGGAGCCACAATCACTCGCTCACTCACACACACACACACACACACACACACTCACATGCGCGTGTGTCACACTCTCGCGGGGAAACCCCAGCTGCTCCAGAGCTCGCGGCGGCTTCGTTTCACCGAGCATCTTCCCCCAATCTGATGGGAGAGATATTAGGTATGCTAGGGCAGGCAAGACCTCAGGGCTGCTGTGGTGGGGGAAGGGGGGGGATGGGCAGGAATTTGTGGGGGGGCGTCTTCCAGCTGTGAGTAGCCGGGGCAGTAAACAGAGCCGGGTAACAGCAAGACATCCATGATGGGGGCAGGGATGCCAGGACACTTGTGTTCCACTCGCATCTCATCTTTCCGCATCTTAGATGTTTTAGACACCTGTGAAGATTATCGCCTTTTAAAAAGGGGTGACAAATGGCTGTGATCTAATAATACGGGGACCCATGGTACGCGAGTCACAGGTGCAATGCTACCGTCGACCTGCCCGACAGCTGTCAACAGGGGGCGTGTTCATTAAGGAGTTTAGACTAGGTCACGGATTTCCAGTTCCAGTCCTGGAGAGTCAGTTTGCAGATTTCCCTGCTCAAACACAGCCACTCAACCTGGTACTTAGCTGTGTTTGGGAAATCTGCTATGTTGGATTCAAGCCCTTCATGAATGACCACAACTGGGGAACCCTAGACTAGACTAGATGCTAAACGGGGAGAATTCAGGCGGACAACTGCCCTTCGGCAGGTATAGATCTTCCCGGGATTATGTGAGCAGGTACGCAAGCCTTTAAATGTTAAGCCTGTTGCTCGTTTGCAATAAAAGGCCGTTTCTAGCACCGTGTCACCTTCTGTCAACACGCTGCAATCAGCTGCTGCTCTCAGGAAGTCTCCAGACAGGCAACATTCATGGTGATCAATGGAAACATCCCCCTGGGTCAGTTTTAACTCTCAATACTTGTACTAAGGAGAAATATGATTTAAGGAGCAAGTTGCTGCTACGTGAGATTTGATTACAGCGGCAGATATCATGGCCGCTGCTCAGATCCATCCATCAAGTGCACCCGCAGGCGTCCGTTCTGCCCGCCTACCTCGGCACCTTGCTGAGCCCGAGATATAAAACAGAATGACATCAATATGTTTTCACAGTGGCTTAAACGGCACACCAACATCACGCGAGGCAGGACGCGTCATTTCCCATTTCTATTGGCCTGACCCGGGTTAAACATGCAGATTCAAAGGAAGAAGGGCACCAATGGGATTCTGGGAGGTGGGCGGAGAAAGCGGTGATGTAATGCAAAGGGGAGGGGCTTCAATGCGGCAGGTGCCTTTCGATGGAGGTGTCCGTCAAAGTAAGCAGAAAACAGCCCCGAGATCTAAGCCATTTTTACCCTCAGTCTCTTTCTAAGCTTTACTGAAAATATTTTTATTTAGATATATGAATCACAACATTTCCTGCAAATTACTTTTGACTCCTTTATACCTAGATAATGTTAGGAAATTGACATGGTGATTCTTTCAATCAAAAGGTGAACTTTCTTGTTTCGGGGTCTCCACTCATAAAGCCACTTTGGGGTCCCCTGTCCTGTTCAGATGTTTCAGAAAATAAATAAATAGCTAGTGAGTGGAGTAAGGAGATGGTAGCCTGCTAGCTGGCTAGCAGGATATGCTGCTACAGCATCTCCTAAATGAGTAAAACATGTATTTAATATTTAGGGTAGTGACTGTGTGTGGCCAACAGTTGGCCCCCCAATGCTCAGGGGCCCTGAGCAAATGTATAGTTGAAGGGCTGGTAAACACCACTGACCCTCTGAATTGGTAAAACATGTTTTTCGCTGCCGTTTGGCCCCAAGCTTCTTATAGACATGAGATCAAAAAGCAGCCCACTTGTAGCTGCCCTGCGCCCAAACATCAGCCAAACTCAGACGGTGATCTCTCTATTGCCTCCATTTACGTGCTGAGTGACGAAAGTTTGATGTTTTATGGGATCTTCCACATTTGATCATATTTCATCTCCGCACCAGCAAAAAACGATGAGACCCAAGGGTAGGGATCTGATGACGTTGAAGAATTATTAAATATTACAGTCATACTTCAGTTTTAAAAATCAAGTGCAAATGCAGTCCAAGATGAGGCCAGGGCCTGGAAACATGCGGATGAGCAACTTTCACAAGGGCGAGGTCCTTCATGACATAAACATACAAAAAAGGTTCAAACTAAAACAAAAGATCTGAAAAGTGATCTGATTTACCTCCAGTAATGTTAATATTTTACTAACTGAATACTAACCGGGTAATCCCCATAATTATATTATGCTGCCCAAACTCCCCGTCTTTGCTGTCCTTTGAAGCTCTGATTCGCCAGTGTCCTTTGAAACTCGCCGTGACCGGAGGGGCTGTGTGAGGCTGCCGCAGACAGCCCTGCAGTACCGGCGCCATTGCTCACGCACAGAGCAGAGGGGAATACATCATGGGCAGCGTCTGCGGGCCCTTTAAACAGGCCTCTCTGACCGGCCCGGGATCACCTTGGCGTTCAGTATAACGGATCTAATTATCCTGGTTGATGTGTCCCAAACACAAGGACAAAGACTGGCTTTCTGCTTGCCTCCTTAAAAGAGCAGGAGGAGTGGAAAGTGAGGGACCATAAGTTCCAGCAGAGAGATGAGAGAGAGAGAGAGAGAGAGAGAGAGAGAGCATGTCAGGCCTCTGTGCAGGAAGTAACTGAGCAGACGTCAGATACAAGATGAACAAGGGTTTCCCGCTATTTGGGGACGCACCAAAAATCATGAATGACAGGGCAGATGAATTAATCTACCTCCAGCAGATTACTGTAGACAAGCACCTAAAGCAAACAGACGTGTTAGACATCCGTCTCTGTAAGAACATTTATGTTATTGTACACTGGTGCAATAATGTTCCGGTCATTCTATTATGGCTAGAAATAATCTCTTTGAAGATTTAACATGGTATATGGCATCTCTGCAAATACTTCGACATATTTTGTATGATTATTTTATTTTCATTTTTATTTTTAGCTTTATTTTGTACCTATTAATGCGCATTGGAGTCACAGTAAAAGTAATTTCACTATGTTACACAATGACAATGAAGTGCTGAATCTGGAAGACAAACATGGGAAGGTTGGTACAGGGTGTCTGTCCAGCACAATGGCTGATAAGATGCAGGTCAAGGTCCGAGGGCGCTGTGTGGCGCAGTGATAGGGCGTTGCGGTTGAAAAGTCATCAGTTTGAATCCCAGCTGCATCCCCATTGGACCCTCAAGCAGGGGCCTAAATCCCTTTTCTTTGTTTTCAAACAAAGGGGCTCTCATCCGGGAGGTTTCTGACCGGCCACCATCTCTAGACTCCTTATATTAGTAAATAAACCCTGCCATGTCGCTCTGTAGTTCCCACTGCATGAAGACCGTTACCCCGTACACATACATAATGCAGCCCTATAAATTATTTAAACTCACAATATACAGAAACCTAAGATGATTACAAACAAAAGCCATTTTTGCGTATATTTGTGCTTTGGAAGAAAAAGTGTCAACCAGAGAAGGTTAAAGCGCAAGGAAGAGACTCCAGGAGAAAACGAACAAGGGACAGTTAGGTAATTAGTGACGAACAATAAGGGAGGCCCGTTACTCCAAGAAACACTACAGCTATATAAAAGTAACAGTGATTTACAGTTTTCTGAACATTACCCAAGTATATTAAAATTCATGCTAGCTATTACATTTTGAATGAGAGTATAAAATGCATTACATTACTGGCTCACGAACCTATTTTAGAATCTGGCGTTAATCATAAATGATTTAATCACGAGTCGGCTTATGCTGTGTTGTTGCTGTTTAGACTGAGTGCTCCTCTGATCGCTTGATGGAGCTTCTGCGTTTGTAAACCATTCCTCTCCACCCTAGGGGTGCAATAAATATTCAGCACCGAACCACTGTGTTCTTGCACCTGTTTTTTTTTCCTGTTTGTAGATGAGAAGGATATCCATCATCTTCTGTGGCAGAAACAGGCGATTAGACTCCGGAATTAATAAACATAAACTGCTGATTAATTGCCTCACTGTAAGTCTAGATTGCTATCTAATGTACCATAAAAATTAGCATTGGTATAACTAATGGTAAAAATGATTTGAAATTGAAACTGGCAGCAACGTGATTGGACAATATCTCATATTTGTAAAAGATAAATACAAATATGACTGGCATCCATTCTGAAATTAGATTTAGCCCATTAGTAATCTCCAAGATGTCTGGAAAACTTGTATATTACATTGAAATAAAAATATCTAGACTATTTTAAAGAATTATTTGAACCCAGACATATGACGTTTTTCTATCCTATACAGCAATAACAACTGATAACTTGATCAGCTGATAACTTGATTAATATGAACAAGTATAACTAATGAGAACATTTTAAACTACTGTATATATTGTTTAAATCAATTCCTGCTACTTAACAAGTAATCAAAACATACGTACAATAAGTGCACGTGTCTTAATAACATCAATTTAAATGATGCATTTCATAGACCAAACCAGTGAAGACATACAGTTGTGTTGTTAAGACAAATTGTGTCACATGACCACATACAAAAATGTGAGCTACATGCATGTATTTGTTTATATCTACAGATGTCAATAAGTAGATTGAAGCGATTAGACCGATTGATAAAGCAAGGAGCAAAGGTCACTTTGGACGGACGGACGGACGGACAGATAGATAGATAGATAGATAGATAGATAGATAGATAGATAGAGGTACTTTATTTAGGAATCTTTGTCATTGCCCAGAAACTGGAGCTCCTCACCCCAGGCTTCCCGTTTTAGAGGGGCAGCGCAGGCAGGCTGGCACGTCTTACAATCCATTAGTGCTAAATGGATAACAGGATCTTCTACTCTCACCACGGGCCACTAAACACCTCCCACATGACCTCACCCCCCTGGGGGGGGGGGCGAAAATAGTTCGTGAGCTGCATCAAGATCTCAGCATAGGCCCTGACTGGTTCCTCAGAAGGCTCTGGACCAGTCCATACAGGAACCTGGTGTCTGTTCAGCCACCGTGAACCTGAGTGCTGTGTGGTTCAGTGGTTTAGGATGTTATGATCATGAGGTTGTTGGTTCAAATCCCAAGGTTAGCAGAGTGATGTCACTCGTGGAGCTCCAAGCAACCCTTAACTTGAACCCTAAATTGCTCCAGGAACTGTCTCCCCCTGCTCTCTCAACTGTATGATGCTTTGGATGATAGCGTCTGCTACATGAATAAATCTGTAGGGGAGGTAAGTGACACAAACCTACTGGCTGTTTAGGATGATGCTGCACTCGCAGCTTTCACACTAAGCTTACAGATGTAAACACTTGAAAGTTTAGCTCCTCAGAACGACGAAATGATCCGTACAGTCATCTGCAAACAGAGAGGGATTTTCACGCTATCAGGCAGCATCGGGGTCTGCAGTGGAGCAGAGTGCTTGGCTCCCCGTGAATTTCGCCCCGAGGGAGCCCCCGCATCTCACGCTGAAGATCTGCAGAATGGAGATACTGTGACCTTCAGCTCCATCGCACGTCGGCCAATTTACCAGAAATGACGTCAAAGCGGCATATTATAGAAGTAGCTTTTTGTGTGGGACCCAGGAACATGGATTACTGAGCCTGATTCCATTAAACCCCCCTCCTTAGGTGAAGGACTTTATACACATCTATCGTTCTTCTTTTCTGCTCTAAAGAAATACTATTGTCAGTGAGGATTATGCTATAAATGACCATAGAAATTTATAAAAGAAAGAAAATAAGCTGCCAGTACCTTATAAATGATACTTTTAAATGGATGTTTAAAGCAATGATTTGGCATAAATCACTGCCTCTTTATTCTTCACTGGTGTTACCTGGGCTGGTCACCCGAAAGGTAACAGCGACTCAGAGGTTTAGTTTCGTTTCTTCAGCTTTGAGGAGCCGCGCCTTTAAATTTCTGCAGGACTGGACAGTTCCTGCGGCAAAATTATTCAGAGTTCGAAAGGTACAAGAATAGATTCACCAGCTGTTCAGACCCGCAGAAAATTAGAAGTCGTGGATCCTTATCGTTGAAGAAAAGCCCGGTGGATCCTGACAGAACTAGTCACGGACCACTGAAAGACATACATCAATCAGACTCAACCCCTGAAACCATTTCTAACGATCCACAGCATCCCGTTCTTAACTCGCAGGCGTCTCCAGCAATAAATATCAAACCAAGAAATTTATACCTTGCCGAAGATAAATTCTTGAGTAAAAACCTTTTAAATTACTTACTCATGATAAAAAGTAAAACACAAGCTGACTTTCTAAGTGTTCTGGAACACAAATGGAAGGTTGATTTACCATACAAAATTGATCGTTAAAATCAGGACTGTCTTTATTACCAAGGTGATAAATTGTATCACCGTTGCTTCTCTTGCAGTGAGTGACTTACGACTTTGACATTTAGATCGTTTCTTTGCTACAGTGAGAGCATTAAATGCTGGACTCAAAAGGAAGTTTTATTTAGTTCTTAAAGTAATAAAAGTACAGCTTCTTGATTTCTTGATAAAGATCAATTAATCAGACACAAGATAATAGCAACAATCTGTACTGACACTCTGTTTCGATCAATCAGATCAGGAAAATTACCATACAGTACACACCCCCCATTGAAATTCATGCTCCCATCTGTTGGGGAGAGAGAAAAAAACCTGTTCATATTTTATTAACAGACTTTGTTAACAAGCTCAAGACAAGCATGAGTTTGACGATGATCATCTACATATTGCAGTCATGTCTTTGATAAACTTTTGACATAATGTCCAAATTAAGCTTCCATCCATCCATCCATCCATCCATCCATCCATCCATCCATCCATCCATCCATCCATCCATTCATCCAAGCAATTTACAACTGCAAATGGATTAAATAAAAACGATTTCATTAAATATATTACATTTTCATTATGGTAAGATAGTGATGTACTAGCACAGTGGTTAGCATTGTTGCCTCACACATCTGGGACCCTCGCTTTAGGTCTCCATCAGCGTTCCCTGTGTGTGGAGTTTGCATGTTCTCTCTGTCTCTATGTGGGCTTTCCTCTGGGTACTCCAGTTTCCCCCTACAGTCAGAAAAATGATGCTGAGGTTATTTTGAATGACCAGATTGCCCATAGGTGTGAACGGTGTGCCCTGTGATGGTCCGGCACCCCATCTTGGGCTGTTCCTTGCTTTGTGCCCATAGTCTGTGAGATAGGCTCCGGACCCCTCCCCCCATGAACAGGATAAGTGGTTACAGAAAATGGATGGATGGAGACTTTAGGAGGTATGTTTTTTTAAAAAAAAGCCTAATCTCACTTTGTTTCTCAGTACACGTGACAATAAAACATCAGCTTCAAATAGTCTATGGGTTTGATTGCTCATCCTCCTTTCCTGTCATTCAAACACTAAAAGCAAATAATTGTCTATTTTTACTATCTCTTGATCTCTCTATCGCTCCTCATTGTCTCCGTCTCACTCTGTCCCACTAGTCGTGCCACCCAGTCTTGTCTCTCTTTTTCTTGCTAAAAATACATTTGGCCTTTCAGATCGGTCTGCACATATATAGGACTATCCCGGCCACGTAATTATAGTGAGAATTGTTACATCTTCTGTACGATATTTTAACTGCCTTAAAGCTGTTAACAGACATCATCGGGAAGAGTCAGCACATTGACGGGGGATGCTGGTCCAGGTGTCCTGTTATGGAGGCTATATAGAGAGTCATAAAGGTATGTTACGATCTTCCGTTCAGATGTGGTAATGGCGGATATAGCGTGGCAGGAAAATGTAAAGGATAATTAATATTGGCTATTCGAATGCCAATTCGGGACCTATGCTTTTATAGTAGCCATTCTGAGAAATGTCACAGGGGTCTGTAATTCTCGGTGGTGCATGTCAGTGCTGCCCTTTGCCGAGTCCCCCTCAGCAGTGCCGGTCACACTGGCAGCTCTGCCATCCGTCAAGCACCCGGTGCCGTGCCGGGGAAGTGTTATTTTAATTAAAATGAACAAACATTTTAACGTGTTTGTTAAGCGTCACGTGCCGGAGTGCCATCCCTCTGGCGCCCCAACAATCGATCAAGGCAGTGAAAAGAGAGGAGAGATCGATATGCAGCAAGGAAGTGCGTCGTGATCACGGAGATATCAGCGGCGGGCGGTGAACCGTCATTAATTGTAAAGTGTTTCATTTGGAGCAGCCCAAGGCACAGAAAACCTCAGATTTTCTGATAGGCTGCTTCTAATACCTTTCAGGGAGTCGGTGAGAGGTGCCGTTACTGCAGTTAGCATCTTCATATGCCATCGTTCGCTAATTATTCAGAAATTTCTGAGCTTATTAATTTAATTGTCAGATCTCCTTATTGTCAGGCTCTCATCCAGCTTTTCGTACATTAACTCGATATATTAACTCATTTCAGAGCTGCTTCTTAGAGCAGATGGAAGCATTGAAGTGAAAACGTGGGAAATGCAGATTGTGCGATGCTGGAATAGTGTGGCGCTTGTGAGATGCTCCAGGAAGCACATTAGCTCTGACTTCAGCTCTGCTCTGCAGACAATACAGGCGAAAGCACCATACATATCATTTACTTTCCATTATAAGACTTCTTCCAGAAGTAGATCAATTCCACTGGTTCCCCCCCCCCCCCAGTTATGAGTTTAGTGTAATATCTCCCAAATCCCCCTGAACCTGTACACTCTGTCATTATCTACAGGTAGGGAACTAATTTGTTAGAAATGGGTTGTGTGAGTAAAAGCAAACTTCCAGCTGCCCTGAAAAATCTAAATCTTCAATCCACAATTCTACAGTTCATTTGTTAATATTAATCCTCAATATAATTTCATTCATGCTTTATGAATAGGTTATAATGTGATATTACAAACGTGGGCAGTTTTTACTGTAGACTTTTTTTTTATGGATATTAGCACTGAGAGGAAATGCTCTGAACAGGTTAACCTGTTGATCCAAGATATTAGGATGGTGGCCTTGCATGCTAATTGGAAAACGGTGTCATGTCCCTGACATATTTCTTTCATTTTCCATTTTAATGCCAGAGTTGTATAACCACGTTACATAAAACAATGATGAAACACTGGAACAGAGGTAGAGCAAAATGACTCCATTTGTGAGTTTGCTGATGAGAAGCAAATTAATTAAGCAAATTAACACTTTCTAACAAGAAAGTGTAAGGGTGTCCAGCCTGGGTCTATTCCTGGAGTTAGGACGGTGTGTGTGATCAGGAATTCGCCGAATCCCAAAGCTGGGAGATTGATCCCACCATTGGGCCCTTGAGTAAGTCCATTAAAAATTGAGTGCTCTTGGAATTCTGGATGCTGGCTGAACCTGCCCTCTTACCCCAAGTTTGCTCTCATCTGTACATGTCTCTCACATGACAGAACTGATGGAGAAAGACAATTTCCCTGCAAAGTATCACTATTCATTTGTATTCTAATGGTCAAGCAGGTTTCGGGTCACTCAGCCATAAATAACCCGGCGCAGAACGTCAAGCGAAGGACATCAGCAGCCTTGACACGATCTGCTGAGCCTGTGCTTCTGCTGCTCGGGGCGGCCTGGAGGAGGCAGCGAGGCGTCATGCTGTCACAGGGGCATGTGTCCCGTTTGCCGATCGGTCTTTATTTCAGGGAAGCGACGGTGCAGAAAGTGACATCGCGCTGCGCTGGACGCCTTCAGACAGGCCAAGAAAGCGAGCGAGCCTTGGCCGTCCTCCAGAACGTGGCGGACACAAGCCGCGATGAAGACCAGCACAGGTGCTGATGAGGATGGCTCTGGAGAGGTCCAGAAAGCTCCGGAAAGGTGAGGGTGACACGGAGCCAGCTAGACCCAATGGCTCAGCCCTGAAGTGAAGGTTAACTCTGCACCTACTGCCACCTGCACATGAATTATCCCCAAGGGCAACAACCAGCCACTATTAATTATATTAATAAGGACAAGACAAATACCCACCATTATCACCGTCATAATTGGCCCTCTTCTCCTTCATGTTTCATTTTACTTTAGATGTCCAAAATCATCCTGTTTAGAGTATTCCTGCCCATTAACCTGTGCCTTCAGGAACAGGATGCAGGCTCAGTGTGACCCTCCTAAGCACTATGGGAAACAGAAACTGCTGCCTGTATCCATCTGTCTGTCTGATCGTCTGTCTGTTTGTCTGCTACCTGTTTGCCTGTCTGTCTATTTCTGCCTATCCCTCTATCTGTCTGTCAAGTGCTCAGTACCAGCACGGAGTACAACACTCAGTCTGTCTGTCTATTTGTCTGTCTGTCTGCCTGCCTTTATCTGTCTGTTTATCTGCCTGCCTCTGTATGCTTACCTTCCTGCCTAGCTACCTGTCTGTCTGTAGTATAGCATTCAGTAGCAGGCAACGCCAATCCATCTGGATAAGGCTGGAGTTACACACGTGACACACAGCATTAGCTTGACTGTTCAGGGCAGCCGTCAGCCTGCAGGAGCTGGGACATAAAAAACCAGAGCGACTCCAGAATCACAGAAATGAAAACAGAGGCTTATTTGCCTTCTGTACAAGTATATACTGGGAAGCAGCACAGTGGTGCAGTGATTAGCACTGTCGCCCCCCACCAGGGTTCCTTTTGTGTGGAGTTTACATGTCCTCCCTGCCTTGTGGTGGGGTTTCCTCCAGGCCCTGTAGTCCTCACGCAGCCCAAAAACATGCTGGGTTGGCACCCTGTCCTGGGTTATTCCCTGTCTGTATCCTCTGGGATAGGCTCCAGACCTCCATGACCCTGCCTAAAGCAAGGGGGTATAGAAGATGGATGGATGGACGGATGGATGGAGACAAATAGACATGATAGTGAAGCCTGGGGTCTGAGCACAGGGTCAGCTGTGCATCTGACACCCCGGGGGTATTTTTCGGGTGGGTTAGGTCCAACGGCAACATGACTATGCTACTGAGACCAGGGCTCGAACCGGCAACCTTCTGATCACATGCCCATCAGCATAAACTGCTGAGTCATGCAGTACTCCCCTCTAAGTCAGTAATATCTGTTTCAGGAGACGCCCCCCACTCCCCCTGCACAGCCTCCCACTGTCTCCCATGAGACTCAGCAGAGGAAATGACACGTGAGCTTCCTGTTCACTGGCCCCGCCGCCGTAGCGAGGTGCTCAGGGCGCCAGTTCCATATGACTGACTGCCAGTGACGTCCGCTCTGATTTACAGCTTACAGAGAGCGTAGTCCACCTCTGCTCTCCAAAGAGCGCGTTCCATTCAAACATTAAAGCTGTGAGTCAGTATTTACATGCATAATTTCTCAATTTATTTTCTGACAGTTATGCTTTACATATGATCAAAATTTAACTCAGTAAACCATTTACTGCACATATCAAATCTCACGAAGGCGGTTAAGAGCATGAATTTCTGCCATCTGGAATCGTAGGACTTTATTTATGATTCAGCAAAATGTCATGAACTCTGAGCACTGTTTAAATCAGCGGATTCTGTTTAATAATGACACTTCATTTCGAAATCAGAAGCTATTCTGTCTCTCTGTCTGAACCAGCATTTTCACAAAAATAGCCATTAAGCGACATTATAGAATGTGAACCTACACAATATGTTAGGACCCCACCGCTAAAAGATACACATCTCAGACACAAATTTAAAATGTGCAGTTTTAAAAGGTCTCCTAGTCTTTTGAATGAGGTAACAGCAACGAACACTAGTACATACTGGTGCTTTGTGTTAATTAACAAACTGGCTGGTGCACGTGGATGCAACCGCAGAGTTAGTTTTTCCATTGGTGTTAATTGAAGGTTCACATATAAACCACACTGTTCTCATACTAAATGTCACTCTGCATTTGCAAGTCAAATGTATGTCACAGTCGAACCTTATTAATAATCGTGAGAAGTATTTTTTTGATGCGTTCCTACAGTAATCAGTGTTGATATGTGTGTGGGCTGTAACTACCATACACACACGTTCTGTTGACCTGCCCACTCATTAATTTTAATGAGCACAGAAAGCTCTTCCTTCCAGAAACAGAATGACATGAACCATGCCGTAATCATGCCAAATGGGCTTGGCTGAAAGATTTTTATTACTGTTCTTTCCCCTTGGAGGAAAACAATGTGTATAAATATTAAAATATTAAATATTAAAACAGCAGACATGGAAGGTTCAAGAAATCCTTAGCATTGATTTACATCACATGGACAAAAGTATTGGGACACCTGGCCATTACACCCACAGGAACTTTTATGACATCCCAGTCTAAGCCCGCGGGCATCAATGTGGATTTTTCTCTTCTGGCATTCTATTCCAGATATTGGAGTCTGTCTGTGGGAATTTTTGCCCCTTCATCCATCTGAGGTCATGGAACTGATGTTGGACGCGAAGGCTTGGCTCGCACTCTCTGTTCTGGTTGTTTGATGGGATTGAAATCAGGACTTTGTGAGGGACAGTCAAATTCTTTTACACAATACTCAGCCAACCATGTCTTTATGGACCTTGCTTTGTGCACTGGGGCACAGTCATGCTGGAACAGAAAAGGGCCTTCCTTCTCCAAACTGTTCCCACAAAGTTGGAAGCATAGAATTGTCTAAAAAATGTCTTGGTATGCTGAAGCATTAAGAGATCCCTTCACTGGAACTATGGGGGCTAGACCAACCCCTGAAAAACAAGCCCACACCATTATCCCTCCTCCAGCAAACTTTTCACTTGGTACAGACAGACAGCTAACATTCTCCTGGAGTTCAGTGATGGGGTGCTTCACGCCGCTCCATCCGACACCTGGCATTGCACCTGGTCACGTGAGGCCTGCATGCAGCTGCTCGGCCACGGAAGCTCCCAGCGCTGAGGTTAACGCCAGAGGAAGTTTGGAACTCCGCAGAAATTGAGTTAACAGATTGTTGGCGACTTTTACACACTACGCGCCTCAGCACTCGGCGACCCCACCCTGTTACTTTACAAGGTCTGCCACTTCGTAGCTGAATTTCTGTTATTCCTAAATGTTTTCACTTTCCAATAATACCACTTACAGCTGACTGTGAGATATTTAGCAGGGAAGAAATTTCACAAACTGACATATTGCAAAGGTGGCATCCCATGACAGTACCACGCTTGAATTCACTGAGCTCTTCAGAATGAGCCAGTCTTTCACAAATGCTTGTAAACCCGATTGCATGGCTGGGTGATTGATTTTAAATATCTGTGGCAATGGGTCTGAACGAAACACTTAAATTCAATGATTACGAGGTGTTTCCCCAGACTTTTGCACATATATGTTTGAGGAGTTTGGGGATTTGTGGCCTTTTCCAGAATGTTATGGGTTTGAATCCCATGCTCAGCTGAGTAATCGTTTCACTGTTGGGCCCTTGAGCAAGGCCCTTAACCCCACCTGCATTAGGGGTGCTGGGTGTTGGTTGACCCTGAGCTCTGGCCCCAAGGTTTCCGTACCTGTATCTGGCTCTGGACAAAATACATTCATTTAGCGGAAGCTTTTGTCCAACACACATTTCTGAGAAAAGAGGATCAGGATGTCCTGGTGGAAATAGGGGTTAAAGGCTTGCCTCTAGGGCATGCCAACCCTGGAATTGGGCCCAGCAACCCATCACAAGCAGTCCTAACCCACTGAGCCACACACAAAGAGTATATGAGGTGTGGGCAGTGAAGCCAGGCATCACAAGGCAGATCCCTAAGGAACCACCTGAGGAACATAACTGAGATAGAAACACTGGCTGTGTGTTTGAGGTAGCCTGCTGTCACACTCAGGTAGCGGGGTGGGGGGGGGGGGATGGCGTCCAGCCACTCTCCCTGGTCCTGAAGTGGCGGGAATTCAACTGTTTCAATTTTTGGCCCATTGCATTTCTGGCTAATCGAGCTAATTTGATTTTGGAGTAATGTAATAATAGATGTCAAAATGGCATTAGTAGGTTGTTGTGCTAGTTAAAGGAGCTGGACTTGAGCCCAGAAATGTACCAATGAGGGCAGCGGGTACGGTGCCCAGGGAAAGACACTCATCATGAAAAATGAACTAGCTAGACGTAGAAACGGAGGGAAACATGCGTTTGTTAAACAAGGCAGATAATAATAGTATCATTTGAAAGGCTGAAAATATTATTTATTAATGTGTTTGTTTGATTGTTTGCCCCCCAAAAATGGCTACTTTCTCAGCTGGGAAAGCTGGAGAATTTTTTCTGAGACTGTTAGTCAGAGTGTGTTGCATCCGAGAGCGGGACATCGTCTGAACCGCTCTGCAGTAGCGGAGTCGGGCCTGGAGGGATCCGAGCGGGAGGCCAGTCAGCGTACACTTTCTACATGTGGAGGGAGTCGTGTTGGACCCCGGCCAGCCTGCTGGGCCTTCAGCCGAGGGCAGGTCGCTGAGACACTTCAAAGTGGCTTCGTGTGGGACCATCCCCGGCAAAGCCACGCTGGGGCAGCTTCTCCAAGCTCCCTCATAAAGGTTCCGGGCGTGATGGTGCCGTTCTGCTCTCCTGCCTCCAGAGCAGCCTAATCTTCTGCCATCGAGTGTCAGGCCGGGCTTGGATTCAATCAGGTGAGGTGAACTTTAAAGTAGGATTCGGTAACTATTTTGAAATGCAATTTGCAAGGGCAGAATCCATAAGTGTGTTCGCCTATGTGTGTCAGGCTCTGACTGGCTGGGGGACGCGGTCGGAAGTTTACTAGCGATTTCCAACGGCTTTTTATTCCATCAAGCATGCACTAATTTCATTGCCAAAAACCACCAGGCCGATCATTTCAGCAAGAAACACCAGCATTGCTGCGGTATCTTACTCTTCAGATTTAATCAAAAGCAACAGGGTGCATAGGGTTCCATTTAGCCAACTGGTGTCGCACAATTCTTACAATCCACCCACAATTTAGGGACGTCGGATATACGGTCTTTCCCAAACAGGGTCACAATCCCAAAAAGTGGAACAAGAGGGACTATTAATCTTGTATTTAAGGCAAAAAATTCAACATTTAGTGACTAATTTAGTGACTAAGACCTACTTTTGCTTGTGGGGGGGGGGGGGGGGGGGCAGGCCTGGAGTAACTGAGGGAAAGAAACCCACAGGCATTGTTTATTTGGAGTAGATTTCTGCTGCTAAAAGGGTGTGTGACACTGCACCTGTAATCAGCAGGTCACTGGTTCGAATCCCTTAATTTCAGTGTCGTGCCCTAAACCCACCAACTGCTCCGGGGATTGTCTGACTCTGCCTTCTCAATGACAAATCCCTCATTTTCAACTACTTTGAGGGCTAATGTTCTGCAGAACACCTCAGTCCAGCCCAGGTTTGGCCCGCAAAATACTGGACAGGCATTCTGACCCAATGGCGTCTGAAACAGCCCTTCTGCAGCCAGCAGAGGGGGTCCTATCGAGCCCTGCCCAGTGAAAAGGGCAGCCTCCCTTTAGCAGATCTGGGTTATGTTCACTGAAAGGCACAGACCTGCCGGCACAGGAGGGGAATGGGAATTCAGCACAGAATTCATTTACGCCGTCCTTCTCAGGCTCTCGCCATTTTATCTTGTCACATGTCAGCCATCTTGAAAAGAGAGCCACCGTAAAACGAATTACACCTGTCCCCTTCTTATGTGAATTTTCAAGTGCCTGACTTTATGAAGTGCCAAATAATTACATATCATGGGCAAACTGAGATAAACGTCATTCATTGGAAACCTGGGGGGAAAAAAACGTTCTGTCAGGTGTGAGGAACCAAGCAATGCTTCAGTTTTGAATTAAAAAAAAAAGTGTGAATAATGATAGACCGGCGACAGCGGATCTCTTACGATGGTTTCGACGGAGCCCCCCCAGATGAGCCTTACCAGAGCAGCAGGGGAAAGGCGGCTTAACATGAGTACAGTGTGCAGGTTCAGAGCAACCAGGTGACCCTGCGATCGAACCCGGAGCAGCTTTTACACTTTTCACTTGGTTAACCATGCAGACCTGACAGCCTTTAACTTTGAGTTTATTTCACTTCTTTTCAAGATTTCACCTTTGTGGTTGCAGCTTCTCCCTGTGATGAGATGCTTACTGACACACCACCCATGGACTGTCAGGTAACCAAACATTAAGGAATATCAGTAATGCGGTGAAGTATCTTGAAATGCAACAATCGGCGGCGGCGTTTATCACCACTCAAACCACGCATTTGTGTGAGGCCCCCTTTTGGCCACAAACAGTCACTACACTACATTAAATAAATACGTTCGTGATCCATTTTCCAAACCGCTTATCCTACTGGGTTGCGGGGGGTCCGGAGCCTATCCGGAGCCGGTTATTATCTTGAGCTAATAAAACTAGCCTAGCTTTCACTACGGGTGTGATCACTCAGTTATGATTGGACAGTAACTGTCACGTAACAAATGCAGTAGGAAGACAATAAAACGCGTAAAATTTACAAAATATATGGCTTGGCCCTAAACTTTTAATAGAGTACAAATTTTGTGATTTACATGTGTTATTTATAGTGATAACTGTGGAATGAAAAAATTTATTTAGTAACATTTGTGACATGATGACAGCTGAACAGGCAGGACCTGCATTGACAGGTTGGAGTTGGTGGGGGTGGGGTGTGGATATTGCAGTTCTGTCATGACCAGCCATGTGCCAAACCCCATCATTAACCTCGTGCGAAACCCTGATGGTCACCAGCTGTTCCGCGTTTCCAGCCTTCAGTCTTGTGTATTTAGTCCACATTGAGGTCTGTTTCCCCAGTCCTGTCATTGAAGTTTCTCGTGTGGAAGCACCGTTCTGCTGTTTATGCCTCTCCGTCTAATTTCCCCGATTCTTCTCCCTCGCCTGCATCCCTGATCTGTAACCTGCACGGCGTCACAAGTTCTGTCTTCCGGAAATGTGACAGAAGATCGTGAACATTTGTGTCATGCTTTCAGTCTTGGTTTCAGAGACGTTACATAACTACTCCCGAATCCTATTGGCGTTTTTTTTTCCCAAAGCGTGTGGAGCTGATGCTCATAGTTGCTCGGTCTGTCCCCACAAGTAAGCCTGATCCACGTACCACTGAAATGAAGCTGAAATGAAGCTGTAACTGGCTGATCCTGAGGGAGGAGCTGCATAGCTTGAATTTGATTGGATTATCCGTTCTCTAATGTCAAATAAAGCATCATTAAAAAATTTAAATAGAAAGAATACCTCCTCTTTTTAATGACAGGGTGTTTATGCAGCTTCTTTTAGAAGGCAAATGGAAAGAAGTCACATTTCAGACATCTCATCTTCCCCAGAAGAACAGACAATTAATTGACGATTACTTAATTAATTATTAACAATAATTGAAGAGGAAACAAAACACCAAATCTTAGATTTCTCTGAGCCGGACGGAATAAGAATCACTCAAAATTATTATAAAACAATCACACACAATCTGCCCACTATATAGTAGGGGTGACTTTGTGAGTTTGTCCGACTGCAAAGTTTTGAAGATCAGAGACAAGAAGATATTTCATCAGGCACCATCAACAACTTGAGAGGTACCTGCTGAAGGTCCTGGAGAAAGACTCCACACCAGGAGCGATCTGCCGTTAGACTGAGTGAATCTACTATAATTATTAAAAACATAAATACTTCTCTTGATCACCCTAGGAAATAATTAAGTTGTTTATGCACTTGCTAAACACTATGAGTTCATCAGATATATCCCAACGGCTAATGTGTACTTGGGGACCTGGCTGCAGAAGCCGCCGGAGTTTATCAGTCTGGTCTGCAGGGCGATTAAAATCATAAAATGAAATAAACGTCTCTCTCGCCAGCTGCCTGCCCCCTGCGGTGATACCTATCCATCTGCAGTAAGACAGACCCGTTGCTCCGAACCAGCACCTATCAGACTGTCCAGGGAAGCTTCTCTCTGCCAGTTCTTTTAGACTTGGGGATTTTATGGGACATTAAGGGTGGGTTTCTGGGGCTGTGTTGGGGCCCCACTCACAAAGTAATTTCAGCTCCCCCCACCCCACCCAGATATTTGAAAAACGAAAAAAAAAAAACAGCGATTATAGTCGGAAGATGGTAGCTAGCTAGCTGGTTAGCAGAACACGCTGCTTCAGCATCTCCTAAATAAGGAAAACCTGTTTATTTAATATTTAGTGTGGTGACTGTTCGTGGCCAACATGCAAGAAGCAAAATACCTGCTGGAGGTAACAGAAGAGTTTTATGGGTAATACCACAAGCTCACGTCCAGGATCATGGCCTTATCTATGCTCTCCAAGCAGAATCTCACCTGGCTGATGTTAAGATTCACCCCAATACAGATGACACATACATTTTTCTGTCGAGTCGAGTTATTTTTTTCTGAAACTTAAAACTTTGTGGAAATGTGGACAGTTCCTGGGTAGCCCATGGTGACCTAACATGCATTCTTCAAGACTTCAAACTTCTGCTCCATGCCCTTATTATTTCAGGCCTGCCGTTGCTGAACTGGGTTTTCAAATGCTGCTCTTTAGTGTTCTCAGTTGCTACAGAATCAAGCAACATGATTCCTTATTAAAACATATTAATCCTGCACTGACATCCCTGCATGGATTCCACCTCTCCTGATATCGTGAAGAAACATCTACCGGTCCATTTTCTAACTGTTGGGTGAAAAAACAAAGAATTGGTAATTCGAGGAGTTCATGAAGCCAGTCTTGCTTTACTTCTTGTCAAAGCAAAAATGAACTTGAAACATCTCCCCAAATACTCTTTCTGGATGCCTTTGTTCATATCTTCTGCCTCAGATCTTTTTGTTGCTCTGCTGGAGCTTAGAGCACTTGGATTATTCTATATTTCTGTCAGATATCTAATCAAAGAAGGTTAAAATCTTTACCTATTCTATCTAATCACAAAGTGGCACATGACTGACAGCGTCCTACACTGTCAGGAAAAAGGGCACCAGCCTTGGTTCGGATTTGTTTCCCAAGGTACCGACAACACTAATGTGACCCCAATGGTATGAAAATGTTCCTCACAGTCCATTTCTGTACCTTAAATTAGACTAAAAGGTACAATTACCAATAGCTAAGGTACAACTGGAAGACTCTTGAGGGTACAGCCCCAAGAGATATAATTATACCCTGAATGTTATAAACTGGTACTTTTTCCCTGATAGTGTACATTAATGCTATTTCAATGCCCACCCTCCGAAAAGCACATGACCACCACCTGATGACTGACAAGCACCCTTCATTGATGCTCTTTGCAATCATATTCATGACCCCTAGTTTGAAGGAGTTCTACTCCATCAATGGACGGATGTTTTGTTCCATTATCCATCCATACATACATTTTCTGAAACCACTTATCTTGTTGAGGGTCACGGGGGGTCCAGAGCTTATCCCAGAGGCTATGTGTGCAAGGCAGGGAACAATCCAGGATAGGATGCAAACCCATCGCAGGGCACAGTCACACACCAGGCACTCACCCACAAACATGCAGACTCCATACGTGGATCCCTGGCATAGACTCAATCCCAGGTTCCAGGGGGTGTCCAGCTACAGTGCTAACCACTGTGCCACTGCACCACCATGCCACCCCTTTTTGTTCCATTACAAAACTGTATTTTCCAGGGGGGATTACTGAAGCTCATTCTTTTTCTGGGAATATATTTCACAAGACATCCTGTCTTCTTGGAGTTGAGCCTAAAGCTACTCCCAGCCACTCAGAGGTGTATTTAAGACTGTTAGTGTTTGATTCAGGGCACTAGACTGAAAATCCTTGTGTTGAGCTTGGGTTGGAGTACAGCACTGAGGCCAGTGAATACTCAAGAGACATAACATGGCCTACTGACCTAGTGCTCTCATGGATGTCCTTTCCAGCCAAAATAGGAACATGCTGGGCTGTAGGACGAAACAAACACACTGCAGCAACCAAGAGAAGAAGTTCTTCATACGATATGTCATTAACAGTTTGGTATCGGTTGACGTTCGTTAAAAATCAAGATATCGGTCCAATATGTCAATATTGCCGGGCAGGTTAGCAGATTCTGTTCTCTGCCAGGTCGCAGTCATATTTCCAACTTCGGTTGGTAATGTTGAGTTTAGGAACAGTATCATTTATTATACAGGGTGTCGGATAATCGTATCAATGCGTCCCAGGTGACAGTCGAAGGCAGCAGACACAGACCGAAACCCCACAGCCGTTCACAACAAACCCAAAAAATGCTTCCCGCAGGACTCTGAGGAAACACAAGTGCTTTTGCTTGCATCTGCAGCCTGACTCATCAAGCCCACTGCGATAAACAAAGCCTCCGGTGCCACTGGCAACGTGACACCAAGCAGATGATGCTACATTTTTCATCCAGTGGGGAATTCAAACCACCCAAGCAATGAAACGCCTCCCAAGCTGTGATTACAGCACTTGCTTTATAACCGGGCCAACGCCGGCTCCCAAAGCAGCTCTCGCTACCACTCAAACGGAAATCATTCCGCGCTCATAGGTACGCCTATTTCAGCTAATGATGTGTAGCTCGATGTGAGGATTACACCAGGCGGGATATGAGGAGATACCAAGCAGGAAACTCCCATGAGATACGGGGTGGGAGGAAGGAATATGGCCTTAAAATGGAACGAGACGGAAACCGTAGCATGGGGGAACACTTAAGAAAGCCAGCAATGAACTGGACGCAAACAGGAACACACAGCAGGCGCCGGTGTGCAGGAAAAGTGGTACCGAGACATTTGTTCAGGTGAGAGAGAAGAACTGGCAATACAGCCCCCATCCCACCCCCCCCAGCGGCCAGTTTCCAGCAAGCCCTGGATTTGTAATACATGGGGGAAAAAAACTATTGGCATCTATAATAAGCCAACTTCATCAGCGTTGTTAACGGTACTTTTAAGCAGCATCGGCTGTGGGTTGCAGCAATCTCTCCATTAAGCCCTGGCCTGTAATAATTCATATATTATTATTAATGAATCATAACGTAATAAGGAAGTGGCGTCTTTTTTCCTGAGCGATTAGTATTGACCTGCCACACTCACCCAGAAAAGCAGAAGATAAATATCGACCCTTCTGTGCTCGGCGGAGTGGCCGCATCTCCAGACGCCACATGACCACGATTACGGCTGCAGCATAGAGGCTCAGCGACTGGCTCCGGGTGCGAGGAGTTTGCACGTCCCCCCGGACAATTTATCAGCTTAAGACAGGACAGAGTTGACAATTAGAAAGCACCCCCCCCCACACACACACACCACTCAGGGTCAATGAAAACCTGCCCCCTACGACTGCGAGAGCGTCACGCATGCATCGCTCTATCAGCCATTTTGCAGGAGTAGCAGAAAAGGCGATTTTCTCACTCTGCTGGAACAGGGACTTTTGAGGTTATTTCGAGCTCTAGAAAAAAAAATGACACAAGTCCTTCACATTGCTTTTACTTTTAAAGTGAAAAAATGCTGAGCCAACACGCGAGGCTCGCTCTCGCATCCGGCAGAAGAATGTCATTTGCAGGCCCAGTGACTCTGGAAACATCTACCACCCTCCCTCCACCTCCCACGTGGCACACGCATCACACTGAGAGCACGAAGACTGAAGCAGCAACAACACACAACGGAATACTGAAACATTTACTACTGAAGCTTTTAATAGGCCCAAAGAATGAGCTTCCGTCCGGCCCGACAGCGGTTATACGCACTTTCCTCAGTCTGCATACAGCCAAACCCAGAGCTGTTTTATTGAAAATGCTTCACTGAAATCTTTGGTGCATCTCTCAGCAGGTCGGGCTGCTATGCCTGTGAAAGAGAAGTTTCCGGTTCATATCTCATGCTTAGTAGAATAATTACATTGCCATTCGGCCCATGATTAAGGTCTTTATCCCAATGGAAGATGCTCCAGGAATGATGGGTAGACAGATGACTCTGTGCTCTGGCCCCGAGCTTGTTGATATCTCCAAGGAGAAAGCTAAAGAATCCCTATGTTCTCGTAAATGGCAGATAAAGTTTCATTTCCTAAATGCTCCAGATCCTCACATCACCTCTGATTATCTGAATTATTCATCTCCCGCAGGTCTGTCCCTCAGCGCCACACAGCATCTCCTGCTTTACAGAATTCCCCACAGGACTGATCCACGCGTCCATCTCCGCTGTCAGGGAATACCACCACGCTCCGTCGATTTCAGAACTCCGTGCCCCAGTCGCGGCTGAGGAGATCCGCCGCCTTCCCGATGTGGCGTCCCAGGAAATCACAGGAGAAGACAGCACAGCAAGGGGTTGGGGGAGGGCAAATGCGTATGCCAACCTGCCGCTCTCTAAAGAAATCTAACACGACGTGCTTAACAACTTCTTTTAGCATTGAAAGGCGTTCTGTAGCTCTCGACTCCGAGTCCCAGAGAGAAGCAGCAATATCACTGCAGTTCTCAGACTATATAGACAGGATACATAAAAACCTCAGTGTTCACAGACGGATTGAAGAAACGGGAATATTACAGCTGTGGTGCCGGTAAACCACCTGAAGAAATTATGCTTTATCATACAGCAGTGTGTCTTTATTCACATAACAGTTGACACAGCCATCAGATGTCTGCTTCACTACAACCTGAGGCGAGCAGCTCAACAGGAATGTGGAAATGTGGAAACAGGAGGGTAGGCCGTGCTTCACTGGGCTTCTCTGCATTATTCTCAGCATGTCCTGCTTTTGAAGAACATCTGAAGTCAAAGAAAAGGATTTCTTTACAGCCGGAAGATGGTTATTACTATAAAATATATATATATCCCCAACAGACCAGAGAACCATCTCCCAAAATGCTCTTGGGCTTTCCACGAAATACCTAAAGACAGAGTATGTTGTAGATGGCTGTCGGATTGTGATGCATTTGTCAGGATGAATGAATGTCTTCATCAGAGAGAGACAAAGTCACAGGGGATATAAGTTGAATCGCTGAGGCACATTGTACATTCACAGAACATTCACTCACTCACTGCACAGCCCACTGCGCAATACTATTTATTCACATTTATTTACTACAGAACTATTGCTCATTATTAGTTGTTACTGTCTATTAATGTCTAAATGTCTGTTTAAATGTCCATCCATCCATCCATACATCCCAAGATCATTTTGACAATCATTTCATGTCTCTATGATCCAGTGCACAGGGTATATTTTTAAGAATGTAGAAACAAAACCTACAACACCAAACAACGGCAAATCCTAAAATCTTACATAAGAGGAGAATGGGTAGTTTCGCAACATTTTCTAACATATCAGGACATTTTTTCTCCAGAAAAAAAGTGCTGGTCTTATAAAACAAAGAGGAGTCGGGGATGATTCAGCCATCACGGCCCTGCACAGTGTGTCCCTGCGTTTGGGCTGACAGTCCATCCTGTTCCCTTACATCACTTTTTAATGAGACTCGCTCTGCAAACATTATATACTACACTGTATGGAATGTCTGATGGCCAGAAACTACTAAGTGATCCTGTGTCGAAGCAGTGCAGTAAATTTAGCTGATGTATCTATGCCTCAATTATACAAGTATGAGCAGAAGTGAATTGGAATGTGTTAGTTTTCACGTATCCCATCATGCTCTGCTTTTTAATGACATACACACAAATATAGAGGGGAGGGTGAAGCTTGGAGCCTCGTCCATCCAGCATCCACTTTTTTCAGGGGTTTAGGGGCTTTGCTCTAGGGCCCAACTCAAATGCAGCTATTCTGCAAACATGGGATTTGAATCAGCAGCCTTTTGATTGGGCCTGACCACGGCCGTCATGGTTTAAGGAGAGCCTGTGCTCTGATGGCCTCCGGCGACTGAGACGAGAGACTCGATTTTAGGCCCGGCCTGTGAACAGAGTTGAGCTGCCACGTCCCACAGAGTCTGCTCCTTCCGGGAAAGGTGTTCCAGTAGGTAGCTCGCTGTGTTTCCGATATGGATGCATTTTCATCCAAATTAATTATGAGACGTCGCATAGTCCGCTGGAACCCGCTTAAGAACATTCTTAGCCACCTCTTTGAAGTGTGACCCCCTCCTGAACCGAGGAGGTGAAGTGGCTTTAGATAAGGAGACCCCCGTTATAAAGCAGTCTGCTCTCCACCTGCAGCACAACACCACATCCCAAGCTAACGCCATCATCTCCATTACACATTCCCGGCAGAGTCCGGCACATCTCCTTCAGGAAATCTGACACCCATCTGACACCCATTCTTGAGACAAAATTAAGCTGCAACTGGACTGGAATATGCTAGTACAGGCAGTGTCCAGATTGTGTGTGCATTCGATATTATGAACCATTACATAAAATCCAAATTTTTGGCAGTCCGTTTACAAGTACAAGTTGTCTGGGTTAAGAACTTTCGATTTACAGACACTGCCCTGTGTTAGCATATCCCATCATGCTCTCCTTTTTAAAGACACACACACGTATATAGAGGTAAGCATGAAGCCTGGGGTCTGTGCACAGGGTCAGCCTTTTATCCTGCGTCCTGGGAGCATTTTTCAGGGGTTTGAGGGCTTTGCTCAAGGGGGGTGCAAAAGAGACGCGACTATTCTGCCAAAAACGGGATTTAAACCAGCAGGCTTCCGATTACAGGCACAGCGGCCTGACCCACAGAGCCACTGCCCCTCGATGGGACACCTCACATGAAAATCCCAACCCAGAGCTGAGCAGAGATGTACAGCTTGGCAACTTACAAACCTCAAATGAGATTTAAAAGGCAATAATACACATTAATGGCCAGCATTAAGCGTGTAATGTGTTCCTTCATACCCACTGAGTAGCGAGCGATGTGGCGTGTAGAATCTCAAAGGTCACGGCTTCACGGGCCACTCAGCATGCTGCTGTACTATATGAATAAGGTGGTTACCCTGCACTGCTTAAGCAGAACATCAGCCCCTGTGGGCAGCTACAGTAGCTTCCAGTACTAATGTACTGACCTTAGCTGCATAAGTATATGGACGGACTCGACTAAATGGGGAAATGCATGGCGTGAATTGAGGGAAGCAGCCGTTCTTTTACTCTATACTATGTGTTACATTTCTGCAGCTGGCTGGATAAATACAAAGAGGTGAGATGAGTTTGTGAGGAAAGCTCCGGCTCGGTACTTTCCTTGTCTGCTGTGAGAGATTCTGGAATATTCTTTCATGGAAGTCTGCCAATGGGCACCTGCATCTCACGTGAATTTGAGTCAGTGCGTCCCGGCTCAGGAACGCATGGCCGATCACTGCATGTTGTTTGGATTAATTATGTTGAGTCGATGAGTGTAATCATTATTCAGTGTATGTGAGGTACAAACTGCCATATTTATTGACAGGCACAGCGAGTTGTGAAAAAAAAATTTGCAGGAGGATTGTGGGACAGCAGGAAATGATGGGTCTGTTCTAGACTATTAAAAGATGCATTCAAAAACATTTCAGACTTCACATGGTTGGGAACCACGACACATAGATTTTTCTTCAAAGCTATGAAGCAACAAACACATACGTGAGAAAGAAAAAGGACCCCCCCCCCCCCCCCCGTTCTGTGTCTGTTTGTAAGATAGGGGAGCTTAAACAAACCCAGAATCCTGTGCCTCGTGATTTGTCAGAGGGAGGTCATTTTTGAAGCGGTACGCTTTCCTGAATGCGGCAGAAAGAGTTATTTATTTCTAATGCATTTTGTTTCCTAGTGGCGACGGAAAATGCACTTGAAAGTGATTTCAGCGGAACAACAGTGCCGCTTCCTGCTGTGTTTTTTATCTGTGGCCTGAGGAGAGCATCCAGAATTCAGCCAAAAGGATGTTTGCCGCAATGTTAAAGGAAAAAACACCAATCAAGATAAAACAACACTCTCAATCTATACTTGCAGCCAATTGATGCTATTTGGGATCCATCTCATCTCTGGTGGGTTTGTTGTTTCTGGAAGGCAACTCAAAAAGTCACGTCGGGGCCTCTAAAATATTCAAAAAGCGGAGTCAGAAGATGGTAGCTAGCTAGCTGGTTAGCAGAACACGCTGCTTCAGCATCCCCTGCATAAGGAACATGTTTATTTAATATCTAGCGTAGCGACTCTTTTTGCCCAACAGGGGGCCCCCATGCAGACATGCGGTTTGAGTGGTGGTAAACACCAAATGCTGTCTCTGAGAGCTTCACTCCATCGCCTACACCATCACATTACCGCAGATGGGATGTGAACGCAACCGAAAACCCCATACGCTCTCCAGCTGTGCTGGGGGGGATGCAGGGCCCTGTGTGGCTCGCATTTCGAACAGCTGTTTGCCCCATCAGCGCATCCCGAGCGAATCCATACCGCCGAACCCACATGGAAATCAAGAGTAATGAACACCAGACAGAAGACACAATGACTTGCTGCAGGTCTGTTGTTTCTGGGGTTAATGGATAGTTAATAGACAGTGAGTGGAGTCAGAAGATGGTAGCTAGCTAGCCGGTTAGCAGAACATGCTGCTTCAGCAGCTGCTAAATAAGAAACGTATTTATGTAATATTTAATGTAGTGACTGTTTGTGGTCAACAGGGGGCCCCACGCGAATGCGTGGCTTGGTAACCACCGCGGGTGCGTGTGTGCCTTGAAACGGCAGCAACGGAAGCTAAGATGAGAACTAGCCAACCGCGTTGCTGGAGTCACATGGGTGGGGGTCGTGTGAAGGAGGGCTCTTCACTGTGAGGCCCAATCCGCCGTGCTGTTCAAAAAGAAAAAAAAAAAAACACACAACAGGTGGCGTGGCAAAGGCAGAGCACCTGGGCAGCCTGGGCCTCCAATGCGGTCAGGGAACTCTGGGAAGGAGGGATCTGCCAGCCAAGCGAAGGACGTGGAAGCCAGGGAGGAAGAGCCGAGTCAACGAGCCGAAGGAGCCGGCGTCGTGAATCTCGGCCGGGCCGGGGGGGTGGGGTAGGCTGGCTCGGTGCGGGGGGGGAGCGGCAGATGGAGGCGAGGAAGCAGGCACGAGCGAGCGGCCAGATTGTGTGACTTGGACAGATCTGCTCATTACCCTCTGCTACGGTCTCCTCCTCAGGACAACACCCACCCCCCCCCACTCCCCCCACCCCCCCCTCCTCCTGTCTGCTGAGGTGGCTCCAGCACCAGGCCAGCAGCAGTGAAAACAGTACCTCCATTAAATAATACTTCCCTGTACTTCATCTTAAATGCTTTGCTTTTTCTCACTTCTGCACATAATGAAGGAGGAATAGCAGGCTCAAGTACAGGGGCTGAAAGACACATCCTCCTCCCCCATTTGTCTTTCTTTACCCCATTGGCTGAGCTGGATCTCAGCTCCACCCCTAGCTCCTCCCACTGCCTTCCCACCAGGATTAATTATGCAGGTCACTGCAGTACTCAGGACCCATGCTGCAGTGTGTTTGCTCAGCATCTCGCCCCACTCCCTCCCAACCTCTCTTTTCCTCTCTCTCTCCCCCCCCCGCTCCCTCTCTCCATTCCTCTCCCTCTGCTCACTTTCTCCCATTCTCCCTCCCTCTCCCTCTCTGCTCCTGCGCTGTCTCCATCCCTCTCTCCCTTCCTCTCTACCCTCGCTCTCCATCCTCCCTCCCTTCGCATCGTGACCCAGTCGGGACACGCTTCCCCAAGCCAGCTTCTCTGTGTACCGGGTGAGCAGTGCCAGTGGGGAAGCAGCTGCCTCCGCCGGTGCTGCCTTCAGCTTGTTTCCGAGGGAGACACCGGCCGGGAGAATCCCAGTGTCACGTGACCCGAGCTGCATCCGTCACCAGCAGCGCCGCCTCTGCCTGAAAAGCCGCCCCCAGCCGGTTCGGGAACATTCCCAGCTTACAGACTCATCTACTGAGAAAGCTGAGCTTTGTTAGCTTAATTGACGCTCGCCAGGTGACCAGAAACAGCCGTCTTCTGGATTCCAGCGCCAATCAGAACCGGGTGGTCCAGTTGTGCCAAATCGGCTTGCAAAGGTGAAAATGCGATTGAATTAATAAACTCTGATAACAGGTCCATTCGTATCTGGCTGGCCTGAGTTATTACAAGAGCACCTGAAGAGGCTGAATTTATGGTATTTATGGTATGGTATATATTCAGAAAAAAACCTTAAAACACAGGTGTAACACAAACATTTTAGCACCAGACCTGCATCAGTATCTTTCCAACAGTGCAAGTGGCTATTTTTTATTATTATTATATTATTATATATTATTATAACTAATTAGTGGTTAGCCACACCCCCACAGCAGCCATCCGTATTGGTGTGCTGTGTAACTATAGCCACACACAGGGCCAGTCCACCCCCAGCCTCCGTAAGCACACAGATGTAGATATGGGTGTTTCAGCAATGCATTCCATTAAATGCCCACACTCAAGCTACTTCGCATCCATGGGGGTGCTGAGGCAAAACCGGAACAGCTGACATTTTCTTCACACCCTGCTGTGTTCTCGGTTTGCCTAGAACACAGCCACGCTCGGGTTCTCCGCCAGCTCTGCCTGGTGGACGTGTCCATCCACGGGATCATATCAGGCATAGCCAGCTGGGCCCCTGTCAGACAAATATTGATTATGAACACAGTCTGAAGTCCGACTGTTATTCTCATATAAATAGAGTAAATACAGAGGTGTGTCCAGAAGGGGGCGCAGCAGTTAAACACTGGATGTGGCTATTTCCATGATACCCAAGGAAGAACGGGGAAAAGTAGCAGCGGAGACGAGAGGCTTACTATTTACTAGTGGCTAGTAACCATTACTCTGCACTAACGAAGTCACACTAACTGTATCGACAAACAGATATCGGATATCTGACTGTGGGAGTGGGAGAGAGGGAGGGAGAGATCTTAAAAATCAGGGTGTATAGTAGCGATACATCGTACACTGAGCCGGTTAGCCTAGCGTGTCCCGCATCTGGCAAACGCAGCAGCTTGCCCGCAGAGCCAGCCACTCGCGCTGAAAGGCCTCCTGAGGAGAGCACAGCCAGCCGCAGCACAATGGCACATCGACCAACAAGCCGGCCAGCGAGTCTCTCACTCACACGCGCGGCCAATGACACGGGGTTTAATTAGCCGAGCGAGCCAGACACCGAGTTAACGACGTCGCAAAAAAAAATAAAAAAAATCGGAGGTGATGCTGATGGAGGATCAGGCTGCTTTTATGAATGGTTTTACGCCAAATCCTAATTCTCTCTGACAGATAAAACACAGACATACAACCAAGAATCAGGCATATTCTGGGGAAAAAGAAAAAAAAAAAACACACAGTCCCTCCTCTTCCGAAGGCCGCATGCAGCTCAGAAAACGTCCGCCATGTTGGGGTGATCTTCCGGGATGCCCGGCCCCGTGCCGGGGGGGAGAGGCGGTCTGTGGGAACCTGCCTAAGCGTCAGGATGACGTGAGGGGGCCGATTACATAAGCCGCCGAGGTGCTGTATGCGGCTCCCGGGCCAGGGACAGTCTGTGCTCTCCAGATGGGATAGACCACCACTCCTTTCCAGCAGAGTCTGCAGTCTGTCATCCAGGAGGCCCTCAAAGGCCTCGCCAGCTTGGCCCTGTGCTCCTGGGCAGGGAAGGTGGCTGGAGGCCCAGTACTGCATTGTCTTTCTGTTTAGTATGTGATGCTCCATCCCATGGCAATACGTTACAAATCGCTCTCACTCGTCAATGTTTGTATTATTCTGCAGCATTTTTACACATGCTGTCTGTCCTGTACTGCACTGCCGTCTGTCCTGTACTAAACTGCACTGCCATCTCTCCAGTATTACACTACTGTCTGTCCTGTACTGCACCACAGTTTCTCCAGTATTACAATGTTGTCTGCCCTGTACAGTGCTGCCGTCTGCCCTGTATTGCACTGCCCTGCTGTCTGCTCTGCATTGCGCTGCCGTCTGCCCTGCATTGCACTGCTCTGCCGTCTGCTCTGCATTGCACTGCACTGCCGTCTGCCCTGCATTGTACTGCACTGCCGTCTGCCCTGCATTGCACTGCTCTGCCGTCTGCCCTGAATTGCACTGCCGTCTGCCCTGCATTGCACTGCTCTGCCGTCTGCCCTGCATTGCACTGCTCTGCCGTCTGCCCTGCATTGCACTGCTCTGCCGTCTGCCCTGCATTGCACTGCACTGCCGACTCTCCAGTATTACACTGCTGTCTGTCCTGTACTCCGCTGACATCTGTCCTGCCGTCTGCTCTGTACAGTGCTACTGTCTATACTATTGTCCCCCATTCCCTCTTCCCTGTAACTATAGTTACAACTCTGGTCCTGGAGGGCTACTATCCAGTAGGTTTTCTATCCTACCCGGCTTCTGATGAGCCACACCTGTTCCTGGTTTTTGCCTGAGAGCTGGTGTGGCTCATCAGAAGCCAGGTAGGATAGAAAACCTACAGGACGGTAGCCCTCCAGGACCGGAGCTGGAGACCCCTGCTCTAAATGAAGGTGAGGGAAATGCCATGACGTAGATGCCAGCTGGGAGAAATCAGCAGTAAAACTGATATTGTTCTACGTTTTGTAAATGGATCGTCTGTGATTCATAATTAATAACTTTGACGCTCACACCAAACTTTCTTAAAGTTGTTCACAAATGATGCACCTCCTCCATTTATGAGCAAAAAGCAAGGCTCCCCTCAGCGTACAGGCCTGTGGTCTGTCCAGGAAAGAGGAAAAGTACTGATTAACAAAGCTGATGAAAAGTCTTTGCTTTCCACGGCTCTGCTGAAAACGGAAGCAAATGAACTAGTTTGCAAGCATTCGTTTATCCACCAAGATATGCTCTTTGATCCGATTTTCATACGCCAGTGACGAATTTTGTCCTGGGGATGTTAATAATCATCAGTGTCGACTTCCTGATACCGGCTGGGCTTCCTTTGAGACAAAGAAATGTGAGGTAATGAGATATCGAGGATGTGAGTGAGATAATGTGAAAGACGTGGACAGGGCATCTTAAAAATGCTGAGGCGACAGCAGCTTCAGACACATTTCAGAGACTTAAACATCACGCTGTATAAAATTGGCAGCAAACCAAAGGAAGACCAAAGAGAAGATGTGAGAAGACACTGTTTACATCACCACCAAAGCTGTCTCAGATGCTCAGCGTGAGACGTATGATGTCTCAAAAACGAGAGGAGTGTCACTTTCTTGACGGTTTTACCTATGTATTTATTTTCCATGAAGTGATATTCTGTGGTTTAGTTTTTCTACCATGTGCCGTAGAGAGTTGCTAAGTCTATCAAACAGCCTTGCTGACCTTGAGGAGAGCCGCGGCTGGTCCGGCTGGCAATCCTCCGCTCTGCAATGATTAATCCATCACATCTTTTCCTCCAGTGTTTTCCTGCACCTCAGTAGACTCGGTAGTTACACAGACCGCGAGTGTAGATGTTAACACACAGCTTCCAGAGGACAGAAGCAAGCACTGGAGGGAAGGTGGAGCCCACCTTGATTAATAAATGACTATTTCCTCTCATGTAAAAAAAAACAGCTGTGCGTCCTTTCATGGCACTGCAGACTAAAAGCAGGAAAAAGAAATCACATAATACGTGACTTAACTGGTTTTCAAAGTAAAGTCTGTGTCAGTCATTGACTGACAGACTCATTTAACAAAAAGTTAAAACGAAACTGATATTGCTGGTTATTTTTATTCCTTTTAATTTGCATAATGACTTTCTATTTCGGGTCTCTCTGCTTTCAAAGGCGCTGCCCAGTTCTGAGCACCAACTTTGCAGTGGGTCCCTTTTCTGTGACTGTGCTCAGCACTAATTTCATGCATCCCCATGTGGAGATTCCACCATTCTGCAAGGCTGAACTAACAACACAATCTTCCAAAAGCCTTCTGGCAGCAGTCGGATGCTAAGGGAGATGTCATTAGTGGGGCATAAAAAAGGAATTGAATTTTAACAGTGAAACTCAGTTCTCTGCAAGTTGTTTGTCGTCTCTAAATATGGCAACACCTTCCTCCTTCCACCTCCTGGGCAGAGCAGAGCAGCAAACTTCATTCTTCTACCCGCCTCGAAAAGGGACTCGAGACTCCAGAATTTATTCGGATTCCAGAATCATCATCTGGACTGAGGGATACTCCTATGGATTCCCAAATCTGTATTTGGATTCCAGAATAAATGGATTGAAGAATTTGTTTTCCAGAATTCCATAAACTCTGAAATTTGAGTTGGGGATTCCAAGCACAAGTATCACCTAAACAGCTGTCATCCACATCCAGGTTAATTAGTGCGACAGCAAACAGGAAACTGAGCCGGCAGACAGGAAGTGCATCATTTCAGACTGAGTTTGGCAAGGATGATGTCATTTTAAAGTTTCACACACGAATGACGGACAAGTGGCATAACCCAACCAGGGCTGTAGCCAGTGTTTGAAAAACAGTGAGGTCCGGGACCCGGGGGTGGGAGACGGGTCGCAATCAATCACATTATTCACACTGTCCCTTTCATAAGCTGTTTATTTTATTTATTTTTAATTTATGTTATTAATTAGTTATGTGAAACATAAGTTAGCCAGATTCTTTATTTAAGGGAATATTACGGGAATATTACGGGATATTACGAAAATTACCGTGATCTGAACCTTGGTGGACCTCATAGGTGACTAAGACCCCGAGTCCAACTCAAACATAACTGTCAGTTGTCTCTCCCTTGAATTTCCACATACATCGCTTTTTAAACAATTCTAAGCATGCCGATTCTCCACAACTGCTCTATATGCAAAGGCAGGCACTAATCAAATTAACATAAGTGTCCACATAATAAGACCTAAATTAGACAATTAGACTTAAAGTTAATATTTGGCTTATAGCTATGGAATATAATCATTATGGGTGAATTTTTATATAATGCACTTGTTTTGATGGGATCAATGTTAATTGAATTTATACCCAAAACTGAGTACTTTTCAGCTGATGAGTTGTTTGCTTTCATAAGACTTTGATAAGCCTTTAGCAACACTGAAGCTGGGCCTCTGTGATATAAAACAACCCTGAAATGGTCATTGTGTTTTAAAAAATTCATATGCACTCCGAAATACATCAAAAGACAAGCAGAGAGCATCGATGCACTTCTCTGTTTTGCTGAATCGTTGGAAACGGAAAGATGGAGGATTCTCCATGCAGCACAATGGCCTGTCAGTACCATCGCCAGCCGGGAAGATTAGGAACTGAACAAAGATGCAAAAATAGTCACCCTCAATCACGGCTGTGCTTTTAAGAAATGTGCATGAATAAGGACGAGGGGGAGTTTGAATTCTGCACCAGAAATCCTTGAAAAACACACATATATATAATGGAAATGCAGATGAATTTGTCCTGGGCAGAAGCAGAACCTCCGTGGTTGGATTCACTGAGAAAAAAAAACTGCTGTCGTGCTTTAAGGGATTGTGGGATTGACAGGGTTCCCTCTACATTCCTCATTTTCTCATCTCCACCGAGGAGCCATTGTCATTATTTTCTCAATGCATTTTAAAGAACCCCTTAATGCCACTAATAAAACGGGAGTCGATAGCACTGCACACGCGGCAGAATATCCATCGAAACTATCCATTTAACAAAGGAGTGAGGAGCAAAGATTCAGGTCTGCGATCCAGCAGCACGGCTCCATCCGCCATGTGTGTGCAGGTGAGCTTCTGGGGCGTCGCCGTAGCGATACTCCTTACGCTTTCCTCATTCTGCATGGAGAACGGAGCCCCAGCCGCGCAGGTCTGCAATCATCACTCACACTAACGACACAGCTTATTGCATTGCATCCCCCAGAGTTCTGAGCTCTGATACCGGAGCGATATTTTTAGTCTGGGTCCATCTTTAAGCACCTTGTATCACTTCCCATTTTTTTTTTCGGCCACAAGGGGGGCGACAGTGATTAATTGGAGGGCTCTCACTGGTTAGAAAAGAGGATCACCAGCATTCCCCCCCCCACACACACCAAAACAGATATGATATAAATCCACAAACAGCCTACAGGCTTGACATTATGCTTTACGTTCATTCGTTCACCACAAAGCCTGCTGAGAAGCCATCCAGGTTTACCTTCTGCAAATAGGCTTAGTGTGTCTTTTGTGTGTTACATATACCTCTCTTCAACAGTCACTGTGTCCCACAACGATTTTCAAGACCTTTTTGTGAATCATCTTAAGTAAAGGGAGATCTTTCACTTTAATCACAATCCAGTTCAACGATCTATACAAATCTCTGCAAAATATTGACTAAATGTCACTTCGCGACGAACAACCATTTTTAATATGCTTATTGTTCTTATGTCATCTTTCAATCAATAAAATACGAAACAGTGACCCCTGCTGGCCAAATTAGGGATTCCCGAATGTAAAGCTAAGAACAAATTATTGAGCAAAAAAAAAAAAAAGGTCATTGCAATCAGGAAATCGCAGCGTAATATCAGGATTACAAATTAGCTCTTAACCTGGAAGTGGAATCCAGTGCTCCCATGGGATACCAGGCATCCTGTCCCAGCGGGGAAAAGCTAATCAGCTTCCAACCAAAGTCTGAACAACCGCGTTTTTTTGTGGCAGCCACATCAATAACTGCACAAACTGCTGAAACTGTATCTATAAGAATACAGTGACATTACATTTATCTGTATGCAACAAGGGAAAAGGGATCACAATACCTATATATCCGTGTGTGTGTGTGTGTGTGTGTGTGTATGTCTGCTTAAATCAATTGCATAAATACCCATGGCGAAGACATTCTTTTAATTTTCAGAACGCCATTATGCCAGTATGCCAATTGACTGCGGGACATGAGGCCACGTTGGTGCTGAAGACTGGCACAGCGCCTGTAACACAACGCTGAAGACAGACGGCCTGGCTGTAACGCCGCGCCCAAGATGCACTGTATGGGCTATAACGTAATTCTAAAGACTCACTGCGCAGCTGTAACGTAATGATGAAGGCTCACTGCGTGGCTGTAATGCTGAAGACTCACTGCACGGCTGTAACGTAATGCTGAAGACTCACTGCGCGGCTGTAATGTAATGCTGAAGACTCACTGCACGGCTGTAATGCTGAAGACTCACTGCACGGCTGTAACGTAATGCTGAAGACTCACTGCGCGGCTGTAATGTAATGCTGAAGACTCACTGCACGGCTGTAACGTAATGCTGAAGATTTACAAGTGCAGCTGTAACGTAATGCTGAAGACTCACTGCGTAGCTGTAACATAATGCTAAAGACTCACAGTGTGGATGTAACGTAATGCTGAAGATTCACAAGTGCGGTTGTAACGTGATGCTAAAGACTCACTGCGCGGCTGTAATGCTGAAAACACGGTGTGGCTGTAACATAATGCTGAAGACTCACTGCGTGGCTATAACATTATGCTAAAGACTCACAGTGTGGCTGTAACATAATGCTGAAGACTCACTGCGCGGCTTTAATGCTGAAAACTCAGTGTGGCTGTAACGTAATGCTGAAGACTCACTGTCTGGCTCTAACATAATGCTGAAGACTCACAGTGTGGGTGTAACGTAATGCTGAAGATTCACAAGTGCAGCTGTAACGTAATGCTGAAGATTCACAAGATCAGCTGTAACATAATGCTGAAGACTCACTGCGTGGCTGTAATGCTGAATACTCAGTGTGGCTGTAACGTAATGACGAAGACTCACAGTGTGACTGTGACGTAATGATGAAGACTCACTGCGCGGCTGTAACATAATGCTGAAGACTCACAGCGTGGCTGTAACGTAATGCTGAAGACCCATTGCGCGGCTGAAACGTAATGCTGAAGACTCACAGTGTGGCTGTACCACAATGTTGAGTCGCTGTAACGCGACGCTGCACCACTTAAAGACAGTGTGCATGCAAACTTAGAAAGAAGCCACACATGTTCGGGTATCTCATCAGCAATATTAGAATAGTACTCATCATAAAGTGTCTTTCTCTGCTTTTGATCCCATAATACCTTTACTCTGAAACGTATAGATATTGGGAAGGAAATGCATGCTTTAAGCGCAAGCAGAACAGAAGATAAAAACGCAATAGCAGAGGAATTTGCACATCCACGGAGCCCACGGGAGAATGACCCTTACCTTCAGCGTAGATGCCTACAACGTTAGGAAACTTCTGTGCCGTTCAGCCGCACTGGGACAAGTCGTAGATATGAAGGAATCTTTTTTTTTTACTGCACTTAGAGGTCTTTGCTGCCACTTTGCTAATATATATCACCCGTCCATATAGATGAGGATCCGCAGAAGGTCCCAGGTGTGTCGGATCTTGAGTGTGGTCACGCACGGACTGCAGGACCAGCCCAAGCCGGGAAAATGAAGCGCTAAATTGATTAGATCAGTGGGGGAAAAGACTACACACATACACTGCAGTTTTCTTTTCCCACTAAGCTCTCTGCTGTTCTGCGGCTGTATTTCCCGGCGCTGCCGTCTCATTGGTTGGGCAGCTGTTCAATAATAAAAGCCCTCATCTATAATAAGGAAGGGGGGAGGGGGGTGGGCGTTTCAGAGCCGCACACTGACCCACCTACCGTCAACCCCGCCCCATCCCCTTCGCCGTTTTTCCCGGGGAGAGGGACTGCTGAGCTCGGCAAATTTAGACGCAGTATGTTTATATGGAGGGAGGGGGAGCCGGGGGTAGATGGAGCGGAAAAGAGCAGAAGCGCAGGGTGCAGGTCAGTGAAGAACCAGAACAGACGCTGTGATGAAACTGCAGAAGCTGCTGGAGACACCCAGCAAGGGCGATTTCCTTCGGAGTTCTGCATTCAATTTTTTATTATATTGGGGTGGTCTCATTTGTAAATGTTTTTCCCCAATGCTGTGTAACGACCATACAGACCTGCAGCAGGACGTGTAGAAAGGCTAGATGCCTCAGAGCAGATTTCCATTAAGGGATTTCCAGGCAGGCTAAAGCGATTCCCTCATGAATAATGAATGGTTTCCTTTTTTAGAGGAGAAACACGCAGACTCTGTCCAGCAATTATACAAATCATAGCAAGTGCAGTATCTTCTGCGTAACCGGCGGATTTTTCCCCGTGCCAATAGCTTGCTGTTAGTTGTCTCAATGTGAGCATCATGTGCGTATAGACACACCCGAAACCCTTTTCCTGCTGCTGGTTTGTGACTTATTAATGCGTTGTATCGTATGGATTTTTGAAAAACTGAAAGACTTAGAAATCCATCACTCGTAATCATTTCGTTTAGAATTGATTTGGTCCTTGTCACCATTTATAGGACTACTTGGCTGGGTGATTCACGTTTAGGACTGGTGTGACATCTAAGAGCCACGAATGGTTCAGAGGACCCTCATAAATAATCTGGACAACTGATGCATGTTACTTCATCATAATTCAGCTCCTTCACTTTGTGGGACAGTTGTGTGCAAGGAAGAACTTCTCAAAGAAGTTCAGGAAACATCACAGTGGGAAACCATCCACCAATATTTTATATATCCAAAATTTCAAATATTCTATAAAACAACATGTTGCTTTCATTTACAATATAACACAATATGATGTTTTTATATGCAGATATTAATCTACATTATTATTGAATATGTTCCCCACAGGGATGATTAAAGCATCTGTACTATATTCTATCCATAATAGTTGACCTCTTGAGTATTGGATATGTTACACACGCATCTGGAACTCCCCAACACCTCAGCCAGACTCCTGCTTGCAGATTTCTCATCTGCATTCAATAGTTTGAAGCCACACATCCTGGCAGAGAAACTCTCCACCCGCTTCCACCTAGATGACCAGCTCACTCTGTGGATCATCAACTTTCTGAGCAACAGGTCAACAACACCTCCTCTGACCTCTCCATCACCTGCACTGGCTCCCCGCAAGGCTGCCTCCTATCACCTCTTCTGTTCATCCTGTACACAGATGACTGCAGGTCCACGCACCCAGACTGTCATCCAGTGAAGTACGCAGATGACACAGTTCTCCTGTCTCTGCTCTCCTCACATCAGCACAGCTCAGTGCTCAGTGAGTTTGTGCAGTGATGTGACAATGCTTCCCTGGAGCTAAACGTGGAGAAGACCATGGGCATGGTGCTGACCTCCTCTAGTAAACAGAGGGAGCTGGCGACAGGGTCTGTCAGCATAACCCACGGGCAGACAGTGGAGGTGGTGGAGGAGTACAAATATCTGGGCACTATCTTCCACTGCACCCTGAAGTTTGCCTCCAACACTGAGGACATTCTAAGGAGATGTCAGCAGTGGCAATATCTTCTAAGGAAGCTCAACAGCTTTGGGGTCAACAAGGTCATACTCAGAACCTTCTACTACTCCTTCATTGAGAGTGTCCTCTGTTTTTCCATCGCCTGCGGGTATCACTCCACCGGCCTGCAGCACAGGACCTGCCTGCACAACACAGTGAAAGTCTGCTCTGAGATCATCGGCCTCCCGGTCAGAGCAATTTCTTCCCTGTAAGAGCAGCAAACTCTGAGAGCAGCGTGCAGGATTCTGCAGGACCCCCTCCCATGCTCTGTTCCCGGAGTTTGAGTGGCTGCCCTCAGGACGACGGCTCCCCAGTGCCGGCTGCAGGATGAAGAGGAGGAGAGCAGCCTTTCTACCCAGGGCCGTTCAACTCCTCCATCACAGACTTCTCTTCCCCCCCCCCCCCCCCCCCCACCTCCCTACACTGTAACCTGTCACTCATTCTGAACTTGACCCCCCTCCCCCCATGCCCACTAACAATCCTTCCCCGTTACATATTTATTCAGTTTTCATCTACCTGATTGTCTGCAATTTTACACAGCATCTTCTAAATACCGTTGCACTTTATGTCATTGTGTCCTTGTTCAACTGCCTTGTGTGTCTTTAATTGCCCCTCGGGGACAAATAAAGTTATTTTGAATTTGAATTCATGGTCTGCTATGACATTGGGTTTCTTAGAATGTGCTCTTGAATGTACCAGTAAATAATCTCTGAGGTTTATTTGCTGTTAATCTGAGGCTGGAGTGCAAATGTAAATGCATTGATGTAAGGAAAAGCAAAATGACTTTCTTTTTTTAAACACTGAAACACCTAATAAATCAGCTGACAAAATGTACTTCCCTCACTGACAGACAGAATGTCAAGCTAATAGTAAATGATCTATTTAGACTGAAGGATCCTTAGTCAGAGGTCAAAGGGCAACGGATCATCCAACGGCAAACAATGGAAACTTATGTGGAGTGAAGCCCATACAGTGAGGATGCAGGGGAAGAACTGGTGATGGGAAAAGTACCGGAAGTGGACCACTGTCAAGTAATTAGAATGCAAAAGCCAGGAAGCCAGGCTGAAGTAAGGGAATATCAGCTTCTTACAGTATGGAAAGATGTTCTGCTCCAGAAAAATATGTTCTTTCAAAGGATAGCCCTCCACAAGCTGGCTTGTAGTCCTACAACAGCTGTTCACGCTGGCAAAGGCTTTATTTTGAGTCCATTCTTTCACACAAATCCCGTGTCTTTTCATCTTCAAAAAGTCTCCCTGCTTGCTTGGCCTGCAAGAGACTGTTAATACATTATCATTTAACACCAGCACTGAGCATGCTCAGTGCTGCATTTGTCACTGAGCGTGCTCAGTACTTCATTCGTGCTCCTGAGTCATTTCACCATAGTGAGTGTATGAAGCAGCCTGTTGGACCCTCTCTCCAGCATCTCATGAGGATGCTAACATTCCAAGAAAGCCTGGTAGCAAGATTTTTACTTTCCAGTACAAATATAAGTCAGCTAAGGTGGCTCCAGCTCATGAGTACGCATTTACAGTGGCGATTGAACATAGAGTTGCTTTTATGTTCACCAAATAACCTACATTTGTTCTGAAGGTGTTGTATCATTTTATGAACTAAAAGTGTGCAGGTGCTGTTTTGGAAATCTTCCTATCTAAGTTGAATTTGTCTATTAATAAAATGCTTTTAAAAAACGTATAAAAACTGAAAGCTTAAAATAAAAACATTAGCCTATTTCTATCCTTCTTACCTGATACACATTTTCAATGTTAAATCTACATAAATATATATTAATATATACCAAACACATGACATACATATACACTAAATGATTGTATTTATTAAATTATGAACTAATGAATATAATACATTTTGCTTACTTTATACATACTGCACAGGAACCGAATGCAACTCCAGCACTGAATGAATCAGCGATAGGAGAGACCGAGACGTTCCCGCAACCAACTTTTTATTCTTCCGTCTACTAGCGGCGACCGAATCCGTACGATTTTATTCTGTCGAGTTGAGCTATACTTTGTCGAGTTAGGCTACCGTAGTACTAATCGATAACCCTAACCCCCTAAAAACCCTAATCCTAACCCAAACCCCTAAAATTTAAGATTAAGCCCAAAAAGGTGGAACTGCACATGCGCAAAAAGGCTCGATAGTAAGTCTGGATACTGTAGGTAGCTCTACTCGTCAAAACACCGACCGCAATCGGAACAGTTCACCACAAAAAAAGAAAAGAACAGAAAACGAGCAGAGACAAATAGCAAAATCGTCGCAACAATACGTTTGAGGTAAAATATATTAGTTGAGAAAAAACCTACATATGGTGGTGCAGTGGTTAGCACTGTTGCCTCAGGTCTCTGGGACCTGGGTTCGAGTCTCCGCCTAGGTTACACGTGTGTGGAGTTTGCATGTTCTCTCCATGTCGTTGTGGGGTTTCCTCACGACCCACTAGGATAAACTGTTTGGGCAATGGATGGATGGAACCTGCATATGCTACGTTTTCATTATCAGCGTTTTCTAGTTCGAACTATAAATCTATGAATTGCACAAAATGCAGTTATCCTAAACAATAAAACGTACAAACCATTGTGAGCCATAATAACCACAATAACCGCACTTGAAAAAGCACTTGCAATCTTCGGATAACAGTTGGGAAGTGCTCTTATTTTCAGGTAATGATTAGAGTTTCTGTCTTCGCCACAAGATGGCGATGCAATAAAATGTTTCAGTTTCCCCTGCGTATCTTGAAATCCAAATTCAGATGTTCTTTCTTTATTTACTTTATAAGCGTTTCGCCTGCGCCGAGTTTCACCTTACTGCATTCCATCCATCTGTGGAGGTAAAGACTTTAACTGTCTTATTCAATATTCAATTGCTAGCTATCATTCACTTTTTTCTCTTTTATTACCTTTTTATTATTGAGCACAATACTATTGTTGATGCTGCACAGGAATCATTTTATTAACTATTTCGGTAATTATGTGTTACGCAAAAGTAGTCAGGGTTGCCAGCCTTGCTGGCTTGCGTGAGATTTTCACACATGCGCTAACGCATTTAAATGTATGCAGCAGTTTTATTATCTCGTAAATAGTCTATAGGGTTTGCAAACTAGTCCAACGCTTTTGGTGTATCTAATTTTATGTTTTTGATGGAATAATATACTGTAGGTTTGCCTGAGGTGGATTTCTTGCGTGAGAGTCCGAAAGCGTAAGAGTCACGCCTGATGCGTGAGAGCTGGCAACCCTGGTAAAGTTGACAAGTGAAACTGTCTATGGTTATATATGGAACTTGTGTTTTTGTTTTTATTTACAGTAAATGTTACACATTTCTCATATCTAATATTAACAAAACCAGGAACATAAAGCCTTTCAATTCAGTAAAAAAATGAAAGAAGTGGTTCTTTTAGTTTCACTTGCAGGGCGGTCAGATCCTTCCCATGACCAACGGCAGATATAAACATCGTGATCCTTTGCTGGAAGTTTGGGGATGCAGAGTGTGAAGTGGAACTCCATCTCCTTCATCCCTCAAAGGCCTGGATTCTCTTCTTCTCAAAGAATGGTCCAGTACCTAACTACACACAGTTGTGGATCTGCATGGCAGCATTCCTAGAAGGACTGAAGCCCTTTGGAAGCAGAGGACCTACTCCCTGTTAAATTGTAGATTGTTGATATTACATTTACATACTCTGTTAAATTATTTTATCTACTTGAACAAAATCAGAATATTACATTATAATTTGCATGTGCTCTGTTTTTCTTACTTTAGTACATCATACTTATTTGTGACAAACTTTTCAGTGACATTTTTTCACCATGTAAGATTGTCTGACAGATGCTGGTAGCTACATTTAGCACCGGTTTCTTTCAGAAACCACACATTTTTATAATTTTTTTTTGCTTAACTGGAACATGTATAAACCTATGAGTTACAACCAGTACTGTAGTCAAACAAGAGTCACATGTTCTTGTAAGCGTAAGGGAAATGTGACCTTCCGTACAGAAAGCAGGCCTGTCCTTTATCAGTGTAAGCTTCAGTTCTTCACATAAGCCACAAATCAGCAGGAAAGAGGTGCAGTCTAGAGCGATACAGGCAGAGGGGAACATTGTGTAAGCAGGTGTACTGTCTACAAAGACGAAAAATAGGTCAAGACTTTTCTAAAGTGTCAAAACGATGAAGCAGGTCCACCTTATCAGCTATGGGCTGATATTTGATGATGAATGATATTCACACTGTACTCGACGGGGCACAAATACTTAGTAATGACTCAGTTACTAGTGAAGTGCAAATCTCAAACAAATATAATTGCTACTGGAGATAAAAGATGCATCACGACTCATGAATGGTGAACAAACGTGAGATCAGTATTTCGCTTGTGTTCTTGTGTTATCCGTCACTTGTTCCTTCAGTGGTTCACAAAGGTTTAAGGAATTAACAGATATAGTAAAACATGTGACTGCTTGAAATAAAACGTGCATCACGATTCCTTAATGATGAACTAACACGAGATCAGTATGTAAAGCTTAGTTCGTGGTTAATTAATTCATAAGTAATAGCATGATACTGTATTATTCGTGTCATGTGTTACAATGATAAATATTAAATATTACAGAATTGCCACTTAATCCCTTGTTTTAATGTGGTATCTGAAGAGTAGAATAAAGACCGGAACCAAATTGTTCTTGATGACCTAAAAACAAAAGTAGATAAGAAAATGCATTTTGCATGCATAGATAAATACATTATTATAATGTATATCTTTGTGTGTGTTGTCAGAATTCGTCAATATAAGTAACAAGACCTTAACAACAATAATACTAATACTAGTATTAATAACCAAACTGATACTGCAGACAGACCTTTTCCAGGGTCGTCGTCTATTTCCTCATAAATGGCAGTAGTACGTTTTCCTAGAGATCAAAGAGAATGGTTAAAAGAATCGGCGTCAGACCTGATCACAAGCTGAGAGCGTCTCTTACCGACATTGAGTCTTTCCATGCCGAGAGAAGAAACATACAGCTCATTGTCGTGCATCTTCTTGTTTTGTCCTATAAGGAACCAAAGATACAGTAGATGGACATGAGCACAAAAGGCTATGGGCATGTCAGGTTTCAGAAGAAACGCTTCTGCTTGTGATGTAGGTGAAGTGTGACCCTAATATACCAATCAAGATTGAGACGTACGTATAAGTGTCGCTAATATAAAAATCTTGCCTGTGTCAAATGACTTAGTGGTCAGCTTATGAAATCTAAAGACATATTCAGAACGAAAAAACTGCTTGGTTTCAACGTGGATTACTCAATGCCGAGTCCCCTATACTAGGCCTGGGAAGTCCAATTTCGTTATTCGAATAAAATTTGAATCAATATTCAAATTTTTGAAGATTTTAGTCAACTAACACACAGTATGTTTACTCCTTTTCATTTTGCCCAATGGCCCTTGGCACTGGGAGTAAGGGATCCACCACTAGGGGTAGATTTTCCTGAATTTATTCAGCTGCCCAAAATAGGTGAAACTAGCCAGCAAGGAAATTAGTGAAATAATGTGTGAACCAGAAAAAGAATATGACAATATAGTTGACTCCTGAAAAAGCAGAAAGCAAAATCTGAATGCGTTTTTAAGGGGAATTTCCCAGTCTTACTCAACACTCACCTGATTTCCTACGCCGTATGAGGCAAACGATGGTCAGCGTTATCACGCTGAGGAGCACGAAACCAGAAGTGAAAATCACCAAAATATGGAACAGCACTGGAAAAGAAGTAAAGAATAATGCCGGTCTAAACAACCATCAGCATGAAACATTGTACAAGAAAATCCCATTGTATCTAGTATGGAAATTGAAAATATGGTAATGAAGGGTGCATGTTCAGAATGGGATAAAAGAAAACATTTCAGCCTCAGGAATTAGTTACATTTTTCATTTTTAGGTAACATATTATGCCTGTCTTCATTCGGACATTTTTGTCTATTTACACTGGGACGGAATTTTGTCAGTTAAGGAAAAATGTATTTACCAATAAGATTTGGCACCAACCCATTGCTGATTGTAGAATAAAATGGTTTTTCAGTTCTGTTCCCTCTGCATTTGTATTCCCTATCGAAGGTGGCATTCCCAGATCTCACAGTGAATGTCTGTCCATCTTGGTCTTCATGAAGCTGAGATCCATCTGCGTACCATGTGTAGTTCCATCCAACAGAGCTTCCCTCAACCTCACACCTCAGCGTCAGACTGTCTTTGGTCAAAATCTGTATAATTCCACTTTGCACAGCCAGAACAGCCTGTGGATGGGCTACAAAACATAACAGGCATTAATGGAATAACTCTATAAATAGTAGATGGCTGTTAATCCATCACAATATACATGGATGCAAAGCAAGATTTATATTTTGAAAGCAAGAACTATGCATGTAAGCAGCATCATGAAGAGGCAGTACTTCTGTACTATTCAGCAAGAACCTCGACCACAGCTACTTTAGCAACCATCGATATGCAGAGAATCCAGGGAACAAAGCGCTCAAAGCCCCTGTTAGGTTCAGAGACGCTGAGCACCACCCAGTTGTGATTGTTGTCCTCGTATTTCAGGAAAGCAGAAGCCCCTGCTGAGATTAACTGGGATACTTTGACTATTGAGATGACCTCAGGCATTATGCAGTGAAGATAAACAGCAAGAACAACTAAATCTGGGGTGAAATGCATCCAGAAAGTCCTGGATGTTTCAGGTGCAAGAAGATCTGCCTGCAAGTATCAAAATTTAGATACTGGAGTTGGTAAACTGAAACACTAGCCAATCGTGTTTGAAGTTTCACAACTATATATGTGTGACCGGGTGGACCAATCTCCACTGACTGCACATTTCATCAGTAAGAGCAGAGTATGAAGGTTGAATTAGCAGAGAAACAGCACAGCTGTGCATAAACAAATTGCAGTCTGCACAACATAATGTGCGCATCATGCTGGCGCATCTTTGACCAAGACAGCAAGTCTTTGTGGCGTATCGAGAGCCACGGTATCCAGGGTGATGTCGGCACACCACCACGAAGGATGGACCACATCCAACAGGAGTGGATGAAACAGGATGTTGTCGCAAACGGATGTCCAGGTATTAACCCGGACATATTAACTTACTGCAGAATTAAAATGTACATCTTGACTCTCCCGTTTCCACCAAAACTGCTCATCAGGAGCCCCACAGTATCAATATTCACGGTCGGGCTGCTATACCCAGACCCTTGGTCACACGTGCCAATGCCAAATGTCAGTTTCAGTGGTGCCAGCAGCACAGATCGTGGCCTGTAGATAATGTGAAACATGTATTGTTCCGGTTTAGAGAAAGCCCAGGATTACCACCCAGACTGCTGAGTACCCAGAGTGAAGCACCTGGACAGACCAGTGACAGTTTGGGCTGCGATGACATGGGATTCTCTAGACCCAGTACTTGTTCTAGACGGGCTGCCAAAGAAAATCGAAATATTCTGGAGAATGATTTTCACCCAGCGGTCCAAACATTGTACCTTGAAGTTGGTGCAATGTATCAGGATGCTAATGCAGCAATACACACAGTAAGATTTGTGTCACAGTGGTTTGATGACCATGAAAGCGAAGCTGAACATCCCTCATGGTCTGCACAGTCACCAGATTTGAATATTATTGAGCTACTTTTGTGTGCGAGTCAGGAAACTTTCTCCTCCACCAACATCACTTAGTGACCTGGCCACTGTTCTGCAAGACGAATGGCTCAAAATCCCTCTGGCCATTGTGTTGGACTTATGTCTCACTTTCCCAAGATGAAATAATACTGTATTAGGCTCACATTTGTAATTTGTAATTTGGGTCATAATCCAGGCATTACAACAGCGTAGAATATTTTTGGGTTTCCCTTATATATCTTGATGAAGGTCAGCAGAAAATGACCAACAAACGTAAAACCTTTGGCTGTCATTGCCAGCATGTGAATGTATAGCCCAAGATTTTATTCTCTACACAATTAATGTGCCAGATATTGCTAGTAACAGAACTCCCATTTAGACTTACACAAACCCAGTCATTACGATTTACATTCAGTTACTTTATTTTAAAAGCAATTTATATTAGTTTTATTTTATAGTTTGTCAGTGTCCCTGGAACACTGTGATGATGCTGGGATTTGGTCCATTGATCTTCTGATCATAGGCACAGCATCCTAACCCACAGAGTCACATATATTATTATTGCCGCTCCGTATTAGAAAAATTAGATAAATAGTATATGAACTTACCATGAATGACGAGCTGCAGAGGGTCACTGTACTGAGAGTAAAAGCTCCCTCTCTGAGCCCGACACCAGTACTGTCCACTGTGGGACAGAGCAGCAGAGATGATGGTGTAACTGGACCCATCAGTGCTGCTGTTGTCAGGGTTGGACAGTTCTGTTCCCTGTCTGTCTTTGTGCCAGAGATACTTCCAGCCAAAAGAGGCTCCCCTGACCCTACAGCTCAGACTGATCCTCTCTCCTGTGTAGGTGACTCCGCTGAAATCGTGGCGGGAAAGTATTGACTCTGGCCCAGTGGCTAAAAATAAAACATTTTGGGGCAAATACAGGTGTGAAAATGTATCATACTGAATTATTAATAGTTCTTGAATCATTTAATCATATTCAGAGATGCACTGTACTATTTCAAGGCTTTTTAACAGTAAGGTGTGAAAAATGCTGACATACTGTAGAGAGAGAGCAGAATGGCGTTACTGATAGGAGGGAAGCTTGCAGCCCTTGTGGGTCTCCCTGAACACTGATAACTCCCAGCATGAGACAGATTAGCAGACAGGATTATGTAAGTGTCTTCATTCACGCTGCTGGAGTCACTCTCATCTGCAGGAAGCTCCTGTCCATCTCTGTACCATTTATACTCCCACTGTGTAAAGTCACCCGGAAGTTCACACCTCAAAGTTACGTTTTCAGTGGGAAACAAGTCTGTCCATCCAGGCTGCAGCGTCAGCAGGGCTTGGGGTAGATCTGAAGTTAGAGAGACAGCAGTCAGATGGTAAAATATAAAAAGACACAAACCCTCCTTTCTGGCCTCTTTATTATTAGCATGTCCAGGGTGTTGGGCAGCCACCTGACATTGGGCCCACAGAGGGTTTGTTTCCTGTCAAACTATGAAGTTCTGTTTCCTCATATCCTTCATTTACAGTATTATTACTCAAACTGGTGTAAGTTAACATACAAAGGGATTCTCAGCTAATTGCTTTGGGTCAATTAATTCAAGAAGAATAAACTATAAGGTTATATTCAACATTATATGATTATGAGTGTTTCTCTTTCAATAACTTACCATGAATGTCCACCTGCAGAGGGTCACTGTACTGAGAGTAAAAGCTCCCTCTCTGAGCCCGACACCAGTACTGTCCACTGTGGGACAGAGCAGCAGAGATGATGGTGTAACTGGACCCATCAGTGCTGCTGTGGTCAGGGTTGGACAGTTCTGTTCCCTGTCTGTCTTTGTACCAGAGATACTTCCAGCCAGAAGAGGCTCCCCTGACCCTACAGCTCAGACTGATCCTCTCACCTGTGTAGGTCTCTCCATGTGAGGAATCGAGGGATAGTTCCGGCTTTGGGATTTCCCCTGAGGGAATGATGTGGGGAAATTCATCATGTATGACGTAATATTTTTCAAAGCAAATTATATAAAATGTGTTATACTGTCACGCGAGGCTGGAAGCAGGTAAGGCGAACGGGCAGGCAAGCAGACAGGAAGCAGGCAGACAGGCGAATTACGGGGAAAACGGGGATTTAATAAAGGATTCGGGGGAACGGAGGCAGGGAACATCTGACGCGACTAACATCAATGACAGACAATGGACTCAGGTAAGACACGGACTGAAATACACAGGACTGAGCAAATTAACTAGACACAGCTGGGTACAATCGGGGAATCACACATGGGTAATTAGGGGGCGTGGCACACACGAGGAGCGGACGTCACAGAACCCCCCCCCAAAAGCGCGCTGCACCGGGCGCACCCCGGAGGAGGCGACAGACGGGACGAGACTGGGGAAGCAAGACCTGAAAGACAAGAGCAAAAAAATTCAACACGGAACAGGGAACAAGACAGACAGGCAAAACCGACAAAGGGGCAGGACACCACAGAGGACAGGAAAGGCGGACAGACAGACCAGAAACGGGGATACGGAGGGAACAGGCGGGACAAAAGGACCGGGAGTGAACAGAGGGAACCCAGGGAGAGAAGGAGGAACACGAGGAGCAGAGACGGGAGGAACAAAGGAACGAGGAACAGAGAAAGGAGGAAAGACGGGAGGAGGAGCAAACAAAGCAGGGACCAGGGCAGGAGAGCAGGGAGAGAAGGAGGGGGAACGAAGGGGAGCCCGTGGGAGCCCCAGCGGGCGACGGGGGGCGACCGGAGGGGCCGAGGAGACGGGGCGAGAGACCCGCGGAGGGGCCAGGGAGGGAGCAGGAGGGAGCACCGGGGAAGGGGACAAGGGAGCTGGAAGGGGCCAGGGCGAAGGCAAGGCGAGGGGGAGAGCCGCTGCAGTCGGCGACGTCCTCCGACGGGCCGAAGGTGGGGGCCCCGCAGGCGACCGACCAGGCACCGGAGAGGGGAGCGAGGCAGGACGACGAGGCACCGGAGAGGGACCCACAGGCGACAGCCGACCCGGAGGGCCAGGACCCGCGGGCGCCAACCGAGCCCCAGCGCAGGCGAGGCAGGGCGAGCCAGGGGGCAGGGCGGGCGGGACCCCAGCCCTGCGTCTGTGTCCCCTTCCCCTGCGGGACACAGACATGCCGACCCCTGGTCGGGGTCGACGTCGCCGGGGTGAGGACAGAGGAGTCACTAGTGCGGTCCCCGAGGGGTCCCATTCAAGCTCCTCCACCTCCGAAGAGGGAGGAGCCAAGATGGAGTCCTCCGGGACCACCTCGGGGACTAGGGTGACAGGAACCGGAGCTGCTGCAGGCGGAGGGGGTGCCACTGGAGCGCGGTCAGGGACTGGAGCTGCAGGTTGCTGCAGTGGGGGCGCCTGCCCGGGAGCTGCAGGCTGCTGCAGTGGGGGCGCCTGCCCGGGAGCTGCAGGCTGTAGAGAGAGCTGCGGCGTCTGCGCAGGCGGCTGCGCAGGCAGACGCGGCAGCGAAGGCGGCTGCGCATGCAGAGGCGGCGGTGGGACTGGCAAGTCCTGCGCGGGCAAGACAAGTGTGGCCCCTTTAAGTCGTCGGAGCACCTGCGGGATGACATCCCGCACCGCGCTGGCCCCCTTATTGGCCAGCCGTTCGGGCCGGAAGAAATACCGCTCTAGAGGCGGTGGTAGGTCCGTAGCGGTGGGCTGTCGAGGCTAGCAGCTTAGCTGCACCTGTGACCGTAAGGTCGACCGGGAAGTCCTCCAGTTCCCCGGCTGCGAGGGAAGCGGGGACGAGCATGCACGCTCCCAGGGTTATCGTCGGGGCGACCGCCGGTGACTTCGTCCGTTTTTTCTTCTACCGAGTTCTGGTGGCGGCGGGAGGCTGCGCCGTCTCCGTTGGGACGGACGACGGGGACACAGCTTCCGTGCTTTGTGGTACAGCTAGCCCAAGTCTCCGTTCCATGTTCTGCTGGGCTATCTGCTGGAGGCAAGCATGTACCTCCTCCAGGAGGTGCTCGCTCTCCGGTGGAGGCCTCTCCATCAGGAGATCAGCGCTGCGATTGGCTAACTCCAAAGCCAGAGGATCCTCCTGGACCTCTGGCTGGTTCAACCAATAATAGGTCTCTTGCAGCAGACCGAGATGCTGCTCCTCGGTCTGCTGCCGCGCCTCCTTGGTTTGGTCTGTCATTCTGTCACGCGAGGCTGGAAGCAGGTAAGGCGAACGGGCAGGCAAGCAGACAGGAAGCAGGCAGACAGGCGAATTACGGGGAAAACGGGGATTTAATAAAGGATTCAGGGGAACGGAGGCAGGGAACATCTGACGCGACTAACATCAATGACAGACAATGGACTCAGGTAAGACACGGACTGAAATACACAGGACTGAACAAATTAACTAGACATAGCTGGGTACAATCGGGGAATCACACGTGGGTAATTAGGGGGCGTGGCACACACGAGGAGCGGACGTCACATATACAAAGAAATATTCAAATATAAAATGATACATACAATTCATAGTCAGAGTAATAGGGTTGCTAATTGGGGAGTTGACTGTTCCCCTTGTAGGTCTTCCAGAACATTGGTATTTCCCAGAATGGGATGGACCTACAAAGTGGATCCTGTAAATGTTTCTATCTGCTCTGCTAGAGTCACTCTCATCAGCAGGAAGCTCCTGTCCATCTCTGTACCATTTATACTCCCACTGTGTAGAGTCACCCTGAAGTTCACACCTCAAAGTTACTCTTTCAGTGGGAAACAAGTCAGTCCATCCAGACTGCAGCGTCAGCAGGGCTTGGGGTAGATCTGAAGATAGACAGACAGCAGTCAGATGGTAAAATATAAAAAGACACAAACCCTCCTTTCTGGCCTCTTTATTGTTAGCATGTCCAGTGTGTTGGGCAGCCACCTGACATTGGGTCCACAGAGGGTTTGTTTTCTATCATGCTATGAAGTTCTGTTTCCTCATATTCTTCATTCACAGTATTATTACCCAAACTGGTGTAAGTTAACATACAAAGAGATTCTCAGCTAAGTGCAATGGGGCAATCATGCAAAGAAAGGCACTATATAAAAATTAATTCAAGAAGAATAAGCTACAAGGTTATATTCAACATCGTATGATTATGAGTGTTTCTCTTTCACTAACTTACCATGAATGTCCACCTGCAGAGGGTCACTGTACTGAGAGTAAAAGCTCCCTCTCTGAGCCCGACACCAGTACTGACCACTGTGGGACAGAGCAGCAGAGATGATGGTGTAACTGGACCCATCAGTGAGTTCCTGTATGTCTTTGTACCAGAGATACTTCCAGCCAGAAGAGGCTCCCCTGACCCTACAGCTCAGACTGATCCTCTCTCCTATGTAGGTCTCTCCCTCATGGGATGTCCAGGTTATAACAGCTTCTGGTTTCTCTCCTTGTAATCAGCATTAGTACATTTATTAGCCGAACGTGCATGAAACACAAAGTATATGAGATCTGAGATGTTATAATTATTATTTGCCTTTTACTCACCTGATACACTGAGATACAGAGATGCAGGTAGAGACTGAATTACTGGGTCACTTCCTCTTTCTGCCTGACATATATATTCTCCACTGTCAGATACTTTAACAGACTGGACAATGTAGTTCTTATAAGTTTCTTTGCTACTGGAAGTCAGACTCTGCAGTCGTGTCTGTGTGGTTCTTTTGGCCCATGAATATCTCCATCCAGATCCTCCTCTTATATCACATTCAAGGGTCACAGTTTCTCCACTGAACCACTCAGATCCTGGAGGATTCTGACGTATGACAGGCTGTGCTACATCTAAAAAATGCACAGTAAACAGAAAATAAAACTTCAGACATTTATAAAATTTATTTTTGTTTCTCCTGTAATAACGTACCATGGACTCGCAGGCTGTGAAAGTTGCTGTCAGAAAGTTCACTTCCTCTCTGTGCCCTACACTGATAATGTCCTCGGTCAGACTCTCTCACAGGTTGCAGGATGTACGTTTCACCATCTTGCCCACTGCTGCCCAGAAGCTGAGAGGTGGCTCCATTTGTCTCTCTGGTCCAGATATATTTCCATCCCTCAAACCCAGTGACCTGGCAGGTGAGAGTAACTTTCTCTCCTAGGAACACGTCTGACCCTGGAGGATCTGCTGTCAGCCAAGCCTGAGGCCAGGACTCTGAGGCAGGAACCAATACAAAAAACAACAATTATCACGTATCTGGCACATTTACCATTTCAACACATTTCAACAGAGCTGAACAGAAGTACAGTAATAGTCAAAAGTTTGGGCACACCTACCCATAGGTTTATTTAAGCATTTTCTACATTTTAGAATAATTGTGGACACCAAGACTATAACATACCATATATAGAACAAACAATTATAACTGGCTGTTGGGGGTGAGCTCTGTGGGTTGGGACTCAGAAGGCTGTCAGTTCCAGTGGCGGCTACTGGTCTGTCAAACAGGGGAAGCTCATTTTCGGCCTACATCATAAAATTGTCTGTTCATTTAAAAGTAAATTCTGCCCTACGTTCCTTTTCAAGAAAATGGTCTGTGACCTTGTCGTACCAACTAGGCGTCTTTTCCAGTGACTTGACCAGCTAACTTTGTCATACCAGGAGAGCTGAAAAGACCTGTTATTTTTCCCTATCTTTTGCACTAAATCAATCTTAGGTGTTGATCTGCCCTGCTGTTTAATTCTAAGTTTTTCCTCGTAAGGAACACTTTCAAATGGCTTCGCCAAAACCAGGTCGACAATATTAGCACTGTCTGTCATCGTGTGCAGTTTCACCCACGACGCTAGCCTAGCCTAAGCCTACTATATGAATGAATGAATGAACGATCTAAAAAAAAATATTAAACTCTGTAAAACTGAAACAAGGAATGTGGTGTATAATTGTGTGAAATGTATGATGAAGATCAAGCAATTTCGCCAAGCAAATATAAAGAAATAGGTTGCAGCAATTTTTATTTCGACTGAACTTGAGAAATCCGCGATGGGACTGAGCGCGAATAGCTTCAGCGATTCCTTATAGCACAAAATCGCTGTCAGTCAAAAGGAGATGCAATCTTTCCACAGACCCTCCAATCATCACGCAGAAGCTCGGAGTCCAGGCCAGCCCACTCCTCATTTACTCCTCATTCACCCCCAGAGACGCTGAGCGTTCGTGGGCGGGACATAATCGCAGCGTTTATCCAATGACCGTCTAGTTTCAAAGCACTGAAAAAAAACGTTCAAAGCAGCCGCATTGAAGTCAATGGACGCTGGGCTTCAACGGGGAAATGCACTGTGACGCTACGGGAATGTATGAGAAGAAAATCAAGTCAGCCGACCTGCTATATCTAACTGATTCTGAAGGAACTCGTCTTTGAGATGAACGTTTTCTAACGCATTTTTAGTCAATAAAATGTTAATACAATAATACATAATTTGACCATTAATTTTGTGACATTATAGGGGAAGCTGAGCTTCCCTTGCAGTCTTAAAGAAATCTCCACTGGTCAGTTCAAATCCCACGGCTGGCAGAGTGATCACACCATGGGGCCCTTTAGCAAGGCCCTTAATCCCAGTTGCTCCAGGGACTGGCTGACTTTTTGCCAGTTCCATGAGGTGGTCACCTGGAATGCCTTTTAGCTGTCTGAATGAGTTCCCACATGTGATGCACAGCCATTGGCCACTTTTCCTTCACACTCTGGTCAAACTCTTCCCAAACCATATGTTCTGTGTTTAGGTCAGGTGGCCAGGTCATGTGATATGACTGAATCATTCTCCTTTGTAAGTGACTTGGTGTGTCAGAACTTTTGACTGGTACTGTACATATTTGAAAAACAACATATTTACATTTACTTTTATGATTTAAAAATTAACAGTTAATAACCTCAATAACAATCTGGACTGGAAGACCAACACTGTCTACAAGAAGGGCATGAAAAAATATTTTCTGAAGAAACTGTGATCTATAATGGGTCCAGAACACCACTGTCAGTGTTAACATGCACCAGTCACAGGGATCACATCGCACCTACTCGTAAATCCCTGCAGCAGAACCATTTATGGTCCCATAACCTTCTTCCAGAAAAAGGGACTTTTGTCATGTTCACGCTGCAGGAAGTCGGCCCAATTGTAGTGCCTCAGAGGCAGTTCCAGAACCGTTTTTTCATAGAGGCACTCACAGCAATAGATTGTTGATTCATTGACCCCAAGCATCAGCATTAACTTGAAAGTTTCTCATGTAATGTAAAGGGAGTTTTCTGGGTGTGTGTTCGTAAGGAGTGCAAAATCTGAATAAAGTGTTCAGGCACTACCTTGTTGTTGTCTATTTTATAACTGCAACATTTTACAACTCAGAAGGGTGGAAGAGGTGTAGCGAGATCTATGTACTGTAGAGTACAAGTCTTAGATTCAGAAAATCTAAAAATATTTGACAAATTCATATAAAAAAACACTCAGCGACCTTTTTCCAATTCACTTATATTTGCTTTTCGGAGACGCATGTGGCCATGTTGCCTTCAGTTCCCCTCCGCATTACGTAATCCTTTGTGTTTCTGCTGTACTCATGTCTGGCCACATGGTGGCTGTGGCTCACTAACTCCTGACTCCAGCAATCGACACGTTAGCGAGTTCAGCACGTTCACGGTTCACTGTGACTCTCTGAGCAGTTCGGCATTTTGGTAGCTTCGGTTCAAGCGGTTCCTCTGCAAATCCCCTGAGACCAAAAACTCACAGAGTGATCCGTTTTGATTGTGCCGGAAGTCTACTCCAGAGTTAAGAGCTTCGGTTAGTAAATGTGCTGATCAGATCGTCTTTTTGAACAGTATTTGTTGTATTCTGTATGTTGTGGCTTTGGGGTTGGTTTTCAGCAGATGCCTCCCAATCCCTGACCTTTTCAATAAAAGGAATTGAACAAAATGCAGTGGCGAATAGACGCCACCCCCCAACGACTCTTTGAATTGAACGTTCCATTCACTTAAACGAACAGTTCGGTAGAATCAGTTCTGTAAATTGTACTGAGCCTCCTGTCACTAATCTACTGTAATCCGAGACTGAGGCCTGGAGTCTGGAACAGAAACCAACGTGGAAAACATTATGTAAGACACATCTAGTACATTTCACAAGTTCATTATTTTAAACTAAGCCTGAACACTGGACACTGGAGAAGAAACACGTGTTTGGAAAAAACAAAGTTTAAATATAACGTTAGGAATTAATATGTCTGCAAAAGATATTGACAGGTATTAATACAATAATATTCTTACCTGTAAAGCAGCTAAAATGAACCAAAACTGTGACTAAACAAAGAAAGACAAAGTGAAAATTCATTCAGTTACTTGCTTTCTGTCTTGATGGGTCTTTTTAACACTTATCTATGTGCATCGGGATTAACTCTTAAAACTACAAAGTTCTCTAATATCCTGAGTAAACTGAATAATTTCATAGAATATCTGCCTTTTGGATATTTAATAAAATAGTGGTTCGTCCTCCTTAGTCAACATGAAAATGTTTTTATATAAGACAATACAGATTAATTCATGAGATTCTCAATAACATAGATTTCTCCATGAAATATGCATGATAACATATTCTAAATTGTTAATGGTTCATCAGCAGATAAACATTTTTATTTATTTATTTATTTTTTATGAAACTGCACATAATTTATGTCCATCCATCCAGTCTGGTTATGCCACTTCAGTTCAATGCATTATCTTAAAAAAATGACTGAAAACATTTTACTTACGGATCCAGGACAAGATATCCCTCACATGTATGATGCCTTTCATGGTGTGAGTCTGACCTGCTTGTATCGCTGCAAATGTCTGCACAGAGGAAGTGGTGAGAGAATAAGACCTTCTCGTGACACAGCGACACGTCACAGGCGATGACAGGACACACAAACCGGCTGCTATTTGTACTTATTAAGGCACGAGGTCGTGTCAAGTAGGGCTGAGCGATATGACCGAAAAACAATGTCTCAATATTATAAGTCACTTTATTGATATTCAGTATATATATCGATATTATTAAAAAGTTCTCTAAAATATTTTTTTAAAGTCAGGAAAGAAATTTGGAAAGAATTATGGTTTTATTTATTCACATGAATGTTTCCCAACTGAACAACATAAAAAGTGCATCTCTGAACATAACAACATTACATAAGAGGTAAAAAAAAAAAAAAAAAAAAAAACTTTTATTGTTAGGAAAAACACAAATTGACGAAATATCGAAGTGCCTGAAATGTAAACAAATACTTCAAATATTTCATTATATTTCACATCAAGATCTCGCAAAACTTTACTGTGAAAAAACATATGAAAGTTAGCTGATACTACTATTTCTGTAGTATCTCCATATTCTGTTTATTTCAGGGATATTTATGAACTGTGTGCTCTTTAGATTTGTCTGCACTAAGTGTATTGTCTTTGCACATTTTTTGTACGGCACTATACTGTATGTGTGTTCGTCTGGGTACTACATTCTCGCTGCTTTATGCATTACAATTTCCCACTGAGATCAATGAAGTCCATCTCACCCGTAGCCATATCCTGGTAGACTCATTTACTGTATATTCATTCTTCCCCACTCATAGATTTCTAATATTAATAATAAGGTATTTTCTATTGTTCCTTTAGCACTGTACAAATCAATAGGCGAGAAATAAAGAAACGCATCTCCTTCAAATTCTATGGAATATTCACTGCCAGAGTTTGCTAGATTCCAAAACAAAAATCGACTTATTGCATATGGTTATTGAGAGTCATTTTTATATGAGTATTAATAGTAATAGTTTCTGAAAAAGGGGTATTTGTGACAATGTAGTGGGTAAGTGGTTGATGAATGGATGGATGGATGGATGGATGATGGATGGATGGATGGATGGATGGATGGATGATGGATGGATGGATGGATGGATGGATGGATGGACGGACGGATGGATGGATGGATGAATGGATGGATGGAAGAATATCAGTCTAGCCCAGTAGATGTATTGTATGTGGAACATGATACGAATCCAGACAGTTGTCTGACAGCACTAAGGTTCACCGTCTTCTCCTTGCACAAAAGGAGAAGCAGGGAAACCTGCAATGACCTGATCTCCAGCCAGTAGAGACAAACAAGGAAGTGAGACAGAAACTGTGTCCCCAGAGAAGGGCGGGGGGATCATCTAATGCCACAGAGAGAGGGACCGTCCAGCACTGATGGTGACCCACCTCAGTGCTCACAAACCACCAAAATGCCATAGAGAACCACCCAGATGGGGGTTGGGGTGTATCTCACTGATAATCAGTCCTTGCTAATGTTCACTTAGGTATATAACAGCAGGGAGGCCGACAGGTGAGCCGCCCGACATAAACATGCATTTTCTAATATTCACTTAGGTATATAACAGCAGGGAGGCTGACAGGTGAGTCGCCCGACATAAACATGCATTTTCTAATGTTCACTTAGGTATATAACAACAGGGAGGCTGACAGGTGAGTCGCCTGACATAAACATGCATTTTCTAATGTTCACTTAGGTATATAACAGCAGGGAGGCTGACAGGTGAGTCGCCTGACATAAACATGCATTTTCTAATGTTCACTTAGGTATATAACAGCAGGTAGGCTGATAGGTGTGTCACCCGACATAAACATGCATTTTCTAATCTTCACTTAGGTATATAACAGCAGGAAGGCTGATAGGTGTGTCACCCGACATAAACATGCATTTTCTAATGTTCACTTAGGTATATAACAGCAGGGAGGCTGACAGGTGTGTCACCCGACATAAACATGCATTTTCTAATCTTCACTTAGGTATATAACAGCAGGGAGGCTGACAGGTGAGTCGCCTGTCATAAACATGCATTTTCTTATGTTCAGCGGCGACTGCAGGGATGTACAGCTCTGTGCTTCCTTCTGCATCGGTTTCTACAATCACATGCATGTTCCTGTCAATGGTTTTACTTTGGCTGTTAGTTTTAAATACCCTTGCGAGGTGATTAAATGTGTGACCCTTACACTGTTTACCTTTAGCTAGGCTGTCAGTTTGTCTGTTAGATTTCTTTTTCCACACACTTTCTTCGCTGCTGTGCACTTGCTTTGTTTTTTTTTTCTAACATCCGGTTTATTCACAACTATAACCCACACGGGTGAAACCCACCCCCCTCCACCGCCCGCAATGTGAGTTAAGAAATAAAGATTTTTCATTGTTTATTATACTGGAATAATGCAATTAATAACATTATTATAAGTAACATTATTACATAATGAAACTTAATCGAATAATGAAAACTATATCTTAAATAAAGGTTGCTAAGAAGGAAATGCACAATTCAAAAGATGTTTTTAGGAATCAGATGTTTTTAGGCTTTTAGGAATCAGAAAGGGAAGCTAATTGGGTGGCCAGCAGAGACCTCTGCAGGCCGAACGGGAATACCACAAGACGGACAGAGAGCGATCATGAAACAAGTGAATGTTATCGGTTACTCCACTGCACAAACACTTAAATGCCTCTCCTACATAGAAGATTCTGCACAATGCATGCTATTAAAATGATACTAGATTTTTTTTGAATAATACAACATGCAAAACATGTTATTCAAGAGCAAATGGCTTCCAAAACTTATAAAGAGACAGTAGAAATGAAGAAGAATCATTTAGAATGAATAAACTGAAAAGCAGACTGCTGATGGCCCAGAAACACTACAGGGAAGCCGGGTGGCAGTGGTGTCATGCTGTGGGATGGCGGCAGAGACTGGGAATATAGTGTGAAATCAAAGAACAATGAATAGAGGAATTAATCTACAGTATAAAAGACAAAACAAAACTTGTTACAAGATTCAACACTGATCACGCGTAGGAACCAAGTACGTAGCGGAACTCAGAAACCTTTTACCCTCAGTGTGGCTGATGCATGACAGGTCGACCCACAGGCCAGAGGTTATGCTGTGCTATTTTTAAAGATACCAAAAGCACTGAATCGCTCAGCGAAAGCGCAGGCGACACTGAAACACGCTTATAAAAATATATTTACATTTACTCTCATTTATTTAGCAGACGCTTCTGTCCAAAGCCTCATACAAATGAGTTCTTTGATGTATCTGTTTTCAGCCACTAACATTCAACAGAAATTCAGCTGAAAACCAATTGAACAGACACATTTTCCATCCATGCAGGCGTTAATAAAATGTGACCGTAATATGCAAATACTCTACCAGGTCTGTAGCTGAGGTATGATATAAATGCTTGTTTACAAAATAGCATAAAACTGCCATAAGCACTATAGTCTATGCTAAAAGCTCAATGTTAAAGAAAAAGTATTTAATTACAATACCCACTCAATCTGAAAACTTTAACCGAACAGCACAATAAAAGTCTTTTGAACACCTAGAACAAAAGATATGTATAATTCACATGGGAATTCAGGAAACACACTTTAGCTCCATAGTACTGTAGCTGATCCATGTTCCAGTGTGTTTTAGGACATGAGAGACGCCTGGATTAGTACCAGGTCCATCAGTGAACACGGTCACCTATGAAGTAATGTTTCCTTCCCAGGCGTGGCCGTAACTAGCCGTGTTCCGGTGCTTGTTAGCCTTATGCTAACATAAGGCCTTTATGCTCCCCAGTCCTAAGTGTCCCTGATCTTTTGTCATCATTTGCCTGCTCCACCCTCCTGTTCCCTTTTACCCCTTAAATAACAAAGTCCCCTGCGAAGAGGTTTGCATGACAGCCTGCGTTCTGCGTTGTACTTACCTCCGTTGGGCGTGACAATCATTGCTAAACATATTAACAGATATAATGTAGAGTAAATATATACAATTACTTTCAGTATAGTGAACTGTTGTGTTCTGTTAGACCCTCTGCAGTGTTGCATAGCAGCCCCATGTGTGTGTGGAGGATGCAGTAATATATCTGCTGCAGAAGCAATACTCCTCCCTGGACAGACCCAACGCCACAGTTAGCGTCATGTTCTTTGACTTCTCCATCAGCTTCAACAGCATCCAGCCCAGAATGCTGAGGGCTACACTGGAGGGCATGCAGATGGAGGCTACCCAGGTCATATGGAGATCAACAGTGATGCACACAAGTGTGTCAAATGTTTTATTGGCCCATAATAGTGTTATTGTCTTCCACATTAGTCTGGCGAACAGTCCTTTCGCCAGGAGAGCGATGTTCTTAAAGCAAACAACGAAAGCCATTTAAAGCCATTTAAAATTCAAATTGTCTTTCTGCACGCATCTTTATCTAAAGATTCATACTTTCATGCAGAATCTCCCTCTCAAGTCCATGGAAACGTCTCACACGGCCGCATCTTGCTCTCATACGAGCAGCTTAATGAGAGACCTCAGCTGGAGTAGCAGCAGAGAGGAAATGGTGGCAAGTAAAAAAAAAAAAGAAACTGCCAGCCATTATTCAGACAGACAGACGCGAGTGTGTGAAATCACTCAGTCCAATAGGTTTGTCTTTTAATGGAGTTTTTCATATTAATATGTTCCCAAATTATCTTGCTATTGTAGCAAACGGTGTTTTGCTTCATGAACGACCCATAACACCATTACAGAATCTGTCACTCTCTCACATTAGCTCTGTCTTGTACTTAACTGCACTTCATCAAGCTTCTCAGCAGGTGTACTTTCACCAGGAGAGTAAAGGCCTGGCCCAGGGGTGATGGGAGCCAGTGGATCCCTGTGCAGTACCACAACCTTTCATCGCTGGATGACGCTGGAGAGGCACTGAAGGATCTTTCCTGCATACATGCATGCAAAGCAAGATCTGTGTTCTGTTAGCAAGAACTATGTATGTAAGCAGCATTATGAAGAGCAACCATCGACTTTAGCAAGCATCGATATGCAGAGAATCCAGGGAACAAAGTACTCCAGGCCCCTGTCAGGTTCAGAGACTCTGAGCACCACCCAGTTGTGATTGGTGTCCTCGTCCTTGTTATCATGTTGTTCGTAATGAAAAAGCAGAAGTTCCTGCTGAGATTAACTGGGATACCTTCACTATGGAGATGGCCTCAGGTATTACCCAGTGAAGATAATGATGGACAGGAGGAACAACCGAATCTGGAGTGAAATCTATCCAGAAGGTCTGTAAGATCTACCAGCAAGAATCAAAATGTAAATACATCCAGGGTAGCAAGGAAGTAGACCCCTGCTGAATAAAACCGCTAAAAAAAGAGTTTATGCTGGTAGCTGGTTTTTGCTGGTTTTTTGCTGGTCTAAGGTGGTCTTAGACAGCCATGTCCCAGCCCGTGATGCTCTTTAATGGCTTAGCTGAGTAGGTCACCAGTTGCTTGTGTTGGTGTGGTCAGCCTATCAAGCAGGTCATACTAGTATGACCCGCTAAACCCGCCAGAATGGCCATCACTAGCTGGTATAACCAGCTAAATCATCAAACCATCAAGCAAAAACAAACCTTAAGCTGTTCAACTATCATAAATTGGTCAACCAGCTTAACTAGTCTGAGCAGATCAAGTTGAATCAAGATTCAGCAGAAATATAGACTATGCAGTGCATTTTCCCTCTAGCTCAGTGTAATGAGCACAGAAGAATCAGCAGGACTTTGGGTAATTTCGGTCACAATACAGGCATTACAGTAGCATTGAATACTTTTGGGTTTCCCCATATTTAGCTTGACGCAGCTCAACAGAAAATGACCAGCAAACGTAAAACCTTTGGCTTCCATTGTCAGCATGTACAGTAAATGTATAGCCCAAGATTTTATTCTCCTCTCAATTAACACCCCTGATATTGTTGGTAACATAAACTCTGACAGATTCCCATTTGCAGTTATACAAATATTGTTTTATTTTATTAAAAATCTATTTATATTGGTTTTATCTTATGTGTAACAGATGTTTTTGCCCATTGTGCAGTACAACTCAGTCAGGGTCCCTGGAGCAATCGGCTGCTAGGATTTGGTCCATTGATCTTCTGATCACAGGCACAGCATCCTAACCCACAAAGTCACATATATTATCATTACAGCTCCATATTAGAAAAATTAGATAAATAGTATATAAACTTACCATGAATGTCGAGCTGCAGAGGGTCACTGTACTGAGAGTAAAAGCTCCCTCTCTGAGCCTGACACCAGTACTGTCCACTGTGGGACAGAGCAGCAGAGATGATGGTGTAACTGGAGCCATCAGTGCTGCTGTTGTCAGGGTTGGACAGTTCTGTTCCCTGTCTGTCTTTGTGCCAGAGATACTTCCAGCCAGAAGAGGCTCCCCTGACCCTAGCAATGTCATTGGAAGGGGAGGGGCTGCAGGCTCTCCTAAGCCTCTCTCCAGGGAAGCAGGACGACTGCAGAACCGATTATCACACTGGAGTGGCAGTTTGGCCAGCAACAGCCCACAGGAAAGATGAGGGAACAATTGGCAGGCAAGTGCACTGGAGAAAGGTTAGGGGGGTGTTCGCAGTTAAGCTGAAAGACTGTGCCCGGCGGGGTTAACGTCACATCCCCCGGGCAGGACAGGATGAGCTGGCCCTCCACACTTTCCTGCTGGCACTCTTGTTGGCTGCTGCTCACACGCTCTGCCAACAATCTCGGCATTGCATTGTCTGTTTCCACAGCAAAGAAGTAGATCACATTGCCTGCAACTGCCCTGCTCCAGTGCCACACCCTCACCATGAACAGCAATCGGCAAATGTTGAGCAGTTGGCACTGTAAAGTGAGCGCCAACCCACACGCCAGTCCAACCCCTGCAGCTGCACGCAGAGTGGGCCCGCTCGATGAGGCTCGCAGTCTGTAGGTCTACTGCCTGGTGGACGGGACCCCCTGCTGAGCCTTGGTGGACATGGGGTCCATCATCACCTTGAACCACCCAGGCATGCTGCCAGGCACTGACTGGGCTGGGCCAGTCAGCTGGGAGCCCACAAGCATCCAGCTGGCATCAGTGACTGGCGTACACATGGCCATGAGGGGGAGGACACAGCTGGTGTAGGAGGTCTGGCTAGCCGACATCTTCAACCCCTGCATCATCGGGGTGGATCTGCTAGTTCGCCTGGAGGCAGCCCTCTGCTTTCATACAGACATGGTAGTTCTCCTTCGTGACAGTGGTGGCCAACAGTGGGGGAGAGAGGAGATGAGGTGCCCGCACAGAGGGGGAAGAGAGCAGCCTGCAGCTTCCAAGGGACTCCAGCCCAGAATTGTGTAGAGCAGGAACATGGCGGCAGGGCCGAGACGGTGCAGGCTATCCAGGAACTGCAGCGGCTCAGTAGTCAGGACTTGATGGCGGCACACCGGGATGAGCTCAAAGCCCAGTTGAGCTAATTTCAGGACATCTTTGCCACCAGAACTGAGGAATGTCACCCCACTTCACTGTAGGAGCACCGTCGGGTCATGCAGTAGTTACATTCCTGCTGACCGAGCGTCCGGCTAAAAGATCCATCCCCAAAACCTCGGATGACTATCAAGATCCGACAGCTGCTGAAACCCTGTCATGCAATATTCAAGTCCGGAAACCATGAGGCGTGCAGCTCTAACCTCAAAAAGGACATCAGATCTGCCAAACGCAGCTACTCCCTATGAATTGAAGATCACTTCCACAACAACTCAAACCCCAGCTGCAGGTGGTGAGGAATCCACACCAACATGGATTTCGAAAGCTCCAAATCCAGCTCCACTATCCACAAATCTTTCCATGCCCGCTTCGACAATACCGACCCAGCCTCCAGAATCCCCACCCATGATCCCCAGTACTCAATTTCACCACTGCGGAGATCAGAGGAACACTTCGCAGAGTGAGCACATGGAAGGCTGCTGGCCCAGATGGAATACCAAGTCGGGTCCTCTGGGAATGCCCTGACCAGTTGGATGAGGCCTTCATCTAGATTTTTAACTTCTCTTGGTTCCAATCCACAGTCTCCACTTGCCTTAAAACCTCCTCTATTATCTCTGTCTCCATGAAACCATCACCCACATGCTGGGAAGACCACCAACCCATATCACTCATCCCAATTGCCATAAAGTGCAAGCCACATATGTAGTATATGACTCAGCATAAGCACTGTGACCTTGAAGGTAGAAGAAAAAGATATAAAGTTTCTGGCTGATTCAGGAGCAGGAGATTCTGTAATAAGAACAACCGAGTGACTCGCCACCCAAACTCCCATAAACTTACTGGCATGAGATTTGGTGTGTAAACTGGGCATAGTGCTTATCAGCACCCTAGAGGGATTGTGGGTGACGAGATTGAGCGATTTTGCACACGAGTGAGCCTGGCAGTTTCACTTTAGTGAAACACGATCCTTTGCCCCTTCTGTATGTGTATCAGTGGAGACTCGTACCTACAACTGTGTGTTCAGTGAACAACCTACTGGTGAACCTGGCAAAGACATGCACACACACTGCACAATGCATTGTACCTCACATGCCAAAGGGGGGAGGGGGGGGGGTCCAGATTAGCAGTATGAGAAGAAATGGTATTAATGGAGGTGAGATCAGCTAAGGCTGGAAAGGATGTTTTGGAGTGATAGGAGATGTGCTGTGAGTGTTGGTGGTACAGAAGTAATCAGGGGAAAGACTCACCCCTACACTCTAGGAGAGAGGGGGGGCAGCCGCATGTGTCACTGGACAAAGGTGCGAAGGAGGGGTGGAAGGATCTGGGCCCATGGGTGAGACGACGTATGAGTGTGGATGACTGGGAGTATAGGTGTGACCCGACAGTGAAGTTCAGCCCCTCCCTAAAGACTTATGTGACTGATATAAATTACACAGTGGTTGCTGAAAGTCGCGTTGCAATTGGCAGTAAAAAAAGACCTGGCCAGTTAAAACGTGGTTATTTACTAGCCCAACGTGGGGCGACTGAGTTTTTTGGTTGTCCCGGATGATGGGATCCTGCAGGAGAAACAGGTACAGCAAAGCATAAGTGTAGAGCCCAACGGTACCAGATCTGATCGAGATCGACCAGATCCCTCATGGAGGAACAAAGGAGACCACGCTGCCCCGGACCTGAGAACCACAATACCCGCTGAAACCAGAGGCGATAAAGGGAATCAGGCCTGGGTTCCAGGCATTATTAAAAGCGGGAGTAACAGCGCCATGTGAAAACTCACCGGTGAGAACATGCATTTTATTCCAGTAAAAAATAAAATAAAAAATAGGATGCAGGAGACCAACAAACATGGTGGGATTTGTAATTGTCCCTGTACATTCTGAAGTGTGGATCTCTCCCAAGCCATTATTGAATCTATTACAGAAAAACACAGCTTGAGAGAATATCTGTCACAGATTGCAAATGTGGGAACAAAACGATACAGAAACACTTTTAAAAGACTTCAGCAGAGCACTGAGTGCTTGTTGAAGGACAGTGCAAAGGTTGTGGTGTTTCGATTATTTGTAAAGATACTGCAACCACTGAATCGCTTAACAACAGCACAGGCAGCACTGAGCCACACTCATGAAAAAACAGCTGCATTTACTCATTTGTTTAGCAAAAGCGTCTGTCCAAAGCGACACACTAGCCAGTTCTTTTGAAGTTTCTGTTTCACTCTCAAGCCACAAGCATCCAACCAGTTAATTTATTTTAAAACCTAACAAGCAGAGCAAGATCTAAAAACAATAAAGAACTGCACACATTCTCCATCAATACAGATGTTAATAAAATTCAAAAATACAATGCATTTACTTTATCAGATGTGTAGCTGACATATAAAACAAATGGAGTAACATAAAAGTGCCATAATCTCCACATTCTATAACAAATCTTAATGTTAAAAAAAAGATATTTACTGTAGTTATGATGCTAGTTCAATCTGAAGACTTTAACTGAACAACAAATGAACAGCCATGTTCCTGAGCACCTGAAACAAAAGATAAGTGTGATTCACATGGGAATTCAGGAAACACACTTTAGCTCCATAGTACTGTGGCTGATTACTGTATGTTCCAGTGTGTTTTATAGGACATGAGAGACGCCTGGATTAGTACCAGGTCCATAAGTGAACACGGTCACCAGAACTCACCTGCTGTTCCTGCTGCATGACTGACCTCTGCATAAATGGTGGGAGGTTGGTCTGCGTCTCCTGGGTAACAGACAAAGGCGTCAACAGGCACAGAGGCACACGGTCAGAGGACGGAGACCATCGTCACTTACCTGCACACACGTCTTCTAATCTAACCTCACAGTAAAATGTTTCCTCCTCTTTGCCCCTTTGACCTACAAAGACAAGGGGTCAGTATGGACACTTATAAAGAGATTCATATGAAAAGTTGCTATACAAAGCAGCATAAATTCATATCATTGACCACAGATAATATTAAACGAGGCCTTACAAATTCTCACCTGATGACTTCCTGCAATATTTCACACAAACTGTGATCAGCACCAGGCTTATGATGCCAACCAGGGAGCCAGACACCCCACTAACATACTGCAGTCCTAAAGTAAAATAAGACAAATTATACAAATATATGGCAAATATAAATTTACTGCTATTTATAGCACAGTAGTATAGTATATTAAGTACTGTAGTGTGGAACAAGCACAGCATTAACCCATTATAATATAGTACATAACTGAAAACATTCATGATACAGTTTAAAGACACTGTCCACTCACACATCCATCCTCTATAATCTTACAGAGGGTCACAGTCCCAGGAATCACAGGGTAGAGGGACACCCTCGACAGGATATCAGAACTTTGCACCACACACAGACACAAACACAGACACACACAAACACACACAGGTTTGTAAATTGGTCCCCACAATGTAATATAAACATAAAACACACTCACACACACCTATCTAAATGGGGACCTTCCATTCATTTCTATGTGAAAAACCTTAATTAAAATCACGAGACCCGTAATCCCTGCCCAGCTCTACCCTTTATGAAAAGTAACCAGACAAAATAGAAGATTTTGGGCATTTTTACTTTTTTTGATTGCATTTACAAATTTGTATACATTATTGACCATAAGGGGAAAATCGCTTGCAGTTGGAAGGCAGCCTCACTTATGTCACTGTAGACAAAATTTTCTGATATAAGTAAAATGTAGAAAATGCAGAGATACAACCAAAGCCACAGCCCTCGAGGTGTGAGACCAGCATATTACACATTCAGCCAGTGACCCACCACTGAAGGTAACAAGCCAAGTGCATTAGTAAAACAATAATACTTACTAATGTGGTTGGGCACCAAACCATTGCTGATTGTGGAGTAAAATGGTTCTTCAGTTCTGTTCCCTCTACATCTGTATTCCCTGTGATAGGAGCCATTCCCAGATCTCACAGTGAAGGTCTGTCCATCCTGGTCTTCAGGAAGCTGAGATCCATCTGCGTACCACGTGTAGCTCCATCCAACAGAGCTTCCCTCAACCTCACACCTCAGCGTCAGACTGTCTTTGGTCAAGATCTGCAGAAATCCTGTATCCAGACTCAGAACAGCCTGTGGACAAACTTAAAACATAAGTATCAGCTTTTAATATCCATCCATCCATTTTTCATACCCGTCTTATGCAGGGTCATGGGGCTGTGGAGCCTACCCCAGAAGCAACAGGCACAAGGCGGGAAATAACCCAGGATGGGTGCCAACTGAACAGTTAATAAATTAATAAAAACAATGTAAACAGAAAAAATGATAGAAAGGGCAAACAGAAAAGATGTAGAACACATCGAGCTTTGGATATTACAGGAAGCATTACTGACCCCTTACAAAAATTAAGTAGCTTAATCAGAAATTATTGTGACATTGGTGATTAGTTTCTATTACTCTTTTAAAGCTTACCGAGGATGTTCATGCGAATAGGGTCACTGTACTGAGAGTAAAAGCTCCCTCTCTGAGCCCGACACCAGTACTGTCCACTGTGGGACAGAGCAGCAGAGATGATGGTGTAACTGGAGCCATCAGTCCTGCTGATGTCAGGGTTGGACAGTTCTGTTCCCTGTCTGTCTTTGTACCAGAGATACTTCCAGCCAGAAGAGGCTCCCCTGACCCTACAGCTCAGACTGATCCTCTCTCCTGTGTAGGTCTCTCCATATGAGGAATAGAGGGATAGTTCCGGCTTTGGGATTTCCACTGAGGGAATGATGTAGGGAAATTCATCATGTATGACATAATATTTTTCAAAGCAAATTATATAAAATGTGTTATACAAAGAAATATTCAAATATAAAATGATACATACAATTCACAGTCAGAGTAATAGGGTTGCTAATTGGGGAGTTGACTGTTCTCCTTGTAGGTCTTCCAGAACATTGGTATTTCCCAGGATGGGATGGACCAGCAGAGTGGATCCTGTAAATGTTTCTATCTGCTCTGCTGGAGTCACTCTCATCTGCAGGAAGCTCCTGTCCATCTCTGTACCATTTATACTCCCACTGTGTAGAGTCACCCGGAAGTTCACACCTCAAAGTTACTCCTTCAGTGGGAAACAAGTCAGTCCATCCAGGCTGCAGCGTCAGCAGGGCTTGGGGTAGATCTGAAGATAGACAGACAGCAGTCAGATGGTAAAATATAAAAAGACACAAACCCTCCTTTCTGGCCTCTTTATTGTTAGCATGTCCAGTGTGTTGGGCAGCCATCTGACATTGGGCCCACAGAGGGTTTGTTTCCTGTCAAACTATGTAGTTCTGTTTCCTCGTATCCTTCATTTACAGTATTATTACTCAAAACGTGTGTAGGTAAAATTGTTATTGGACTTTACATTAAGTGATTTTGGTAAATCATGCAAGGAAAGGCACTATATATTTTTTTTCAAGAATAAACAACACAGCTAACAAAAACACTGCATAACATGAGTGTTTCTCTTTCAATAACTTACCATGAATGTCGAGCTGCAGAGGGTCACTGTACTGAGAGTAAAAGCTCCCTCTCTGAGCCCGACACCAGTACTGTCCACTGTGGGACAGAGCAGCAGAGATGATGGTGTAACTGGACCCATCAGTGCTGCTGTTGTCAGGGTTGGACAGTTCTGTTCCCTGTCTGTCTTTGTACCAGAGATACTTCCAGCCAACAGAACCTCCTTCAACCACACAGCTCAAGGTGACTCTGTCCCCTGTGTAAATGTCTCCGCTGAAATTGTGGTGGGAAATTAGCGACTCTGGAACAGTGGCTAAGAATAAAGCAAATAAAGGAGTAAATATGTATCATATTGAAACATTAATAGTTGAAAAAAATTACACAATATTGAAAAATATGCACTCTGCTATTTCAATAGATTTTTGAGGATGTTAAGTGTAAGTCTTGTGAAAAATGCTGACATACTGTAGAGAGAGAGCAGAATGGAGTTACTGATAGGAGGGAAGCCTGCAGCCCTTGTGGGTCTCCCTGAACACTGATATCTCCCAGCATGAGACAGATTAGCAGACAGGATTATGTAAGTATCTTCATTCACGCTGCTGGAGTCACTCTCATCTGCAGGAAGCTCCTGTCCATCTCTGTACCATTTATACTCCCACTGTGTAGAGTCACCCGGAAGTTCACACCTCAAAGTTACGTTTTCAGTGGGAAACAAGTCTGTCCATCCAGGCTGCAGCGTCAGCAGGGCTTGGGGTAGATCTGAAGTTAGAGAGACAGCAGTCAGATGATAAAATACAATCGTAAATTCAGGCTAGCAACATATGAGTGTTTCTCTTTCAATAACTTACCATGAATGTCCACCTGCAGAGGGTCACTGTACTGAGAGTAAAAGCTCCCTCTCTGAGCCCGACACCAGTACTGTCCACTGTGGGACAGAGCAGCAGAGATGATGGTGTAACTGGACCCATCAGTCCTGCTGTTGTCAGGGTTGGACAGTTCTGTTCCCAGTCTGTCTTTGTACCAGAGATACTTCCAACCAGAAGAGGCTCCCCTGACCCTACAGCTCAGACTGATCCTCTCTCCTGTGTAGGTCTCTCCCTCATGGGATGTCCAGGTTATAACAGCTTCTGGTTTCTCTCCTTGTAATCAGCATTTGTACATTTATTAGCTGAACGTGCATGAAACACAAAGTATATGGGATCTGAGATGTTATAATTATTATTTGCTTTTTACTCACCCGTTATACTGAGATATACAGATGCAGGTTGAGACTGAAATCCTGGCTCACTTCCTCTTTCTGCCTGACATATATATTCTCCACTGTCAGATACTTTAGCAGACTGGACAATGTAGTTCTTGCCTCCTTTACTACTGGGAGTCAGACTCTGCAGTCGTGTCTGTGTGGTTACTTTGGCCCATGAATATCTCCATCCAGATCCTCCTCTTATATCACATTCAAGGGTCACAGTTTCTCCACTGAACCACTCAGGTCCTGGAGGATTCTGACGTATGACAGGCTGTGCTACATCTGAAAAAATGCACAGTAAACAAAAAGAAAATAACATTTTGACAATTATGATGTATTTTTTCTTTATTATTAACTGCACTTTGAACAATGTTTCTCCTTTAATAACTTACCGTGCACTCGCAGGCTGTGAGAGTTGCTGTCAGAAAGTTCACTTCCTCTAAGTCCCCTACACTGATAAAGTCCTCGGTCAGACTTTCTCACAGGTTGCAGGATGTACGTTTCACCATCTTGCCCACTGCTGCCCAGAAGCTGAGTGGTGACTCCTTTTGTCCTTTTGGTCCAGATATATTTCCATCCCTCAGACCCAGTGACCCGACAGGTGAGAGTAACATTCTCTCCTAGGATCACGTCTGTCCCCGGAGGATCTGCTGTCAGCCAAGTCTGAGACCAGGATTCTGGAGCAGAAACAGAAGCAAAACTCAGGATGTACCACACATGTCCTCCATATCTGTCAGCATGTACCACACATGTCCTCCATATCTGTCAGCATGTACCACACATGTCCTCCATATCTGTCAGCATGTACCACACATGTCCTCCATATCTGTCAGCAAGTTATTTCATTTCAAAAATTAGTTTATTTATCTTTGAAGTCACAGTCTTACCTGCCGATTGGCTAAAATAAACCAAAGCTGTGAAACCTAAGATGGAAAAGTACAGAGAAAGTGAATTCACAGTCAGTTACTTTTAGTACGTTTTCTGTATAATGCTGTGTCACTTTTGCGAGGTAATAACGGTTCATTAAAACCTTCTGGGCTTGAAATTCACTTCATTTAAAAATTCAAAACACAAAATAATTTATATACCAGATAACATCATGAAGTATGAGCAAGACATAACAGTAACAGACCACTGTACTTTTCATAAAGGTTCTTACATTTCATATATTTCCTTTTATTTATACCCGTTAACCACATATTACAGCTGCACATTAATAAAGCATCAACATTTACTTACAGGTCCATGGAAACGTCTCACACGGCCTCATCTTCTCTCATACCAGCAGCTTAATGAGAGACCTCAGCTGGAGTAGCAGCAGAAAGGAAATGGTGGCAAATCGCAACAAGAAACAATCTAAGATCTCCTTTGAGGTCAAAGCTGAGGCACACAAGTGTGTGAAACGTGAGAGTTCAGTCAAATCTGCTTTTCTTTTATGCAGTTTTTCTTATATGTGCCACAATTATCATGATTCTGGAGAAAATCTATATCAGCAGACTGTGTTTTATAACTGGCCCTTAATAGTGTTATTGTCCTTCACATTAGCTCTGCCGGACGGTCCTCCACTTGACTGTACTGCTATCAGGCTTATCAGCCAGAGTATTTTTACCAGGAGAATGATGTTCTTAAAGTTCACAAGATAAACCATATATAACATACATGCTTTCATTTGAAAACTTCCCTGTCTGGTCAATTGTGTGCCTGTCTGGTTCTGGCTTGGTAGGCGGAGTTAATAAAACAGTATTTTCTATTGTAGTGGCTAGATAATAATCTTGTGCACACAATACATTAGCCATCCTCTAAAGCAAAGGGCAGCAACCTTGCTCCAGAAGATACACTTGTATTTCTTTTGTGCAATGAAAGACCACTATTGATGACTGCCCCACAGTGAACTGCTTAAAGCACAATATAAGTATTTGACTTATTTAGAGTTATTAGTCCATTTATTTATTCCAATGCACATTGAATGTACAGACTGTAAATAGCAATGATTAAGTCAAGTAATTTATTTATAAAGTATAGCACAATTAACAGTGGACATTAGCACAATTAAGTTGACCCAAAGGTCTTTCCAGTTTAGAAAGAGTTAATTGACAAATCCTTCATATATAGTAAGAGAAATAAAACATGGTAGTTTATAAAAGTGCATTCAAGAAATAAAAAAAACAGAAAAAGTAAGAGGGTTATAGTTATTAAAAAGAAATTAAAAGTTACTTAATAGAGGATAAAACACTGACACACTCAAACGGAGTTGAAAGCAAGAAAGAATCGATGTGTCTTTAATTTAGATTTAAACTCAAAAGCAGAAGAGCAGGACTTTATGTAGGACAGGGGACTGTTCCAATATCTGGGGGCAGCTACGGAGAAAGCCTGGTAACCTTTGGCTTTCAGGCATCAGTGAGGAACTGAGAGGAGCTGTTGCGAGGAAGCCTAAGTGTCTGGGGGGGCTGAATATGGAACTATCCATCCATCCATCCATCCATCCATTTTCCAAACCGCAAAGGTCCAGAGCCTATCCCAGAAGCAGTGAGCACGAGGCAGGGAACAACCCAGGATGGGGGGCCAGCCCATCGCAGGGCACACTCACACCATTCACTCTAACCTGGGTCCCAGATGTGTGAGGCAACAGTGCTAACCACTGCGCCAGCATGGCAGCTACTGGTCTGTCAAATAGGGGAAGCTCATTTTCGGCCTACATCATAAAATTGTCTGTTTATTTTAAAGTAAATTCTGCCCTACGTTCCTTATCAAGAAAATGGTCTGTGACCCTGTCGTACCAACTAGGCGTCTTTTCCAGTGACTTGACCAGCTAACTTTGTCATACCAGAAGAGCTGAAAAGACTTGTTATTTTTCCCTATCTTTTGCACTAAATCAATCTTAGGTGTTGATCTGCCCTGCTGTTTAATTCTAAGTTTTTCCTCGTAAGGAACACTTTCAAATGGCTTCGCCATAACCAGGTCGACAATATTAGCACTGTCTGCCATCGTGTGCAGTTTCACCCACGACTCTAGCCTAGCCTAAGCCTACTATATGAATGAATGAATGATCTAAAAAATATATTAAACTCTGTAAAAGTGAAACAAAGAATGTGGTGTATAATTGTGTGAAATGTATGATGAAAATCAAGCAATTTCGCCAAGCAAATATAAAGAAATAGGTTGCAGCAATTTTTATTTCGACTGAACTTGAGAAATCTGCGATGGGACTGAGTGCGAATAGCTTCAGCGATTCCTTATAGTACAAAATCGCTGTCAGTCAAAAGGAGATGCAATCTTTCCACAGACCCTCCAATCATCACGCAGAAGCTCGGAGTCCAGGCCAGCCCACTCCTCATTTACTCCTCATTCACCCCCAGAGATGCTGAGCGTCCGTGGGCGGGACATAATCGCAGCGTTTATCCAATGACCATCTAGTTTCAAAGCACTGAAAAAAAACGTTAAAAGCAGCCACATTGAAGTCAATGGACGCTGGGCTTCAACGGGGAAATGCACTGTGACGCTACGGGAATGTATGAGAAGAAAATCAAGTCAGCCGACCTGCTATATATAACTGATTCTGAACGAACTCGTCTTTGAGATGAACGTTTTCTAACGCATTTTTAGTCAATAAAATGTTAATACAATAGTACATAATTTGACCATTAATTTTGTGACATTATAGGGGAAGCTGAGCTTCCCTTGCAGTCTTAAAGAAATCTACACTGCATGCCGCCCCCCATATACAGTCGGGATCTTAAATATTTGGATAAAGACAAAGTTTTTCAATTTTTAAGTTCTGTACATCACCACAATACATTTTAAACGAGACAAGTCGGACGCAGTTGAAATGCAGACTGTCAGCTTTATTTCTGTGGGTAGAATAAAAACATTGCTGGGAATTTTTCTACACAATCCCCTCCTTTCAGGGGCTCATAAGTAATTGGACAAATTAATATAACTGCAAATAAAATGTTCAGTTCTAATACTTAGTTGAAAACCCTTTGCAGGCAATGACTGCCTGAAGCCTTGAACTCATGGACATGACCAGACGCTGGGTTTCCTCCTTTTTAATGCTCTGCCAGGCCTTTACTGCAGCAGCTTTCAGCTGCTGTTTGTTTGAGGGTCTTTCTGTCTGTAGTTTAATCTTTAGCAAGTGAAATGCATGTTCAATGGGGGTGAGATCAGGTGACTGACTTGGCCATTCGAGAACTTCCACTTCTTTGCTTTAATAAAGTCCTGGGTTGCTTTTGCTGTGTATTTTGGGTCATTGTCCATCTGTGTTATGAAACGCCGCCCAATCAGCTCGGCTGGATTTGGTTGGATTTGAGCAGACATGATGTCTCTGAACACCTCAACATTCATTCGGCTGCTTCCATCCTGTGTCACACCAAGGAACTGAAGTCCCAGTGCCACTGGCAGCCGTGCACGCCCAACCCATCACACTGCCTCCACCATGTTTTACAGATGATGCAGTGTTCTTTCGATCATAAGATGTTCCGGCCCTATCCACTCCTAATTGTTGGAGTTAGACTCCACCGAGTCCGTTGATGAGGGAAGGATGCAGTCTGAGGCGAAGGTTGGTTGCAAGTCAGCTCTCTTTAATGACGTCACAGATTGCAATCAGGGAGCACACTTAGATGCACAAAACAGTACATACCAAGAGTAGCTCAGCTCCCTGTTGTCTGTGTCTAACTTTTATACCCCGTTTAGGGCGTCTACTGTTCTTGTTGGTATCTTTCCAGTTGACATAACATATAACTATTGTTTGGACATTGCTGGCGTTAGTCCCCACACCCGTTCCCTTTTATCTTATCTTGTTATGTTGCAATTTAGCAGCGTCAGCGACCCCCTCCCTTGTTATGTCCCCGCAGGTCAAGCGTAAGCTTAATGTCACCACGAGCTTGTCAATGTACCTTCTGCTTTCCGGAATTTACTTACACAACGAGGAGGGCTGGAGCCCCCCTTCTCTTCCTGCCTGTGTTCCAGTTTGTTCCCCTCTCTCAGTGTGACAAAGTTTAACACGCAACCTAGCCCCCCTTCATAATGTAGCGACAGTGGTGGCTTAATGGTTAGAGAAGTGCACTTAGAGTTGAAAGATTACTGGTGTGAATCCCTAACCAGCAAAGTACCGTACTACTCCCCGAGCGCTGAATTAGCTGCCCCCTGCTATGTCACATATAGGTTAAATGCAGAGGACACATTTCGTTGTGGTGTGTCAACACTGATAATCTCATTCTAAACCATGCTGTCAGAGTTGCGGGTTAGTGGACGGGCAGGCTGGCAGGGAAGGACGAAGCAGAGAGGTAGAATACCGGGAAAACTTGGGTTTTATTAGGGGGAAGACAACTACAGGGAGAACGGGACATGCAAATACCTATTACTATGCAAGCAAATATCTATTACTATCGATTTCATTAATTTTAATTATCTTTCAAAACAGATAAACTTGGAAAAGAAATGCTATGTTTTCGCATAAATGAATTGTTCACCTCAGCCCTTGTGCGTAAAGACATGAAAACGAAAGAGAAACCGTCTACAGTGGCGGGTGACGTCATGATTTCAAATAAGCGCACGATAGGGGGAACATGGGAATTTCCCGTAAGACCTGGACGCCTTTAGAACTTTCACCACTATATACGTTACCTGGACATTCTTTGCCTGTCTGAAAGGACTCTGACAGTGACCTGTCTGTTTGCCGCTGGTTTGGGTCTCTCTGAGGGATTTCTTTTACAGCGTAAAGTTCTCTTTTTCGTGGTCTTTCATGTGTTTGTATACATTGGTGATGTTGCCACAGTAGCGAGTAGCCTTCCTATTCTCACTGCAGTTTGCAATGTTTTCACTGAGAACATAGACTGCGGTGAATGAGTGCACGATAGCATGGCAAAGAGAAATTAGACTCACTGCAGCCTACACGCGTCTACCCAGCGCCACTGAATCACGTGACAACACGATAGCAAACCAGCAGAGGAGGAGGAGCTGCGTGTGCATGCAAGATGTGAAAGGAGCAACGTGCTGAACGTGGAGGAGAGAAACTGAAACTAAAGTGTCGATCCCATCACACTAGTATGAATCTGATACCAATAACAACGTTGGTATTGGTAATATAGATATTTAGATTGATCCGCCCACACCTAATACTCACGCTTTCAGGTTCTCATGCTCACGCAAGAAATCTTACTACAAATCTATACAATTACATTATAAACGGAAAATTAGCTTAATCAAAAAACGAAAGGGTGGTTTGCAAACCTTGCAGACTATTTACAAGGCAATAAAAATGTACGTGCATGTAAACGAATGTGTATGTCTGTGCAGACTTACTTCGAATTGAAAATCTCACTCCAGCCATCTGACCAAAATTGACAGCCCTGCGTATGCCTACACATCACTTCATTCGTGTGGATTCAATATATTGTTCGGCGCACCTCAAATTACGAGGCTGAAGTTGGCTCCTTACTCGCAGCTCCTTATTTGGTTTTCCGGTCCACCTTAAATGCTGCGCAGCCCAATGCAATGACGCGATTGTGCCTGTAGAGGGACCCATTTAGCGAGGCTTACCTTCAAAACTTCATTTCGCCTTCGATTTGTGTTGACTAAACACGTCTCGGCTGATTTATTACCATTTTGAGCAAAGTACATATCTGCAGATGGGCAGATTCAGTAATAGTACGTGTATACTTTACTAGAAAATGAGATAAAAGCAAACGTTTTCCCACTCCCAATTCTCAATTATTTGTTTCTATTTCTATAGCTTATTACTCTGTAGTTAAAAATATTTTAATCTTACAAACACCATAGACCATTGTATAGTGGTGTTTTGTTTATTATGTACATTTTATTATCTTCATTTCTATATTACATATAAAACCAATGTCACGCCTTTTGATGCATGGCCCAAGATCCATGGAATAGAGGATTGAAATGCTCTAATGTAAACACTTCCAGGCAGAAGTCAGCACTAACAAAATACTTTACTCATGGAAATTCACTTAAGCATCATAGTGTCATGTCCCACCCACCGGGGGTATTATGATATATGGGGTTTATATTTAGTTATTTAGTTCATGGATAAGGAGCAGCGAGGTATACAATGCTCTCGATCCGGGAACAAAGTAATGTTTGGGCCACTATAAATTTCAGCAGTATCACATCCTACTTACAGAGGGATCGAAGCCTTACGCACATCTGGATCTGTTCCTCGGAGACTTGCACTCCGGGCGGGTGATGGAACGGTCCTTACGGATGACACTGCAGTTGTGACCCGCTGGGCCGGCTACTTTGAGCAGTTGTTTAAAGCTCCAACTAGGATGTTAGACTTGTCTGGGTCCACTGCTGCCTGCCCTCACAGATCTTCCTTGTAAATATGCTCCACAGGTTCTCAGTAGGGTTGAGGTCAGGGTGTGATGGTGGCCACACCATGACATTTTCGCACTTTATCCCCATAGCAACCAAAGCAGAATGACAACATGACATTTTCTCACATTATACCCAGAATGCACGGTTCTTGTTTTTCAACCTTGCTGGGAAATGGTCAGTAAGAAACGCCACATATTTTGCAGAAGTGAGTTTTATACCTTCCGGCATCCTAAAGGGACTTACAACCTTATTTCCCAGTATTCCCACCCAAATCATCACTCCGCCACCTCCTTGCTGACATCATAGTCTAGTTGGAACATTGTGGCCATTCACCAGCCACCCAGAACCTCCAGTTTCTGCACCGTCCAGTATTGCATGACATTCATCTGTGAATACAGCTGTTTAGAAATTTGTCTTAATGTATTTTCCAAGCGTGTCTCCTTGTGAACTTTTGTTCGAGGTGGAGGCACGGAGGAGGAAAGCAAGCACAGGACTCGAGGAATCAGGCAGGATTTAATCGGGATCAGCACATTCGGGGACAAGAAACATCGTTACAGACGTTAATGACTGCACTAACACATATGCGGACTTAAATACACCAAAATAATCAACACAACAAGAAACAACTGAAGGCACAGGGATTCGACACAAGGCAAACGAGGGGGTGTGGCCCACAGGAGGATTGGAACAAGACTTTGTCTTTGTCAAGACTTTGGAAAGATAACATGAGACTTTTGTGTGTTTTACCCAAATCAACCAAGTGCTTTATATGACACTCAAAATAAAGATACAATGCTTATTGACTTCATGTGTCATTAATCATGTGTCCTTTATTCATGCAAAAACATTAAATTGTTTTGTCTGTCATAAATTATAAATTGGCGTTAAATACATATTAAATTGATGCACTGTCAGACATGTAAGTCCTATGTACAGCTGTGACCAAAAGTTTTGAGAATGACACAAGGATTGGATTTCACAAAGTTTGCAGCTTCAGTGTTTGTAGATCTTTTTGTCAGATGTTTCTATTGTATACTGAAGTATAATTACAAGCATTTCATAAGTGTCAAAGGCTTTTATTGACAATTGCATTCAGTTTGTGCAAAGAGTCAGTATTTGCAGTGTTGGCTCTTCTTTGTCAAGACCTCTGCAATTCGCCCTGGCTGCTGTCAATCAACTTCTGACTAATGTCAGCCTATTCTGCCGCATGCCCTGCATGCCGTGGCTCATACGAGGACTGGACACGCAGGTCATGACACACATAGCGTATCTAATGTAGAGGCCACTGTATAGCTATATAGCTGTCAAAAGAAGAACTAGGAACCAAACAATCAAAGCCAGACGTTTGTGTGTATATTTCTTCTGACTTCACCATTTCCTCTCTGCTGCTACTCCAGCTGAGGTCTCTCATTAAGCTGCTCGTAAGAGAGCAAGATGAGGCCGTGTGAGACGTTTCCATGGACCTGTAAGTAAAAAGAATAATAACCTTATTAATAGATATTTGTGTGGCTTTAATATGTGGTTTGTGGGCATAAATTAAAAGTGAAAAGAAATATGAAAGCAAAAAAAAATAATACTGCATGCAATCGGTAAATAGTGTAAAAATGAATGGCGGAAAAAAGATATAATATAGCATAATAAAACTAAAACCTAAAATAAAAACGTGAAAACCGGAGGGTTAAATTAAAATGTCTTGAGGTGCTTTGCAAAGATAGCTGAAAAGGTTGTGTGGCAGTGCGCTCCAGGTATGATAAATTATTATTACTATTATTATCATTATTATCATAGTGTTGCTCGTTAGCACATGGTGGGACGAACTGATGGCAAAAGGCGCCTGATTATATAGCAATATGACGACGATCAGCGACGTTTCTCACAATGTGCCGCAGCCTCGCCATCATCTTCCTTTCAGCGGGTGTCTTGAAGGCGCCAAAGTAACCAATTAGAAACATGTAATTAACTTACAGCACAGTCAACATTTTTTCCATTTGCTTTTATTCCCTTTTAGAGAAATACAGTGATCTGTTTTGTCTTGCTCATACTTCATGTTGTTATCTGGTATATAAATTATATTTGTTATTTTAACTGAGGTGAATATCAAGCCCAGAAGGTTTTAATGAACAGTTATTACCTCCCAAAAATGAGACAGCATTATGCAGAAAAAAGTTACTCCTAAAGAGAGTAACTGACTGTGAATTCACTTTCTCTGTACTTTTCCATCTTAGATTTCGCAGCTTTGGTTTATTTTAGTCAATCGGCAGGTAAGACTGTGGCTTCAAAAACATAATACACATTTATTAGTTTTAAAAAGTGTAAATAAAAGTAAGAGTTTGCATGTTCTCCCATGTCGTTATGGGCAGTCATTGTTAGGCTGCTCCAACCAGTGCAGCCCCCCCTTAGATGACAGGCAACATATCATAGTATTTATCAGTTTAATTCATTTCATTGATTGTATGTCACCACATTTCATCTGAATATATAACTTTTGCTGGCTGGCTGGCTGGATGGATGGATGGATGGATGACAGTAATTACAATTAAAAACCATATGTAACATGATGCTTTTCACGTTGGGTTCTGCTTCAGAATCCTGGCCTCAGGTTCGGCTGACAGCAGATCCTCCAGGGTCAGACGTGATCCTAGGAGAGAAAGTTACTCTCACCTGCCAGGTCACTGGGTCCAAGGGCTGGAAATATATCTGGACCAGAGAGACAAATGGAGCCACCTCTCAGCTTCTGGGCAGCAGTGGGCAAGATGGTGAAACGTACATCCTGCAACCTGTGAGAAAGTCTGACCGAGGACTTTATCAGTGTAGGGCACAGAGAGGAAGTGAACTTTCTAACAGCAACTCTCACAGCCTGCGAGTGCACGGTAAGTTATTACAGGAGAAACAGTCACATTGTACAAATCGCAGTTAAAAAATACATCATAAATGTCTAAAATGTTATTTTCCTTTTGTTTACTGTGCATTTCTTTAGATGTAGCACAGCCTGTCATACGTCAGAATCCTCCAGGACCTGAGTGGTTCAGTGGAGAAACTGTGACCCTTGAATGTGATATAAGAGGAGGATCTGGATGGAGATATTCATGGGCCAAAGTAACCACACAGACACGACTGCAGAGTCTGACTCCCAGTAGCAAAGAAACTTATAAGAACTACATTGTCCAGTCTGCTAAAGTATCTGACAGTGGAGAATATATATGTCAGGCAGTAAGAGGAAGTGACCCAGGATTTCAGTCTCGACCTGCATCTCTGTATCTCAGTGTATCAGGTGAGTAAAAAGCAAATAACAATTATAACATCTCAGATCCCATATACTTTGTGTTTCATGCACGATCAGCTAATAAATGTACTAATGCTGATTAGAAGGAGAGAAACCAGAAGCTGTTATAACCTGGACATCCCATGAGGGAGAGACCTACACAGGAGAGAGGATCAGTCTGAGCTGTAGGGTCAGGGGAGCCTCTTCTGGCTGGAAGTATCTCTGGTACAAAGACAGACAGGGAACAGAACTGTCCAACCCTGACAACAGCAGCACTGATGGCTCCAGTTACACCATCATCTCTGCTGCTCTGTCCCACAGTGGACAGTACTGGTGTCGGGCTCAGAGAGGGAGCTTTTACTCTCAGTACAGTGACCCTCTGCAGGTGGACATTCATGGTAAGTTAGTGAAAGAGAAACACTCAAGTTATGCAGTGTTTTTGTTAGCTGTGTTGTTTATTCTTGAAAAAAATTATATAGTGCCTGTTCCTGCATGATTTACCAAAAGCACTTAATGTAAAGTCCAATAATAATTGCACCTACACAAGTTTTGAGTAATAATACTGTAAATGAAGGATATGAGGAAACAGAACTACATAGTTTTTCAGGAAACAAACCCTCTGTGGGCCCAATGTCAGATGGTTGCCCAATACTCTGGACATGATAACAATAAAAAGGCCAGAAAGGAGGGTTTGTGTCTTTTTATATTTTACCATCTGACTGCTGTCTGTCTAACTTCAGATCTACCCCAAGCCCTGCTGACGCTGCAGCCTGGATGGACAAACTTGTTTCCCACTGAAAGAGTAACTTTGAGGTGTGAACTTCCTGGTGACTCTACACAGTGGGAGTATAAATGGTACAGAGATGGACAGGAGTTTCCTGCAGATGAGAGTGACTCCAGCAGAGCAGATAGAAACATTTACAGGATCCACTCTGTAGGTCCATCCCATTCTGGGAAATACCAATGTTCTGGAAGACCTACAAGGGGAACAGTCAACTCCCCAATTAGCAACCCTATTACTCTGACTGTGAATTGTATGTATCATTTTATATTTGAATATTTCTCTGTATAACACATTTTATATAATTTGCTTGGAAAAATATTACGTCATATATGATGAATTTCCCCTCATCATTCCCTCAGCGGAAATTTCAAAGCCGGAACTATCCCTTGATTCCTCACATGGAGAGACCTACACAGGAGAGAGGATCAGTCTGAGCTGTAGGGTCAGGGGAGCCTCTTCTGGCTGGAAGTATCTCTGGTACAAAGACAGACAGGGAACAGAACTGTCCAACCCTGACAACAGCAGCACTGATGGGTCCAGTTACACCATCATCTCTGCTGCTCTGTCCCACAGTGGACAGTACTGGTGTCGGGCTCAGAGAGGGAGCTTTTACTCTCAGTACAGTGACCCTCTGCAGCTCGACATTCATGGTAAGTTATTGAAAGAGAAACACTCATAGGTTAAAAGCTGCACTATGCCATTGTATTTTACCATCTGACTGCTGTCTGTCTATCTTCAGATCTACCCCAAGCCCTGCTGACGCTGCAGCCTGGATGGACAGACTTGTTTCCCACTGAAGGAGTAACTTTGAGGTGTGAACTTCCGGGTGACTCTACACAGTGGGAGTATAAATGGTACAGAGATGGACAGGAGCTTCCTGCAGATGAGAGTGACTCCAGCAGCGTGAATGAAGACACTTACATAATCCTGTCTGCTAATCTGTCTCATGCTGGGAGTTATCAGTGTTCAGGGAGACCCACAAGGGCTGCAGGCTTCCCTCCTATCAGTAACTCCATTCTGCTCTCTCTCTACAGTATGTCAGCATTTTTCACAAGACTTACACTTAACATCCTCAAAAATCTATTGAAATAGGAGAGTGCATCTTTCAATATTGCGTAATTTTTTTCAACTATTAATGTTTCAATATGATACATATTTACTCCTGTATTTGCTTTATTCTTAGCCACTGTTCCAGAGTTGCTAATTTCCCAACACAATTTCAGCGGAGACATTTACACAGGGGACAGAGTCACCTTAAGCTGTGCGGTTGAAGGAGGTTCTGTTGGCTGGAAGTATCTCTGGTACAAAGACAGACAGGGAACAGAACTGTCCAACCCTGACCACAGCAGCACTGATGGGTCCAGTTACACCATCATCTCTGCTGCTCTGTCCCACAGTGGACAGTACTGGTGTTGGGCTCATAGAGGGAGCTTTTACTCTCAGTCCAGTGACCCTCTGCAGCTCAACATTCATGGTAAGCTAAAAAAACATACTAATGAACCTCATTTTAAGTTTTGATTAAGCCATATTTTCTTTGTATAGAGCCAGTAATTTTAGGGAGTTTCATGTAATAAATGAGGTTTAATGTTTCATGCACCTTTTGGATTTCTGTTATTCATCTCCTTCATACCTAGCTACCATTGGTTCGTTGGGCCGACATCGGCTGTTGGTCGTTATATCAATGGTCAAAAGCGACGTCGACACAACGTCTGGCCAACATAATGGTCTACATAATGAAAATAAGATTTTTGGATATTATTGTTTGTTAAATACACTAACTGCCGTTTAATAGGCTAATTTCCTTTCTTTCTGAATCGATGAAATACACTTGATGTCGTCCAAATTTTTCGTCGGCGTAACGTCTGGCAGACGTCTCATAGACCTTTACTCTATGTCCAAGATCAAATTTATACAGATTTCTTTTCAGATCAAGATGAACTGTACAACCTATACCTCCACAGAAAAAGTTTAAAGGATTCCATAACAATCCCTTTTCTTCGTTGGCTTCATGTCCTGACAACGTCGGGTATTGACTAACTCATGGTCAGTCCCGGACGTTGTCCAGACGTGCAGCCAACGCCTTGATAATAGCAATATAATTAAGTGTCTAAATAATCCTTTGAGAGTTTGTATGTTGACCTCTTTATAATTATATATGTTGTATAAACTCTTTAATTGGCAATTGAGAGTTGGCACAACGTGCATTTTGCGTCAGCTGCAGACGTTGAGTTGACGTAACCCAGACATTGAAATTAGGTTGGCACATGGTCCCCATAATGTCCGTGGGACGTTGGTTTTACGTTGGCCACAGGGAATTGCACACATTTGCTTATCACTACTTGGTTTACTGCACGTTGGGATAACGTGCATTTGACGTTCGCTGCAGACGTTGAGTTGACTTAAACCCGATGTGCAGATGCACGTCCGGCCAACGTCTGCTAATGAGGTTGGGCCGACGTTATGTCCGATGTTCTACCAACGTTGGGCCAACGTTAAATGTTAGCTGGGTACTAGTAAACACTGAAAACTGAATTCCTATTTCTACGTTAGATTAATATATTAACAGCTCAAATTATATTTCCTAAGTTCGTCCACAGGCTGTTCTGAGTCTGGATACAGGATTTCTGCAGATCTTGACCAAAGACAGTTTGACGCTGAAGTGTGAGGTTGAGGGAAGCTCTGTTGGATGGAGCTACACATGGTACGCAGATGGATCTCAGCTTCCTGAAGACCAGGATGGACAGAACTTCACTGTGAGATCTGGGAATGGCTCCTATCACAGGGAATACAGATGTAGAGGGAACAGAACTGAAGAACCATTTTACTCCACAATCAGCAATGGTTTGGTGCCCAACAACATTAGTAAGTATTATTGTTTTATTAATGCACTTGGCTTGTTACCTTCAGTGGTGGGTCACTGGCTGAATGTGTAATACTCTGGTCTCACACCTCGAGGGCTGTGGCTTTGGTTGTATCTCTGCATTTTACTTTACTGAGCAGAAGCTTTTGTCCAAAGTGACATATGTGAGGCTAATAGTCTTTACTGCTGTATGTAAGCGATGTTCCCCTTAGTATCAATAATGTGTATCTAATGTAGAGGAGAACAGAACTGACAAATTATTTTTATTCACCGTACAGATATTATACCAGCTGATATATGTGAGCCATTCATTTTGGAATTAAAATTTTAATGGACATATTTTATTTGTCAGATCATACTGAGCTGCAAAGATACCTCTGTGTGATCAGCTGTAGTTCGTTACAGACCTTATGTGTGATTTTGGTCTCTCCTTCAGTTTCACAGGGTGTGGAGAATGTGTCTCGGATTGGTGCTGGATTGGCTGTTATGATTCTCCTCTCAATTATTCTGATGCTGGAATTCTGTGGAAGACCAAGGTGTGGTGCAGCCCCAAGGAACACGGCCAAACCGAGAGATCGCTAAATACTGCGCAAATATCCTGGGATTACACATACAGAAAGACTTTGGAAAAATAACACGAGACTTTTATGTGTTTTACCCAAATCAACCAAGTGCTTTATATGACACTCAAAATAAAGATACAATGCTTATTGACTTCATGTGTCATTAATCATGTGTCATTTATTCATGCAAAAAAACATTAAATTGTTTTGTCTGTCATAAATTATAAATTAACGTTAAATGCATATTAAATTGATGCACTGTCAGACATATAAGTCCTACGTACAATTACATTCAGTTTGTGCAAAGAGTCAGTATTTGTAGTGTTGGCTCTTCATTGTCAAGACCTCTGCAATTCGCCCTGGCTGCTGTCAATCAACATCTGACTAATGTCAGCATATTCTTGCATAATCAATACTTGGAGTTTCTCAGAATTTGTTTGTCCACCAGCCTCTTGTGGATTGACCAGAAGTTCGCAATGGGATTAAGGTCTGAGGAGTTTCCTGACCATGGACCCAAAATGTCACTGTTTTGTTCCCTGAGCCACTTAGCTATCACATTGTTCCTTATGGTACGGTGCTCCATCATGCTGGATAAGGCATGTTCATCACCAAACTGTTCCTGGATGGTTGGGAGAAGTTGCTCTTGGGGGATGTTTTGGTACCATTCTTTATTCATGGCTGTGTTCTTAGGCAATACTGTGAGTGAGCCCACTCCCTTGGCTGAGAAGCAACCCCACACATGAATGGTCTCAGGATGCTTTACTGTTGGCATGACACAGGACTGATGGTAGCGCTCACCTTTTCTTCTCCAGACAATCTTTTTTCCGGATGCCCCAAACAATCGGAAAGGGGATCCATCAGAGAAAATAACTACCCCAGTCCTCAGAAGTCCAATCCCTGTAGTTTTTGCCGAATATCAGTCTGTCCCTGGTGTTTTTCTTGGAGAGAAGTGGCTTCTTTGCTGCCCTCTTGACACCAGGTCGTCCTTCAACAGTGTTCGCATCACAGCTGCCTGCTGCCATTCCTGAGCAAGCTCTGCAATATTTTTCCTGTAGGCTTTTCTCTTAAGAGCCTTGCATGTCAAGTGTGTTTATTGGTACAAATGTGGCCATAACGATATGAGAAAAAACACTGACGTGTAGTGAACATACAGAAAACATTATATATATATATATATATATATATATATATATATATATATATATATATATATATATATATACACACACACATACATACATAAATACACGCACACACTATATTGTCAAAAGTAATGGGACACCTGCCTTTACACACACATGAATTTTAATGACATCCCATTCTTAATACATAGGTTTTAATATGGAGTTGGCCCACCCTTTGCAGCTATAACAGCTTCTACTCTTCTGGGAAGGCTGTCCACAAGCTTTAGGACTGTGATTATGGGAATTTTTGACCATCCTTCCAGGAGAGCATTTGTGAGGTCAGGCCCTGATGTTGGTCGAGAAGACCTGGCTCAAAGTTTTCTGTCAGGTTGAGGTCAGAGCTCTGTGCAGGCCAGTCAAGTTCCTCCACACCAGACTTGCTCATCCATGTCCTTATGGACATTGGTGTGCAGTCATGTTGGAACAGGAAGGGACCATCCCCAAACTGTTCACACAAAGCTGGGAGCATGAAATTATCTAAAATAGCTTTGAATGCTGCAGCATTAAGAATTCCTACGACTGGAACTAAGTCTCCAAACCAAACCTATGAAAAACAACCCCACACCAAAACCCCCCCCTCCACCAAACTTTGCACTTGGCACAATGCAGTCAGGCAAGTATTGTTATTCATATATCGGATTGCCAGACAGAGTAGCGTGATTCACCACTCCAGAGAACACATCTCCACTACTGAAGAGTCCAGTGACGCATGCTGATTCTGATGCTTTGCATTGTACTTGGTGATGTAAGGCTTGGATGCAGTTGTTCGGCCTTGGAAACCCATTCCATGAAGTTCTCTACACGCTGTTCATTAGCTAATCTGAAGGCTGAAGGTCTGTAGCTATTGACTCTGCAGACAGTTTCTGACTTTTGCACACTGTGCCCCAGCATGCCTTGTCCCCGCTCTGTGATTTTACATGGCCTACCACTTTGTGGATCAGTTGCTGTTGTTCCCAATTGCTCCCACTTTGTTATAATACCACTGACAGTTGACTGTGGAATATTTAGTAGTGAGGAAATTTCATGAATGGACTTATTGCACAGGTGGCATCCTGTCACGGTACCACGCTTGAATTCACTGAGCTCCTGAGAGCGACCCATTGTTTCGCAATTGTTTCTAGAAGCAGTCTGCATGCATAGGTGCTTGATATGATACACCTGCAGTTATGGAAGTCATTGGAAGACCTGAATTCAACGATTTGGAGGAGTGTCCCAATACCTTTGACTATATAATGTATGTTACATGATGTTTTTCATGTTAGTTTCTGCCCCAGAATCCTGGCCTCATGCTCGGCTGACAGCAGATCCTCCAGGGTCAGACGTGCTCCTAGAAGAGAAAGTTACTCACCTGGCAGGTCACTGGGTCCGAGGCCTGGAAATGTACCAGATGGACAAAAAGAGTCACCTCTCAATTTATGGGCAGCAGTGGGCAAGATGATGAAACGTACATCCTGCAACCTGTGAGATAGACTGACCGAGGACTTTATCAGTGTAGGGCACAGAGAGGAAGTAACTTTCTGACAGCAACTATCACAACCTACACGGCAAGTTAATGAAAGAGAAACACTCATGTCACACGCGACATGGCACAGGTGGGGGGAAAAAAATGAAGTTGACAATCCACTAGCGGCTCAAAGACAAAAACGTGGTTTGTCAGCCCCACGTTAATGAGGGATGTCAGAGGAGAATGGGCAGACTCTTTAAAACTTACCGAAAATTCATAAGTACAAAACTAACATCTCAGTACAATATCAGTGTGAAGAAACGTTTCACTGAACAGAAAATTTGCCAACCCTTGAAGTGGTTATTAAGACAAAATGGAGTCCTTCCAGGTAGCACATGGTAATGTCCAGGGTGAGGAGAGCAGGGGGGAAGCAGGGAAGGATAAGACAGGCAGGTGAGAATGCGGGATACGAGGGTTTATTTAGGGAAGACACAGGGCAAACAGCGACGAACATCAATGACGGATCTCGGGAATACGGACTCAGACGTGGACTAAATACAGGACATGACATCAGACCAATGGAAAACAGGTGGGCACAATCGGGGAAGCACACATGGTCGATCAGGGGGGCGTGGTTCACACGAGGACTGGACACGCAGGTCATGACACACATAGCGTATCTAATGTAGAGGCCACTGTATAGCTATATAGCTGTCAAAAGAAGAACCAGGAACCAAACAATCAAGGCCAGACGTGTGTGTGTACATTTCTTCTGACTTCACCATTTCCTCTCTGCTGCTACTCCAGCTAAGGTCTCTCATTAAGCTGCTCGTATGAGAGCAAGATGAGGCCGTGTGAGACGTTTCCATGGACCTGTAAGTAAAAAGAATAATAACCTTATATATAGATATTTGTGTGGCTTTAATATGTGGTTTGTGGGCATAAATTAAAAGTGAAAAGAAATATGAAAGCAAAAAAAATAATACTGCATGCAATCGGTAAATAGTGTAAAAATGAATGGCGGAAAAAAGATATAATATAGCATAATAAAACTAAAACCTAAAATAAAAACGTGAAAACCGGAGGGTTAAATTAAAATGTCTTGAGGTGCTTTGCAAAGTTAGCTGAAAAGGTTGTGTGGCAGTGCGCTCCAGGTATGATAAATTATTATTATTATTATTATTATTATTATTATTATTATTATTATTATTATCATCATAGTGTTGCTCGTTAGCACATTATGAAACATGTAATTAACTTATAGCACAGAACTGTGTCAACATTTTTCCATTTGTTTGTCTTTCCCATTTGCTGAAGTACTGTAGTCTATTATGTCTTGCTCATACTTCATGTTGTTATCTGGTACATAAATTATATTTGTTATTTTAAAAGAAGTGAATTTCAAGCCCAGAAGGTTTTAATGAACAGTTATTACCTCCCAAAAATGAGACAGCATTATGCAGAAAAAAGTTACTCCTAAAGAGAGTAACTGACTGTGAATTCACTTTCTCTGTACTTTTCCATCTTAGATTTCACAGCTTTGGTTTATTTTAGTCAATCGGCAGGTAAGACTGTGGCTTCAAAAACATAATACACATTTATTAATTTTAAAAAGTGTAAATAAAAGTAAGAGTTTGCATGTTCTCCCATGTCGTTATGGGCAGTCATTGTTAGGCTGCTGCAACCAGTGCAGCCCCCCCTAGATGACAGGCAACATATCATAGTATTTATCAGTTTAATTCATTTCATTGATTGTATGTCACCACATTTCATCTGAATATATAACTTTTGCTGGCTGGCTGGCTGGATGGATGGATGGATGGATGGATGGATGGATGGATGGATGGATGGATGGATGGATGGATGGATGGATGGATGGATGGATGGATGACAGTAATTACAATTAAAAACCATATGTAACATGATGTTTTTCACGTTGGGTTCTGCTTCAGAATCCTGGCCTCAGGTTCGGCTGACAGCAGATCCTCCAGGGTCAGACGTGTTCCTAGGAGAGAAAGTTACTCTCACCTGCCAGGTCACTGGGTCTGAGGGATGGAAATATATCTGGACCAGAGAGACAAATGGAGCCACCTCTCAGCTTCTGGGCAGCAGTGGGCAAGATGGTGAAACGTACATCCTGCAACCTGTGAGAAAGTCTGACCGAGGACTTTATCAGTGTAGGGCACAGAGAGGAAGTGAACTTTCTGATAGCAACTTTCACAATCTGCAAGTCCATGGTAAGATATTAAAGGAGAAACAGTCACATTGTACAAAAAGCAGTTAAAAAAGAAAACATACATCATAAATGTCTAAAATATTATTTTCCTTTTGTTTACTGTGCATTTCTTTAGATGTAGCACAGCCTGTCATACGTCAGAATCCTCCAGGACCTGAGTGGTTCAGTGGAGAAACTCTGACCCTTGAATGTGATATAAGAGGAGGATCTGGATGGAGATATTTATGGGCCAAAAGAACCACACAGACACGACTGCAGAGTCTGACTCCCCAAAGTAAAGAAGCACAGAAGAACTACATTGTCCAGTCTGCTAAAGTATCTGACAGTGGAGAATATATATGTCAGGCAGTAAGAGGAAGTGACCCAGTAATTCAGTCTCAACCTAGATCTCTGTATCTCAGTGTATCAGGTGAGTAAAAAGCAAATAACAATTATAACATCTCAGATCCCATATACTTTGTGTTTCATGCACGTTCATCTAATAAATGTACTAATGCTGATTAGAAGGAGAGAAACCAGAAGCTGTTATAACCTGGACATCCCATGAGGGAGAGACCTACACAGGAGAGAGGATCAGTCTGAGCTGTAGGGTCAGGGGAGCCTCTTCTGGCTGGAAGTATCTCTGGTACAAAGACAGACAGGGAACAGAACTGTCCAACCCTGACAACAGCAGCACTGATGGGTCCAGTTACACCATCATCTCTGCTGCTCTGTCCCACAGTGGACAGTACTGGTGTCGGGCTAAGAGAGGGAGATTTTACTCTCAGTACATTATAAGTTAGTGAAAGAGAAACACTCATGTTATGCAGTGTTTTTGTTAGCCGTGTTGTTTATTCTTGAAAAAATTTATATAGTGCCTTTCCATGCATGATTTACCAAAAGCACTTAATGTAAAGTCCAATAATAATTGCAGCTACACACGTTTTGAGTAATAATACTGTAAATGAATGATATGAGGAAACAGAACTACATAGTTTGACAGGAAACAAACCCTCTGTGGGCCCAATGTCAGGTGGCTGCTCAACAACCTGGACATGCTAACAATAAAGAGGCCAGAAAGGAGGGTTTGTGTCTTTTTATATTTTACTGACTGCTTTATATTTTTTTATCTGACTGCTGTCTGTCTATCTTCAGATCTACCCCAAGCCCTGCTGACGCTGCAGCCTGGATGGACTGACTTGTTTCCCACTGAAAGAGTAACTTTGAGGTGTGAACTTCAGGGTGACTCTACACAGTGGGAGTATAAATGGTACAGAGATGGACAGGAGCTTCCTGCAGATGAGAGTGACTCCAGCAGAGCAGATAGAAACATTTACAGGATCCACTCTGCTGGTTCATCCCATCCTGGGAAATACCAATGTTCTGGAAGACCTACAAGGGGAACAGTCAACTCCCCAATTAGCAACCCTATTACTCTGACTGTGAATTGTATGTATCATTTTATATTTGAATATTTCTTTGTATAACACATTTTATATAATTTGCTTTGAAAACTATTACATCATACATGATGAATTTCCCCACACCATTCCCTCAGGGGAAATTCCAAAGCCGGAACTATCCCTCGATTCCTCACATGGAGAGACCTACACAAGAGAGAGGATCAGTCTGAGCTGTAGGGTCAGGGGAGCCTCTTCTGGCTGGAAGTATCTCTGGTACAAAGACAGACAGGAACTCACTGATGGGTCCAGTTACACCATCATCTCTGCTGCTCTGTCCCACAGTGGACGGTACTGGTGTCGGGCTCAGAGAGGGAGCTTTTACTCTCAGTACAGTGACCCTCTGCAGCTCGACATTCATGGTAAGCTAAAAAATATACTAATGAACCTCATTTTAAGTTTTGATTAAGCCACTTTTCTATGTATAGAGCCAGTAATTTTAGGGAGTTTCATGTAATAAACTGGGTTTAATGTTTTATGCACCTTTTGGATTTCTGCTATTCATCTCCTTCATACTAGTAAACACTGAAAACTGAAAGATTAATTCATATTTCTACGTTACATTAATATATTAACAGCTCAAATTATATTTCCTAAGTTCGTCCACAGGCTGTTCTGAGTCCGGATACAGGATTTCTGCAGATTCTGACCAAAGACAGTCTGACGCTGAGGTGTGAGGTTGAGGGAAGCTCTGTTGGATGGAGCTACACATGGTACGCAGATGGATCTCAGCTTCCTGAAGACCAGGATGGACAGACCTTCACTGTGAGATCTGGGAATGACTCCTATCACAGGGAATACAGATGTAGAGGGAACAGTACTGAAGAGCCATTTTACTCCACAATCAGCAATGGTTTGGTGCCCAACACCATTAGTAAGTATTATTGTTTTATTAATGCACTTGGCTTGTTACCTTCAGCGGTGGGTCACTGACTGAATGTGTAATACTCTGGTCTCACACCTCGAGGGCTGTGGCTTTGGTTGTATCTCTGCATTTTACTTTACTGAGCAGAAGCTTTTGTCCAAAGTGACATATGTGAGGCTAATAGTCTTTACTGCTGTATGTAAGCGATGTTCCCCTTAGTATCAATAATGTGTATCTAATGCAGAGGAGAACAGAACTGACAAATTATTTTTATTCACCGTCCGCACAGGTATTATACCAGCTGATATATGTGAGCCATTCATTTTGGAATTAAAATTTTAAAGGACATATTTTATTTGTCAGATCATACTGAGCTGCAAACATACCTCTGTGTGATCAACTGTGGTTCGTTACAGACCTTATGTGTGATTTTGGTCTCTCCTTCAGTTTCACAGGCTGTGGAGAATGTGTCTCGGATCAGTGCTGGATTGGCAGTTATGATTCTCCTCTCAATTATTCTGATGCTAGAATTCTGTGGAAGACCAAGGTGTGGTGCAACCCCAAGGAACACGGCCAAACCGAGAGATCACTAAATACTGCGCAAATATCCTGGGATTACACGTACAGAAAGACTTTGGAAAAATAACACGAGACTTTTATGTGTTTTACCCAAATCAACCAAGTGCTTTATATGACACTCAAAATAAAGATACAATGCTTATTGACTTCATGTGTCATTTATTCATGCAAAAAAACATTAAATTGTTTTGTATGTCATAAATTATAAATTAACGTTAAATACATATTAAATTGATGCACTGTCAGACATGTAAGTCCTACGTACAATTACATTCAGTTTGTGCAAAGAGTCAGTATTTGCAGTGTTGGCTCTTCATTGTCAAGACCTCTGCAATTCGCCCTGGCTGCTGTCAATCAACGTCTGACTAATGTCAGCATATTCTTGCATAATCAATACTTGGAGTTTCTCAGAATTTGTTTGTCCACCAGCCTCTTGGGGATTGACCACAAGTTCGCAATGGGATTAAGGTCTGAGGAGTTTCCTGACCATGGACCCAAAATGTCAATGTTTTGTTCCCTGAGCCACTTAGCTATCACATTGTTCCTTATGGTACGGTGCTCCATCATGCTGGAAAAGGCATGTTCATCATCAAACTGTTCCTGGATGGTTGGGAGAAGTTGCTCTTGGGGGATGTTTTGGTACCATTCTTTATTCATGGCTGTGTTCTTAGGCAATACTGTGAGTGAGCTCATTCCCTTGGCTGAGAAGCAACCCCACACATGAATGGTCTCAGGATGCTTTACTGTTGGCATGACACAGGACTGATGGTAGCTCTCACCTTTTCTTCTCCAGACAATCTTTTTTCCGGATGCCCCAAACAATCGGAAAGGGGATCCATCAGAGAAAATGACTTTACCCCAGTCCTCAGAAGTCCAATCCCTGTAGTTTTTGCCGAATATCAGTCTGTCCCTGGTGTTTTTCTTGGAGAGAAGTGGCTTCTTTGCTGCCCTCTTGACACCAGGTCGTCCTTCAACAGTGTTCGCATCACAGCTGCCTGCTGCCATTCCTGAGCAAGCTCTGCAATATTTTTCCTGTAGGCTTTTCTCTTAAGAGCCTTGCATGTCAAGTGTGTTTATTGGTACAAATGTGGCCATAACGATATGAGAAAAAACACTGACGTGTAGTGAACATACAGAAAACATTATATATATATATATATATATATATATATATATATATATATATATATATATATATATATATATATATATATATATATATATATATATATATACACACACACATACATACATAAATACACGCACACACTATATTGTCAAAAGTAATGGGACACCTGCCTTTACACACACATGAATTTTAATGACATCCCATTCTTAATACATAGGTTTTAATATGGAGTTGGCCCACCCTTTGCAGCTATAACAGCTTCTACTCTTCTGGGAAGGCTGTCCACAAGCTTTAGGACTGTGATTATGGGAATTTTTGACCATCCTTCCAGGAGAGCATTTGTGAGGTCAGGCCCTGATGTTGGTCGAGAAGACCTGGCTCAAAGTTTTCTGTCAGGTTGAGGTCAGAGCTCTGTGCAGGCCAGTCAAGTTCCTCCACACCAGACTCGCTCATCCATGTCCTTATGGACCTTGGTGTGCAGTCATGTTGGAACAGGAAGGGACCATCCCCAAACTGTTCACACAAAGCTGGGAGCATGAAATTATCTAAAATAGCTTTGAATGCTGCAGCATTAAGAATTCCTACCACTGGAACTAAGTCTCCAAACCAAACCTATGAAAAACAACCCCACACCAAAACCCCCCCCTCCACCAAACTTTGCACTTGGCACAATGCAGTCAGGCAAGTATTGTTATTCATATATCGGGTTGCCAGACAGAGCAGCGTGATTCATCACTCCAGAGAACACATCTCCACTACTGTAGAGTCCAGTGACGCATGCTGATTCTGATGCTTTGCATTGTACTTGGTGATGTAAGGCTTGGATGCAGTTGTTCGGCCTTGGAAACCCATTCCATGAAGTTCTCTACACGCTGTTCATTAGCTAATCTGAAGGCTGAAGGTCTGTAGCTTTTGACTCTGCAGACAGTTTCTGACTTTTGCACACTGTGCCCCAGCATGCCTTGTCCCCGCTCTGTGATTTTACATGGCCTACCACTTTGTGGATCAGTTGCTGTCGTTCCCAATTGCTCCCACTTTGTTATAATACCACTGACAGTTGACTGTGGAATATTTAGTAGTGAGGAAATTTCATGAATGGACTTATTGCACAGGTGGCATCCTGTCATGGTACCACGCTTGAATTCACTGAGCTCCTGAGAGCGACCCATTGTTTCGCAATTGTTTCTAGAAGCAGTCGGCATGCATAGGTGCTTGATATTATACACCTGCAGTTATGGAAGTCATTGGAAGACCTGAATTCAAAGATTTGGAGGAGTGTCCCAATACCTTTGACAATATAATGTATGTTACATGATGTTTTTCATGTTAGTTTCTGCCCCAGAATCCTGGCCTCATGCTCGGCTGACAGCAGATCCTCCAGGGTCAGACGTGCTCCTAGAAGAGAAAGTTACTCACCTGGCAGGTCACTGGGTCCGAGGGCTGGAAATGTACCAGATGGACAAAAAGAGTCACCTCTCAATTTATGGGCAGCAGTGGGCAAGATGATGAAACGTACATCCTGCAACCTGTGAGATAGACTGACCGAGGACTTTATCAGTGTAGGGCACAGAGAGGAAGTAACTTTCTGACAGCAACTATCACAACCTACACGGCAAGTTAATGAAAGAGAAACACTCATGTCACACGCGACATGGCACAGGTGGGGGGAAAAAAATGAAGTTGACAATCCACTAGCGGCTCAAAGACAAAAACGTGGTTTGTCAGCCCCACGTTAATGAGGGATGTCAGAGGAGAATGGGCAGACTCTTTAAAACTTACCGAAAATTCACAAGTACAAAACTAACATCTCAGTACAATATCAGTGTGAAGAAACGTTTCACTGAACAGAAAATTTGCCAACCTTTGAAGTGGTTCTTAAGACAAAATGGAGTCCTTCCAGGTAGCACATGGTAATGTCCAGGGTCAGGCGAGCAGGGGGGAAGCGGGGAAGGATAAGACAGGCAGGTGAGAATGCGGGACACGAGGGTTTATTTAGGGAAGACACAGGGCAAACAGCGACGAACATCAATGACGGATCTCGGGAATACGGACTCAGACGTGGACTAAATACAGGACATGACATCAGACCAATGGAAAACAGGTGGGCACAATCGGGGAAGCACACATGGTCGATCAGGGGGGCGTAGCTCACACGAGGACTGGACACGCAGGTCATGACACACATAGCGTATCTAATGTAGAGGCCACTGTATAGCTATATAGCTGTCAAAAGAAGAACCAGGAACCAAACAATCAAGGCCAGACGTGTGTGTGTACATTTCTTCTGACTTCACCATTTCCTCTCTGCTGCTACTCCAGCTAAGGTCTCTCATTAAGCTGCTCGTATGAGAGCAAGATGAGGCCGTGTGAGACGTTTCCATGGACCTGTAAGTAAAAAGAATAATAACCTTATATATAGATATTTGTGTGGCTTTAATATGTGGTTTGTGGGCATAAATTAAAAGTGAAAAGAAATATGAAAGCAAAAAAAATAATACTGCATGCAATCGGTAAATAGTGTAAAAATGAATGGCGGAAAAAAGATATAATATAGCGTAATAAAACTAAAACCTAAAATAAAAATGTGAAAACCGGAGGGTTAAATTAAAATGTCTTGAGGTGCTTTGCAAAGTTAGCTGAAAAGGTTGTGTGGCAGTGCGCTCCAGGTATGATAAATTATTATTATTATTATTATTATTATTATTATTATTATTATCATCATAGTGTTGCTCGTTAGCACATTATGAAACATGTAATTAACTTATAGCACAGAACTGTGTCAACATTTTTCCATTTGTTTGTCTTTCCCATTTGCTGAAGTACTGTAGTCTATTATGTCTTGCTCATACTTCATGTTATCTGGTACATAAATTATATTTGTTATTTTAAAAGAAGTGAATTTCAAGCCCAGAAGGTTTTAATGAACAGTTATTACCTCCCAAAAATGAGACAGCATTATGCAGAAAAAAGTTACTCCTAAAGAGAGTAACTGACTGTGAATTCACTTTCTCTGTACTTTTCCATCTTAGATTTCACAGCTTTGGTTTATTTTAGTCAATCGGCAGGTAAGACTGTGGCTTCAAAAACATAATACACATTTATTAATTTTAAAAAGTGTAAAAGTAAGAGTTTGCATGTTCTCCCATGTCGTTATGGGCAGTCATTGTTAGGCTGCTGCAACCAGTGCAGCCCCCCCCCTAGATGACTGGCAACATATCATATTATTTATCAGTTTAATTCATTTCATTGATTGTATGTCACCACATTTCATCTGAATATATAACTTTTGCTGGCTGGCTGGCTGGCTGGCTGGATGGATGGATGGATGGATGGATGGATGGATGGATGGATGGATGGATGACAGTAATTACAATTAAAAACCATATGTAACATGATGTTTTTCACGTTGGGTTCTGCTTCAGAATCCTGGCCTCAGGTTCGGCTGACAGCAGATCCTCCAGGGTCAGACGTGTTCCTAGGAGAGAAAGTTACTCTCACCTGCCAGGTCACTGGGTCTGAGGGATGGAAATATATCTGGACCAGAGAGACAAATGGAGCCACCTCTCAGCTTCTGGGCAGCAGTGGGCAAGATGGTGAAACGTACATCCTGCAACCTGTGAGAAAGTCTGACCGAGGACTTTATCAGTGTAGGGCACATAGAGGAAGTGAACTTTCTGATAGCAACTTTCACAATCTGCAAGTCCATGGTAAGATATTAAAGGAGAAACAGTCACATTGTACAAAAAGCAGTTAAAAAAGAAAACATACATCATAAATGTCTAAAATATTATTTTCCTTTTGTTTACTGTGCATTTCTTTAGATGGAGCACAGCCTGTCATACGTCAGAATCCTCCAGGACCTGAGTGGTTCAGTGGAGAAACTGTGACCCTTGAATGTGATATAAGAGGAGGATCTGGATGGAGATATTCATGGGCCAGAAGAACCACACAGACACGACTGCAGAGTCTGACTCCCCAAAGTAAGAAAGCACAGAAGAACTACATTGTCCAGTCTGCTAAAGTATCTGACAGTGGAGAATATATATGTCAGGCAGTAAGAGGAAGTGACCCAGTAATTCAGTCTCTACCTGCATCTCTGTATCTCAGTGTATCAGGTGAGTAAAAAGCAAATAACAATTATAACATCTCAGATCCCATATACTTTGTGTTTCATGCACGTTCAGCTAATAAATGTACTAATGCTGATTACAAGGAGAGAAACCAGAAGCTGTTATAACCTGGACATCCCATGAGGGAGAGACCTACACAGGAGAGAGGATCAGTCTGAGCTGTAGGGTCAGGGGAGCCTCTTCTGGCTGGAAGTATCTCTGGTACAAAGACAGACAGGGAACAGAACTGTCCAACCCTGACAACAGCAGCACTGATGGGTCCAGTTACACCATCATCTCTGCTGCTCTGTCCCACAGTGGACAGTACTGGTGTCGGGCTCAGAGAGGGAGCTTTTACTCTCAGTACAGTGACCCTCTGCAGGTGGACATTTATGGTAAGTTAGTGAGAGAGAAACACTCATATGTTGTAAGCTGGAATTTACCTTTGTATTGTACTATCTGACTGCTGTCTGTCTATCTTCAGATCTACCCCAAACCCTGCTGACACTGCAATCTGGATGGACAGACTTGTTTCCCACTGAAAAAGTAACTTTGAGGTGTGAACTTCCGGGTGACTCTACACAGTGGGAGTATAAATGGTACAGAGATGGACAGGAGCTTCCTGCAGATGAGAGTGACTCCATCAGCGTGAATGAAGATACTTACATAATCCTGTCTGCTAATCTGTCTCATGCTGGGAGTTATCAGTGTTCAGGGAGACCCACAAGGGCTGCAGGCTTCCCTCCTATCAGTAACTCCATTCTGCTCTCTCTCTACAGTATGTCAGTATTTTTCACAAGACTTACACTTAGCATCCTCAAAAATCTATTGAAATAGGAGAGTGCATCTTTCAATATTGTGTAATTTTTTTCAACTATTAATGTTTCAATATGATACATATTTACTCCTGTATTTGCTTTATTCTTAGCCACTGTTCCAGAGTTGCTAATTTCCCAACACAATTTCAGCGGAGACATTTACACAGGGGACAGAGTCACCTTAAGCTGTGCGGTTGAAGGAGGTTCTGTTGGCTGGAAGTATCTCTGGTACAAAGACAGACAGGGAACAGAACTGTCCAACCCTGACAACAGCAGCACTGATGGCTCCAGTTACACCATCATCTCTGCTGCTCTGTCCCACAGTGGACAGTACTGGTGTTGGGCTCAGAGAGGGAGCTTTTACTCTCAGTACAGTGACCCTCTGCAGCTCGACATTCATGGTAAGCTAAAAAACATACTAATGAACCTCATTTTAAGTTTTGATTAAGCCACTTTTTCATTGTATAGAGCCACTAATTTTAGGGAGTTTCATGTAATAAATGAGGTTTAATGTTTCATGCACCTTTTGGATTTCTGCTATTCATCTCCTTCATACCCAGCTACCATTGGTTCGTTGGGCCTACATCGGCTGTTGGTCGTTATGTCGATGGTCAAAAACGGACGTCGACACAACGTCTGGCCAACATAATGGTCTACATGATGAAAATAAGATTTTTGGATGTTATTGTTTGTTAGATACACTAACTGCCTTTTAATAGGCTAATTTCCTTTCTTTCTGAATCGATGAAATACACTTGATGTCGTCCAAATTTTTCGTCGGTGTAACGTCTGGCAGACGTCTCATAGACCATTACTCTATGTCCAAGATCGAATTTATACAGATTTCTTTTCAGATCAAGATGAACTGTACAACCTATACCTCCACAGAAAAAGCTTAAAGGATTCCATAACAATCCCATTTCTTCGTTGGCTTCATGTCCTGACAACGTCGGGTATTGACTAACTCATGGTCAGTCCCGGACATTGTCCAGACGTGCAGCCAACGTCCAGAATGTATAGTATACCACAACCATGACAGCTTCCCAGCTAACATTTAACGTTGGCCCAACGTTGGTAGAACATCGGACACAGCGTGCATTTTACATTAGCTGCAGACGTTGAGTTGACGTAACCCAGACATTGAAAGTAGGTTGGCACATGGTCCCCATAATGTCCGTGGGACGTTGGTTTTACGTTGGCCCCAGGGAATTGCACACATTTGCTTATCAGTACTTGGTTTACTGCACGTTGGGACAACGTGCATTTGACGTTCGCTGCAGACGTTGAGTTGACGTAAATCTGATGTGTAGATGCACGTCCGGCCAACGTCTGCTAATGACGTTGAGCCGACGCTATGTCCGACGTTCTACCAACGTTGGACCAACGTTAAATGTTAGCTGGGTACTAGTAAACACTGAAAACTGAAGGATTAATTCATATTTCTACGTTACATTAATATATTAACAGCTCAAATTATATTTCCTAAGTTCGTCCACAGGCTGTTCTGAGTCCGGATACAGGATTTCTGCAGATCTTGACCAAAGACAGTCTGACGCTGAAGTGTGAGGTTGAGGGAAGCTCTGTTGGATGGAGCTACACATGGTACGCAGATGGATCTCAACTTCCTGAAGACCAGGATGGACAGACCTTCACTGTGAGATCTGGGAATGGCTCCTATCACAGGGAATACAGATGTAGAGGGAACAGAACTGAAGAACCATTTTACTCCACAATCAGCAATGGTTTGGTGCCCAACCACATTAGTAAGTATTATTGTTTTATTAATGCACTTGGCTTGTTACCTTCAGTGGTGGGTCACTGGCTGAATGTGTAATACTCTGGTCTCACACCTCGAGGGCTGTGGCTTTGGTTGTATCTCTGCATTTTACTTTACTGAGCAGAAGCTTTTGTCCAAAGTGACATATGTGAGGCTAATAGTCTTTACTGCTGTATGTAAGCGATGTTCCCCTTAGTATCAATAATGTGTATCTAATGTAGAGGAGAACAGAACTGACAAATTATTTTTATTCACCGTCCGCACAGGTATTATACCAGCTGATATATGTGAGCCATTCATTTTGGAATTAAAATTTTTATGGACATATTTTATTTGTACGATCATACTGAGCTGCAAAGATACCTCTGTGTGATCAGCTGTGGTTTGTTACAGACCTTATGTGTGATTTTGGTCTCTCCTTCAGTTTCACAGGCTGTGGAGAATGTGTCTCGGATCGGTGCTGGATTGGCTGTTATGATTCTCCTCTCAATTATTCTGATGCTAGAATTCTGTGGAAGACCAAGGTGTGGTGCAGCCCCAAGGAACACGGCCAAACCGAGAGATCACTAAATACTGCGCAAATATCCTGGGATTACACGTACAGAAAAGCTTTGGAAAATAACACGAGACTTATGTGTTTTGCCCAAATCAACCAAGTGCTTTATATGACACCCAAAATAAAGATACAATGCTTATTGACTTCATATATCATTAATCATGTGTCCTTTATTCATGCAAAAAAACATTAAATTGTTTTGTATGTCATAAATTATAAATTAACGTTAAATACATATTAAATTGATGCACTGTCAGACATATAAGTCCTATGTACAGCTGTGACCAAAAGTTTTGAGAATGACACAAGGACTGGATTTCACAAAGTTTGCAGCTTCAGTGTTTGTAGATCTTTTTGTCAGATGTTTCTGTTGTATACTGAAGTATAATTACAAGCATTTCATAAGTGTCAAAGGCTTTTATTGACAATTGCATTCAGTTTGTGCAAAGAGTCAGTGTTTGCAGTGTTGGCCCTTCTTTGTCAAGACCTCTGCAATTCGCCCTGGCTGCTGTCAATCAACATCTGACTAATGTTAGCCTATTCTTGCATAATCAATACTTGGAGTTTCTCAGAATTTGCTTGTCCACCAGCCTCTTGAGGATTGACCACAAGTTCGCAATGGGATTAAGGTCTGAGGAGTTTCCTGACCATGGACCCAAAATGTCAATGTTTTGTTCCCTGAGCCACTTAGCTATCACATTGTTCCTTATGGTACAGTGCTCCATCATGCTGGAAAAGGCATGTTCATCATCAAACTGTTCCTGGATGTTTGGGAGAAGTTGCGCTTGGGGGATGTTTTGGTACCATTCTTTATTCATGGCTGTGTTCTTAGGCAATACTGTGAGTGAGCCCACTCCCTTGGCTGAGAAGCAACCCCACACATGAATGGTCTCAGGATGCTTTACTGTTGGCATGACACAGGACTGATGGTAGCGTTCACCTTTTCTTCTCCAGATAATCTTTTTTCTGGATTCCCCAAACAATCGGAAAGGGGATTCATCAGAGAAAATAACTACCCCAGTCCTCAGAAGTCCAATCCCTGTAGCTTTTGCGAATATCAGTCTGTCCCTGATGTTTTTCTTGGAGAGAAGTGGCTCCTTTGCTGCCCATCTTGACACCAGGTCGTCCTTCAACAGTGTTCGCATCACAGCTGCCTGCTGCCATTCCTGAGCAAGCTCTGCAATATTTTTCCTGTAGGCTTTTCTCTTAAGAGCCTTGCATGTCAAGTATGTTTATTGGTACAAATGTGGCCATAACGATACGAGAAAAAACATTGACGTGCAGTGAACATACAGAAAACATTTGCTATATATATATATACACACACACATACATACATAAATACACGCACGCACTATATTGTCAAAAGTCTTGGGACACCGACCTTTACGCACACATGAATTTTAATGACATCCCATTCTTAATACATAGGCTTTAATATGGAGTTGGCCCATTCTTTACAGCTACAGTATAACAGCTTCAACTAAACTTTACACTTCGCACAATGCAGTCAGGCAAGTACTGTTATCCTGAGAACCGCAAACCCAGATTCGTATATCGGGTTGCCAGACAGAGTAGCGTGATTCATCACTCCAGAGAACACATCTCCACTACTGTAGAGTCCAGTGACGCATGCTGATTCTGATGCTTTGCATTGTACTTGGTGATGAAAGGCTTAGATGCAGTTGTTCGGCCTTGGAAACCCATTCCATGAAGTTCTCTACACGCTGTTCATTAGCTAATCTGAAGGCCGAAGGTCTGTAGCTATTGACTCTGCAGACAATTGCCGACTTTTGCACACTGTGCCCCAGCATGCCTTGTCCCCGCTCTGTGATTTTACATGGCCTACCACTTTGTGGATCAGTTGCTGTCGTTCCCAATTGCTCCCACTTTCCTATAATACCACTAACAGTTGACTGTGGAATATTTAGTAGTGAGGAAATTTCATGAATGGACTTATTGCACAGGTGGCATCCTGTCATGGTACCACGCTTGAATTCACTGAGCTCCTGAGAGCGACCCATTGTTTCGCAATTGTTTCTAGAAGCAGTCTGCATGCCTAGGTGCTTGATTTTATACACCTGCAGTTATGGAAGTCATTGGAAGACCTGAATTCAAAGATTTGGAGGAGTGTCCCAATACTTTTGACAATATAGTGTATGTTACATGATGTTTTTCTTGTTAGTTTCTGCCCCAGAATCCTGGCCTCATGCTCGGCTGACAGCAGATCCTCCAGTGTCAGACGTGCTCCTAGAAGAGAAAGTTACTCACCTGGCAGGTCACTGGGTCCGAGGCTTGGAAATGTACCAGATGGACAAAAAGAGTCACCTCTCAATTTATGGGCAGCAGTGGGCAAGATGATGAAACGTACATCCTGCAACCTGTAAGAAAGACTGATCAAGAAATTTATCAGTGTAGGGGACAGAGAGGAAGTGAACTTTTCATTAACATGGCAAGTTAATGAAAGAGAAACACTCATGTCACACCGTGTCACGGGTCGAGGGCAGCGATCGCGAGCCGAGCGGCGATCGTGCGGAAGGAGCAGGCTGACAAGCGGGATACGGGAAAACGGGGGTTTAATCGGGGAAACGGGAGCAGGTCGGGAAACAGACATTGACAACATCAATGACAGACAAAGCAAACTGGGGAGACCAGGACTTAAATACACGGAACAAGGCAGCTGGAAACAAGACACGACTGGGCAGGATCAGGAAATCACACGTGGGTAATTAGGGGGCGTGGCACACAGGAGGAGCGGACGAGCCGGGCATGACAGAACCCCCCCCCAAAGGCGCGCTACACCGGGCGCGCCAAGGAAGGGGGCGACGGACGGGACGAGGCAGGACAGGACCTGGAAAACAAGAACAGAATTAACGCACGACGGGGAACAGGACCGAAGAACAAAACAAGGCAAGAGACAGAACATAGGACAGGAGCTGACAAAGGGCCGGGAAAGCGGAGAGACAGACCAGAAAGGGAGACACAGAGGGAACAGGCGGGACAAAAGGACCGGGAGTGAACAGAGGGAAGCCAGAGGGAGAAGGAGGAACACGAGGAGCAGAGACGGGAGGAACAAAGGAACGAGGAATGGAAAAAGGAGGAAAGACAGGAGGAGGAGCAAACAAAGGAGGGACCAGGGCAGGAGAGAAGGGAGAGAAGGCGGGGGAACAAAGGGGAGCCCGTGGGAGCCCCAGCGGGCGACGGGCGGCAGCCGGAGGGGCCGCAGGCGGCCGGGAGGCCGGAGCCGAAGGGGACCGAGAAGGGGCTGAGGAGACAGGGCGAGGGACCCGCGGAGGGGCCAGGGAGGGAGCAGGAGGGAGCACCAGGGAAGGGGACGAGGGAGCTGGAAGGGGCCAGGGCGAAGGCACGGAGGAGGGGGGAGCCGCAGCAGGCGGCGACGTCCGGGAAAGGGCCGGAGGTAGGGGCCCCGCAGGCGACCGAGGAGCCGCCGTCGGGGAACCCCCAGGCGACCGACCAGGACCCGGAGAGGGGAGCGAGGCAGGGCGACGAGGCACCGGAGAGGGACCCGCAGGCGACAGCCGACCCGGAGGGCCAGGACCCGCAGGCGGCAACCGAGCCCCAGCGCAGGCGAGGCAGGGCGAGCCAGGGGGCAGGGCGGGCGGGACCCCAGCCCTGCGTCTGTGTCCCCTCCCTTTACGGGACACAGACATGACCCCAGGTCGGGGTCGAGTTCGCCGGGGCGAGGGAGAAACTGTCACAGGGGGAGAAGGGACAGGAGCGCGGTCAGGAGCTGCAGGTGGCTGCAGTGGGGGCGCCGGCCCGGGAGCTGCAGGTGGCTGCAGTGGGGGCGCCGGCCCGGGAGCTGCAGGTGGCTGCAGTGGGGGCGCCTGGACAGGAACAGGAGCGCGGTCAGGAACAGGAGCGCGGTCAGGAACAGGAGCTGGCTGCAGTGGGGGCGCCTGCCCGGGATCTGCAGCAGGTGGCTGCAGAGGGGGCGCCTGCCCGGGAGCTGCAGCAGGCGGCTGCAGAGGGGGTGCCTCTGCCGGAACTGGAGCGCGGTCAGGAACTGGAGCGCGGTCAGGAACAGGAGCGCGGTCAGGAACAGGAGCTGGCTGCAGTGGGGGCGCCTGCCCGGGAGCTGCAGCAGGCGGCTGCAGTGGGGGCGCCTGCCCGGGAGCTGCAGCAGGCGGCTGCAGAGGGGGTGCCTCTGCAGGAACTGGAGCGCGGTCAGGAACAGGAGCTGGCTGCAGAGGGGGCGCCTGCCCGGGAGCTGCAGCAAGCGGCTGCAGAGGGGGCGCCTGCCCGGGAGCTGCAGCAAGCGGCTGCAGAGGGGGCGCCTCTGCAGGAACTGGAGCGCGGTCAGGAACAGGAGGTGGCTGCAGTGGGGGCGCCGGCCCGGGAGCTGCAGGTTGCTGCAGTGGGGGCGCCTGCCCGGGAGCTGCAGGTTGCTGCAGTGGGGGCGCCTGCCCGGGAGCTGCAGCAGGCAGCGAAGGCGGCTGCGCAGGCGGCGGCTGCGCAGGCGGCGGCAGCGGCGAAGGCGGCTGCGCAGGCGGCGGCAGCGGCGAAGGCGGCAATGGCGGCTGCACGGGAGCGGGGTCCGCCGGCAATGGCGGCTGCACGGGAGCGGGGTCCGCCGGCAGCGGCGGCTGCACGGGAGCGGGGTCCGCCGGCAGCGGCGGCTGCACGGGAGCGGGGTCCGCCGGCAGCGGCGGCCGCACGGGATAGGGATCCGCAGGCAGCGGCGGCCGCACGGGATAGGGATCCGCAGGCAGCGGCGGCCGCACGGGATAGGGATCCGCAGGCAGCGGCGGCCGCACGGGATAGGGATCCGCAGGCAGCGGCGGCAAGAGCAAAGGGAGCTCCTCAGGCTCGGCTATGGCCTCTAGTCGCGGAGGCGGCTTAGCAGCGCTGAGGGCCTCCGTGTCGTCCTCCAGCTCACCAGCTGGGAAGGAGGCGGGGACGAGAGCGCACGCCCCTAGGACGATCGTCCGGGCGACCGTCCGCTTCTTCCTCCTTCTCCGCGTCACCGTCGGGGGGATAGGCTGCGCACTGTCTGAGAAAGCGGACCGCGGGAGGATGGTCCCGCTGCTTTTCTTTGGTCTGTCATTCTGTCACGGGTCGAGGGCAGCGATCGCGAGCCGAGCGGCGATCGTGCGGAAGGAGCAGGCTGACAAGCGGGATACGGGAAAACGGGGGTTTAATCGGGGAAACGGGAGCAGGTCGGGAAACAGACATTGACAACATCAATGACAGACAAAGCAAACTGGGGAGACCAGGACTTAAATACACGGAACAAGGCAGCTGGAAACAAGACACGACTGGGCAGGATCAGGAAATCACACGTGGGTAATTAGGGGGCGTGGCACACAGGAGGAGCGGACGAGCCGGGCATGACACACCGCGACATGGCACAGGTGGGGGGAAAAATGAAATTGACAATCCACTAGCGGCTCAAAGACAAAATCATGGTTTGTTGACAAAACAGAACACACTGGAAGGACACAAAAGGACCATGAGGGGTCAAAGGTCAATTGGGATAACAATTGTTTAAAGCTAAATCAATATAGAAAAAAAATTTATCTGTCTCAAATGTTTTCTTTTTGTTTACTGTGCATTTCTTTAGATGTAGCACAGCCTGTCATACGTCAGAATCCTCCAGGACCTGAGTGGTTCAGTGGAGAAACTCTGACCCTTGAATGTGATATAAGAGGAGGATCTGGATGGAGATATTCATGGGCCAAAAGAACCACACAGACACGACTGCAGAGTCTGACTCCCAGTAGTAAAGGAGGCAAGAACTACATTGTCCAGTCTGCTAAAGTATCTGACAGTGGAGAATATATATGTCAGGCAGAAAGAGGAAGTGAGCCAGGATTTCAATCTCAACCTGCATCTCTGTATCTCAGTGTATCAGGTGAGTAAAAGGCAAATAATAATTATAACATCTCAGATCTCAATTCCATTGTGTTTCATGCACATCCAGCTAATAAATGTACCAATGCTGATTTACTCTGATGGGCTGTTTGTGCTCTGAATCACTGAATCACTGATCTCTCGTCAGTTTTCATGAAATATCACTTATTGTCATGCCTTTTGCAAGCCATTGCACCATTTCATGCTTTTCAGTTTCAGACAGGTCTGTGTTCTTCCCCATACCACAAACCTGTGGCTCGCTTAATAATGTGGAACCTTCTCTTTAAGCAGGTTTCCGTTCAATCAAGATCACCTGACAAACTAATTCACAAACCTCCCTGAGCTCGACACCAGTTATTTAAAATGACTAAACAAGCAAAATCTAGGATTTAATTAAATGTTAATTTGATGAAATCCAAATGATACATTATTTGCATAATAATTTGGAACACAGTGTAGTACATGGGTGTATCCGGTGTTCATTCTCTCACTCCACTAAGAAGGTACTGTAACACAGCTGGAATTTGCCTTCTTTTATTACCTCACTGTTCTCCTACATACACCTCAGCTCTGTCTGTGGTTATAACATAACGTCATTGCTGGTCCCGGCATCTCAGAAACACACTACGGTTATTAGGGCTTATAGGCAATGGTGTGATGAACATAAAACATTCAATCAGTGGTAGTTCTGTGCCTGAAAAGACCTTATTAAAATATCCCGACTGCCTTGTCAGCCCCACGTTAATGAGGGATGTCAGAGGAGAATGGGCAGACTCTTTAAAACTTACCGGAAATTCATAAGTACAAAACTAACATCTCAGTACAATATCGGTGTGAAAAAAGGCTTCACTGAACAGAAACTTGCCAACCACTGAAGTGGTTCTGAAGATAAAATAGAGTCCTGCCAGGTAGCACATAGGGTCTCTAAAGTAGAGGCCACTGTATAGCTCTTATATAGCTGCTAAAAAAAGAACCAGGAACCAAACAATCAAGGCCAGACGTGTGTGTGTGTACATTTCTTCTGACTTCACCATTTCCTCTCTGCTGCTACTCCAGCTGAGGTCTCTCATTAAGCTGCTGGTAAGAGAGCAAGATGAGGCCGTGTGAGACGTTTCCATGGACCTGTAAGTAAAAAGAATAATAACCTTATATATAGATATTTGTGTGGCTTTAATATGTGGTTTGTGGGCATAAATATAAAGTGAAAAGAAATATGAAAGCAAAAAAAAAATAATACTGCATGCAATCGGTAAATAGTGTAAAAATGAATGGCGGAAAAAAGATATAATATAGCATAATAAAACTAAAACCTAAAATAAAAACGTGAAAACCGGAGGGTTAAATTAAAATGTCTTGAGGTGCTTTGCAAAGTGCTGAAAAGGTTGTGTGGCAGTGCGCTCCAGGTATGATAAATTATTATTACTATTATTATCATTATCATAGTGTTGCTGGTTAGCACATCGTGGGACGAGGTGATGGCAAATGGCGCCTGATTATATAGCAATATGACGACGATCAGTTTTAATGAACAGTTATTACCTCCCAAAAATTACACAGCATTATGCAGAAAAACTGCTAAAAGTAACTGACTGTGAATTCACTTTCTCTGTACTTTTCCATCTTAGATTTCACAGCTTTGGTTTATTTTAGTCAATCGGCAGGTAAGACTGTGGCTTCAAAAACATAATACACATTTATTAATTTTAAAAAGTGTAAATAAAAGTAAGAGTTTGCATGTTCTCCCATGTCGTTATGGGCAGTCATTGTTAGGCTGCTGCAACCAGTGCAGCCCCCCCCTAGATGACTGGCATCATATCATATTATTTATCAGTTTAATTCATTTCATTGATTGTATGTCACCACATTTCATCTGAATATATAACTTTTGCTGGCTGGCTGGCTGGCTGGATGGATGGATGGCTGGCTGGATGGATGGATGGATGACAGTAATTACAATTAAAAACCATATGTAACATGATGCTTTTCACGTTGGGTTCTGCTTCAGAATCTTGGCCTCAGGCTCGGCTGATAGCAGATCCTCCAGGGTCAGACGTGTTCCTAGGAGAGAAAGTTACTCTCACCTGCCAGGTCACTGGGTCCAAGGGCTGGAAATATATCTGGACCAGAGAGACAAATGGAGCCACCTCTCAGCTTCTGGGCAGCAGTGGGCAAGATGGTGAAACGTACATCCTGCAACCTGTGAGAAAGTCTGACCAAGGACTTTATCAGTGTAGGGCACATAGAGGAAGTGAACTTTCTGACAGCAACTTTCACAGCCTGCGAGTGAACGGTACGTTATTACAGGAGAAACAATGTTCAAAGTGCAGTTAATAATAAAGAAAAAATACATCATAAATGTCAAAATGTTATTTTCTTTTTGTTTACTGTGCATTTCTTTAGATGTAGCACAGCCTGTCATACGTCAGAATCCTCCAGGACCTGAGTGGTTCAGTGGAGAAACTGTGACCCTTGAATGTGATATAAGAGGAGGATCTGGATGGAGATATTCATGGGCCAAAAGAACCACACAGACACGACTGCAGAGTCTGACTCCCAGTAGCAAAAAAACATATAAGAACTACATTGTCCAGTCTGCTAAAGTATCTGACAGTGGAGAATATATATGTCAGGCAGTAAGAGGAAGTGACCCAGTAATTCAGTCTCTACCTGCATCTCTGATTCTCAGTGTATCAGGTGAGTAAAAAGCAAATAACAATTATAACATCTCAGATCCCATATACTTTGTGTTTCATGCACGTTCAGCTAATAAATGTACTAATGCTGATTACAAGGAGAGAAACCAGAAGCTGTTATAACCTGGACATCCCATGAGGGAGAGACCTACACAGGAGAGAGGATCAGTCTGAGCTGTAGGGTCAGGGGAGCCTCTTCTGGCTGGAAGTATCTCTGGTACAAAGACAGACTGGGAACAGAACTGTCCAACCCTGACAACAGCAGCACTGATGGCTCCAGTTACACCATCATCTCTGCTGCTGTGTCCCACAGTGGACAGTACTGGTGTCGGGCTCAGAGAGGGAGCTTTTACTCTCAGTACAGTGACCCTCTGCAGGTGGACATTCATGGTAAGTTATTGAAAGAGAAACACTCAAATTAAACAATGTTGCACATCACCTTGTAATTTATTCTTATCAAATTCATTACATGTGGTGCCTTTTGCTTTCACAATTGACCCAAAGTTGTCACACCTGCCTCTGGCTCCCTAAACAAGGACTGGATCATCAGGCTGTTGTTTTTAAATGCATTGGGCTCAGTTGCTTCCTGTTCAGAGGTTTGATTTATGGGGCTTGGTGGTGTCCGGTCTTCCAGGTTTTTTATGCCTGTAGTCCTGTTTCCTCCGTGCCCGTTAGTAGCCAGCAGGTACTGGTTTGATGGTTGGGGTGGCTGTCGGGTACATGGTCCCTGTTGACTGGCATTTAGTCTTGGGCTCCTGGTTATCCAGGTTCTGTGTTGGGGATTCATGACCCAAAGTAGCCAGCATTCTGCAGGTGGCCTGCTGTGCTGCTGGTGGCCTGTCTTCAGATTTTAGTGGCTTGGGTTTTGTGGTCTTGCCCCTTTAGTGGTCTTGCCCCTTTTGTGGTCTTGCCCCTTTAGTGGTCTTGCCCCTTTTAGCTTCTCAGTTCCTTGTTCATGTTGTCCAGTCCTCTGCGAATGAGTTTCCCTCCTGGTTCACCTCGTCCTGGAAGCTGTCCATCCAGTCAGCAGCCTAGTCCCCCTGCCTCCCGGTTTCTGGCAACGTTCAGACTGTTAGTCTCAGGGACCGGGAGGCAGAGAACCTGGCATGATGGATGGGCAGCCCAGGTTGAGGGTTTCTGCCGCAGACCTTGACCATGAAGGCTAATGAATGTTGTTAACCTGCATGCTCTGTATCCGAAACGTGACACAAAGTGCTTAACACTGAATCCAAAGCTGCACCTACGGCAGTTTGAGGTAAGACTGTGAAGGAATAGTGAACAAGAGACAGAAGGAAAATGAGGAGAGGAAACAGAACTTCATAGCATGATAGAAAACAAACCCTCTGTGGGCCCAATGTCAGATGGCTGCCCAACACACTGGACATGCTAACAATAAAGAGGCCAGAAAGGAGGGTTTGTGTGTTTTTATATTTTACCATCTGACTGCTGTCTGTCTATCTTCAGATCTACCCCAAGCCCTGCTGACGCTGCAGTCTGGATGGACTGACTTGTTTCCCACTGAAAGAGTAACTTTGAGGTGTGAACTTCATGGTGACTCTACACAGTGGGAGTATAAATGGTACAGAGATGGACAGGAGCTTCCTGCAGATGAGAGTGACTCCAGCAGAGCAGATAGAAACATTTACAGGATCCACTCTGCTGGTCCATCCCATCCTGGGAAATACCAATGTTCTGGAAGACCTACAAGGGGAACAGTCAACTCCCCAATTAGTGACCCTATTACTCTGACTGTGAATTGTATGTACTTCAAAAATATTTTTATTCATAATATTTTTACTATATTAATGTAATACAACTTGTTTTGTTTGATATTCTTTGAATTTCCCCACATCATTCCCTCAGGGGAAATCCCAAAGCCGGAACTATCCCTCGATTCCTCACATGGAGAGACCTACACAGGAGAGAGGATCAGTCTGAGCTGTAGGGTCAGGGGAGCCTCTTCTGGCTGGAAGTATCTCTGGTACAAAGACAGACTGGGAACAGAACTGTCCAACCCTGACAACAGCAGCACTGATGAGTCCAGTTACACCATCATCTCTGCTGCTCTGTCCCACAGTGGACAGTACTGGTGTCGGGCTCAGAGAGGGAGCTTTTACTCTCAGTTCAGTGACCATCTGCAGCTCGACATTCATGGTAAGTTATTGAAAGAGAAACACTCATGTTGTGCAGTGTTTTTGTTAGCTGTGTTGTTTATTCTTCAAAAAAAAAAATAGTGCCTGTTCTTGCATGATTTACCAAAAGCACTTAATGTAAAGTCCAATAATAATTGCACCTACACAAGTTTTGAGTAATAATACTGTAAATGAAGGATATGGGGAAACAGAACTACATAGTTTGACAGGAAACAAACCCTCTGTGGGCCCAATGTCAGGTGGCTGCCCAACACCCTGGACATGCTAACAATAAAGAGGCCAGAAAGGAGGGTTTGTGTCTTTTTATATTTTACCATCTGACTGCTGTCTGTCTATCTTCAGATCTACCCCAAGCCCTGCTGATGCTGCAGCCTGGATGGACAGACTTGTTTCTCACTGAAAGAGTAACTTTGAGGTGTGAACTTCCGGGTGACTCTACACAGTGGGAGTATAAATGGTACAGAGATGGACAGGAGCTTCCTGCAGATGAGAGTGACTCCATCAGCGTGAATGAAGATACTTACATAATCCTGTCTGCTAATCTGTCTCATGCTGGGCGTTATCAGTGTTCAGGGAGACCCACAAGGGCTGCAGGCTTCCCTCCTATCAGTAACTCCATTCTGCTCTCTCTTTACAGTATGTCAGCATTTTTCCACAAGACTTACACTTAACATCCTCAAAAATCTATTGAAATAGCAGAATGCATCTTTCAATATGGTGTAATTTTTTACAACTATTAATGTTTCAATATGATACATATTTACTCCTGTATTTGCTTTATTCTTAGCCACTGTTCCAGAGTCAGTAATTTCCCACCACAATTTCAGCGGAGACATTTACCCAGGGGACAGAATCACCTTGAGCTGTACGGTTGAAGGAGGTTCTGTTGGCTGGAAGTACCTCTGGTACAAAGACAGACAGGGAACAGAACTGTTCAACCCTGACAACAGCAGCACTGATGGCTCCAGTTACACCATCATCTCTGCTGCTCTGTCCCACAGTGGACAGTACTGGTGTCGGGCTCAGAGAGGGAGCTTTTACTCTCAGTACAGTGACCCTCTGCAGCTCGACATTCATGGTAAGCTATAAAATATACTAATGAACCTCATTTTAAGTTTTGATTAAGCCACTTTTCTATGTATAGAGCCAGTAATTTTAGGGAGTTTCATTTAATAAATGATGTTTAATGTTTCATGCAACTTTTGGATTTCTGCTATTCATCTCCTTCATACTAGTAAACACTGAAAACCGAAAGATTAATTCATATTTCTACGTTAGATTAATATATTAACAGCTCAAATTATATTTCCTAAGTTCGTCCACAGGCTGTTCTGAGTCTGGATACTGGATTTCTGCAGACCTTGACCAAAGACAGTCTGATGCTGAAGTGTGAGGTTGAGGGAAGCTCTGTTGGATGGAGCTACACGTGGTATGCAGATGGATCTCAGCTTCCTGAAGACCAGGATGGACAGAACTTCACTGTGAGATCTGGGAATGGCTCCTATCACAGGGAATACAGATGTAGAGGGAACAGAACTGAAGAACCATTTTACTCCACAATCAGCAATGGCTTGGTGCCCAACAACATTAGTAAGTATTATTGTTTTATTAATGTGTTTGGCTTGTTACCTTCAGCGGTGGTTGAATGTGTAATACTCTGGTCTCACACCTCCAGGGTTGTGGGGTTGATTGTATCTCTGCATTTTACTTTTTTTAAGCAGAAGCTTTTGCCTAAAGCGATGTAAGTCAGGCTTTTCTGCTGTAGTTCAGAAATTCTCCCCTTAGGGTCTACAATATGTAACTATTGTAATGTAATCTTTATCCATCTATATGTCTGTCTGTCTCTCTGTATGTCTGTCACTCTGTCTGTCTCTCTGTCTTTCTCTCTGTCTCTCTCTCTGTCTGTTTGTCTCTCTGTCTGTCTGTCTGTCTGTCTGTCTCTGTCTGTCTGTCTCTCTGTCTATATGTCTGTCTGTCTCTCTCTCTGTCTGTCTGTCTCTGTCTGTCTGTCTCTCTGTCTATATGTCTGTCTCTCTCTCTCTCTGTCTCTCTGCCTCTCTCTCTCTCTGTATGTCTCTCTGTCTGTCTGTCTCTCTGTCTCTCTCTCTCTGTCTATCTGTCTGTCTCTCTCTGTCTATCTGTCTGTCTCTCTGCCTGTCTCTCTCTCTCTATGTCTGTCTGTCTCTCTCTCTCTCTGCCTGTCTCTCTCTGTCTGTCTCTCTCTCTGTATGTCTGTCTCTCTGTCTGTCTGTCTGTCTATCTGTCTGTCTCTCTGTCTGTCTCTCTCTCTGTCTGTCTCTCTCTCTCTGTCTGTCTCTCTGCCTGTCTCTCTCTCTGTCTCTCTCTCTCTGTCTGTCTGTCTTTCTGTCTGCCTCTTCCCTCTCTTGGTTCTTTGTCTGTAAAGGTCGAATTTTCTCCCCATTTTTGATCCCCAATTTCTCCAGCTGCTTTGGTTTCCTCACACAGTCCAAAACTACGTACTTAATGAAATTGTAAGCTTCATATTTTCAGGTGTGCATGTGTGTGCGTCTGTGTGTGTATGTGTGCGTCTGTATGTTTGTGTGTGCGTCTGTGTGTGTGTGTGTGTGTGTGGGTGTATCTCTGGGGATGTGTGTCTGTGGGTGTGTGTGTGTGCATGTGTGTCTCTGGGTATGTGTGTGTCTCTGGATGTGTGTGTGGGTGTTTGTGTGCATGTGTCTGTGGGTGTATGTGTGTGTCTGTGTGTGTGCCTGTGCGTGTGTCTGTGGGTGTGTGTGTGTGCGTGGCCATGTATGTTGCATTGTAGGGAGCAGGTATCCCCATATCCCCCCCTTGATTCGCCACCTTACCGTGGTAGAGGGGTCCCCCAAGGCACATCGGTCCTAGGTGAGTGGCAGTTCACATAGACATCACGGTGACTCATGATGATTAGGGATAAGGGCCATGTGACCCCTCCCCGATTCAGGAGCCTGACCTGGGGGCTCCAGGTAGTCAGGTCTCTACGGCCCGCCCCATCATTACCTGAAAGGGTCGCGTGTTTCCACCCTGCTGTGGGCCGACCACCTGCAGCGCATCTCAGCTGCAAAAATGCCAGAAACCTTGTATTCTGTTTCTTATGCTTAAGGTTAGGGCTGGGTAGGGGTTGGGGTTTTAATGTTTATTGCCATTGGATAAGCAGTATGCCCATAGAAATGAATGGAGTGTCCCCACACAAATATCGATACCTAAGATGTGTGCGTGTCATATCTTAGCTATCAGTTATGGATGGTGTCTTTAAACTAAATGCTTTCAGTCATGTACTGTATTATAATAGATTAATGGTGTTGTTGTTTCATGTTACAGTAGAGTACTATACTGCTGTGTTATTAATGCCATGTAATAATAAATGAACGCAGGGCCAATCGAAGCCCATGTGGCACCCTAGTCAAGTTTCACTTTCACTTCGTCATACTAGGGGGTGGCGGGGGGTTCGGTGGTTTGCTAAGTCACTGCCCCCTCAGAGGACTGTGCCTTGGGTGGCTGCTAATGTCACCTGTAAGACTGAGTGAAATTAATGTACATTTCTCATTTATATCGTTTTTTAATTATACTTTAGGATTGCAGTATATTTTCACAGTGTCTGGCTCCCTGATTGTCATCGTAAGCCTGGTGTTGATCACGCTTTGTGTGAAATGTTGCAGGAAGTCAGGTGAGAATTTGTAAGGCCTCATTTAATATTATCTGCAGTCGATGATATAAATGTATGCTGTTTTGCTTAGCAATAGAATGCACATGCGGTAAACTCAAATCATAATGAGTATCACATGAAACATGCATCTAAATGTAGATGATTCTCTTAAGTGTCCTTACTGACCCTTTGTCTTTGTCTTTCTTTGTAGGCCAAAGGAACAAAGAGGAGAAAAGATTTTACTGTGAGGCTAGATCAGAAGATATTTGTGCAGGTAAGTGACGATGGTCTCCGTCCTCTGACCGTGTGCCTCTGTGCCTGTTGACGCCTTTGTCTGTTACCCAGGAGACGCAGACCAACCTCCTGCCATTTATGGAAACATTGACTGAACATCAGCAGGTCAATTCTGTAGAACATGTGTTTATTCTGCTGCATGGTTAATGCCTTTAGAATGAGCTGGTATCGCTATTGATGACATTTTATCAGTTTTTGTCATAGAATATGAGTTTTATGTTTTTTCTTAAGCGATCATTTATTTTATATCTCAGCTACAGACCTGTTAAATCACTGTATTTATATTATGTTTACATTTTATTAACACCTGCATGGATGGAAAATGTGAGCAGATCTTTGCCTGTTCTTTTTGCCTCTTGCTGGACAGAAGTTTCTGCTAAATAAATGATTATAAATGTAACTACATGACTCAGTCTCACCTACACTGTCGCTGAGTGATTCAGTGGTTTTCGTATCTTTAAAAATAACACAGCATAGCCTCCGGTCTGTGCTTAAAACTGTCATGCATCAGCCACACGACGTTCTACTGAAGTCTTTGAAAAGTATTTCTGAGTTCCACTAAATAATTTTGTTCCCACGCTCATGAATCTTGTAACAAGCTTTGTTTTGTCTTTAATAGATTCATTCCTCTATTCATTATTCTCTAGTGTTTCTGGGCCATCAGCAGTGGGCTTTTCAGTTTATTCATTCTAAATGATTCTTCTTCATTTCTACCTCTCCATTCTGATTCTCAGAGGTTATTTGCTGGTTTACCTGTAACAAATCCATTTGCAGTCTCTCACCAATGTAGTTCAACCAAAATTTTGATTCTCTGAGCAGTTAAATGATTCCTGTAATAGAATCAGGGTATGCAGGGGGGATTAAAACCTCTTCAAAAGTCTTAAATTTAAGTTTCCTATGTAAATTTTTTGGGGTCAAAGGCAAATTTTTATTCTGATTCTGAAGTGTATATGTACCTAACTCTTAAGGTGTGTACCACAAGGTTGGTTTAACTGGCTTAAGCTGGTTACTTGGGGCTTTAACACCGGATTTGCAGTACGTAAGTCCTTGGGTTAAGAACACCTGACAGCTTGTACTTACAAATGGACTTTATATAAAAACAAATTGAGCTACTCTAAAAACAATGGTCCGTAATAACAAACGGACACGCTACTTTGTGACGCTAATGAAAACATAGCGCGGCTTCAGCGGTTGTTGTAATGTTACCTCATTGTCCCATTCGGTATGCAAGACATCGATGGAATAAGAGTGTCAGTCTTCAGTCGTGATCTTTTTCCTTTTTTTCTGTCTGAACTGTTGTGTTTTTTTACAGTACTGTAAACCTACACACACACACACACACACACACACACAGAGATTCTCTCTCTCTCTTCAGTTTGCATACAGTACTTTATGTAGAATTTTTACAGTTACTATTATTATTATTATTATTATTATTATTATTATTAAGTCTCCACACACATGCATGTGCATTTACATGTATGTAACAGTTTTGTCACCTTATAAATAGTATAGTTTGCAAACTACCTCAATGCTTTTGATGTAGCTAATGTTAGGTTTATAATAGAATAATATAGATTTGCCTTAAGATTTCTTGCGTGAGAGTCTGAAAGCATGAGTGTCAGGGCAGATGCGTGAAAGTTGGCAACCCTGTGTACAGTATTATTTTATTTAAGATGCATTAGTGTATTTGGGGGGTGGCATGGTGGTGCAGTGGGTAGCACTGTTGCCTCACAACTCTGGGACCCGGGTTCGAGTTTCCGCCTGGGTTACATGTGTATGGAGTTTGCATGTTCTCCCCAGGTTGTCGTGGGGTTTCCTCCGGGTACTCCGGTTTCCCCCCACAGTCCAAAAACATGCTGAGGCTGATTGGACTTGCTAAATTGCCTGTAGGTGTGCATGTGTGAGTGAATGGTGTGTGAGTGTGCCCTGAGATGGGCTGGCCCCCCATCCTGGGTTGTTTCCTGCCTCGTGCCCATTGCTTCCGGGTTAGGCTCCGGACCCCCCCGCGACCCAGTAGGATAAGCGGTTTGGAAAATGGATGGATGGATATATACATAGAAATATATAGTACATACTACACCCTAAGACATGTTTGACTGATACTAAATAAGAACCATATATACTTGTTCAAATTCGACTTAAAGACAGACTTGGGAACAGATCTTGTTTGTAACCTGAGGACTGCTTTGTACTACAAAAGGTAGCTCACTTGTAAACGTACATCTTGTCATAGTAATTTAGCCTGTGACCCTATCCTGCTCCAAGCGGGGGCCAGTATCATGAGGCAGGATTTCTTGCTTAGCCAGAAAACTTGTCAGATTAAAGGTAGTCTGGGCTAAATGTACGTCATTTGAACTGGACTTAAACTGATTTTGGTAATGCATTTTGGTCTAAAATTTGCACCTGCATTTTGGTCTAAAATTTGGTTTTTAGTGGTATTATAAAGGTCTTGAAGTCTTAAATTTCACTTGAGGATTTCTGCAGACACCCTTCACAGCTGGAGTCTCACACTATGGGCCCACAGGCCACATCCAGCCCACGAGACAGTGGGTATTTCTCAATACCAAGAACGCAAAGATCATACTTTTGCTCTTGCTATCTTGCCTCCCAAGAGCAAATTAAAGGCTCGATGAATCACCGGATTGGTCTCGTTTGGCAAGGATGTAATCAATGTACCCTTGATATGTGAGGCAGGGCAAGAATTACATCTGGGCATTTCTACTGTCCTCTGTACTTCTGTTGAGGATTGCAACTGGTCTTTGTCAATGGAAGATGACATAAAACAGGTACACAAAAACACAGTACGCATAATAATTAATCTTTACTTTGTAAGAGTGATGAAATGATTACCGGCTTCATTGTAAAATTCCTGCCGATTAGTATTACCCTTTCAAATAGTCAATAGTTAATTATCAAAAAAATCATGGTTGGTTTCCACGCTTTGAAAAATTTGTCCACCATCAAGCAAAGGCAACAGTCTCCCAGACACAATTCGAACAGGTGGGCATACAACAAGGGTTTGTATCAGCAAACACGCGGCGGACGGCAGAGACGAGGCTCTGGACATTTTGCAGTCTTCTTAGAGAAGTAAGTCTGGTATTGTTGTATTTTGGATTTTAATTTTCGTCACCAACACCTACTACTTCATAAAAAATACCATAGTAAGTTAACTTTTAGTTCAATGCATGATGCTGGAACTTAGGAACGGGGGAAAATATCTTGGCTTGGCTGTCTAACTTGATAATACTTTGTTAATAATGTAAACTGAGACTCCTGTACAAACATTACAGTAGTGGAGATGGCACTTTAAATGCCCATTTGCTAAGAAGGAATTCCGTGAAGGTTTGTGTTTATATTTTCTTGAAACGGAACAGTTTAGACCAGTTTTCTTCTTCCGTATGGATTTTCTAGCGTAAGTACGATGTGATCACATTATTTGTATTTGTCTGAAATTCAGTGAATATGAGATGATATGATTTTCAAATGTTTAAATAGGTATTGGCTTTGTTATTTTAATATTTCTGCAAACATGAAGTGCATAGTGTCGCTAAAAGTATTTGTGGTTTTCAATATAGAACTTGCTGTAATGATTGTAGTTTCTGTATCGGTACTTTTTTACATTTTCAACATGTTTTAATACCACGACAATACTGATAACAATGATACATTCTGTCACTATAATTATATTATGTTTTCGAACCATTCCATCTCCACTTTGTATTATTGCATTCCTCCTTCAATTGATCAGAGGCTGTGTTTTATAAATGAATTTAAAATATCAAATTGAAAAATATGGGACACTTTTTATTGTGTGATTTCTCACACGCCCCCCCCCCCCCCGCCCCCCACTTGAGGGAACACCAGATAGCTAGTGGCCCCCCAGGTAACTTAAGTTTGAGGCGCCTGATTTACAATGTACACGTGAACCAGGTATTGAAACAGATTAAGGACAGTATAATTATAGTAAAAGTTAAATTAATAGTAAAATTACCCCCATTCATAGCCTGTATGCCCCCCCCCCCCCCCCCAAATCAGGTGGTCTGAGTGAATTTGCATAGTAGGGGTGATATCCTGGGCTGTGATGAAGCGGGACAGGCTGCTGACTTACCACATTGACCAGCTTCCCAACAAATGCTAATTCAATCCCTTCCATGGTGGTCAGTCACTCATCACCCTGGCAGATGAATCCCCCCCGTGTGTGTGTTCATGGATAACTGATGTATCATGTGAAACTGAAATATATATTTTACTATTCCGTTGTCTATTTTGCATCCTTATTTCCAATGCACATATTTTTATTGATGTACAGTTTCGACTTGTATGTCTTGTCATTTATTGCACTGCACCGCTGCCTGTCCTGTTCCCTTACTGCACTGCAGTCTGTCCTTAATCAAAATGCTGTCTGTCCTTAATCAAAATGCTGTCTGTCCTGTTGTCTCTCCTGTCCTGTATTGCACTGCTCAGTCCTGTACTGCACTGCTGTCGGTCTTGTACTGTACTGCTGTCTGTCCTGTATTGCACTGCTGTCTGTCCTGTATTGCACTGCTGTCTGTCCTGTACCGCACTGCTGTCGGTCTTGTACTGCACTGCTGTCTGTCCTGTATTGCACTGCTGTCTGTCCTATATTGCACTGCTGTCTGTCCTGTATTGCACTGCTGTCTGTCCTGTATTGCACTGCTGTCTGTCCTGTACCGCACTGCTGTCGGTCTTGTACTGCACTGCTGTCTGTCCTGTATTGCACTGCTGTCTGTCCTGTACCGCACTGCTGTCCGTCCCGTATTGCACTGGTCTGTCCTGTATTGCACTGGTCTGTCCTGTACTGCACTGCTGTCTGCCCTACTGTCCCCCATGCAGCTGTCCCCTCCCTTGTAACAGTGGCATAAAATATTTCTTGGAACACATGACAAAAAACTCGAAACTTGCAATAAAAGTACACTGATATACAGCACTGATAACATTTTAAAAACTTGTCAGAGAATCAAAATATACATTTTAATTAATAAATATCAAGGAGCTTCCATACAGTTATTATTATGCAGTATATGCTGATTTGCTCTTTTATTTGGTTACAGGCTTGTTCAGAGTTTTTCGGTACAGGACACAGTCAGGAAGCATTTTGTGCAATTCGGTATATTGTTACATTCTAACATTTATTGTACAAAACTGATGTATTTTTCACCCAAATGCGATCTGCGATGAGGTGTCATTTGAACCTTCGGAGACCCCATTGAACATGACACTCCTCAAGCACTCCCCCTCTCCCAAGATTATCACAGTGTTTCATCCCATCTTCATCCACCTTCATCCACCTTCACAACTGCCCTAGAAGATAAAGTCAGAGTTGAGTAAGTGTCCCAAGTAATTGCTTGGCATATTTTCTAAACACAACAGTGCGATTTCATTCATGATAAATCTCTACAAAGGGAAGAGATGATGTTTATACCCTATACAGACACAGAGTAACCGTAGCATAAAGAGATATATATTATTGCTGTCCGATGATAAACAAAAATTCATTATTGTTACTGAGGCCAATATGTCAGTGTCAACAAGATACAAACTAATCTCTTTTTGTATATAATTAACAATGATGTTAGCTGTCAGGTTATCAGTGTCAAGATGTTAAAAGCAGCGACAAAAAGTAATGCACACAAAGGCCATCAAGACTACAAATGTTAAGTAGTAGAAGTATTAATACTAGTTTAATAGGTCACGTCATAAAATCTCTTTTCATTGGACAATTAGATGTCAAACGCTGTTAGTAGACACTGGACAATAGGCATATTCCGTCTATAGCAGGGCTATTCAAATCACTGTCCTCAAGGTCTGATCCCTGCTGATTTGCCAGCCTTCCTTTACCTGGGCGGTGAGAAGCCTCTGTGGCCAATCGGAATCAGAAATGATTAAACTAACTTCCCGGGAGAACTGAAAACATGGCCTGGATTTGGAATCGAAGTCCAGATTTGATGAACCCTGATCTATAGTATTTTCATCAAACTAATATATATATACAGACGCTCCTCTATTTACAAACTTTCAACTTACGAACTTTCAGACATACGAAGAAAAGGACTGTCCAAATTGTGTTCGCTGGGCTCCCATTTCCTGTCCGCAGCATAATTTTTTTTTCCGCGTGCCAATTCCGCCTGGTACGACTTCTGGCCTTAAAATGATGTTGAGTAACGACTTACGAACATTTCAAGTTACGGACGGCCGTTCGGAACGTATCTCATTCGTAAGTAGAGGAGCGTCTGTATACATAGTCTACACTCTTGCTCATAGGAAAGGTTTTTTAACACATTCAGCAACTACAGCCTTCACTATTTTAAATAAGAGCCTTGGGAAATCCTGTTCATGCATCGATATGATTTTTGTTGCGCAGGTTTTATATCAAGCGCTGGTCAGACCATCCAGCCACGACCAATCTCCTGTCACAGCAAGAACCCCAGTATCATGGCCATCATACCGACAAATTACCAAAGAATTCATTCATCGAGTGCTAGTTAAGTGACCTGACAAGGACTTACTCACCCTTTTCAACAGCTCTGCTCCTGCTGGTCCTAATTTGAAACTGTAATACAGGTTTTAAGAACTTCATCAGAGGATGGACAGATATTGCTACTGCATAATATCACCACAAATGCTTTGACTTACAAATACTAAAAACTTAGTGAACTATATCACCTCTGAAGTATAATTACTGTGTAAGTACATTAATACACACCTGGTTTTGTATTACAGCTGTGTAAAGAAATTAAGTGACCACTCATATTAACCATTGTTCTGCTGCCAGAAGGCTACACTGAGCAGCAGGATGCTTCCAGGTTCAACATTTTTCAGACACCAGAACAGAAGAATAAGATGAAGCAGAAGATGCCAGAAGTGATCAGAAAGCAGCCAGGTAAAGGGCGGAAGCGGCATTCTAATGGGAGAGATGACCGTTAACTTATCTAACTTATCGTAGGATGACATCAAGTACAGTATCATATATATGATCTACACACACACACACACACACACACACAGACACCCATTTTTTTGTTTTGATAAACACCTGTTATTTTGACGTTGTGAGGATCCATTTTTGCAGTTTTATAAAAGTCAAAAAACTGTTAATTCCAAAAGACTTGTATTTTGTTTGCTTACTTCTCGTTAAGGTTGGTTAGGGGTTCAAGTTGTCATAGTTGGGTACAGGTCTGTGAGTGCGTGTGGTGTGTGTATGTGTGTGTGCGTCTGTGTATATGCGTGTGGTGTGTGTATGTGTGTGTGCGTGTGTGTGAGAAAAATGCAAAATTATGGCGTCTGCTCCCAGAATCCAGTGCCCAAGGTCAAAACGTTAATGCCACATGCATTAAGTAAACATTATCATTATACTTAATTCTCAATTATCTCATTCAAATAAAAGCGATCTTTAACTGGAAATACATTCCTCTTGGGTTAAGCAGGTCACTGTTCCAGCCACTACAGGGAAACATGTTCAGTATCTGAGCAAAGCAAATTACAATAGACACTACCAAAGGTATTTGTTGTTTGTGAGAGTCTCCACATATTTCCATGTATTTAAGAGGCAAACTGAGTGTTTCAGAGGCAAACTCTCCAAATGCATGATGGGAGCTGCGAAACTGCACTGCCTTCTGAGCCAGGAAGAAAAAGAACTCTGCGATTTTCACTGGGGCAAACCGGGGGGGGGGGGGGGGGGGCCCAGCTGTTGAGTCAGGGAAATGTGAAGAAGCGGCACAGATCCTATGGGCCACTTGGTGGGGGATGGGCGGAGGGGGGGGGGGGGGTCATTTTTAGCCGACTGCCTTTCCGTGTAAGAGCCTTCGTCCCCCGAGTTTAAAAGCCCCCTGCACACACCACTCTTCTGATATACTCAGCTGTCCTGGCGTGTCGAGACTCAAACAGGAAAAGCACATATACGCCTTAGAGCATAGAAGGTGGGGCTCCGAACACTCAGGGGCTCCATGTCACTAAAGCGGTTCCCACAGGATCCGTCAGGAACCACGTCAGACTGACATCTGATTCCCAAACAGCTGATGTTTACACAACAGCCACTTCGCGGTATATTGACCATACATTGTTTTGCACACTTTTCTTTAATTCATTTGTTTTATTACTGGCTTTCCGTTACATATTTACTCTAATCCTTTGTATTTCTTTCTGTACAAAGAAATTTCCCCCACAGAGATTAATATACTTCCTTCTTATCTTAGACGGCAAGGAGGTTTTGTGCCACAAGTTCCACAGAAAAGAACTGATGAAACGTGTCTGTGAAATATAACCAGTTTGTTTTGCCATTTGTATCTTTACTTTGAGGAGATGGCGGCCATGTTTGGTGACGCATTTCTAGAATGTACTGGGGGAGGAGTTATCCATAAGCCACACCCCAATTAACACTCAACCAATGGGGGTTAAAGCTCAAGCACTATTACAAGCTTGTACCTGCCGTACCAATGATAAAGGAACCCCCCCCCCCCCCCCCAATGCTGTTCCTGTGACATCATATTGCTGCTATCATATTGCTACAGCATCACTGTAATGTTGAGAACCTGTTATGCTGAGAGTTATGTGTTGAGTAGGCATTTCAAGATGCACACAGGTTAAATCAGCAAGTCGGGTTGGTTACTGCATTACAAACATGAGGGCAACCTCCGTAATGTAATCTGGTATGATTAAAGGCATAAAGAATACATGGTCACAGCTAGTTTGTGGTGGCACGATGAATTTGCAAACCCATAATCAGAAGAAATGCCGAACTAAATACTGATGCCGGTTGATGTCCCTCAAAATTCCGTTAATGACCGTTTCATTCCTCATACTAGGGTATCGGATCCAGTTCCACTCACCTGCCTACATCAGGTTGTGTCTCTATTTCTTCTCGGCATCTGGAAGCATGACCTCTGTTGGGAGAAAGTCAGTTTAGGAATTAAACAGATCGGACTTTCTCCAATGACATCATTTTTGGAAAGAGTCCATATATGGCAGCACTCCATCCATCCAGCCCGTTCTTCCATCCATTCATCCATCCACCTGCGGATTCAGTTAGCATCACAAAAATCCAGAACTTATCCGCAGAAATCACAGGGAATAAAGTCTCTAAAGGCGAAAGTGACTGATTAAAAAACACTGTCATGGGCTGCGTTTTCAAATACTGGATAATATTTCAAAATCCTGGATGAAAAACTATTATGAATATAAGAGCTTAAAAACCAAACATTTTCAAGCGGATATAATTTACTGGATGGGTGACAGGTCATGATCTCATCACCTCCCACACTTGCATGACCACCTGCCAGACGTCTATTTTGAACACATCCTAACAATCCTTCCTCCGTTCCTCTGCTGCTCTCCTCCACTCACTTGACTTTGAGTTTGCCGGCCACCGCGTGGCTCCCCACTCCAACACATTCGGGTGTTGATTACATTAGCATGCCCCTCACCCCCAACCCACTGACTTACGCTTGACCTCCAGCTTGCAGGCCACTGAAGCTTCCCCATGGGCATTCTTGGCCCGGCAGGTATAGACCCCACCATCGAAGCTGCAGGGCTTGCGGATCTCCAAGGAGCACACTCCCTGGTTGTTGATTTGCCGGAACTTGGGGTCGTCGCCGATGATCATCTGATTCTTCATCCATTCGATTTTGGGCTAGAAGGAAACGACAGGGTGGCTACATCACCCACAGGCTGCAGCAGACTTAAGTCCCCATGAGAGTCGCACGTACACTGACAAGAGTATCAAAGACACTTGAGATGTGGCTGCTTTGGCCGAATCACAACAATGGTGCTATTACAGCAGCCCAGTGCCCCTCGCTGATGAGCTGCTGGAGTTACACGGGGCAAGAAGAACCCCCACGAGGCAGATCCTGACAGACGCTTTGCTTCAGGAGATAAACAAGATATTTCTTGCTATCTCTGCCTGTTCTCTGTGACAGGGTCTATATCAGGTTTCGGCCTGGGATGCGGTTCTCTTCACTGGACACGTACATTTATATCTACATCTCTGCAAGGTTATTCCCAAGCAGCTGACTCTGAGAGGCCGGTCGGCATGGGCACTTGCCCGGAACAACAGGACTTGGAAGCGAGAGTTGGGCAACCTTGGTGGACGCAAGAGACCCAAATGTACCTGGTCGCCCCATTTCTGAGTTGGCAATTTATTTTTGTGGTGTAAGACACATGGGATCACACTTCAATGTGCTATTGGGTACACGACATGAAACGTGTTAGCCTATGACCTACTGGCAGAGGTTTGAAAATCCCATTTTGACAACTGGGGTGGGTGTGTGTGTGTGTGTGGGGGGGGGGTTGCCCTCAGTGGATTTCCCTTCCTCTGCCAGCTGAAGATATCACAATTGACCATGACAGAGCGGGTACAGCTTGGCTCTTGGTGACAGTGGAAAAGTGGCATTAGATTGTTAACTGGATTGACGGCTACTCTGTCACTACCCTGCTGTAGAATAGCACACTTTTCTGGAATTACAGACCATCATTGGCATCATGTTGGACTGTATAATCTATATGCATGATGAACATACATAGTGGGCCAGCCTGGTCACATCAACCTCTGGCTGTGGAACCTCCATCACAAATACAACTGATGGCTTTTGATGTACTTTAAAGACATGCCCTCTCTGTCTTCCAAACTATGCATTTTGCTATATGCAGAATCTTATAGCAATTTTAAAAAAACTACAAAACAAATGCTAAGTTCCTCAACAGATACAAGGAGTACAATGTTAATAGACCCTTGTGAGATGAGTGCTGTAGGGAGCCAGTAGCATGGCATTAAGGCTGACTGCGTGTATCTCGAACCCGAGGTCCTGGGGCCAGACACCACGGGCTGAGGTAGCAAGGAGCAGGAGGTATTTGTCTCTGCTCGTATTTTTCCACTGAGCTTTCTCGTTCATGGCGCTCAGCTGCCCAGATAAGCCACCCTCAGCATTCCTTGGCACGGGCCAAATGGTGATCTTGTGCGATCCTGCAGGGGAGCCTAAATAGCTACAAAGTCTGCAGAAATAAAAACAGGTGTTTTCCCTTACTGACTAACTACAGCCATAATACCTCCCCTGGTCCTTTAAAACACACACACACACCATCCATCTGGCAGAGAACATCACCCTATCACCACACTGCAAAGAAAGTAATCGCTACATCTATGTAAATTCATCCTTTTCATTTCAATATTTAAAAACAAACTACACACTGTAATGCTCCACATTTGCACAATATTTCCCACCGATTCATAAGTTAAACTGTATATTATTGTGTCTTACGTCTGTCTGTCCTGTACTGCATTGCTGTCTGTCCTGTCCTGCTCAGTCCTGTACTGCATTGCTGTCTGTCCTGTCCTGCTCAGTCCTGTACTGCACTGCTGTCTGTCCTGTATTGCACTGCTGTCTGTCCTGTCCTGCTCAGTCCTGTACTGCACTGCTGTCTGTCCTGTATTGCACTGCTGTCTGTCCTGTCCTGCTCAGTCCTGTATTGCACTGCTGTCTGTCCTGTCCTGCTCAGTCCTGTATTGCACTGCTGTCTGTCCTGTCCTGCTCAGTCCTGTATTGCACTGCTGTCTGTCCTGTATTGCACTGCACCCCTCTCCTGCAGCTGTGGCATAAAAATTGCACTATATTGCTCCAAAGCCATGTGACAATAATATAGCTGAGACAACAATGAAAATACTTTGATTGACACAGTGCTCATCTTAAAAACAGTCTGTAAACTGTTATTCAATCGGGGCAATGACAAGAAACAGTGATAATGAAGCAGTGGTTGCTGGGTAACCATGGAAGGGACATTTACCTTGGGGTATCCCCGCACGGAGCACAGCAGCTTAGTGGTATAGCCCACGGTGGCTGCTCTGTTGCTCAGGGCTGTGGTGAACTTGGGCGCTTCGGTGAAGTTGAGCTCCTGGTACTCTGGAGGCTTGTAGACGATACCTGTGGGTCACAAGAGGTTCATGATGGAGACCTGACAGCAGTCTGAAGTGAAGGAGTGCAGCAACTGCTTTTGTAGGTACATATGGCCGTGGAAAAAAAGAAGAGACCACTCTATGTTTTTAAACAAATCTGCATTTTTAAATCCTGCTTTAATCATGGTTCTTCTGAGCAGCAGGATGCTTCCAGGTTCAAAATTTCTGAGACAGCAGAACAGAAGAATAAGGTGAAGCAGGAGACAATGGGAATGATCAGAAAGCAGCCAGGTAAAGGGCGGAAGTGACTGTCTAACGGCAGAGATGTGACCGTTAACTAATCCGAGAGTTTCTCATGAATCATAGTCTGGTCATGGTCTTCAAAATCATAAGATGACGTGGAAGTGGTCTTCAAAAGAAATGCAAAACATTAAGTGCAGGCTTGAAGTGCAGTGTTAGGACTGCTTGTACCAGGCTCCTAGAAGCAGGATTGAAGTCCTACAAAGCAAGGAAGAAGCCCTTCATTAATGAGAAGCAGGTAAGAACCAGACTGGAGTTTGCAAAAAAAAAAAAAACATTATTCTCAGACACAAACCCATACATTGAGAATTTAGTGAAACAAAAAATTGTGCTGTGGTCTCTTAATTTTATCCATGGCTGTATATATTAACATGCAACGGTTAGCACTGCTACCTCACACCTTTGAGTGTCCGCTATGGCTCCATGTATGTGGAGTTTGCATGTTCTCCTCATGTCGTCGTGAGGTTTCCTCCGGGTACTCCGGTTTTCCCTCACAGTCCAAAAGCATGCTGAAGTTAACTGGATTTACCAAACCGCTCGTAGGTGTGCATGTGCGAGTGACTGGTGTGTGAGTGTGTGTGAGTGAGCCCTGCTATGGGTTGGCACCCCATCCTGGGTTATACCCTGCTTTGCACCCGTAGCCTCCGGGATAGGCTCTGGACCCCCCCCCCCCCCCCACGACCCTGAACTGGACAAGCGGGTACAGAAAATGAATGGATATTTTACCATCAAATGAAAGTCATGTCAAAATACCTGTAAAAATACCTGTCAAAGCAGCTGCATGTGAATTACTCAGAAATGAAGGAATAGGAATCTTTATACATGTTTGCTTGCTTCCTCGACAGCTCCGTCATAGCTGGGGGGTTGGGTGAGCTATCACCACTAGTGTTTCCTTTTCCCAAACCAAAACATTTGGCTTTTCCACAGCTCCGTGCAGGATCTCTGGCCACCAGCCGCCACGGGGGGAGGTCACAGAGGAACGCACCTGTTTTCTGGATGGTGGCGAACGTCTTCGTCACGGCGGCCTGCTCGCTCCGGCCGACCTTGTTCTCTGAGAAGACCCGGAAGGAGTACGAATTTCCCATGACGAGGTCAGAGATGGTCGCGTTCAGTCTGTGGTAGTGCTCCAGAACGGTGAACCACTCCTGTAACGGAATAAAAATGGCCCAATGTATGTTCAGGAAAGACAAGGAAAGCCAAGGCACAGTGGGACGACCAAACTCACATTAAGCAGGGTTTATGGTAGGAGAAGCTTCTCAGAAATGCGAAAATACATGGGGAGGTGACTTTGCCAAGTAGTCCAGATAATTACATGATCATCGAGGTGCGACGTAAGCTTCAGACTGATCAGCATTAGCTAAGACTAGAAGGGATAACCAGAGATGTTCATTTACAATGAACAGGAATGGGATTTATAACGAGAGCGCACTAGGATCGTGCTTTGATGGTGTTCTTGTACCCTGAGCCAAACCAGTACTGAAACCTAATTGTAACTAGGCAGAGTGGTAAGCAGAGTGCTACACTTATATATACAGAAGCATGATGTTTCATTTCAAGGTTCTAGATTCCAGAGTTCACTGCCATATGTACAGTACGCGGTCAATCAGTTACAATACGCATCGGAAATCTTACTCCGCATGTCCTTCTGGCCAATGATACACACAAATGAAACACAAAACAGAAATAAAAATTAAGATGCTTCAAAAAGACAATAAATACGAGTACAATTATGACAAAAAAACACATAAATACAATTCAGTGTCAATATATAGTGGAATGCAAACATAACGTAAATATTGAGTGCTACAATGGAGTGGATAAGGAAGAAGTGGAAAACTGGCCAGTCCTGTGTGCTGGGGTATAGTGCAACAGACAGAGGAGTGTGTGCAAGGGACCAGGCTGCTGTTAGGGTTTCCACTATCATCTTGTTTAATACAAGACACAGCATGTTCCAATACAGGATCATCCAGAATTATAAGGGAAGGTTGGCAATCCTAATCATCATGCAAAGTCTGCAGAAGTCCTGGTGCAACACTAAAAACTGTGTGTCTGTGCGTGCGGGCTAATCCACAGTCGTGCTAACACTCCGCTGGTGCTATCCAGCCATGTGCTCATTTTTTAGACAGTCTCTGGGTAATATTCTGCAAGCCGTTTCTCCATTTCACCCCCCAGCGTCCAATGAGGAGGACTGTCCAGCCCCGGCGTCTGTTACCCGCCTCGGACACCCTTACAAGAACAGAGAGGAGTCCTGCTGGCCATATAGAGCAGTGATTCCATGACCCTCCCCTGCATCTACCCGTCCTATACCAGGTTTAGACTTACACAGACTTGGCAAGGGGCTAATTTAGGCCTCAGATCACCATGTGACAGCACACCCTCCCCCCTCCCACACACACCATTTATCACCAAGAAGTGTTCACAACCATCCAATCCTAACTGTCCCACCCTGCCATGCCAAACCTCTGTCAGTGCCCTGGGGGGAAATAATCATTCACTACCCTGAAAATCCACAATGCTGCTTTACGTGCTGAAGCGGCGCTCCGATCACAGCAGACCCGAACGGGACAGAATCTGTGGCCCATCCTGTCTGCACCATCCCCTCTCTGCACGGAAGGAGTCGTGGGACAAAAAGGCCGCAGACCCACATGCTTTGGTGAGTCAGCGTTCCTGCACTCAAGCTCCTTGACGTCTTTGCACAAAGTTAATAATAAACACCCTGGTGACACAAATGGTTTTACGTTACTGTCAGTTTTGCACATCTCTTCCAGTGTGCTTCTGATCACATTACACTCCTTTTCAAAAGAACTTCCCAGGCCAGAAGATAAGACAAGTGCACTTTTCAGTAGAGAAGTTTGGCAATGAACTAAGGATGCCGAGTTTCACCCACACTGACCTGCTGACCTGTTGTCCACTTGACACTTTATATCTGTACACTGTCACCTTATTTATTCCTATAAATCCTGGGGCCTGTATCACGATTAGCTGGTTAGCTGGATAACTAGCCGGATGTAAAGTACACCATTAAAAATGGCCTTTATCTTCGTTCACTTACATATAGCCCAGACCGTCATAAATCTCACAATTAATCCATCTAAGCAAGAAATCCTGGTTCTTTTGTTATTCATTGATTGTTAACTGTTTATTGTCATTTATTATTTATTGTTTCCATAATGATCCAAACTATTTTTTTCAGTTGTATGTATAATCGTGCAATGACAAGAATTCTGATTCAGAAATAAATAATTTGTTTTTAAATGAGCTCCTGTGGGAGGTTTCTTCAGGATTCAGGTCGAGTCCCAGTATCTGGTACTATCCATTGACTTGTTTTTTCTGTTAAAATTGGCTTGTTGGATGTTTCTCCAACAGCAGACGCAGCCCTGGGTGGCCCACAAAGAAAAAAAGCTGAACAGCTGTAGAGAAGGAAATGGAAATGAACCCTGAAATGAGCATGGAGCTAGCTTACCCCGGTCTTTTTGTCAGCCTTTTGGACAGTATACCCGGTGATTTCGGTATTTCCCTTGTCCTTGGGTGCAGTCCATTCCAAGGCAGCATTGAAACCCCAGCTGTCCACAAGTTTGACACCGGTAGGAGGTCCGGGGAGCTCTGCAGCAGACCACGGAGAGGCCACACAATGGTAATACCACCCATCTACTGACCTTCACCTTCGATAGTCGAGACACTGACAATGGTAATTTACAGTCCTCAGTCATAAAGAAAGGCATGGATATTGCTTGGTAAATTTTTTTCAGGCAGGGCCCAAGCAAGGACGGAAAGATCCGGAGCCCAAAATGGCAAGCATGAAGGTGCGCAGTAAGCTGCTCTAACATAGAGTCTATTATTTAATATTTACAAGTCAACAATGAATGCATTGCACAGCTTTAAAATGTGTACATCTGAATATGACCTAAGCTGATTTCAAGGGCCACTTTATGCTGGGCTGCACAATAACTTGTGCTATCTCGGAATTAACACGGCGAGTCTTCTGAATAGCAGGTCAGCCCTTGAATAATTACAGTGTAGTTCAACACAGATCACCATAGCAACATTTATGGATGGTTATGGAAATGTAAGGACACGCCACAGGTGCAGAAAACACAGCGGATCTCGAGCAGCACTCACCGACAATCTGAATGACGATCGTGACCTTGTCCTCAAAACTCTCGACCTTAACGCACATTTCGTACTTGCCGGAGTCATCCCTCTCGGCCTTGCGCACGAACAGGATGCTATCCTTGTCGGTGCTGCGCACGCTGACCTTCTTTGGATCGAGAGGTTGGCCATCCTTGGTCCAGGTTACAGTGGGTTTGGGCTTACCCTGCAAAAATGGACAAAGCATTGCTTTGGCCACTTCGCACAGAATCAAGTAGAGCTGTGGTCGGTCTGCTAACGGCGACGAGGACCCGGTCCTCTCAGCGCGACTTACGTGGAAGGGGATGACGAGGTTGACCTGCTCGCCAACTTTCTTGACAAACCTGGATCTCAAGAAGCGGGGCAGTCGGATCTTCGGGCGATCTGCGAATGGCAGGAAGAAGAGAGCTCAGCACGTGGGAAATGCACCGGGAGGCCTGCAACATACACACTGCCAGGGAATCTCACTATTTCAATGGAAACCCCAGCAGGGAGAAGCATTAGGCAACAGTGCAGAACACTGTGCAACGTATCATTTGCACAATAAATGTTTCAAGCACGTTTTTCTGTACCTTATTATCCCATTCATATAAACCACAAATTTTATTATTATTATTATTATTACTCTATTATTGCATATGGGGAGACCAAGCTACCATACACTTTATGTCGCAAGTGTGCAGAAAGTAGGAGGCCACATGCTAAGAATGACAGGTTCCTGACATCCCTAAATGGACAGGACTTCATGCTGCAGTCTCCGTGGAACACATGTCAAGGAGCTAAAATTAAACCAGCCACTCAAATGCTTTTTTTAATGCTGTCCCGGTACAAAAAGATTTAGGTGTACGGCGCATCTTTCAGTCTGACTCCAACCAGAGTTGGGGGGGTGGAATAACTGTGATGGCGACGATCAAAAAGAGGAGACCCCCCCCCAAGAATCAGAAATGGGACAAAAAGCTTTGCGAACCTCCTTTTGTTGGCTGAACACTCAAAGCCTGGTTGGAGTGTGAAACATGCCCTGAATAGCGGAGAGCAGGGAAAGGTCCAGCTGACACTGAGAAATGCCCCATCGTGCTGTACCAGCGAGGCCAGTGTCACTCTGTCCTCATTCCGAGGATGGTTATGGAGAAGCAGCAGGATGCAAAGAAGCTGAACAGTTGGGTCTAAACAAAGCTGCCAAAGATATTCTCTGAGCCCCCCACCAAGCCCATGTCGTCGGAATGCCTCCCTCTCGCCCGCCACACTTGCTTCTATCAGTCTGCTTGTGGTATCAGTGCTTCGCCCCCCCCCCTCTCCCCCCACTCCACATTCCACCACAGGGACTTCAAGTATCACGCACCCCCTGCACCCCTAATCCACGTTAATGGCTGCGCCTCCCAGCTATGTTCCAGCAATTCGCGGGTGAGTCCATCCTCTTTGACTCAGGAGGCTCCGGTTGCAGTTATCGCCGTGGCGACTTTCCATGATGTGCCTGACATCAACGGCTTTCATGGGCATCTCTTAACATGCAATGTGTCAAAGAAAACCCATTTGGGATTCTGGTCTAAATGTTACTTTAAGCAGTAAATGTGGCCTAACACCCAATTCCCGGGCACAAGTCCAATAGCACTAATTCAGATAAATTAAGTAAATAAAGATCCTTTCTTCGACAAATTGTACTTTCATTATTCAGAGGAATTCTCTCTCTCTCTCTCTCTGTCATTTACAATGACATGTGTGACTCATCTATGGTGCAAAAAAAAATTCCTGTTCCAGACACAGATCTGAAAATCCTAAAAAAATATGAATCCAGTCAGCACCACATCCTAATGAAGATCCTCTACTCTGTTATGTTAACAAAGGTAAGATCACTTCAAAGAAAGGGCGAATTTAGAGGTGAAAATCCTGAAACATGTCTAGGAGAAAAGTGGGTTCAGCTTCAAAAGCCCAGGAGAAAATTAAGTGAAAGTAAATAATTAGCGAATTCAGTGTACTGGCCGCATCACTGCTTGTAATGCAGCCTGATTAAACGTGCAGTTCACCTCAGGCACCTCAGAACAATGGGCAGCGTCTACACTGCCTATGCCCTGAAAGAACATGATTCCATCCAGCCATCTTCTAATCAAGTATGCTGGTCAGAGTCAAGTTGGGGGGGGGAGCTAAAGGCTATCTCAGGTGCTGTTGGGCACAGGACTGGGGTACACCGCATCTGCACAGGTCTGCAGTGGGGTGTGGGGTTTACCTTTTCAAAACCCAATATTTTTCTAAGAAATTGCCATCAGGGCCAGTTAATCATCGCCTACACACACTCAACTCGCATTCACACTTCATTTTAGAGACACCAATTTCTACGCCTTTGGACAGACGCACAGCACGGGGTTTAACACATGAGCTCAATAGCCCGTGTGAAGTATGGCTCGGGTCCCCCGGCCGTCGGAGGTGTGAGGGAACAGCTTGACCCGCGGCTCGATCCGTGACACACTTCCCAGACATTAGTGTTCATAATTCGCCTCCGATGATAGCCCATGTCAGCGCAAAGTGCAAAATTTACACAGGCAGCTGCGAAGCCCATCGAGGCGGGCACCACTGGCAGAGCACCATCCACCTCCGACTCCTAAATTTGACCTGGCTTGCTGGCAACCTGGTATCAGTTTAAAGAGACTCTGCCGCCCCCTGGCACAGGAGCGTTACTTTATATACTAACATTTCAAAAATATACAACCTGATGAAGGGTTTCTGTCCTCCTAGTGCCCAACTAAAAAATAAAGTATAACTTTATCTGCTTCACAGACGTAACCACGGTGATGACTGACAGGCATGGGCTACTCACCGACCACCTCACGCACCCGGATGGGCTCAGCCAGGGTAGCAGGAGCACTGGGACCTCCCGCGTTGACCGCCTTGACGCGGATGTGCAGCACATCCCCGGTGGTCAGATCCTTCATGACGTAGCGGTTGGTGACCACCAGCTCAGGGTTGGCCACCACCCAGTCAGTAGCTGCCAGGAAACACAGAGGAGTGAAAACTCAGTGGGACCTGTTAGACATGATATGTGCGCGATGCCAGTCCGACCGTCTGACCCTGGCACTGATGCCAGTCAGTCTTACAATGTAGCACTTAAGCCTCCCAAGAGAAGGACTTTTAACTTGACTTGAGTCCAACTGCACTTGCACAATCCAACAGCAGCCAGTTCTATAAATTCTACAACAGTCCTGTAACTGGATCCCCTTAATGTTAAATGAAATATGTTCCAGACCAATTTTACATGTAAAGCAATAAATGAGGAATATAATGGAAAATGGTGGCGCAGGAGGTAGTGCTATGGTCGGCAACCAAAGGGTTGCAGGTTCGAGCCCTGGTTCCTCCTGACCCCATCAAAGTGTCCTTGAGCAAGACACTGAACCCCAAATTGCTCCCAGTGAGCAGGTTGGCACCTTGCATGGCAACCTCCGCCACCGGTGTGTGAATGTGTGTGTGGATGGGTGAATGTGAGGCATGAAATGTAAAGCGCTTTGAGTGCGCGTAAGAGTAGAAAAGCGCTATATAAATGCAGTCCATTTAGCATTTAAACATAAAATAATGTCATTAAACAGGCACCAAACATGCCCGATTGGAAAAAAAGAAAAAAAAAATGCCGATAATCACACATCCAAAAAATCTCTCCTAGGCCTAATTAGATCAGGGTTATTAATTAGCATTAATACCAGCGATCTTTGAAAGATGGGCTTCTCATGTAATGAGATCTGCCCCTCCTAAAAGAAACATCAAGAATCAACTGCTCATGACACACCCAGCGGGGGCGGATTAAGCCCTCACTGAACACTAGGCAGGCAAAATTTCCGGGCCCCTCCCATCAACATACTGGTTTTTTCTGCCAGCACATACGCAGTTTAATTGTCTTTGTCTGGGTCCCCTTGTACCGACTGGCGGCTGATTCGTTTGCCTATGCCTGAATCGAGCCCTTCACCCAACCAGAGGCGTTGCTCAGTCAATCAAAACCCTGAGTGACTTGTTTTTTTATGCATTATGGGAGAATGTAGCATTATGGGAGATTAGGTTCCTCGCACATTCCCAAGACAGGATTTTTTTGGCGGATCTCCATCTCTAAATTGTCCTTCCTGTGAACACGCGTGTGCTTCCATCTTCCATTTACATTTGATTAATTTCGCTGACATTTTTTCCAAAGCGATGTGTATTTGAGGAAGCAGCAGCTAGAGGCTAAGGGCCTTACTGAAGCGGCCAATGGTGACATCAATCTGCCAGTCTTAGGATCTGAGCTGGTGACCTTCTGCTTACAGACACGGCATCCTATCCTGTGCCCAAAAAACTGCTTCCCACTTACGCTTCCCCTCATCCTACACTGGATAAGTAACTCTGGGAAAATGGAGTTTCATGGGAGCAGCCTGTGTAGGTTGTAAACAGGAGCTGAGGATCCAAAGTTTTCTGATTTTCTTTTGATTATAGCTAAAAACGCGGTATTACGGCAAGGTACTTACTCTGGTCTTTACAGTATTCCACGGTGTACCCGTCCAGGCCAGAATCCCCGAGATTCTCTGGTGTCTTCCATTTGATAGTGACGGACGTGTCATTCACATCATCCACGGTCAAGTTCAGCGGTTCGCTTGTGGGAACTGCGTTAACCAACACAAGGCAGGCGGCATACAGCAGTAAGGCCAAGAACCAAAGCAGTTATACCTTTTCATAGTTAATCGTCGCATGCTGTCAAACAAGAACGTGATTTTTTTAATCCTGCCTTACCTGCCGGAGGAGGAGGGGTCGGTGGTTTGGGTTGTTCTGCTGGAGGTGCTACAGGAGCTGCAGTTAATGGGTAAATGTGCATTTAAATTAGCGTCAGACTTGATAAACACGAGGAATGTAGTTACATTACCGCTATCCAATTAAAGATCCCCTACTAATACAGAAGGGAGGAAAAATGTTACAGGAGAAATTATTGGAGCTTCATTTCCTAATGAATATATATTAGTATTCGGCAAAGCCCCACGTCCCATAAGAAAAAAGCGCTTTACCCTCTGCAGGCGCCTCGGAAGCGGCAGGAGCGGCGGCGGACGCATCGTCAGCAGCTGCAGCTGGTTTTAAATGTCACACGTTCGGTTAGCGGAGAAGCGCACGCATGTTAGACACGATACTCAGAATGTCAATATAATACAGCAACTGACGATTAAGAGACATCGGGATCCTATTACAGCGGGACGTTGAGCGTGACATCTCACAAGATGAAAGTTATACCTGGCAAATGTCAGGAGATTCAACTGTGACTCTCAAGCGAATATATAAGTATATGAAAATATTTTATGGACTAATTAGCCTCCTGGACTGTGTGTAATGCTATATATGACTGTCTATAAAAACATAGAAAGCATCTTCTGAATTCAATACAAGTTTTACAGCTGGAACAGTTTTCCCTGTAAATGTGGATTGAGATGCGTTTTGCTGGATACAGTAAAAGAAAAAAATCGCATATTTTTGTAGAACAAAATCCACAAAATAGTCAGTGCCTCCCATTAAAACTGCACAGGCCAGCAGGGTTTACCTTTTCAAAACCATTTGTCAAAAATGGAAATCACTGCCAAGCAAGTAAATTTTGCCATCACTTTGATTTTTGTATTTGTATTGCGAGTTATGTAGCATTTACTTTGTATAATTTCACAATGACTGTTCATTATAAATGCAACGCAAAACCAACCCGAATATCTGTAAAAGTGCATTAGGAATCTTTTACTGTCTAAATATTATACATAAGAAATTTACCATGAACCTGTGTTAAGTTTTTAACAACGCCATCACCATCGCCAATAATAATAATAATAATAATAATAATAATAATAATAAGTTATTAAGCATGTTTACGCCGAGAGCGGTTATCCTTGCAGAGTTCGCGGTTACCTTCTGCAGGCGCGGCCGGTGCCGCTTCCTCGGCTGCCGGCGCTGCCTCCACCGGTGCGGTTGCCGGTTCAGCCGGGGGCGCCTCGGCGGGGGGAGCAGGGGCAGGCGGCTCGGGGGCCGGGGCGGGCTCGCTGGGCTTCGCCTCAGCCTTGGGGGCTGCCTTCTTCAAGGGGGCTTTCTTGATGGGGGCTGGTTTGGCCGGCATGGTGCTTTAGGAACCGAAGGGAATGCCAGACCTATGGATCAGGATCCCCAGGGAGCCCTGAAATTTATACTGGCCGAGTTTACGGCGACTCCTCCCCTGCGAGGTTTATAAATAGCAGCTTTCGCTTGTCCTTTCCTAACGTTTCCGGACTTTCTGAAGCGAATTCTGGCGTTTGCACCACGTCCCCCTTAATGAGATCCTCATCGTACCTGTATTAACGTGCTAACAGAGCGGTGCACTACATGCATGGTTTGATCAGTAAAGTCATGCGTGCACTGAATGTATTGTAATGAAGTGATTTGTGTGGTTCTGCAAAATATTAGCTAGGATGAAAGCTCCGACCCCAGGGGAGGGTTGCTATGTGTTAACCGTGTCCCTATTTTCTGTTTTGTTTGTGTATTTTAAGCAAGCAGCGTAGCCTGTTAGCGGTGGAATTTATTGCGCATCGCAGTGCCAGTGGCGCGCTGCTCCCTAACTGGGATGCTGCGTGGTGCGAGGTTCGCTGTGTGGAGAAGTGTGTGGAGACGCGTTTGGAAGGGCTGGTTTACTACGGGGACATAGAACCCTTTGTGAACCCAGACCCGACCCGAACCGTCCCGTCTATAGTAATCTGCTATATTTAGTCTTCAGGGTTTGTCCCACTTTCTTCGGTGTGTTTCAATTTTAAACCCAAATTTTATTAAAACAAATAAAGACTGTAAGATTTAAACTGTTGTAGAGCACGTATTATAAATGCCATATCGGATTTAAAAATAATTTCTGAAAAAATGGGTACATACTGCAGTTGTACAGTTGCATCTTCTGTTGTTAATATTTAATTGCACTCGTGCAGGGCAGGTTGGCGATTAATGCTGAAATGTACATACACCTTTCCTGATTCCCCCTCCATCCTCACTCGTTCAGGTGCAGGGCTATTGTCGCCCTCTGCTGAACAGCTGGTGAAATACATACGCGGATCCGTCCAGTTTCAATACCTAGAGCTCCCCGATGGGACGATACATAGGGTTGTCAGGTCGGTCCGCCACTGCCGCTGCAGACGCATTCTCCTTAAGATGGTGTTTAACGGATATTTTTCTAAATTTTGTAACTGGAAATAATTAAATTTTGAGACAGATCACCCAGAAATCTGAAGCAGAGTTGCATAGTTATAGCAAAGATTTGATGGATCTTTTTCAAACTTTAGAGAAACTTTATATGGGTGAAGATCTGGACATCTTTCAAAAAAGGTCCTGGCTAAACATCCTGGCTAAAATTGCCCACTGTGGCCTTTTATGACCTCAGAGAGTCAGGACCTCTGTATTACATCCCATCCGAAAGATGGCACCATTTTTTACAGCACACACGTCAGAAGGAGAGTTTAGCATCAAGCCAATTAATCTAATTTGTTAACCAGTATTGCTTGCTGGCTTGTGAACAAGGCATTGATATAGGCTTACTGAAAGTAATAGATGAAGGAGTTCTGTTTTAAAACAATTTGATTTGTAAATACTAATCTTAGGGGTGGCATGGTGGTGCAGTGGTTAGCACTGTTGCCTCGCACCTCTGGGACCTGGGTTCGAGTCTCCACCTGGGTCACATGTGTGTGGAGTTTGCATGTTCTTCTCATGTCGTCGTGGGGTTTCCTCCGGGTACTCTGGTTTCCCCCCACAGTCCAAAAACATGCTGAGGTTACTAAATTGCCCGTAGGTGTGCATGTGTGAGTGAATGGTGTGTGAGTGTGCCCTGCGATGGGCTGGCCCCCCATCCTGGGTGGGTTCCCTGCCTCATGCCCATTGCTTCCGGGATAGGCTCCGGACCCCCCGTGACCCAGTAGGATAAGTGGTATGGAAAATGGATGGATGGATGGATGGAATACTGATCTTGATGGTCCTCTGTATAAAATATAACAAGGATGTTTATTTATTGTTCGGTTTTTTTATGTGCAAAAAGAATATTGAAGTACAATCGTGCAATTAAGTCTTTTGAGAAATATCAGGATTAGTGCTGGCATCCATCCCATATACTAACAGAATCATCCTGTATTGAAAACATAATATGGTGAGTCCTGTTCTTGCATTAAAAAAATAAAAGTTTCAATAAAAGATTATAAATATGAACACTTTACATCAGCTTTTAATCATTCTAGATTCCTAAATATTTATAGAAATTAACTTTTTCAACTGAAGCAGGAGCAAGTGAATATTAGAATTTTTTTTACTTTAATTTTTTAGCTATAAAATAAATTCTAAATTCGCTATGACACTGGTGAGGAATGAAAAGCTATCTGTAGACTCTTCATGGCTAAATTTACCGAGGATACTTATATGTAAATCTGCTGGGTGTACATGCAGTGGTAGACGTTAATAATTGATACTTTATTGATCCCTCTGTGAGGAAATTGTCTTTACGCCTCCCTCAGCTTGCTCCATGTAGAGTAAGCTGTCCGTGAAGAGCTGCCACCCGCAATGGCGCCCAGGGAGCTGGGGGTTACAGGCCTCGCTCAAGGACCCACAGACATGCTGTGGCTGGGTTTGAACCTGTGACCTGCTACTTACAGGCACACAGGCTTAGCCCACTGCACCACACACTGTCCCCATTAAGTTAAGACCGAGACATGTAACAGAGGTCAGCTGGAGTCTAGTGCTGGGAGAGGAACATGAAATAAGAGTCAGTGACTCACTCCCCTTTCAAGAGAAATTACATAGAATTGCATCTGCTGATGACATCCAACACCACCTGCAGGAGCTGCTGACCATTGGAGTCAATAAAGCTATAATCATCACTAGGAGGAAAAACAGGGAAATCAGAATGTGCATCAACTCGTACACTGAATGTTCATACCATCTTTGACCTGTATGCTCTACTCTGTATGGATGATGCTATCAACTGCTTATCTGGAAGTAGGTGGATCTCTATCCTCATTCAAGAGTGGTCAATACCAGATTGCAATGCCGTACCAAGACAAGGAGAAGGCTGCATACATCTGCTCAATAGAGTTCTAGCGATTCAGTTGTATGTCTCAGGGTATCTCTGGAGCTCCCATTACCTTTCAGAGAAGCTGGTCAGAGTTGATGAGAAGATGGGCGGAGTTAAATACAGGGCAATCCTGGAAGAAAACCTGTTAGAGGCTGCGAAAGACCTGAGACTGGGACGGAGGTTCACTTTCCAGTAGGACACTGACCCTAAACATGCAGCCAGAGCTACAATGGAATGGTTTAGATCAAAACATATTCATGTGTTAGAATGGCCCAATCAAAGTCCAGATATAAATTCCATTGAGAATCTGTGGCAAGACTTGTCTGCTGCTCACAGACACTCTCCATCCAGTCTTAGCTTGAGCTACTTTGCAAAGAAGAATGGGCAAAAAAATTCAGTCTCTAGATGTGCAAAGCTGGTAGCGATATACCCCAAAAGACTGGCAGCGAAAGGTGGTTCTTCTAAGTATTAACTCAGGTTGGCTGAATAGAAATGCACGGCACACTTTTCAGATTTTTGTTTGTAAAAAAATTTGAAAACCATGTATTATTTTTTCCCCACTTCACTATTATGCATTACTCTGTGTTCGTCTACAACATGAAATCCCAATAAAATACATTTAAGTTTGTGGTTGTAAAGTGACAAAATGTGTAAAAGTTCAAGGGGTATGAATACTTTTTCAAGGCACTGTATTGTAAACCTGTAGACCAGCAAATGGAGATGATGCATATGATAATCCATCCATCCATCCATCCATCCATCCATTTTCCAAACCGCTTATCCTACTGGATCGCCGGGGGGGGGGGTCTCGGACCCTATCCCGGAAGCAATGGGCACGAGGCAGAGAACAACCCAGGATGGGGGGGCCAGCCCATCGCAGGGCACACTCACACACCATTCACTCTCACATGCACTCCTACGGGCAATTTAGCAAGTCGAGCATGACACAAAGCCTCAGTATGTTTTTGCGGAGTACCCGGAGGAAACCCCACGACGACATGGGGAGAACATGCAAACTCCATACATGTGTAACCCAGGCGGAAACTCGAACCCGGGTCCCAGAGGTGTGAGGCAACAGTGCTAACCACTGCACCACCATGCCACCCCCCAAATACACTAATGCATCTTAAATAAAATAATACTGTACACAGGGTTGCCAACTCTCACACATCTGCCCTGACACTCATGCTTTCAGACTCTCACGCAAGAAATCTTAAGGCAAATCTATATTATTCTATTATAAACCTAACATTAGCTACATCAAAAGCATTGGGGAAGTCTGGTGCAGTCTGTGGTGCGAGACTTGGGAAAGAAACTAGATAGTACAGTAGATTCTGGTTAGCAGAATCAACAATCTGCTAAAACATCTATACATTTACAAAGGAGGAGATGTAGCCATGGCTCAAATCTTAACCCCAGTAGTATCTTTTTCTAATTTTTATGTGTGTGTGTGTGTGTGTGCGCGAGCGGGTATACCTATCCTTATGGGGGCACAATGTCCCCATAATGTGATAAATATCCATTTTTTTTTCTCTTATGGGTACCGGTTTCCTGGTCCCCATAAGGGAAAACTCTATTTTATAAAAATCAGTGACTGCTATGAAAAAACTAAAAATGCAAAAACTCTTGTATTTTGCTTGGTTACTTATGATTATGGTTAGGGCTGGGTGGGGGTTAAGGCTGTCATAGTTAGCGTTAGCATCTTTCCCATAGAAGTGAATGAGCGGGCCCCATAAGGATATACACTACATGTGCGTGCGTGCGTGTGTGTGTGCAGCGATAAATGTCTGGTGCATGTGCAGATTTTTTTTTGTAGATAAAATTCATTTTATCTAGAGCATACTTGGATTCCAGTACCAACGAGTCCAAGACAACGGAAAAAAAACGCCTGGAGACCAGATTCAAGTCCGAGACCAGACTCGAGTACTACAGCCTGGGAGATACTGTTAGCTTCATAACAAATGACCCATAGCTTATAAGAAAACAGATAAATCACAATCAGTTATCCAACCATCCATCCTCCCATTCCTCCATCTATTTTCTATGCCCACAAGGGTTCTGAGCTTATACAGGAGGCTACAGGCCCAAGGCAGGGAACAAACCAGGATAGGGTGCCAATCCAGCGCTGGCACACACAGCATTCACACACACACATTCACACCTACCAACAATTTGGTAACACCAGTTCACCTTAACATGGACTGTGGGGAAAACTAGTAAACCACATTCAGGGGCAGGTTAGAAGGAGGGTACTGGATTGTACCTCCCACCACCCAAAATATGTTTGGAATCCCCTGGTGCCCCCCCCAATTTCACTAGTGTGGAATACTTTCAATCTGAAAGCGTCAAAGACCGTTTGATAAGAGCACATTCATTCACACCCTGGCAACCTGACTACGCCGATCATTTGGATCTGAGCGCTATGGGCATCTGCACGTTTAGAAGAGCGTTTTTTTTTTTTTTTTTACTGTGTTATGCAGTCAAGTGAAGAGCAGTGAATTATTTTGAAGATTAAAGACATAACCGCTTCTCTCAAAAAAGCTACAAATGAAGTGGGAAACATTGAAAAGTAATGCTTGAGAATGTTATCTTAACGATGTACGTGGATTTTAAAAAGTCTATACATTTCACACTCAGAACAAGTGAAGAACACACCATCCATCCATCCATCCATCCATTTTCTTAACCGCTTATCCTACTGGGTTGCGGGGGGTCACTGCGATGGGCTGCCCCCCATCCTGGGTTGTTCCCTGCCTCGTGCCCATTGCTGCCGGGATAGGCTCCGGACCCCCCGCGACCCAGTAGGATAAGCGGTATGGAAAATGGATGGATGGATGGATGGACCTTGCCATCTGCAATTATTGTTAAAAACAAATCAAATGTTGATTTACATAAAATGCTGTACTTTGCATACTCAAATGCTGTTATGTATTTATTTTTTTCAGAAAGAGACAACTCAGCATGAGTGAGTTCATTCAAAAAAGAAATCCCCCACACACTCCTCAACAAGCAGCCACAGTAACAGACGCCATCCTGAGTATGTTGGTAACTGACATGCGGCCAGTGTCAGTGGTGGAAGACGAAGGATTTAAAAAAATGATTGGCATCCTTAATCCAGGATACATACTTCCATCAAGGACCCATTTCACAAAATTAATGGAGAGAAAGTAGCAGGAGGCATTTGAAAAAGTTAAGTCTGCTTTGAACATCACCAACAGCAGAATGGCTTTAACTGCTGATATATGGACAAGTGTTGCCACTGAAGCATACCGTGGCATTACATGCCATTACATTGGAAATGACTGGAAGATGACATCTGTCTGCCTTACCACCTTGCCACTGGAAGACAGACATACCGCAAACAACATTGCAGAATGGCTGGAAGAAGTAGTAGTCAAATTTCAAATCCCTTTTGAGAAAATTACTGCCCTTGTACATGACAATGGTGCAAACATTGTGGCTGCTGCAAAACTACTGGAGGAGAAACTTGGGTGGACCAGTATATGCTGCACTGGCCACACATTGCAGTTGGTGATTAATGCAGCTTTAAAGGACAAAATCATTGAAAGAGCTGTTGGAGCTGCAAGATGCCTGGTAGAACACTTCAAAAAAAGTCAGCTAGCCTGCAGTAAGCTCAAAGAAAAGCAGAAACAGATGGACACACCTGAGCACAAGCTTGTTCAGGATGTAAGTGCCAGATGGAACAGTACATTCTACATGATTGACAGACTGATTGAACAGAGGTGGCCTTTAACTGCTACTCTGTCTGACCCATTAATCACTTACAGAGGCAAACGCTATCTGGATTTGAAACCAGACCAGTGGAGTCTGCTCGAAGAGCTTTCCACTGCTTTTAAGCCTTTCGAATGTGGAGCTGTTTTTATAAGCGGACAGGAATATGTAACAGTCTCCGCATTGCCTACAATTGTGAAAGGGCTGTTAAAGTCTACTGAAGGTGCTACCTTTGATTCAGGTCCAGTGAAGTCCTCCCAAGCCAAAGCACTTGAGCGGCATCAAATCAGATGGAACCAGCTCTTTGAGCAGGCAGATAATCCTGTGATTCTCTCCTCTGCTCTGGACCCAAGGTTCAGAAGACTGAAATTTCTGTCACCTGAGCAAATTATAACCGTGCAGGCTAAAGTGCAAACTGAAGCACTCACAGCAAAAAAGGAGATGGAACAGGAGCAGCAGCAAACAACCACCTCAGCCAGAAGAACAGAAGCTAAACCCTCAACATCTTTGCTTGACTCACTCCTTGAGTCTGGAGGCAGCAGTGAGGAAGAGAGCAGAACAGAGAAAGCTGAGGAGGACCTCAACACTCGAATAAGGAATGAAGTCCTGGCCTACTTTGTTGAGAGGCCCCTAGCCAAGGATGAAAATCCTTTGGATTGGTTGGGACATAATAAAGAGAAATACCCCACCTTGGCCAAATTAGCCAAATCCTACTTATGTATCCCGGGCACCTCAACAGCATCAGAGCGTCTGTTCTCTGCTGCAGGTTGCATAGCTTCCAAAAAAAGAGCCCAGATCATGTGGACATGCTGACATTTTTGCATTCCAATTAAAAATTTTGGAATCAGTGAATAAGAAATGTTCATATGCACAACTTTGAGCAGTGAGTTTTTCTGTTCTACCTCTGTATCCATCCATCCATCCATCCATCCATCCATCCATCCATTTTCCAAACCGCTTATCCTGCTGGGTCGCGGGGGTTCCGGAGTGTATCCCGGAAGCAATAGGCACGAAGCAGGGAACAACCCAGGATGGGGGGCCAGCCCATCGCAGGGCACACTCACACACCAGTCACTCACACATGCACACAGGTCTATGGGCAATTTAGCAACTCCAATTAGCCTCAGCATGTTTTCGGACTGTGGGGAGAAACCGGAGTACCCGGAGGAAACCACCTCTGTACCAAAAAGTAATATTTTCTTTATTCCAATTAAACATTTTGTAGAAGTGAATAAGAAATATTTATATGCAGCACTTTCAATATCAAAATTAAAGATCATTAAACTCTATGTGGCTTTTGCATTTTTTAAAGTTTACTTTTTATGGTTTTATGATTTATGGTTTTATAATGTTAAAAGCAAAACATCAAATTAAAGAAGAGTTTAGTTTTTATCCGATTAATCGATTAATCAAAAAAAATAATCGCCCAACTAATCGAAAATCAAAATAATCGTTAGTTGCAGCCCTAATTAAAAGCCAGTGAACCAGTCTATTTCCAACAACTATGGACAAAAATGCTCTGTGACTGAATATTTTGCATAGGGACCAATTCCCATTGTTTCCTAAACTGCATTCTTTTCTGTACATTCATACTTTCCTTTGCAGAAGATTGATGTGATGTGTGCATTAAGATGGGAGGTGCAGACACAGCGCCAGAGAGACACAAAAAAGATGGCATGAACATGGCAGTGTTCTGTGACGCCAGGCATCTTAAATAATGCTGAGCTGTGCCTCAATAAAGATATAATTATGCAGATGCCCCCCAACGGCACCTCCCGCCTCCCCTCAAAGGTCAAGTTAATTTTATTTCTATATAGCGCCAGATCACAACAGAAGTCATTTAAGGTTACCTTTCGTATAGAACAAGTCTATACATTGTCCTTTTATTAAACAAACTAAATAGCCTTCTGTTATTTATCTTATTTACACAACAACTTTTCTCAAAAAAGCTACAAATGATGTGGAAAACATCGAAAAGTAATGTTTGAGAATGTTTTCTTAGCGATGTAAGTGGATTTTAAAAAGTCTATACATTTCACACTCAGAACAAGTGAACACACCAGTGTTTGTTAAAAATAAAAACTGTTAAATTCATATGTAAGATTCTTTAGCATATTAAAATCATTCAGTTCTATCCATGAAAAAAAGTTAATCAATATAGGACTGCACATGACTTCTAAGTTAACTTTTAATAATGTGTTCATTTCTGATACAATTTCATTTGCTCTCAATGTACTTGCACATAACAACAACAAAAAGAAGACTACAAAAAGACACCTATGGCATATATACCCAACTGAATGGACGATTTTATGAGTCATACACCTTCTTGTTTCCAGGATATACCGTATGTGTGTTTGCGCACATGCGTGTGTTTCGGTAAAAAAATGAAATAATCCAAAGTACAGTATGTAAAGACACAGAAGTGGGCCATAGTGCCCTGATGCAGCTGTTACAGGTCCCAGGACCGCGCACAGATGAAAATGTACGTAGATGATGGCTGTTTTTAAATTAAAAGAGCACAGACGGGAGACATCAGTGGTGTATGTACTTTATCTAAAGAAAATCCCTATTCGACATGTCACATCATCACTCTCAAACGTATCCAAATACAGACAGAATACATCTCTATATATCGTGTCATTTAACAATATGTGTTATATAAATCTCAATTTACTCAGAGCAAAAAAAAATGGAAAGCCGTCCGTTTAATTTACTGCCTTAACATATGCAGAGATAACACGTAGATCCGTGCTTAATTGTGGCCAGGTTATAATGGCCGATACAGTCTGAGCAACATTGAATAATGACAAATATATACTTTTTCACATTCTGGTTCAGTGTAACAGTGAAAATAACTTCTAATTAAACTGCATAAATGCCAGGACAAGATACCAGGTAGCGTAAAGAAACAATTAGACATTTAACATGTTAATAATAAGATATATATAAAAAAAAGATGACTAACACGGGCACCCTTTTCACAAACCACGTTAATGTTCGGTTTGTAAGAAACGAGACGGCATTTACTTTCGCTGGTAAAGTCTTGAAGAGTAATCCTGCACTTTAAATCACTATTTTACCATTTTGACAATACAGTTAAACACCTGTGTGTAACATTTGGGACATGAAACAGTAATTAACTACTGTACTAACCTGTTCAAAAATTAAAAGAGCACAGAGAGGAGACATCCGCGGTGTTAGTATTCCAGGCGTTTCTTTACCTACAGAAAATCCCGCGAAACTTCAACAAATGTTCCCGTTAGGCTATAACCCCCTCTGGCGGTGCACAAAGGAATATCGATTCTAAAAAATATTTTTTTTATAGTTAGTTGAGAGTTTGTTTTGTATATTTGTTTATGCTGCATATATGCAGCATAAACAAATATACAAAACAAACTCTCAACTAACTATATTACTGCAAAAAAATATTTTCAAATACGTCATTTATTTTTGAATTTTATGAACGGGGATTGCGCCCCTGGGATCTAGCCTGGGTGAGCGCGTGCATTAAAACGCGCGTCGTTCTAGAATTTACAGTCGCTTATCAATCATTTTCATCGTTCTGTGCATGGTGAGGGACTTATTTGCTCTCTTCCGACAACGAATCCTTATAACTTATACGGTATCGATTATTTTTGGTTGATTTTAGCAGATATGTCATACTATATTAGAAAAATACAGTTTTGAGCTGTACGATTAAATCGCCTTTAATTTATTAGGTAGTACCCATTATAAGTTATGTGTTTTAGGGTAAAGTGTTATCCACATCGAACAGCGTAACATACAATAAAATTCTTTTGATTTACAGATAAAATGGCCACCAAACGACCCCACTCCGATACTCTCGACGAATCTCCGTCGAAGAAAAGGAGAAAGAGTCAGGAAGCACAGACTAGCGAAGCGCAGACTGCCGAAGCGCCTCGCCGTGACACCCAAGAACTGGGTTTCAAAATGCCCCGCAAAGGTTTGAATCAACAGATGACTGTCTTTGACAGAGAATGAGAATTATAACTGAAAAAGTTAAATTATTCTGACATTAGCATCTAATAGGAAAACTAATGATAATGCAGATTTAACAAACCAAACTCCAGGATAGGTATGCGGTAATGAAATATTAATGAATGCTATTTAAAATTAATAGTGAAGTATCCTCAAGTCTGTTCTCATGGAGAAAGTGCCGTATGGATTCTTTTCTTCAAGTGTACCTGTCTAATGTTGTAGAACCTTTGGAGGAGCTTTATCTGAAGGGGAAGCTCCTCGGGCAAGGTGGTTTTGGAGCTGTCTATGCCGGAAGTCGGAAGAGCGATGGCCTCCCAGTAAGTCCCCAAGTGGTGTGATCACAACATGCATATCTGTCCAGAGATCCATCTTATCCTGTAAAATGTGACACCATCTCAATACACTCATTTTTTCCCCCCTTTAGGTGGCCATAAAGTATGCCAGAAAGGGTGGCATGCAGATAGAAATGGTAAGTGTCCTCAGCCATGGAGCTGGGTTTCTTTAGATGAATTTCTGCCTAAACAGTTGCAGCTCTTGGTTAAGCTCAAAGCTGCAGGGATTTTAGGAACTGTAGCAGCTTGGATTGAAAACTGGTTAACTGAACTAAAGCAGCAAGTAATTATTAGAAGCACAATGTCACAGTGGGCCTGCATTCATAGTGGGGTACCGCAGGGTTCAATTTTAGGACCACTATTGTTCCTAATTTACATTAATGATATTGACTCAATACATACAGTAAGCTGATTAAATTTGCAGACGACACCAAGGTGGGTGGTGTAGCAGGTATTGATCTAGCAGTAGAGAGGCTACAACGGAATCTGGATTTAATTAGTGACTGGGCTGATACCTGGCAGATGGAATTTAACATAGATAAATGTAAGGTAATCCATTCAGTGAGCAGAAACATAAAGATATATACAGATATTTTATGGGTTCCACTGAAATAAAGGTAGCTGATTACGAGAAAGATCTCGGTGTGTATGTTGATGCTTCCATGTCCCACTCTGGCCAGCATGGGGAAGCAATAAAAAAGGCCAATAGGATGTTAGGTTACATCTCTAGGTGTGTGGAGTTTAAATCAAGGGAGGTGATGCTACGATTATACAAATCCTTGATAAGACCTCACCTAGAATATTGTGTGCAGGTTTGGTCACCATACCTTAAGAAGGACATTGTTGCCTTGGAAAAGGTGCAATGTATGGCTACGAGAATGATTCCTAGTCTTAGAGGAATGTCGTATGAGGAGAGGTTAGCTGAGCTGAATCTGTTTAGCATCGAGCAAAGGAGACTAAGGGGAGACATGTTCGCGGTATACAAGATTCTAACAGGTCTGGATGCTGTTCAGCAAAATGGCTATTTCAATATTAATTTAAATACTAGAACTCGTGGCCATAGGTGAAAATTGATGGGAGAACATTTTAAACTGAATTTGAGGAAGCACTTCTTTACACAGCGTGTAGTCAGAGTATGGAATAGTCTTCCTGCTAGTGTAGCGCAAGCTAAAACCCTGGGTTCCTTTAAATCAGAGCTAGATAAGATTTTACCAACTCTGACCTATTAGTTAACTTATCCCCAAACAAGCTTGATGGGCCGAATGGCTCCCTTTCGTTTGTACATTTCTTATGTTCTTAACATATGTACATCCCCTTCATAGCTTGGAGTTGACGAGCCCGTCCCCATGGAAGTGGCCATAATGACCCTCGTCAACCTTCCGACATCTTGCAAGAACGTAATTAAGCTAATCGACTGGTTTGTTGAGACCAATGAATATATCATGGTTTTGGAAAGGCCGGACCCATGCCTGGACCTCCTCCAGTTCTGCAATTCCAAAGGAGGATTCCTTACTGAGGAAGATGCTAAGCATGTGCTGGTGCAGGTTCTCCGTGCTTTGCGTCACTGTCAGGAGGCTAACGTCCTGCATCGTGACCTGAAGCCGGAGAACCTGTTAATCAAAACAGACACTCTGGACGTCATACTAATTGATTTTGGATGTGGAGACGTCTGGATGGATGACTCCTACAGGGAATTTGCAGGTCAGCAAGAGAGGCTAATTAAAAACCTGTCATTCTGGATTAGTAGCAGGTAGTGTTTAACCCAGTGTTCAACAAAACTAGACTTGTGATTAAACTCCCTGTAGGGAAGTTGCATTTGTATTCTTGGGTCCTAATCTGGCTTGCTTCAGGAAAAATACCCAGCTGTACGAAAAGGTTTGTGAGATTTTCACCTTGTTGTTTCAGGGACAAATGCCTACGCTCCCCCAGAGTGGTTCCGCAAACGGAAGTACAGAGCTGGCCCTGCCACGGTCTGGTCGGTGGGGGTCACACTCTTCGAGATGGTGTGTGGCTACCTCCCCTTCCGCAGCAAGAGGGCAATTGTTTCCGGCCGCTATAAATTCCCACCATGGGTCTCTCCAGGTGAGTAGCTTACATTTTGCTCCGTGACTTGAGTTCCACGAGAGGGAATATTATTTTATGACTAACAGTGCAACTCTCCCAATCTGTTCCTTGACAGACTGCCGTAATATAATTGAACAGTGCCTTACGCTGAAAGTGGCAGATAGGCTGACGATGGAGGACATTGAGCTCCATCCCTGGTTGAAGTAGAGCTGACAGTGGGCTCATTCCAAAAAATACTTCTTGCCTCTAGAAAGGTATGCTGCTCTCTCACTTAAAAATAAAAGATACAGATGATATAGCAGTTGCTTTGCATCAACGCAGCTTGTAACCCTTGGGGATGGTTTAAAAAGCAACCATTGTTGTACTTTACTTTAGAAACTTAACATGTCACCATTTGAGGCAAGGGAGAGGAAGTCACTGCTGAGTCTTGGGACAGGTAAGAGAAAACCGTCCTTGTGTCTCATTCATTTGCTCACCACAAAGGTCTTCATGATTTATTTTGCTCTTGAAACCAGTGAACAAGTCTATTTCCAACAACTATGGACAAAAATGCTCTGTGACTGAATGTTTTGCATAGGTTCCAATTCCTATTGTTTCCTAAACTGCATTCTTTTCTATACATTCATACTTTCTTTTGCAGAAGATTGATGTGATGTGAGCATTAAGATGGGAGGTGCAGACACAGCGCCAGCGAGACACAGAAAAGATGGCATGAACATGGCAGTGCTCTGTGACTCCAGGCATCTTAAATAATGCTGAGCTGTGCCTCAATAAAGATTAAATTTTGCAGATGCTCTTTATATGTGTTTTTCATCTCTTTTGGTGTCCCTAACCATGGTTGCCTGAATATCCAAGTCATGTTATGATGATCTGACCTGAATTAAGACAAGGGCAGAGCAAATGGGGAATCCAGACATCTTGGGGTGATGCGTGCTGGGTACTTTATCTAGGATTGTATTTAATGATTGACGAGTCATGAATGAGTCTGGCATGTTTTATTAATTACAACTTTACTGAGCAGCACTACAACAGATACACTGATTTGCACAATAGTGGCTTTGTGTCTCCCTCAGACCCAAATTTATACTTGCTGCAAACACTTTCTCTCAGTCACTCATGCTTGTCCTGCATGTCTCAAGGGTTGTTTAAGGTAAAACTAATGCTACTGCAATTCTCATTTGGGCAGCATATGTCATCAAAATGTTTCTCAGCATAGTGTAGCATATTTGCTGCTCGGTTTTGAGCAGTAGGATGTTGCAGTTCTGCTCCAGCTCGTGGGAGTAGTTCTTCACTGGAAGCACAGAGATATGACCAGAGTAGTACTTCCCTCTTGGACCTGTAGCAGACCATTAATGTAAATTACTTGTCAAATGCATTTTAGATCACTGAGGTAGGATATGCTACTAGCTTGCAAGCTGTGGAATGCCATCTTTCTACAACACTCCTCAAAAATCTGCAAGGATCTACACCCTTGCTGAACATGAGCTACTACCTACAGGAGCATCTTGAGACATGATCAACTACTGAAGGTTATGTTATGGTGCCATAAAATGAAACGTGTTTTCACCCTACTATGTGTTATTTTATACTAGAAGCAGCAAAATATCCATTCTACAACAGCGGAAAAAAATATATAATAAAAAATATTTTATTTATTAGTATTTCTGCTAACTTTGAAAACTGTCAGCAGAAGAATTAGCTTTCACTAACTGTAAATCCACTAACATTTTCACAGGTAAAATGAATAAAGTTTAACGATGAAAAACATTAATAAAAGTTAAAATCATACAGTACATATTTGTTCTTGTCTATTGTGAGTATGTCTGCAACAGTCTACATGCCATGCTGTTGACTGACTATTTAAAAACACGATGCGAGTGGTCGATAATTTTTCGGATTTAAGATAGTTCAGCTAAGCAAGGTACGTTAATTGGGGCGGTGGGCTGAGCTACAGATCACTGCTGCGCTTTCTCTGCGTTTGCGGATTCCGTTGTCTTCGTGTTTCTTGCCCATGGTCAACCTTGTCGCCCAAACTAAGTCATACGCGGCTTAAATTGCCTACAAGGAGCGTTCGCAGCTACACATACTGTACAGTTTTTAGTTAAGACATTTTGAAAATACAAAATAAAATATAAACAGAATTTTTAAGCTATGGCACACATATTTATGCAGGTATGCCATTGTAAGGAAAGACTGAAATTAGCCTGGGCCAGACTGCCATGTTTTCAGCTAGGTAGCTATCTGGCCCAGGCTAATTTCAGTGTCATCAGAGTTTCATGCCTGCTGTGTACTATGCATTTCATATTTGCCTTACCCAAGATGAATAAGACCTCTGCATTCCATTTGGAAATATGGATTCTTATTCAAATGACTGTGAACAATTGACCAAAGTGTCATGCAACCAGTTTGACTGAGACTGACTGAGGCCTTTCTCACAGAAAGTCCAGGATCCAGTTAACAAGGGAGGTGTTCAGCCCCAACCCTTTCAATTTAGTAGACGGTTTCTGGGGAATTACAGTATTAAATGTTGAACTGAAATTGTTGAACAGCACCCTTCCATCCATCCATCCATCCATTTCCCAAACCGCTTATCCTACTGGGTCGCGGGGGGTCCGGAGCTTATCCCGAAAGCAATGGGCACGAGGTAGGGAACAACCCAGGATGGGGGGCCAGCCCATCACAGGACACACTCACACCCCATTCACTCACACAAACACACCATAGGCAATTTAGCAACTCCAATCAGCCTCAGCATGTTTTTGGACTGTGAGGGGAAACCGGAGTACCCGGAGGAAACCCCACGATGACATGGGGAGAACATGCAAACTCCACACACATGTGACCCAGGCGGAGACTCGAACCCGGGTCCCAGAGGTGTGAGGCAACAGTGCTAACCACTGCACCCCCATGCCACCCCCCAAATACACTAATGCATCTTAAATGAAATAATACTGTACACAGGGTTGCCAACTCTCACACATCTGCCCTGACAATCATGCTTTCAGACTCTCACGCAAGAAATCTTAAGGCAAATCTATATTATTCTTTTATAAACCTAACATTAGCTACATAAAAAGCATTGGGGAAGTCTGGTGCAGTCTGTGGTGCGAGACTTGGGAAAGAAACTAGATAGTACAGTAGATTCTGGTTAGCAGAATCAACAATCTGCTAAAACATCTATACATTTACAAAGGAGGAGATGTAGCCATGGCTCAAATCTTAACCCCAGTAGTATCTTTTTCTAATTTTGGTGTGTGTATGTGTGTGTGTGCGAGCGGGTATACCTATCCTTATGGGGACACAATGTCCCCATAATGTGATAAATATCCGTTTTTTTTTTTTTGCTTGGTTACTTATGGTTATGGTTAGGGCAGGGTGGGGGTTAAGGCTGTCATAGTTAGCGTTAGCATTTTTCCCATAGAAGTGAATGAGCGGGCGTGCGTGTGTGTGTGCAGCGATAAATGTCTGGTGCATGTGCAGATTTATTTTTGTAGATAAAATTCATTTTATCTAGAGCATACTTGGATTCCAGTACCAACGAGTCCAAGACAACGGAAAAAAAACGCCTGGAGACCAGATTCAAGTCCGAGACCAGACTCGAGTACTACAGCCTGGGAGATACTGTTAGCTTCATAACAAATGACCCATAGCTTATAAGAAAACGGATAAATCACAATCAGTTATCCAACCATCCATCCTCCCATTCCTCCATCTATTTTCTATGCCCACAAGGGTTCTGAGCTTATGCAGGAGGCTACAGGCCCAAGGCAGGGAACAAACCAGGATAGGGTGCCAATCCAGCGCTGGCACACACACATTCACACACACACATTCACACCTACCAACAATTTGGTAACACCAGTTCACCTTAACATGGACTGTGGGGAAAACTAGTAAACCACATTCAGGGGCAGGTTAGAAGGAGGGTACTGGATTGTACCTCCCACCACCCAAAATATGTTTGGAATCCCCTGGTGCCCCCCCCAATTTCACTAGTGTGGAATACTTTCAATCTGAAAGCGTCAAAGACCGTTTGATAAGAGCACATTCATTCACACCCTGGCAACCTGACTACGCCGATCATTTGGATCTGAGCGCTATGGGCATCTGCACGTTTAGAAGAGCGTTTTTTTTTTTTTCACTGTGTTATGCAGTCAAGTGAAGAGCAGTGAATTATTTTGAAGATTAAAGACATAACCGCTTCTCTCAAAAAAGCTACAAATGAAGTGGGAAACATCGAAAAGTAATGTTTGAGAATGTTATCTTAACGATGTACGTGGATTTTAAAAAGTCTATACATTTCACACTCAGAACAAGTGAAGAACACACCAGTGTTTGTTAAAAATAAATACTGTTAAATGAATAATTCATGTGTAAGATTTTTTATATATTAAAATAAAAAAAAAAGAAATAATCCAAAGCACAGTATGTAAAGACACAGAAGTGGGCCATAGTGCAGCTGTTACAGGTCCCAGGACCGCGCACAGATGAAAATGTACGTAGATGATGGCTGTTTTTAAATTAAAAGAGCACAGATGGGAGACATCAGTGGTGTATGTACTTTATCTAAAGAAAATCCCTATTCAACATGTCACATCATCACTCTCAAACGTATCCAAAAACAGACAGAACACATCTCTATATATCCTGTCATCTAGCAGTATGTGTTGTATAAATCTCAATTTATTCAGAGCAAAATAAACTGGAAAGCCGTCCTTAACATATGCAGAAATAACACGTACATCCAGGCTTAATTGTGGCCAGGATCCATCCATCCATTTTCCATACCGCTTATCCTATTGGGTCGCGGGGGGTCCGGAGCCTATCCCGGCAGCAATGGGCACGAGGCAGGGAACAACCCAGGAAGGGGGGCCAGCCCATCGCAGGGCACACTCACACACCAGTTACTCACACACGCATTCCTAGGGGCAATTTAGCAAGTCCAATTAGCCTCAGCATGTTTTTAGACTGTGGGGGGAAACCGGAGTACCCGGAGGAAACCCCACGACGACATGGGGAGAACATGCAAACTCCACACACATGTGACCCAGGCGGAGACTCGAACCCATGCAGGAACACTTAAAAAGAAAACATGTCGGTGTTGCGGATGGCAAAACATCAGCAGGATAAGTAAAAACTGTATCTCTTCATTGTGTAAAAGTTGTACAGTTTAAGTGCTTTTGTTTAAACTGTTTGCTAACTTCGGGAAAGTCGCGCTAGATCTGTTCACTTGCTACTCACTAGCATCACATTGCGCAATCACCTCATGAGCAATAGTGATTAGTTAAATGGTGCTACTTTAGATTAGCTTAAATTACACGGTGCTAATAGTAGAATATTACATTTAGTGATTGTTGTGGTTTTCGGCGAATGCAAATAACAGTACAATTGTGACTATTAGCTTTTTGCATTTCTACAGTTTTTTTATAGTCCACTACAAAGTTAACTTGTTAAATAGCAAATCTGTTTTCAAATGTAATTTACTGTGGTTTTACTTATGCATATATCATTTTATTATACAAAATTACATTACTTTAGCTGTTTATATCTTAACAACTGAATATGTCAGTGTATTTTATAAAAAAATATATATAGTCAACTTGCCATCTGGTGGCGGCATGGTGGTGCAGTGGTTAGCACTGTTGCCTCACATCTCTGGGACCCGGGTTCGAGTCGCCGCATGGGTCACATGTGTGTGGAGTTTGCATGTTCTCCCCATGTCGTCGTGGGGTTTCCTCCGGGTACTCCGGTTTCCCCCCACAGTCCAAAAACATGTTGAGGCTAATTGGACTTGCTAAATTGCCCATAGGTGTGAATGTGTGCGTGAATGGTGTGTGAGTGTGCCCTGCGATGGGCTGCCCCCCCATCCTGGGTTGTTCCCTGCCTCGTGCCCATTGCTGCTGGGATAGGCTCCGGACCCCCCGCGACCCAGTAGGATAAGCGGTATGGAAAATGGATGGATGGATGGATGGATGGATGGAATACTGATCTTGATGGTCCTCTGTATAAAATATAACAAGGATGTTTATTTATTGTTCGGTTTTTTTATGTGCAAAAAGAATATTGAAGTACAATCGTGCAATTAAGTCTTTTGAGAAATATCAGGATTAGTGCTGGCATCCATCCCATATACTAACAGAATCATCCTGTATTGAAAACATAATATGGTGAGTCCTGTTCTTGCATTAAAAAAATGCAATAAAAAATAAAAAAAATGAAATAAAAGTTTCAATAAAAGATTATAAATATGAACACTTTACATCAGCTTTTCATCATTCTGGATTCCTAAATATTTATAGAAATTAACTTTTTCAAGCGAAGCAGGAGCAAGTGAATATCAGAATTTTTTTTACTTAAATTTTTTAGCTATAAAACAAATTCTAAATTCGCAATGACACTGGTGAGGAATGAAAAGCTATCTGTAGACTCTTCATGGTTAAATTTATCGAGGATACTAATATGTAAATCTGCTGGGTGTACACGCAGTGGTAGACGTTAAGACCGAGACATGTAACAGAGGTCAGCTGGAGTCTAGTGCTGGGAGAGGAACATGAAATAAGAGTCAGTGACTCACTCCCCTTTCGAGAGAAATTACATAGAATTGCATCTGCTGATGTTGATGACATCCAACACCACCTGCAGGAGTTGCTGACCATTGGAGTCAATAAAGCTATAATCATCACTAGGAGGAAAAACGGGGAAATCAGAATGTGCATCAACTCGTACACTGAATGTTCATACCATCTTTGACCTGTATGCTCTACTCTGTATGGAAGATGCTATCAACTGCTTATCTGGAAGTAGGTGGATCTCTATCCTCATTCAAGAGTGGTCATTACCAGATTGCAATGCCGTACCAAGACAAGGAGAAGGCTGCATTCATCTGCTCAATAGAGTTCTAGCGATTCAGTTGTATGTCTCAGGGTATCTATGGAGCTCCCACTACCTTTCAGAGAAGCTGGTCAGAGTTGATGAGAAGATGGGCGGAGTTAAATACCCGGCAATCCTGGAAGAAAACCTGTTAGAGGCTGCGAAAGACCTGAGACTGGGGCGGAGGTTCACTTTCCTGCAGGACACTGACCCTAAACATGCAGCCAGAGCTACAATGGAATGGTTTAGATCAAAACATATTCATGTGTTAGAATGGCCCAATCAAAGTCCAGATATAAATTCCATTGAGAATCTGTGGCAAGACTTGTCTGCTGCTCACAGACACTCTCCATCCAGTCTTAGCTTGAGCTACTTTGCAAAGAAGAATGGGCAAAAAAATTCAGTCTCTAGATGTGCAAAGCTGGTAGCGATATACCCCAAAAGACTGGCAGCTGTACTGGCAGCGAAAGGTGGTTCTTCTAAGTATTAACTCAGGTTGGCTGAATACAAACGCACGGCACATTTTTCAGATTTTTGTTTGTAAAAAAATTTGAAAACCATGTATTATTTTTTCCCCACTTCACTATTATGCATTACTCTGTGTTCATCTACAACATGAAATCCCAATAAAATACATTTAAGTTTGTGGTTGTAAAGTGACAAAATGTGTAAAAGTTCAACGGGTATGAATACTTTTTCAAGGCACTGTACCGTAAACCTGTAGACCAGCCAATGGAGATGATGCATATGATAATCCATCCATCCATCCATCCATTTTCCAAACCGCTTATCCTACTGGGTCGCGGGGGAGAGGTCCGGAGCCTATCCCGGAAGCAATGGGCACGAGGCAGAGAACAACCCAGGATGGGGGGGCCAGCCCATCGCACACCATTCACTCTCACATGCACTCCTACGGGCAATTTAGCAAGTCGAGCATGACACAAAGCCTCAGCATGTTTTTGCGGAGTACCCGGAGGAAACCCCACGACGACATGGGGAGAACATGCAAACTCCATGCACGTGTAACCCAGGCGGAAACTCGAACCCGGGTCCCAGAGGTGCGAGGCAACAGTGCTAACCACTGCACCACCATGCCACCCCCCAAATACACTAATGCATCTTAAATAAAATAATACTGTACACAGGGTTGCCAACTCTCACACATCTGCCCTGACACTCATGCTTTCAGACTCTCACGCAAGAAATCTTAAGGCAAATCTATATTATTCTATTATAAACCTAACATTAGCTACATCAAAAGCATTGGGGAAGTCTGGTGCAGTCTGTGGTGCGAGACTTGGGAAAGAAACTAGATAGTACAGTAGATTCTGGTTAGCAGAATCAACAATCTGCTAAAACATCTATACATTTACAAAGGAGGAGATGTAGCCATGGCTCAAATCTTAACCCCAGTAGTATCTTTTTCTAATTTTTATGTGTGTGTGTGTGTGTGTGCGCGAGCGGGTATACCTATCCTTATGGGGACACAATGTCCCCATAATGTGATAAATATCCATTTTTTTTTCTCTTATGGGTACCGGTTTCCTGGTCCCCATAAGGGAAAACTCTATTTTATAAAAATCAGTGACTGCTATGAAAAAACTAAAAATGCAAAAACTCTTGTATTTTGCTTGGTTACTTATGATTATGGTTAGGGCTGGGTGGGGGTTAAGGCTGTCATAGTTAGCGTTAGCATCTTTCCCATAGAAGTGAATGAGCGGGCCCCATAAGGATATACACTACATGTGCGTGCGTGCGTGTGTGTGTGCAGCGATAAATGTCTGGTGCATGTGCAGATTTTTTTTTGTAGATAAAATTCATTTTATCTAGAGCATACTTGGATTCCAGTACCAACGAGTCCAAGACAACGGAAAAAAAACGCCTGGAGACCAGATTCAAGTCCGAGACCAGACTCGAGTACTACAGCCTGGGAGATACTGTTAGCTTCATAACAAATGACCCATAGCTTATAAGAAAACAGATAAATCACAATCAGTTATCCAACCATCCATCCTCCCATTCCTCCATCTATTTTCTATGCCCACAAGGGTTCTGAGCTTATACAGGAGGCTACAGGCCCAAGGCAGGGAACAAACCAGGATAGGGTGCCAATCCAGCGCTGGCACACACACATTCACACACACACATTCACACCTACCAACAATTTGGTAACACCAGTTCACCTTAACATGGACTGTGGGGAAAACTAGTAAACCACATTCAGGGGCAGGTTAGAAGGAGGGTACTGGATTGTACCTCCCACCACCCAAAATATGTTTGGAATCCCCTGGTGCCCCCCCCCCAATTTCACTAGTGTGGAATACTTTCAATCTGAAAGCGTCAAAGACCGTTTGATAAGAGCACATTCATTCACACCCTGGCAACCTGACTACGCCGATCATTTGGATCTGAGCGCTATCGGCATCTGCACGTTTAGAAGAGCGTTTTTTTTTTTTTTACTGTGTTATGCAGTCAAGTGAAGAGCAGTGAATTATTTTGAAGATTAAAGACATAACCGCTTCTCTCAAAAAAGCTACAAATGAAGTGGGAAACATCGAAAAGTAATGCTTGAGAATGTTATCTTAACGATGTACGTGGATTTTAAAAAGTCTATACATTTCACACTCAGAACAAGTGAAGAACACACCATCCATCCATCCATCCATCCATTTTCTTAACCGCTTATCCTACTGGGTCGCGGGGGGTCACTGCGATGGGCTGCCCCCCATCCTGGGTTGTTCCCTGCCTCGTGCCCATTGCTGCCGGGATAGGCTCCGGACCCCCCGCGACCCAGTAGGATAAGCGGTATGGAAAATGGATGGATGGATGGATGGACCTTGCCATCTGCAATTATTGTTAAAAACAAATCAAATGTTGATTTACATAAAATGCTGTACTTTGCATACTCAAATGCTGTTATGTATTTATTTTTTTCAGAAAGAGACAACTCAGCATGAGTGAGTTCATTCAAAAAAGAAATCCCCCACACACTCCTCAACAAGCAGCCACAGTAACAGACGCCATCCTGAGTATGTTGGTAACTGACATGCGGCCAGTGTATCCTTAATCCAGGATACATACTTCCATCAAGGACCCATTTCACAAAATTAATGGAGAGAAAGTAGCAGGAGGCATTTGAAAAAGTTAAGTCTGCTTTGAACATCACCAACAGCAGAATGGCTTTAACTGCTGATATATGGACAAGTGTTGCCACTGAAGCATACCGTGGCATTACATGCCATTACATTGGAAATGACTGGAAGATGACATCTGTCTGCCTTACCACCTTGCCACTGGAAGACAGACATACCGCAAACAACATTGCAGAATGGCTGGAAGAAGTAGTAGTCAAATTTCAAATCCCTTTTGAGAAAATTACTGCCCTTGTACATGACAATGGTGCAAACATTGTGGCTGCTGCAAAACTACTGGAGGAGAAACTTGGGTGGACCAGTATATGCTGCACTGGCCACACATTGCAGTTGGTGCAATGCAGCTTTAAAGGACAAAATCATTGAAAGAGCTGTTGGAGCTGCAAGATGCCTGGTAGAACACTTCAAAAAAAGTCAGCTAGCCTGCAGTAAGCTCAAAGAAAAGCAGAAACAGATGGACACACCTGAGCACAAGCTTGTTCAGGATGTAAGTGCCAGATGGAACAGTACATTCTACATGATTGACAGACTGATTGAACAGAGGTGGCCTTTAACTGCTACTCTGTCTGACCCATTAATCACTTACAGAGGCAAACGCTATCTGGATTTGAAACCAGACCAGTGGAGTCTGCTCGAAGAGCTTTCCACTGCTTTTAAGCCTTTCGAATGTGGAGCTGTTTTTATAAGCGGACAGGAATATGTAACAGTCTCCGCATTGCCTACAATTGTGAAAGGGCTGTTAAAGTCTACTGAAGGTGCTACCTTTGATTCAGGTCCAGTGAAGTCCTCCCAAGCCAAAGCACTTGAGCGGCATCAAATCAGATGGAACCAGCTCTTTGAGCAGGCAGATAATCCTGTGATTCTCTCCTCTGCTCTGGACCCAAGGTTCAGAAGACTGAAATTTCTGTCACCTGAGCAAATTATAACCGTGCAGGCTAAAGTGCAAACTGAAGCACTCACAGCAAAAAAGGAGATGGAACAGGAGCAGCAGCAAACAACCACCTCAGCCAGAAGAACAGAAGCTAAACCCTCAACATCTTTGCTTGACTCACTCCTTGAGTCTGGAGGCAGCAGTGAGGAAGAGAGCAGAACAGAGAAAGCTGAGGAGGACCTCAACACTCGAATAAGGAATGAAGTCCTGGCCTACTTTGTTGAGAGGCCCCTAGCCAAGGATGAAAATCCTTTGGATTGGTTGGGACATAATAAAGAGAAATACCCCACCTTGGCCAAATTAGCCAAATCCTACTTATGTATCCCGGGCACCTCAACAGCATCAGAGCGTCTGTTCTCTGCTGCAGGTTGCATAGCTTCCAAAAAAAGAGCCCAGATCATGTGGACATGCTGACATTTTTGCATTCCAATTAAAAATTTTGGAATCAGTGAATAAGAAATGTTCATATGCACAACTTTGAGCAGTGAGTTTTTCTGTTCTACCTCTGTATCCATCCATCCATCCATCCATCCATCCATCCATCCATTTTCCAAACCGCTTATCCTGCTGGGTCGCGGGGGTTCCGGAGTGTATCCCGGAAGCAATAGGCACGAAGCAGGGAACAACCCAGGATGGGGGGCCAGCCCATCGCAGGGCACACTCACACACCAGTCACTCACACATGCACACAGGTCTATGGGCAATTTAGCAACTCCAATTAGCCTCAGCATGTTTTCGGACTGTGGGGAGAAACCGGAGTACCCGGAGGAAACCACCTCTGTACCAAAAAGTAATATTTTCTTTATTCCAATTAAACATTTTGTAGAAGTGAATAAGAAATATTTATATGCAGCACTTTCAATATCAAAATTAAAGATCATTAAACTCTATGTGGCTTTTGCATTTTTTAAAGTTTACTTTTTATGGTTTTATGATTTATGGTTTTATAATGTTAAAAGCAAAACATCAAATTAAAGAAGAGTTTAGTTTTTATCCGATTAATCGATTAATCAAAAAAATAATCGCCCAACTAATCGAAAATCAAAATAATCGTTAGTTGCAGCCCTAATTAAAAGCCAGTGAACCAGTCTATTTCCAACAACTATGGACAAAAATGCTCTGTGACTGAATATTTTGCATAGGGACCAATTCCTATTGTTTCCTAAACTGCATTCTTTTCTGTACATTCATACTTTCCTTTGCAGAAGATTGATGTGATGTGTGCATTAAGATGGGAGGTGCAGAGACAGCGCCTGAGAGACACAAAAAAGATGGCATGAACATGGCAGTGTTCTGTGACGCCAGGCATCTTAAATAATGCTGAGCTGTGCCTCAATAAAGATATAATTATGCAGATGCCCCCCAACGGCACCTCCCGCCTCCCCTCAAAGGTCAAGTTAATTTTATTTCTATATAGCGCCAGATCACAACAGAAGTCATTTAAGGTTACCTTTCGTATAGAACAAGTCTATACATTGTCCTTTTATTAAACAAACTAAATAGCCTTCTGTTATTTATCTTATTTACACAACAACTTTTCTCAAAAAAGCTACAAATGATGTGGAAAACATCGAAAAGTAATGTTTGAGAATGTTTTCTTAGCGATGTAAGTGGATTTTAAAAAGTCTATACATTTCACACTCAGAACAAGTGAACACACCAGTGTTTGTTAAAAATAAAAACTGTTAAATTCATATGTAAGATTCTTTAGCATATTAAAATCATTCAGTTCTATCCATGAAAAAAAGTTAATCAATATAGGACTGCACATGACTTCTAAGTTAACTTTTAATAATGTGTTCATTTCTGATACAATTTCATTTGCTCTCAATGTACTTGCACATAACAACAACAAAAAGAAGACTACAAAAAGACACCTATGGCATATATACCCAACTGAATGGACGATTTTATGAGTCATACACCTTCTTGTTTCCAGGATATACCGTATGTGTGTTTGCGCACATGCGTGTGTTTCGGTAAAAAAAATGAAATAATCCAAAGTACAGTATGTAGACACAGAATTTGGCCATAGTGCCCTGATGCAGCTGTTACAGGTCCCAGGACCGCGCATAGATGAAAATGTACGTAGATGATGGCTGTTTTTAAATTAAAAGAGCACAGACGGGAGACATCAGTGGTGTATGTACTTTATCTAAAGAAAATCCCTATTCAACATGTCACATCATCACTCTCAAACGTATCCAAAAACAGACAGAATACATCTCTATATATCGTGTCATTTAACAATATGTGTTATATAAATCTCAATTTACTCAGAGCAAAAAAAATGGAAAGCCGTCCGTTTAATTTACTGCCTTAACATATGCAGAGATAACACGTAGATCCGTGCTTAATTGTGGCCAGGTTATAATGGCCGATACAGTCTGAGCAACATTGAATAATGACAAATATATACTTTTTCACATTCTGGTTCAGTGTAACAGTGAAAATAACTTCTAATTAAACTGCATAAATGCCAGGACAAGATACCAGGTAGCGTAAAGAAACAATTAGACATTTAACATGTTAATAATAAGATATATATAAAAAAGATGAGTAACACGGGCACCCTTTTCACAAACCACGTTAATGTTCGGTTTGTAAGAAACGAGACGGCATTTACTTTCGCTGGTAAAGTCTTGAAGAGTAATCCTGCACTTTAAATCACCATTTTACCATTTTGACAATACAGTTAAACACCTGTGTGTAACATTTGGGACATGAAACAGTAATTAACTACTGTACTAACCTGTTCAAAAATTAAAAGAGCACAGAGCGGAGACATCCGCGGTGTTAGTATTCCAGGCGTTTCTTTACCTACAGAAAATCCCGCGAAACTTCAACAAATGTTCCCGTTAGGCTATAACCCCCTCTGGCGGTGCACAAAGGAATATCGATTCTAAAAAATATTTTTTTTATAGTTAGTTGAGAGTTTGTTTTGTATATTTGTTTATGCTGCATATATGCAGCATAAACAAATATACAAAACAAACTCTCAACTAACTATATTACTGCAAAAAAATATTTTCAAATACGTCATTTATTTTTGAATTTTATGAACGGGGATTGCGCCCCTGGGATCTAGCCTGGGTGAGCGCGTGCATTAAAACGCGCGTCGTTCTAGAATTTACAGTCGCTTATCAATCATTTTCATCGTTCTGTGCATGGTGAGGGACTTATTTGCTCTCTTCCGACAACGAATCCTTATAACTTATACGGTATCGATTATTTTTGGTTGATTTTAGCAGATATGTCATACTATATTAGAAAAATACAGTTTTGAGCTGTACGATTAAATCGCCTTTAATTTATTAGGTAGTACCCATTATAAGTTATGTGTTTTAGGGTAAAGTGTTATCCACATCGAACAGCGTAACATACAATAAAATTCTTTTGATTTACAGATAAAATGGCCACCAAACGACCCCACTCCGATACTCTCGACGAATCTCCGTCGAAGAAAAGGAGAAAGAGTCAGGAAGCACAGACTAGCGAAGCGCAGACTGCCGAAGCGCCTCGCCGTGACACCCAAGAACTGGGTTTCAAAATGCCCCGCAAAGGTTTGAATCAACAGATGACTGTCTTTGACAGAGAATGAGAATTATAACTGAAAAAGTTAAATTATTCTGACATTAGCATCTAATAGGAAAACTAATGATAATGCAGATTTAACAAACCAAACTCCAGGATAGGTATGCGGTAATGAAATATTAATGAATGCTATTTAAAATTAATAGTGAAGTATCCTCAAGTCTGTTCTCATGGAGAAAGTGCCGTATGGATTCTTTTCTTCAAGTGTACCTGTCTAATGTTGTAGAACCTTTGGAGGAGCTTTATCTGAAGGGGAAGCTCCTCGGGCAAGGTGGTTTTGGAGCTGTCTATGCCGGAAGTCGGAAGAGCGATGGCCTCCCAGTAAGTCCCCAAGTGGTGTGATCACAACATGCATAGTGATATCTGTCCAGAGATCCATCTTATCCTGTAAAATGTGACACCATCTCAATACACTCATTTTTCCCCCCTTTAGGTGGCCATAAAGTATGCCAGAAAGGGTGGCATGCAGATAGAAATGGTAAGTGTCCTCCGCCATGGAGCTGGGTTTCTTTAGATGAATTTCTGCCTAAACAGTTGCAGCTCTTGGTTAAGCTCAAAGCTGCAGGGATTTTAGGAACTGTAGCAGCTTGGATTGAAAACTGGTTAACTGAACTAAAGCAGCGAGTAATTATTAGAAGCACAATGTCACAGTGGGCCTGCATTCATAGTGGGGTACCGCAGGGTTCAATTTTAGGACCACTATTGTTCCTAATTTACATTAATGATATTGACTCAATACATACAGTAAGCTGATTAAATTTGCAGACGACACCAAGGTGGGTGGTGTAGCAGGTATTGATCTAGCAGTAGAGAGGCTACAACGGAATCTGGATTTAATTAGTGACTGGGCTGATACCTGGCAGATGGAATTTAACATAGATAAATGTAAGGTAATCCATTCAGTGAGCAGAAACATAAAGATATGTACAGATATTTTATGGGTTACACTGAAATAAAGGTAGCTGATTACGAGAAAGATCTCGGTGTGTATGTTGATACTTCCATGTCCCACTCTGGCCAGCATGGGGAAGCAATAAAAAAGGCCAATAGGATGTTAGGTTACATCTCTAGGTGTGTGGAGTTTAAATCAAGGGAGGTGATGCTACGATTATACAAATCCTTGATAAGACCTCACCTAGAATATTGTGTGCAGGTTTGGTCACCATACCTTAAGAAGGACATTGTTGCCTTGGAAAAGGTGCAATGTATGGCTACGAGAATGATTCCTAGTCTTAGAGGAATGTCTTATGAGGAGAGCTTAGCTGAGCTGAATCTGTTTAGCCTAAGGAGACTAAGGGGGGGATGTGATCCAGGTATACACGATTCTAACAGGTCTGGATGCTGTTCAGCAAAATGGTTATTTCAATATTAATTTAAATACTAGAACTCGTGGCCATAGGTGGAAATTGATGGGAGAACATTTTAAACTGAATTTGAAAAAGCACTTCTTTACTCAGTGTGTAGTTAGAGTATGGAATAGTCTTCCTGCTAGCGTAGTGCAAGATAAAACCCTGGGTTCCTTTAAATCAGAGTTAGATAAGATTTTACCAACTCTGACCCATTAGTTAACTTCTCCCCAAACAAGCTTGATGGGCCAAATAGCCCCCTCTCGTTTGTACATTTCTTATGTTCTTAACATATGTTCATCCCCTTCGTAGCTTGGAGTTGACGAGCCCGTCCCCATGGAAGTGGCCATAATGACCCTCGTCAACCTTCCGACATCTTGCAAGAACGTGATTAAGCTAATCGACTGGTTTGTTGGGACCAATGAATATATTATGGTTTTGGAAAGGCCGGACCCATGCCTGGACCTCCTCCAGTTCTGCAATTCCAAAGGAGGATTCCTTACTGAGGAAGATGCTAAGCATGTGCTGGTGCAGGTTCTCCGTGCTTTGCGTCACTGTCAGGAGGCTAACGTCCTGCATCGTGACCTGAAGCCGGAGAACCTGTTAATCAAAACAGACACTCTGGACGTCATACTAATTGATTTTGGATGTGGAGACGTCTGGATGGATGACTCCTACAGGGAATTTGCAGGTCAGCAAGAGAGGCTAATTAAAAACCTGTCATTCTGGATTAGTAGCAGGTAGTGTTTAACCCAGTGTTCAACAAAACTAGACTTGTGATTAAACTCCCTGTTGGGAAGTTGGATTTGTATTCTTGGGTCCTAACCTGGCTTGCTTCAGTAAAAATACCCAGCTGTACGAAAAGTTTTGTGAGATGTTCACCTTGTTGTTTCAGGGACAAATGCCTACGCTCCCCCAGAGTGGTTCCGGAAACGGAAGTACAGAGCTGGCCCTGCCACGGTCTGGTCGGTGGGGGTCACACTCTTTGAGATGGTGTGTGGCTACCTCCCCTTCCGCAGCAAGAGGGCAATTGTTTCCGGCCGCTATAAATTCCCACCATGGGTCTCTCCAGGTGAGTAGCTTACATTTTGCTCCGTGACTTGAGTTCCACGAGAGGGAATATTATTTTATGACTAACAGTGCAACTCTCCCAATCTGTTCCTTGACAGACTGCCGTAATATAATTGAACAGTGCCTTACGCTGAAAGTGGCAGATAGGCTGACGATGGAGGACATTGAGCTCCATCCTTGGTTGAAGTAGAGCTGACAGTGGGCTCATTCCAAAAAATACTTCTTGCCTCTAGAAAGGTATGCTGCTCTCTCACTTAAAAATAAAAGATACAGATGATATAGCAGTTGCTTTGCATCAACGTAGCTTGTAACCCTTGGGGATGGTTTAAAAAGCAACCATTGTTGTACTTTACTTTAGAAACTTAACATGTCACCATTTGAGGCAAGGGAGAGGAAGTCACTGCTGAGTCTTGGGACAGGTAAGAGAAAACCGTCCTTGTGTCTCATTCATTTGCTCACCACAAAGGTCTTCATGATTTATTTTGCTCTTGAAACCAGTGAACAAGTCTATTTCCAACAACTATGGACAAAAATGCTCTGTGACTGAATGTTTTGCATAGGTTCCAATTCCTATTGTTTCCTAAACTGCATTCTTTTCTATACATTCATACTTTCTTTTGCAGAAGATTGATGTGATGTGAGCATTAAGATGGGAGGTGCAGACACAGCGCCAGCGAGACACAGAAAAGATGGCATGAACATGGCAGTGCTCTGTGACTCCAGGCATCTTAAATAATGCTGAGCTGTGCCTCAATAAAGATTCAATTTTGCAGATGCTCTTTATATGTGTTTTTCATCTCTTTTGGTGTCCCTAACCATGGTTGCCTGAATATCCAAGTCATGTTATGATGATCTGACCTGAATTAAGACAAGGGCAGAGCAAATGGGGAATCCAGACATCTTGGGGTGATGCATGCTGGGTACTTTATCTAGGATTGTATTTAATGATTGACGAGTCATGAATGAGTCTGGCATGTTTTATTAATTACAACTTTACTGAGCAGCACTACAACAGATACACTGATTTGCACAATAGTGGCTTTGTGTCTCCCTCAGACCCAAATTTATACTTGCTGCAAACACTTTCTCTCAGTCACTCATGCTTGTCCTGCATGTCTCAAGGGTTGTTTAAGGTAAAACTAATGCTACTGCAATTCTCATTTGGGCAGCATATGTCATCAAAATGTTTCTCAGCATAGTGTAGCATATTTGCTGCTCGGTTTTGAGCAGTAGGATGTTGCAGTTCTGCTCCAGCTCGTGGGAGTAGTTTTTCACTGGAAGCACACAGATATGACCAGAGTAGTACTTCCCTCTTGGACCTGTAGCAGACCATTAATGTAAATTACTTGTCAAATGCATTTTAGATCACTGAGGTAGGATATGCTACTAGCTTGCAAGCTGTGGAATGCCATCTTTCTACAACACTCCTCAAAAATCTGCAAGGATCTACACCCTGAACATGAGCTACTACCTACAGGAGCATCTTGAGACATGATCAACTACTGAAGGTTATGTTATGGTGCCATAAAATGAAACATGTTTTTCACCCTACTATGTGTTATTTTATACTAGAAGCATAATAAAGTTATATAGTTTAATATATAGAATAAAGTTTAACGATGAAAAACATTAATAAAAGTTAAAATCATACAGTACATATTTGTTCTTGTCTATTGTGAGTATGTCTGCAACAGTCTACATGCCACGCTGTTGACTGACTACTTAAAAACACATGATGCGAGTGGTCGATAATTTTTCAGATTTAAGATAGTTCAGCTAAGCAAGGTACGTTAATTGGGGCGGTGGGCTGAGCTACAGATCACTGCTGCGCTTTCTCTGCGTTTGCGGATTCCGTTGTCTTCGTGTTTCTTGCCCATGGTCAACCTTGTCGCCCAAACTAAGTCATACGCGGCTTAAATTGCCTACAAGGAGCGTTCGCAGCTACACATACTGTACAGTTTTTAGTTAAGACATTTTGAAAATACAAAATAAAATATAAACAGAATTTTTAAGCTATGGCACACATATTTATGCAGGTATGCCATTGTAAGGAAAGACTGAAATTAGCCTGGGCCAGACTGCCATGTTTTCAGCTAGGTAGCTATCTGGCCCAGGCTAATTTCAGTGTCATCAGAGTTTCATGCCTGCTGTGTACTATGCATTTCATATTTGCCTTACCCAAGATGAATAAGACCTCTGCATTCCATTTGGAAATATGGATTCTTATTCAAATGACTGTGAACAATTGACCAAAGTGTCATGAAACCAGTTTGACTGAGACTGACTGAGGCCTTTCTCACAGAAAGTCCAGGATCCAGTTAACAAGGGAGGTGTTCAGCCCCAACCCTTTCAATTTAGTAGACGGTTTCTGAGGAATTACAGTATTAAATGCTGAACTGAAATTGTTGAACAGCACCCTTCCATCCATCCATCCATCCATTTCCCAAACCGCTTATCCTACTGGGTCGCGGTGGGTCCGGAGCCTATCCCGAAAGCAATGGGCACGAGGTAGGGAACAACCCAGGATGGGGGGCCAGCCCATCACAGGACACACTCACACCCCATTCACTCACACAAACACACCTATAGGCAATTTAGCAACTCCAATCAGCCTCAGCATGTTTTTGGACTGTGAGGGGAAACCGGAGTACCCGGAGGAAACCCCACGACGACATGGGGAGAACATGCAAACTCCACACACATGTGACCCATGCGGCGACTCGAACCCGGGTCCCAGAGGTGTGAGGCAACAGTGCTAACCACTGCACCCCCATGCCACCCCCCAAATACACTAATGCATCTTAAATGAAATAATACTGTACACAGGGTTGCCAACTCTCACACATCTGCCCTGACACTCATGCTTTCAGACTCTCACGCAAGAAATCTTAAGGCAAATCTATATTATTCTTTTATAAACCTAACATTAGCTACATCAAAAGCATTGGGGAAGTCTGGTGCAGTCTGTGGTGCGAGACTTGGGAAAGAAACTAGTTAGTACAGTAGATTCTGGTTAGCAGAATCAACAATCTGCTAAAACATCTATACATTTACAAAGGAGGAGATGTAGCCATGGCTCAAATCTTAACCCCAGTAGTATCTTTTTCTAATTTTGGTGTGTGTATGTGTGTGTGCGAGCGGGTATACCTATCCTTATGGGGACACAATGTCCCCATAATGTGATAAATATCCGTTTTTTTTTTTTTTGCTTGGTTACTTATGGTTATGGTTAGGGCAGGGTGGGGGTTAAGGCTGTCATAGTTAGCGTTAGCATTTTTCCCATAGAAGTGAATGAGCGGGCGTGCGTGTGTGTGTGCAGCGATAAATGTCTGGTGCATGTGCAGATTTATTTTTGTAGATAAAATTCATTTTATCTAGAGCATACTTGGATTCCAGTACCAACGAGTCCAAGACAACGGAAAAAAAAACGCCTGGAGACCAGATTCAAGTCCGAGACCAGACTCGAGTACTACAGCCTGGGAGATACTGTTAGCTTCATAACAAATGACCCATAGCTTATAAGAAAACGGATAAATCACAATCAGTTATCCAACCATCCATCCTCCCATTCCTCCATCTATTTTCTATGCCCACAAGGGTTCTGAGCTTATGCAGGAGGCTACAGGCCCAAGGCAGGGAACAAACCAGGATAGGGTGCCAATCCAGCGCTGGCACACACACATTCACGCACACACATTCACACCTACCAACAATTTGGCAACACCAGTTCACCTTAACATGGACTGTGGGGAAAACTAGTAAACCCCATTCAGGGGCAGGTTAAAAGGAGGGTACTGGATTGTACCTCCCACCACCCAAAATATGTTTGGAATCCCCTGGTGCCCCCCCCCTAATTTCACTAGTGTGGAATACTGTCAATCTGAAAGCGTCAAAGACCGTTTGATAAGAGCACATTCATTCACACCCTGGCAACCTGACTACGGCGATCATTTGGATCTGAGCGCTATGGGCATCTGCACGTTTAGAAGAGCGTTTTTTTTTTTTTCACTGTGTTATGCAGTCAAGTGAAGAGCAGTGAATTATTTTGAAGATTAAAGACATAACCGCTTCTCTCAAAAAAGCTACAAATGAAGTGGGAAACATCGAAAAGTAATGTTTGAGAATGTTATCTTAACGATGTACGTGGATTTTAAAAAGTCTATACATTTCACACTCAGAACAAGTGAAGAACACACCAGTGTTTGTTAAAAATAAATACTGTTAAATGAATAATTCATGTGTAAGATTTTTTATATATTAAAATAAAAAAAAAAGAAATAATCCAAAGCACAGTATGTAAAGACACAGAAGTGGGCCATAGTGCAGCTGTTACAGGTCCCAGGACCGCGCACAGATGAAAATGTACGTAGATGATGGCTGTTTTTAAATTAAAAGAGCACAGATGGGAGACATCAGTGGTGTATGTACTTTATCTAAAGAAAATCCCTATTCAACATGTCACATCATCACTCTCAAACGTATCCAAAAACAGACAGAACACATCTCTATATATCCTGTCATCTAGCAGTATGTGTTGTATAAATCTCAATTTATTCAGAGCAAAATAAACTGGAAAGCCGTCCTTAACATATGCAGAAATAACACGTACATCCAGGCTTAATTGTGGCCAGGATCCATCCATCCATTTTCCATACCGCTTATCCTATTGGGTCGCGGGGGGTCCGGAGCCTATCCCGGCAGCAATGGGCACGAGGCAGGGAACAACCCAGGAACGGGGGCCAGCCCATCGCAGGGCACACTCACACACCAGTTACTCACACACGCATTCCTAGGGGCAATTTAGCAAGTCCAATTAGCCTCAGCATGTTTTTAGACTGTGGGGGGAAACCGGAGTACCCGGAGGAAACCCCACGACGACATGGGGAGAACATGCAAACTCCACACACATGTGACCCAGGCGGAGACTCGAACCCATGCAGGAACACTTAAAAAGAAAACATGTCGGTGTTGCGGATGGCAAAACATCAGCAGGATAAGTAAAAACTGTATCTCTTCATTGTGTAAAAGTTGTACAGTTTAAGTGCTTTTGTTTAAACTGTTTGCTAACTTCGGGAAAGTCGCGCTAGATCTGTTCACTTGCTACTCACTAGCATCACATTGCGCAATCACCTCATGAGCAATAGTGATTAGTTAAATGGTGCTACTTTAGATTAGCTTAAATTACACGGTGCTAATAGTAGAATATTACATTTAGTGATTGTTGTGGTTTTCGGCGAATGCAAATAACAGTACAATTGTGACTATTAGCTTTTTGCATTTCTACAGTTTTTTTATAGTCCACTACAAAGTTAACTTGTTAAATAGCAAATCTGTTTTCAAATGTAATTTACTGTGGTTTTACTTATGCATATATCATTTTATTATACAAAATTACATTACTTTAGCTGTTTATATCTTAACAACTGAATATGTCAGTGTATTTTATAAAAAAATATATATAGTCAACTTGCCATCTGGTGGCGGCATGGTGGTGCAGTGGTTAGCACTGTTGCCTCACATCTCTGGGACCCGGGTTCGAGTCGCCGCATGGGTCACATGTGTGTGGAGTTTGCATGTTCTCCCCATGTCGTCGTGGGGTTTCCTCCGGGTACTCCGGTTTCCCCCCACAGTCCAAAAACATGTTGAGGCTAATTGGACTTGCTAAATTGCCCATAGGTGTGAATGTGTGCGTGAATGGTGTGTGAGTGTGCCCTGCGATGGGCTGCCCCCCCATCCTGGGTTGTTCCCTGCCTCGTGCCCATTGCTGCTGGGATAGGCTCCGGACCCCCCGCGACCCAGTAGGATAAGCGGTATGGAAAATGGATGGATGGATGGATGGATGGAATACTGATCTTGATGGTCCTCTGTATAAAATATAACAAGGATGTTTATTTATTGTTCGGTTTTTTTATGTGCAAAAAGAATATTGAAGTACAATCGTGCAATTAAGTCTTTTGAGAAATATCAGGATTAGTGCTGGCATCCATCCCATATACTAACAGAATCATCCTGTATTGAAAACATAATATGGTGAGTCCTGTTCTTGCATTAAAAAAATGCAATCAAAAATTTAAAAAATGAAATAAAAGTTTCAATAAAAGATTATAAATATGAACACTTTACATCAGCTTTTCATCATTCTGGATTCCTAAATATTTATAGAAATTAACTTTTTCAAGTGAAGCAGGAGCAAGTGAATATCAGAATTTTTTTTACTTAAATTTTTTAGCTATAAAACTAATTCTAAATTCGCAATGACACTGGTGAGGAATGAAAAGCTATCTGTAGACTCTTCATGGTTAAATTTATCGAGGATACTAATATGTAAATCTGCTGGGTGTACACGCAGTGGTAGACGTTAAGACCGAGACATGTAACAGAGGTCAGCTGGAGTCTAGTGCTGGGAGAGGAACATGAAATAAGAGTCAGTGACTCACTCCCCTTTCGAGAGAAATTACATAGAATTGCATCTGCTGATGTTGATGACATCCAACACCACCTGCAGGAGTTGCTGACCATTGGAGTCAATAAATCTATAATCATCACTAGGAGGAAAAACGGGGAAATCAGAATGTGCATCAACTCGTACACTGAATGTTCATACCATCTTTGACCTGTATGCTCTACTCTGTATGGATGATGCTATCAACTGCTTATCTGGAAGTAGGTGGATCTCTATCCTCATTCAAGAGTGGTCATTACCAGATTGCAATGCCGTACCAAGACAAGGAGAAGGCTGCATTCATCTGCTCAATAGAGTTCTAGCGATTCAGTTGTATGTCTCAGGGTATCTCTGGAGCTCCCACTACCTTTCAGAGAAGCTGGTCAGAGTTGATGAGAAGATGGGCGGAGTTAAATACCCGGCAATCCTGGAAGAAAACCTGTTAGAGGCTGCGAAAGACCTGAGACTGGGGCGGAGGTTCACTTTCCAGCAGGACACTGACCCTAAACATGCAGCCAGAGCTACAATGGAATGGTTTAGATCAAAACATATTCATGTGTTAGAATGGCCCAATCAAAGTCCAGATATAAATTCCATTGAGAATCTGTGGCAAGACTTGTCTGCTGCTCACAGACACTCTCCATCCAGTCTTAGCTTGAGCTACTTTGCAAAGAAGAATGGGCAAAAAAATTCAGTCTCTAGATGTGCAAAGCTGGTAGCGATATACCCCAAAAGACTGGCAGCTGTACTGGCAGCGAAAGGTGGTTCTTCTAAGTATTAACTCAGGTTGGCTGAATACAAACGCACGGCACATTTTTCAGATTTTTGTTTGTAAAAAAATTTGAAAACCATGTATTATTTTTTCCCCACTTCACTATTATGCATTACTCTGTGTTCATCTACAACATGAAATCCCAATAAAATACATTTAAGTTTGTGGTTGTAAAGTGACAAAATGTGTAAAAGTTCAAGGGGTATGAATACTTTTTCAAGGCACTGTACTGTAAACCTGTAGACCAGCCAATGGAGATGATGCATATGATAATCCATCCATCCATCCATCCATTTTCCAAACCGCTTATCCTACTGGGTCGCGGGGGAGAGGTCCGGAGCCTATCCCGGAAGCAATGGGCACGAGGCAGAGAACAACCCAGGATGGGGGGGCCAGCCCATCGCACACCATTCACTCTCACATGCACTCCTACGGGCAATTTAGCAAGTCGAGCATGACACAAAGCCTCAGCATGTTTTTGCGGAGTACCCGGAGGAAACCCCACGACGACATGGGGAGAACATGCAAACTCCATACACGTGTAACCCAGGCGGAAACTCGAACCCGGGTCCCAGAGGTGTGAGGCAACAGTGCTAACCACTGCACCACCATGCCACCCCCCAAATACACTAATGCATCTTAAATAAAATAATACTGTACACAGGGTTGCCAACTCTCACACATCTGCCCTGACACTCATGCTTTCAGACTCTCACGCAAGAAATCTTAAGGCAAATCTATATTATTCTATTATAAACCTAACATTAGCTACATCAAAAGCATTGGGGAAGTCTGGTGCAGTCTGTGGTGCGAGACTTGGGAAAGAAACTAGATAGTACAGTAGATTCTGGTTAGCAGAATCAACAATCTGCTAAAACATCTATACATTTACAAAGGAGGAGATGTAGCCATGGCTCAAATCTTAACCCCAGTAGTATCTTTTTCTAATTTTTATGTGTGTGTGTGTGTGTGCGCGAGCGGGTATACCTATCCTTATGGGGACACAATGTCCCCATAATGTGATAAATATCCATTTTTTTTTCTCTTATGGGTACCGGTTTCCTGGTCCCCATAAGGGAAAACTCTATTTTATAAAAATCAGTGACTGCTATGAAAAAACTAAAAATGCAAAAACTCTTGTATTTTGCTTGGTTACTTATGATTATGGTTAGGGCTGGGTGGGGGTTAAGGCTGTCATAGTTAGCGTTAGCATCTTTCCCATAGAAGTGAATGAGCGGGCCCCATAAGGATATACACTACATGTGCGTGCGTGCGTGTGTGTGTGCAGCGATAAATGTCTGGTGCATGTGCAGATTTTTTTTTGTAGATAAAATTCATTTTATCTAGAGCATACTTGGATTCCAGTACCAACGAGTCCAAGACAACGGAAAAAAAACGCCTGGAGACCAGATTCAAGTCCGAGACCAGACTCGAGAACTACAGCCTGGGAGATACTGTTAGCTTCATAACAAATGACCCATAGCTTATAAGAAAACAGATAAATCACAATCAGTTATCCAACCATCCATCCTCCCATTCCTCCATCTATTTTCTATGCCCACAAGGGTTCTGAGCTTATACAGGAGGCTACAGGCCCAAGGCAGGGAACAAACCAGGATAGGGTGCCATTCCAGCGCTGGCACACACACATTCACACACACACACATTCACACCTACCAACAATTTGGTAACACCAGTTCACCTTAACATGGACTGTGGGGAAAACTAGTAAACCACATTCAGGGGCAGGTTAGAAGGAGGGTACTGGATTGTACCTCCCACCACCCAAAATATGTTTGGAATCCCCTGGTGCCCCCCCCCCTAATTTCACTAGTGTGGAATACTGTCAATCTTTTTTTTTTTGTGACCAAATTTTTATTTGAGATTTTTATAACAAAGAACAAAATGGAACAAAACAGAACATACTCCACCCCCACCCCACCCCCAATACACCCTGAGACAGCAGTTCAAATATAAAGAAACAAAAAACCAATAAAGGTCACCGGCACACTCAGCCACGGAGAGCACAGATAAAAATTGAGGATAAAAGAAATAACACACTTATACCACTGAAAAATGTTAGAATTAGGAAAGTAAAATCAAAACAAAAAACAAGGAATATGGCCTCAGGACATGACCTGCAACCAATCTTTGACCAGCTGCACGTCATGGACCCAGCTCTGGATTGTAGAACCAGACGAGTTGTTAATCCGGGCTGCAGAGAGTTCCAGCAGAAGCAGATCAAGAAAGGTGGACTTCCAGACAGAAGGAATGGCACGATCAGGAGACTTCCAACGAGAGGCTAATAACAACTTGGCCGCTAAGGAGGCAGACATCAGAAGCCTCTGCTGGAAGCGAGAGAGAGAGAGAGAAGAGAAGTCCAGGAGAAGAAGGACCATGGGAGACAGGGGGATGGGAGAGGAAAGAACTGAAGAGAGAGATCTGGCCACATAATCCCAAAGAGCAGCCACTGGAGGACAGTCCCAGAACATATGGAAAAAGGTACCAGGGACCTGGAGGGGACAAAGATGACACAAGGGGTCAGGCTCTAAGCCCATGAGATGGCGTTTCCTGGGAGTGGGGTATAATCTGTGAACAAACTTAAATTGTGTTTGCTGGTGATTGGGATTTTTAGAACAATTTTTAATATTATGAAAAATAACACTCCAAGATAAGACGGGGGTGGGAGAGAGCTCCCCCTGCCAGACAGAAATTATGGGGAGAGGTTTATGAGAGGATTTGCGGAGGAGGGAATAGAGACTGGACACGGGCCTAGAAACAGGAGAAAGGGACAGAGCAAATCTGCACAGCGGGTGAAACGGAAGAGGTGAGGAAAAGGAGATATTACAGGCCCTAAGCATGGACCTCAGCTGGAGGTAGAAAAAATATGAAGAAGAGGGAAGATTAAATGTGACCTTAAGAGACTGGAACAATTTGAGACCCGAGCTATCAAAAATATCACCCAGGGTGGAGATACCTGACTGAGACCAGGGCGAGGAAGAGATGGGGCGGCCTCCAATGTTCAGGACAGGATTATGGAGCAACGGAACACTGGGGTGCCATTTTGGGAAGGGGCCCAACAATTTCTCAACCCTTCTCCATGTGCGAAGGGCCTGACAGATAATCGGACCGACTGAGGCAGAGATGGATTTGAATTTAACAGGGAGGAAAGGGAGCGAGGCTAGACGATGGGGGAGAACATATTCTGCTTCGATAGGAAGCCAGGCAGGGGGATGCTGGGGAGGACTGATCCAGCTCCAAACTGGCCTTAGAGTAAAAGCAAGGTGGTAAATTTCGAAGTCCGGTAGAGAGACGCCTCCATCCAACCGGTCACGGATTAGGGTAGAGTGTCTGACGGAGGGTCTCTTGCCATCCCAAAGAAAAGTAGAAATAGTAGACTTAACTGAGGCCCAGTACCCAGGTGGAGGGGAGAGGGGAAGCATGGAACTCATAAAATTAATTCTAGGGAGCACGTTCATCTTAATAACAGCCAGCCTAGCCCGAAATGAGAGGGGAAGAGAAGACCACGAGGAGATCGAGGCTTTAATGCCCTCGAGAGTGCGGCGGAAGCCAGCAGCTGTGAGCTCTGCAACTGATGGGTAAATGTCCAACCCCAGGTATCTGAAAGACCCTGCCTGAGGAATAGAAGGAGGAAGTGAAGAGGAGCGGCAGGCAGGATTCAACGGAAGGAGAGAGGATTTTGCCCAGTTAATCCTATAGCCAGACAGGGATTCGTATGACTGAAACAGGCTAAGGACATGAGGGAGATCCACAGGAGCATTGCCGAGGTAAAGAAGCAGATCATCAGCATATAAAGAAACTGTCTGAGGGACACCTTTCACTAGGATAGGGGAAATAACATCTGAGTGACGGAGAGCGGCAGCCAGAGGCTCCAACGACAGATTAAAGAGTAGGGGGGAGAGGGGACAGCCCTGCCTGGCCCCCTGAAGAAGCCGAAAAGGAGGAGAAATGTTGGCATTAGTCAAAAGGACAGAAGAGGGGGAGGAGTAAAGGGTCTGGACTAGGTTGGTAAAATAAGAGCCAAAACCCATTCTATGCAGGACCCTCCACAAAAAAGACCAATTCATCCTATCGAAAGCCTTCTCTGCGTCTAAAGAGAGAAGGGCGGCAGGGAAGGGAAAGGAAGGAGCAGTGTGAAGTACATGGAGGAGGCGACGGATGTTGTCGGCCGCGTGACGGGATTTAATAAAACCAGTTTGGTCTGGGTGAATCAATTTGGAAATCACCGCCTGCAGTCGACGGGCAAGCACCTTGGCAAGCAGTTTGATGTCTGAATTCATAAGGGACAACGGGCGATAGCTGGAGCAATCTGTAGGGTCCTTACCTTGTTTGAGCAACAAAGTCATCAAGGACTGATTAAGAGAAGGATGGAGATGGGAGGCAGAAATGGCAGAATTCAGCATGTGGAAGAGCGGAGTAGAGAGCTGCTTCCAGAAGGCAGAAAGGAGTTCCGGAGGGAGGCCATCGGGCCCTGGAGACTTCCCAGGGCTCATGGAGTCCAGAGCCTCTTTAAGTTCTGACATTGAAAGGGGAGCCTCGAGCATAGAGGCTTCTGGGCCTGAGAGACAAGGAAGTGGTACAGAGTCAAGAAACGAATCAGGGTCAGAGGGTGGAAAGACAGTGGGAGAGGAGAATAGATCTGAGTAAAATTGAAAAAAGCTACTGTTAATTTCCTGTGGGTCAGTGGTGAGAGCTCCGTCCTTGGTTCTAACAGAAGAAATTGAGGAGAAAGAGTCACATTGCCGGAGCCTGAGAGCCAACAACTTACTGGGCCTAGCACCTGAGACATAATATCGTGACCTAGTGCGATGAACCATAAACTCAGCGCGGTGTGACAGAAGGACATTTAGCTCCGCCCTGGTGTTTAAAATGAGGGTCTCATGATCCGGATCAACCACTACAGGACGAGCACTCTCTAAGTGAGCTAGCCGCCTTTCGAGATCACAGATCTTCCGGTGACGTTCGCGAGCCAGGCCACTGGCAAAAGCAACCGTGGCATCGCGGAGAAAGCCCTTTATTGCCATTCAGCAGTAGACTGGGTCATCAGTTGAGCCTGTATTAATTGAAATAAATTCTTCAAGTCTAGGAGTCAGATAGGCTATATATTTAGAGTTTTGAAGCAAAGAAGTGTTGAGCCTCCATCTTGGGGCCCGAGGAGAAAGAGTAGGTACAGCTAAGTGGAGGAGAGCACACTTGTGGTCAGACAAAGAGGAAGAAATCAGAGAAGCATTAGAAACAGCAGAGGCAAGAGAGCGAGAAACAAAGATATAGTCTATGCGAGACTGGGATTTGAAGCGAGGTGAGAAGAAGGAAAATTCTCTGGCGGAGGGGTTAATTAGGCGGAATGAATCGACCAAATTCAAGTCCTCCACGAATTTACACAGGGAACGTGTGGAGGGAGGCACCCGGCTACCCACGAGAGAGGGAGATTTATCAAGGACAGGGTTGTGGACAGCGTTAGCATCAGTTCCAATAACAAGGTCAAATTCCTGAAATTTAAGAAGGTGGTCAGAAAGATCCCGAAAGAATGAGGCGCGTGGGGGAGTGGGAGCGTATGCGGCAACAAAGCAGACCTTCCTACCCCCCAGGTCAGAGAGGGCGTAACAGTACCTGCCGTCAGCATCCCCCCCAGAGTTAAGAATATGAATCTGAAGGGACCGCTTGACTAATATGGCTACTCCACATCTACGTGAGGAAGCTGATGAAGTGGAGATAACCCTGTAGAACCTGGAGGCCGCCCGCAGTGCATCTCGCTGGAGAAGGTGGGTCTCAATTAAAAAGGCAAGGTCGACGTGCTGCCTCTTCAAAAAATCAGTCACACTGGACCGTTTTTTGGGAGTATTCAGAGCCCTAACATTCCAGGAAGCTATATTTATATTGGCCATGATCAAAACAAAACAGACAGTAAGATGTAAACAAGGAAAAAAAAACAAGTTAACAAAATCTCAATATGCCAGACATGAACCAGAAGCTGAATGTGCCGGTCGATGAACCGTGACTTCAAGAAGTAAGTCTCAGGGAAAAACCCCTTCCCACCCCCCCAAGCAGACACAAAAATCCCCCAGACCCATGCTCCGGACAGGCAACGCAGCAGTAACATAGAAGATATTAAAAAACTAAATCGGGACTGCGGCCAGGTCCAGAACAACCCCCTCCCGCCCCCTCCGACCGAAGTCAGAAACTGCGCGCACGTGGCGCCCGAAGCTAAGCCGCAAAACAGACTAACTCCGCGCACACGTCCCCCAGCCTATTCTGAGTAACAGAGACACAGATAAAACAGACCCCGTGCCACTGCTGCTGCCCCGTGTACCGAACAGGAAAAACGGCAAATGGGAGTAGTCAGGCAATAGCACTAAAGCAGACATCCAATTAATAAACTAATAGAAGCAGGCGAAAAGTGCAGAGTAAAACAAAAACAAAAACATCCCATAACAAAACAATATACAGGACCCACAGCGATCGCAGAAAAATTATAATAAATGTAAAAATAAATGAATAATAATATATAAAAAAGAAAACGGCAAACCCAAAGGGGAGCGAAATAATTATACGGGAAGAGTCCCAAGAGACTGAAAATGATCCATGGCGGTATTCGCGTCCTCCGGAGTAGCGGACATGACCTGCTGGCTTCCAAAAGACAGCTTCAGGCGTGCAGGGAAAATCAGGAAAGGAGAAAGACCCAACTCCTTCGCTCTCCGGATCGGCGCGTTCATCGCCTTCCTGGCTGCAGCCGTCTTGGCGCTAAAGTCTTGAAAGAAGAAAATTCTCCCACCTTCAAAACTGAGGTCCTGGACTTTGCGGGCTTCACGTACCACAGCCTGCCGGTCACGGAAGTCCATGAAGTGCATGAGGATGGGAGGCGGACGAGAAGAGGTATCGGACCGGCCATGCAGCCTGTGGGCATGGTCAATGGCTGGCTGGAAATTAGGAAGATGGGGGAAAATAGCTGGCCAGAGGCTGTTAAGAAAAGACCGCATATCGCCCCCTTCGCGCCCTAGTTTAATCCCAACTACTTTAAGATTAAGGCGACGGCTGCGGTCCTCAATCTCAGTGATTTTAACATCCAGGGAAAGTAGGCCCTTATTAAAATCAGCCAGCTCCCTGGAGTGTCGATCGGTCACAGACTTCACAGAGGCGACTTCTTTTTGAATAGATTTAAAGTCCGCCCTCAGCGAGTTCAGGTCAGCGCGGAGCTCCGAATGGTGTTGCTGGAGCGTGCCATTTAAGGAGTTCACCTGTTCGGAAACGAAGTTCTTCATTTCCTCAAGAAAAGGTGCCAGGAGAGGGGAAAGGGCCTCTTCAGAAGCGCCGCCATCAGAGCGGGGCACTTTCTTCTCCGGACTGGAAAGAACTGGGCGAGGTCTGCGCTGATTAGCAGCCATCAGGAAAAATAAAAGAATGAGCGCCGAATTCGTATAGAATTGCGAACGGGTAAGTGGCAAGGGGACTGACTAAAGGGCAAATAGGTGGATGGGACGCGCGGACGAGCAGAGTTAGGCAGCCATTAGCGACGAGCGTCACGTGACCTCCTCCAATACTGTCAATCTGAAAGCGTCAAAGACCGTTTGATAAGAGCACATTCATTCACACCCTGGCAACCTGACTACGCCGATCATTTGGATCTGAGCGCTATGGGCATCTGCATGTTTAGAAGAGCGTTTTTTTTTTTTTTTACTGTGTTATGCAGTCAAGTGAAGAGCAGTGAATTATTTTGAAGATTAAAGACATAATCGCTTCTCTCAAAAAAGCTACAAATGAAGTGGGAAACATCGAAAAGTAATGTTTGAGAATGTTATCTTAACGATGTACGTGGATTTTAAAAAGTCTATACATTTTAAACTCAGAACAAGTGAAGAACACACCATCCATCCATCCATCCATCCATTTTCTTAACCGCTTATCCTACTGGGTCGCGGGGGGTCACTGCGATGGGCTGCCCCCCATCCTGGGTTGTTCCCTGCCTCGTGCCCAACACTCGAATAAGGAATGAAGTCCTGGCCTACTTTGTTGAGAGGTCCCTAGCCAAGGATGAAAATCCTTTGGATTGGTGGGGACATAATAAAGAGAAATACCCCACCTTGGCCAAATTAGCCAAATCCTACTTATGTATCCCGGGCACCTCAACAGCATCAGAGCGTCTGTTCTCTGCTGCAGGTTGCATAGCTTCCAAAAAAAGAGCCCAGATCATGTGGACATGCTGACATTTTTGCATTCCAATTAAAAATTTTGGAATCAGTGAATAAGAAATGTTCATATGCACAACTTTGAGCAGTGAGTTTTTCTGTTCTACCTCTGTATCCATCCATCCATCCATCCATCCATTTTCCAAACCGCTTATCCTGCTGGGTCGCGGGGGGGTCCGGAGCCTATCCCGGAAGCAATGGGCACGAAGCAGGGAACAACCCAGGATGGGGGGCCAGCCCATCGCAGGGCACACTCACACACCAGTCACTCACACATGCACACAGGTCTATGGGCAATTTAGCAACTCCAATTAGCCTCAGCATGTTTTCGGACTGTGGGGAGAAACCGGAGTACCCGGAGGAAACCACCTCTGTACCAAAAAGTAATATTTTCTTTATTCCAATTAAACATTTTGTAGAAGTGAATAAGAAATATTTATATGCAGTACTTTGAGCAGTGAAAGTTGACCTGTTCTTCTGATTTCTACCTCTGTTTCAAAAAAGTAATATTTGTTTTTTTTTATTTATTTTGATATTTCAACAAATTCTGCTGCTTAATATCATTTTCAGCATGTTTTTGTCCTAATTTCATAATGTGAATATAATAAGAGTACAACAATTGTTTTGCTTTTTATTTATTTATTTATACTTTAGATATTTAGAGAAGTTTTACTGTTCAAAAACAAACTTTGTTTTTCATTTAAGGTTTAAAATATCAAAATTAAAGATCATTAAACTCTATGTGGCTTTTGCATTTTTTAAAGTTTACTTTTTATGGTTTTATGATTTATGGTTTTATAATGTTAAAAGCAAAACATCAAATTAAAGAAGAGTTTAGTTTTTATCTGATTAATCGATTAATCAAAAAAATAATCGCCCAACTAATCGAAAATCAAAATAATCGTTAGTTGCAGCCCTAATTAAAAGCCAGTGAACCAGTCTATTTCCAACAACTATGGACAAAAATGCTCTGTGACTGAATATTTTGCATAGGGACCAATTCCCATTGTTTCCTAAACTGCATTCTTTTCTGTACATTCATACTTTCCTTTGCAGAAGATTGATGTGATGTGAGCATTAAGATGGGAGGTGCAGAGACAGCGCCAGAGAGACACAAAAAAGATGGCATGAACATGGCAGTGTTCTGTGACGCCAGGCATCTTAAATAATGCTGAGCTGTGCCTCAATAAAGATATAATTATGCAGATGCCCCCCAACGGCACCTCCCGCCTCCCCTCAAAGGTCAAGTTAATTTTATTTCTATATAGCGCCAGATCACAACAGAAGTCATTTAAGGTTACCTTTCGTATAGAACAAGTCTATACATTGTCCTTTTATTAAACAAACTAAATAGCCTTCTGTTATTTATCTTATTTACACAACAACTTTTCTCAAAAAAGCTACAAATGATGTGGAAAACATCGAAAAGTAATGTTTGAGAATGTTTTCTTAGCGATGTAAGTGGATTTTAAAAAGTCTATACATTTCACACTCAGAACAAGTGAACACACCAGTGTTTGTTAAAAATAAAAACTGTTAAATTCATATGAAAGATTCTTTAGCATATTAAAATCATTCAGTTCTATCCATGAAAAAAAGTTAATCAATATAGGACTGCACATGACTTCTAAGTTAACTTTTAATAATGTGTTCATTTCTGATACAATTTCATTTGCTCTCAATGTACTTGTACATAACAACAACAAAAAGAAGACTACAAAAAGACAACTATGGCATATATACCCAACTGAATGGACGATTTTATGAGTCATACACCTTCTTGTTTCCAGGATATACCGTATGTGTGTTTGCGCACATGCGTGTGTTTCGGTAAAAAAATGAAATAATCCAAAGTACAGTATGTAGACACAGAATTTGGCCATAGTGCCCTGATGCAGCTGTTACAGGTCCCAGGACCGCGCACAGATGAAAATGTACGTAGATGATGGCTGTTTTTAAATTAAAAGAGCACAGACGGGAGACATCAGTGGTGTATGTACTTTATCTAAAGAAAATCCCTATTCAACATGTCACATCATCACTCTCAAACGTAAAAAACAGACAGAATACATCTCTATATATCGTGTCATTTAACAATATGTGTTATATAAATCTCAATTTACTCAGAGCAAAAAAAATGGAAAGCCGTCCGTTTAATTTACTGCCTTAACATATGCAGAGATAACACGTAGATCCGTGCTTAATTGTGGCCAGGTTATAATGGCCGATACAGTCTGAGCAACATTGAATAATGACAAATATATACTTTTTCACATTCTGGTTCAGTGTAACAGTGAAAATAACTTCTAATTAAACTGCATAAATGCCAGGACAAGATACCAGGTAGCGTAAAGAAACAATTAGACATTTAACATGTTAATAATAAGATATATACTGAACAAAAATATAAACGCAACACTCTTGTTTCTGCTCCCATTTTTCATGAGATGGACTTAAAGATCTACAATTCATTCCAGATACACAATATTACCATTTCTCTCAAACATTTCTCACAAATCAGTCTAAATGTGTGATAGTGAGCACTTCTGCTTTGCTGAGATAATCCATCCCACCTCACAGGTGTGCCACATCAAGATGCTGATCTGACATCATGGGTAGTGCACAGGTGTACCTTATACTGCCCACAATAAAAGGCCACCCTGGAATGTGCAGTTTTTTGCTTTATTGGGGGTCTGGGGACTCAGAACCGGTCAGTATCTGGTGTGACCACCATTTGCCTCATGCAATGCAACACATCTTCTTCGCATAGAGTTTATCAGATTGTCAATTGTGGCCTGTGGAATGTTGGTCCACTCCTCTTCAATGGCTGTGCGAAGTTGTTGGATATTAGTGGGAACTGGTACACGCTGTCGTATACGCCGGTCAAGCACATCCCAAACATGCTCAACGGGTGACATGTCCGGTGAGTATGCTGGCCATGCAAGAACTGGGACATTTTCAGCTTCCAAGAACTGTGTACAGATCCTTGCAACATGGGGCCGTGCATTATCTGTCTGAGTGGCTGGTCTCAGACGATCTTGGAGGTGAACCTGCTGGATGTGGAGGTCCTGGGCTGGTGTGGTTACACGTGGTCTGCGGTTGTGAGGCCGGTTGGATGTACTGCCATATTCTCTGAAACGCCTTTGGAGACGGCTTATGGTTGAGAAATGAACATTCAATGCACGAGCAACAGATCTGGTTGACATTCCTGCTGTCCGCATGCCAATTGCACGCTCCCTCAATGCTTGTGGCATCTGTGGCATTTTGCTGTGAGACAAAACTGCACATTCCAGGGTGGCCTTTTATTGTGGGCAGTATAAGGTACACCTGTGCACTACCCATGATGTCAGATCAGCATCTTGATGTGGCACACCTGTGAGGTGGGATGGATTATCTCAGCAAAGCAGAAGTGCTCACTATCACACATTTAGACTGATTTGTGAGAAATGTTTGAGAGAAATGGTAATATTGTGTATCTGGAATGAATTGTAGATCTTTAAGTCCATCTCATGAAAAATGGGAGCAAAAACAAAAGTGTTGCGTTTATATTTTTGTTCAGTGTATATAAAAAAAGATGACTAACACGGGCACCCTTTTCACAAACCACGTTAATGTTCGGTTTGTAAGAAACGAGACGGCATTTACTTTCGCTGGTAAAGTCTTGAAGAGTAATCCTGCACTTTAAATCACTATTTTACCATTTTGACAATACAGTTAAACACCTGTGTGTAACATTTGGGACATGAAACAGTAATTAACTACTGTACTAACCTGTTCAAAACTTAAAAGAGCACAGAGCGGAGACATCCGTGGTGTTTGTATTCCAGGCGTTTCTTTACCTACAGAAAATCCCGCGAAACTTCAACAAATGTTCCCGTTAGGCTATAACCCCCTCTGGCGGTGCACAAAGGAATATCGATTCTAAAAAATATTTTTTTTATAGTTAGTTGAGAGTTTGTTTTGTATATTTGTTTATGCTGCATATATGCAGCATAAACAAATATACAAAACAAACTCTCAACTAACTATATTACTGCAAAAAAATATTTTCAAATACGTCATTTATTTTTGCATTTTATGAACGGGGATTGCGCCCCTGGGATCTAGCCTGGGTGAGCGCGTGCATTAAAACGCGCGTCGTTCTAGAATTTACAGTCGCTTATCAATCATTTTCATCGTTCTGTGCATGGTGAGGGACTTATTTGCTCTCTTCCGACAACGAATCCTTATAACTTATACGGTATCGATTATTTTTGGTTGATTTTAGCAGATATGTCATACTATATTAGAAAAATACAGTTTTGAGCTGTACGATTAAATCGCCTTTAATTTATTAGGTAGTACCCATTATAAGTTATGTGTTTTAGGGTAAAGTGTTATCCACATCGAACAGCGTAACATACAATAAAATTCTTTTGATTTACAGATAAAATGGCCACCAAACGACCCCACTCCGATACTCTCGACGAATCTCCGTCGAAGAAAAGGAGAAAGAGTCAGGAAGCACAGACTAGCGAAGCGCAGACTGCCGAAGCGCCTCGCCGTGACACCCAAGAACTGGGTTTCAAAATGCCCCGCAAAGGTTTGAATCAACAGATGACTGTCTTTGACAGAGAATGAGAATTATAACTGAAAAAGTTAAATTATTCTGACATTAGCATCTAATAGGAAAACTAATGATAATGCAGATTTAACAAACCAAACTCCAGGATAGGTATGCGGTAATGAAATATTAATGAATGCTATTTAAAATTAATAGTGAAGTATCCTCAAGTCTATTCTCATGGAGAAAGTGCCGTATGGATTCTTTTCTTCAAGTGTACCTGTCTAATGTTGTAGAACCTTTGGAGGAGCTTTATCTGAAGGGGAAGCTCCTCGGGCAAGGTGGTTTTGGAGCTGTCTATGCCGGAAGTCGGAAGAGCGATGGCCTCCCAGTAAGTCCCCAAGTGGTGTGATCACAACATGCATAGTGATATCTGTCCAGAGATCCATCGTATCCTGTAAAATGTGACACCATCTCAATACACTCATTTCTTCCCCCCTTTAGGTGGCCATAAAGTATGCCAGAAAGGGTGGCATGCAGATAGAAATGGTAAGTGTCCTCAGCCATGGAGCTGGGTTTCTTTAGATGAATTTCTGCCTAAACAGTTGCAGCTCTTGGTTAAGCTCAAAGCTGCAGGGATTTTAGGAACTGTAGCAGCTTGGATTGAAAACTGGTTAACTGAACTAAAGCAGCGAGTAATTATTAGAAGCACAATGTCACAGTGGGCCTGCATTCATAGTGGGGTACCGCAGGTTTCAATTTTAGGACCACTATTGTTCCTAATTTACATTAATGATATTGACTCAATACATACAGTAAGCTGATTAAATTTGCAGATGACACCAAGGTGGGTGGTGTAGCAGGTACTGATCTAGCAGTAGAGAGGCTACAACGGAATCTGGATTTAATTAGTGACTGGGCTGATACCTGGCAGATGGAATTTAACATAGATAAATGTAAGGTAATCCATTCAGTGAGCAGAAACATAAAGATATATATACAGATATTTTATGGGTTCCACTGAAATAAAGGTAGCTGATTACGAGAAAGATCTCGGTGTGTATGTTGATGCTTCCATGTCCCACTCTGGCCAGCATGGGGAAGCAATAAAAAAGGCCAATAGGATGTTAGGTTACATCTCTAGGTGTGTGGAGTTTAAATCAAGGGAGGTGATGCTACGATTATACAAATCCTTGATAAGACCTCACCTAGAATATTGTGTGCAGGTTTGGTCACCATACCTTAAGAAGGACATTGTTGCCTTGGAAAAGGTGCAATGTATGGCTACGAGAATGATTCCTAGTCTTAGAGGAATGTCTTATGAGGAGAGCTTAGCTGAGCTGAATCTGTTTAGCCTCGAGCAAAGGAGACTAAGGGGGGGATGTGATCCAGGTATACACGATTCTAACAGGTCTGGATGCTGTTCAGCAAAATGGCTATTTCAATATTAATTTAAATACTAGAACTCGTGGCCATAGGTGGAAATTGATGGGAGAACATTTTAAACTGAATTTGAAAAAGCACTTCTTTACTCAGTGTGTAGTTAGAGTATGGAATAGTCTTCCTGCTAGCGTAGTGCAAGATAAAACCCTGGGTTCCTTTAAATCAGAGTTAGATAAGATTTTACCAACTCTGACCCATTAGTTAACTTCTCCCCAAACAAGCTTGATGGGCCAAATAGCCCCCTCTCGTTTGTACATTTCTTATGTTCTTAACATATGTTCATCCCCTTCGTAGCTTGGAGTTGACGAGCCCGTCCCCATGGAAGTGGCCATAATGACCCTCGTCAACCTTCCGACATCTTGCAAGAACGTGATTAAGCTAATCGACTGGTTTGTTGGGACCAATGAATATATTATGGTTTTGGAAAGGCCGGACCCATGCCTGGACCTCCTCCAGTTCTGCAATTCCAAAGGAGGATTCCTTACTGAGGAAGATGCTAAGCATGTGCTGGTGCAGGTTCTCCGTGCTTTGCGTCACTGTCAGGAGGCTAACGTCCTGCATCGTGACCTGAAGCCGGAGAACCTGTTAATCAAAACAGACACTCTGGACGTCATACTAATTGATTTTGGATGTGGAGACGTCTGGATGGATGACTCCTACAGGGAATTTGCAGGTCAGCAAGAGAGGCTAATTAAAAACCTGTCATTCTGGATTAGTAGCAGGTAGTGTTTAACCCAGTGTTCAACAAAACTAGACTTGTGATTAAACTCCCTGTTGGGAAGTTGGATTTGTATTCTTGGGTCCTAACCTGGCTTGCTTCAGTAAAAATACCCAGCTGTACGAAAAGTTTTGTGAGATGTTCACCTTGTTGTTTCAGGGACAAATGCCTACGCTCCCCCAGAGTGGTTCCGGAAACGGAAGTACAGAGCTGGCCCTGCCACGGTCTGGTCGGTGGGGGTCACACTCTTTGAGATGGTGTGTGGCTACCTCCCCTTCCGCAGCAAGAGGGCAATTGTTTCCGGCCGCTATAAATTCCCACCATGGGTCTCTCCAGGTGAGTAGCTTACATTTTGCTCCGTGACTTGAGTTCCACGAGAGGGAATATTATTTTATGACTAACAGTGCAACTCTCCCAATCTGTTCCTTGACAGACTGCCGTAATATAATTGAACAGTGCCTTACGCTGAAAGTGGCAGATAGGCTGACGATGGAGGACATTGAGCTCCATCCTTGGTTGAAGTAGAGCTGACAGTGGGCTCATTCCAAAAAATACTTCTTGCCTCTAGAAAGGTATGCTGCTCTCTCACTTAAAAATAAAAGATACAGATGATATAGCAGTTGCTTTGCATCAACGTAGCTTGTAACCCTTGGGGATGGTTTAAAAAGCAACCATTGTTGTACTTTACTTTAGAAACTTAACATGTCACCATTTGAGGCAAGGGAGAGGAAGTCACTGCTGAGTCTTGGGACAGGTAAGAGAAAACCGTCCTTGTGTCTCATTCATTTGCTCACCACAAAGGTCTTCATGATTTATTTTGCTCTTGGAACCAGTGAACAAGTCTATTTCCAACAACTATGGACAAAAATGCTCTGTGACTGAATGTTTTGCATAGGTTCCAATTCCTATTGTTTCCTAAACTGCATTCTTTTCTATACATTCATACTTTCTTTTGCAGAAGATTGATGTGATGTGAGCATTAAGATGGGAGGTGCAGACACAGCGCCAGCGAGACACAGAAAAGATGGCATGAACATGGCAGTGCTCTGTGACTCCAGGCATCTTAAATAATGCTGAGCTGTGCCTCAATAAAGATTCAATTTTGCAGATGCTCTTTATATGTGTTTTTCGTCTCTTTTGGTGTCCCTAACCATGGTTGCCTGAATATCCAAGTCATGTTATGATGATCTGACCTGAATTAAGACAAGGGCAGAGCAAATGGGGAATCCAGACATCTTGGGGTGATGCATGCTGGGTACTTTATCTAGGATTGTATTTAATGATTGACGAGTCATGAATGAGTCTGGCATGTTTTATTAATTACAACTTTACTGAGCAGCACTACAACAGATACACTGATTTGCACAATAGTGGCTTTGTGTCTCCCTCAGACCCAAATTTATACTTGCTGCAAACACTTTCTCTCAGTCACTCATGCTTGTCCTGCATGTCTCAAGGGTTGTTTAAGGTAAAACTAATGCTACTGCAATTCTCATTTGGGCAGCATATGTCATCAAAATGTTTCTCAGCATAGTGTAGCATATTTGCTGCTCGGTTTTGAGCAGTAGGATGTTGCAGTTCTGCTCCAGCTCGTGGGAGTAGTTCTTCACTGGAAGCACACAGATATGACCAGAGTAGTACTTCCCTCTTGGACCTGTAGCAGACCATTAATGTAAATTACTTGTCAAATGCATTTTAGATCACTGAGGTAGGATATGCTACTAGCTTGCAAGCTGTGGAATGCCATCTTTCTACAACACTCCTCAAAAATCTGCAAGGATCTACACCCTTGCTGAACATGAGCTACTACCTACAGGAGCATCTTGAGACATGATCAACTACTGAAGTTGTTATGTTATGGTGCCATAAAATGAAACGTGTTTTTCACCCTACTATGTGTTATTTTATACTAGAAGCAGCAAAATATCCATTCTACAACAGCGGAAAAAAATATATAATAAAAAATATTTAATTTATTAGCATTTCTGCTAACTTTGAAAACTGTCAGCAGAAGAATTAGCTTTCACTAACTGTAAATCCACTAACATTTTCACAGGTAAAATGAATAAAGTTTAACGATGAAAAACATTAATAAAAGTTAAAATCATACAGTACATATTTGTTCTTGTCTATTGTGAGTATGTCTGCAACAGTCTACATGCCATGCTGTTGACTGACTACTTAAAAACACATGATGCGAGTGGTCGATAATTTTTCGGATTTAAGATAGTTCAGCTAAGCAAGGTACGTTAATTGGGGCGGTGGGCTGAGCTACAGATCACTGCTGCGCTTTCTCTGCGTTTGCGGATTCCGTTGTCTTCGTGTTTCTTGCCCATGGTCAACCTTGTCGCCCAAACTAAGTCATACGCGGCTTAAATTGCCTACAAGGAGTGTTCGCAGCTACACATACTGTACAGTTTTTAGTTAAGACATTTTGAAAATACAAAATAAAATATAAACAGAATTTTTAAGCTATGGCACACATATTTATGCAGGTATGCCATTGTAAGGAAAGACTGAAATTAGCCTGGGCCAGACTGCCATGTTTTCAGCTAGGTAGCTATCTGGCCCAGGCTAATTTCAGTGTCATCAGAGTTTCATGCCTGCTGTGTACTATGCATTTCATATTTGCCTTACCCAAGATGAATAAGACCTCTGCATTCCATTTGGAAATATGGATTCTTATTCAAATGACTGTGAACAATTGACCAAAGTGTCATGCAACCAGTTTGACTGAGACTGACTGAGGCCTTTCTCACAGAAAGTCCAGGATCCAGTTAACAAGGGAGGTGTTCAGCCCCAACCCTTTCAATTTAGTAGACGGTTTCTGAGGAATTACAGTATTAAATGCTGAACTGAAATTGTTGAACAGCACCCTTCCATCCATCCATCCATCCATTTCCCAAACCGCTTATCCTACTGGGTCGCGGGAGGTCTGGAGCCTATCCCGGAAGCAATGGGCACGAGGCAGGGAACAACCCAGGACGGGGGGCCAGCCCATCACAGGGCACACTCACACACCATTCACTCACACATGCACACCTATGGGCAATTCAGCAACTCCAATTAGCCTCAGCATGTTTATGGACTGTGGGGGGAAACCGGAGTACCCGGAGGAAACCCCACGACGACATGGGGAGAACATGCAAACCCCACACACATGTAACCCAGGCGGAGACTCGAACCTGGGTCCCAGAGGTGTGAGGCAACAGTGCTAACCACTGCACCACCATGCCGCCCCGCGGCTAGAAATTAAACATTAAAAACTTTAAAGAATGGTAATATAACTTGACCATAGTTTTTAGTTACATAAATATTTTAAGACGTAACATGAAAGTTTTTCAAAGTAAGATGTACAGATGTTTTAAGACGTAGCATGAAAGTTTTTCAAAGTAAGATGTACAGATGTTTTAAGATGTAAGATGTTTGGGGTGTTTTACAAAAACATTTTGTTATGTGTTTGCAGCCCAAACGTATTTTTAAAAGGTACGAAGTTTTATGCATTCATTTTGTGAATTAGTTTTGAAATCTAATATGAAAATGGCTTTTAATTTACAAAAGCAAAGTTGTAAAAATTTTGTAGGCTTTTTATCAAAGGAGATTTTGTTAATGTAACATGAAGTTTTTTTTTATTTTCAAAGTTGCACAAGTGTTTTAAAATGTATGATTTATACGTGTGTTGTATTTTTCAAGCTTGTACAAAAATGTTTATGTACATTTATCAAATGAGTTTTTAAAATGTACCATGACCGGGTGTTTTATTATTCAAAATAAAAGTTGTACATGTTTTGTTATATGTATGCAGCACGGTTGTGTTTTTAAAATGTACTAATTTTGTGGGGTGGTGGGAATAAAGCGTATTTAAAAGGGTACCTCTCATGGAATCTACCAATCTTAACCAGCTGACGAACCCTGAGCCACACGGGGACTGGAGGTTTTAACCGTGAGACTCGACACCTAGGCATTAGATCCCTATGTCAGCAATGGTCCCCATGCATGTACACAATGTAGGGTCAGGTCCAGAGAAAGCTGTAACTACGAGTGCACCTGGTTAACAGCATTTAATTTATAACAGTAGGAGCTAGTAAACTGCATTTAGCAGTCGCATTAAAACACGTTAAAGACTTTAAAGAATAAAGCCTTAGTTATTTTTTAATAAAGATGGCTTTTCTGTAAAAAGGTGACCCCCGAGGCCTATGCTTACAGCATCCGGGTGCCTGATTTGAGATGCTTACTGAGGACGCCATGTTAACACCGGTAACTGAGCTGCACCATGTGTCATACTTAATGAAACTTAGTCCTAATTAAACAGAACCAGTCGTCATCCACTTTGCAGTGAGATTTCTGAGCGAAAAGTGAGCGAAGTTTCGTTTTCTTACTTTACCACCTATCGGTTAGTAAGGGAAATGGAGGCAGTAATATGTCTGTAGTATGTTACTGAAAAACGTATTTATTAAAATAACTAAGACTTTATTCTGTCAAAGTTTTTAAAAATGTGTTTTGATGCATGTCACTAAATGCTCCTTAATAGTACCTAACCGGGGGTGCTCCCCCAGAGACAGTTGCTAGTCCATTTATTCTTTTAAAGACTACTGATTCCAATTTGGTGCCATATGCTTTTATCTTGTAGGCCGTAGGATAGCTCCATTTCTACCAGCTATAGGCCATGGTACGTCTGGGCTATTATGCTTAAATTCTTTATTAATTAGCGTTGGCTATGTGCTTTATAACACATTTCATACTTCTTTTACACGCGTTTACTTATTGTATACACACTTTAAAGTTCAGAAAACCACTTGCCTCAGCTGTTTTCAATAAAAGACAGTGGTGTGTGGGTATCGTGGCTGCACACACAAGCGCGACATGGAGAGAGCGAGCGAGTTATTTTAACAAGGATCGCCTCTTGTTATTCCTTGATTCTTGTTGTCGAAATGCTTAAGACGTTTTATTTTAAATAACACAGTACCCGAAAAAGAGTCGTGGGCGCGCTGCGGTGGGACACGTGCACTCATAGTTACAGTTTTCTCTTTTAACCCATATCTGTACTTGTGCGCAGTCATATATGAAAAACAAAACTTCAAACAGGATTTACTGGGAGACAAAATGTCCAACTTGATGTGTGGCCCAAGTTATTAGAGATGACCCTCAAAAGTGCGGCCCCATACGCTGATGTAATGCAAATGCTTGCGTGAGGGAAAAACACATACACTGTCAAAACTACTGCCAAGCGTTTTTTATTGGACGACAGATCCTCCGCCTCCTCTCATTCTTTGCTCCAACTTTATCATTTTCTCCCAGAGTCTCATTCTCTCAGAGTTTCTCTCAGACTCGCGCAGTACCGCACCAGACACACAGCATCGCTCTCTCCGAGTCCTTTGCTGATTCTCCAAAGCCCGGGGACCTTACCACAGTACCGCACAGCATACGCTCAAGCTCCATCAGGTAACCCACCCCGCTCAGCCCCGGCGGCGCCCCGACAAAACCCCACACTCTCCTCAATATAAAATTATAATTTTTAAAATAATAACATTCAAATAATACACACTCATAAGCACTCTCCTCAATATAAAATTATAATTTTAAAAATAATAAATAAAATAATTAAATAATTCAAAATAATAATTAATAAATCGCCCCGCCCCGCCCCCATGACCTTTATAACCTTTAGGTCATAAATCATTTTTGAAAGAAGCGGCATTCCATCTCTCTCTCATCCTAATCAATACAGACAATCCTTGGCTGGAGTAGAGCTGACCATTGGGATCATTGCAAAAAGTACTTTGTGCCTCTAGAAAGGTATGCTGCTCTCTCACTTAAAAATAAAATATACAGATGATATAGCAGTAGGGGTGCAACGGATCGCGGTTGATCCGTGATCCGTACGGATTACGACCCACGGATCGGAACGCACGTGATCCGCGGATTAACTCGTTTTTTAAACTTTTAGATAAATAAAAAAAAAATAACCGCAGATAAAACAGTGTTTTCTGCTGATATTGCTTAAATAATAAATAATTAATTACACAGAAGTCGTGTTTACGTCAGCGGAACATGTGACTCAGTCAACAACGATGGCTAGCGGCGGAACAGAGGAACTCGAAAAGCCTCCCGCGTCATTCAAATCTTTTGTATGGGAGCATTTTGGCTTTCCTGTAAAATATAATGATGACGGAAGAAGGGTGGTGGACAAAACAGTTACAGTGTGTAGACACTGTGGCACGAGAAAGCCGTATGAAAGTGGCAATACATCGAGTATGGCCACGCATCTGAAGCGACATCACCCCGGTGTGCAGACAGGATGCAAACCGAAGCAACCACAGCAACAGCTGCTCACCGCTGCATTTAAGCAGCACTTTGCACCAGAATCAGAGCGGGCTAAAGCTATTACCAAATCTATCGGGATGTTTATCACGGCAGACATGAGGCCATACTCTGTTGTTGAAAACAAGGGTTTTAAAAACCTCCTAAAAGTGCTTGAGCCACGGTACGAAATACCCTCGCGCACACATTTCAGCATGAAGGTCATGCCTGAACTTTACAAACAGGAAAAAAGCGAAATCGTCGCTGACTTATCAGATGCATCCTCTATTTCGATCACCACAGACGGGTGGACATCAAGGGCTACCGAAAGCTACGTGACTGTGACTGCCCATTATATAACAGTGGGATGGGAGATGCAAAGTCCGGTGCTACAGACACGCCCCCTCTATGAGACTCACACAAGCACAAATCTAGCGCAAATCCTGATAGAAGCAGTAGCTGAGTGGAAGTTAAAGAGACACAATGCATGTAGCAATATCCCAGTCACCACAGATAATGCCAGAAACCAAGTAAATGCAGTGACAGAAGCTGGACTAGGGCCACAGATATCTTGCTTTGCACATGTGATAAATTTAGCATGCCAAAGAGGAATCTCAGTTAACCAGATGGATCGCCTTCTTGGGAGGATTAGGAAGGTGGTTTCTTTTTTCCACAGAAGTACAACAGCAGCTCATGTCCTTAAAACAAAGCAAGAAATGCTACAGCTACCAGCCCACAAGCTCATACACGACGTCACTACAAGATGGAATTCCACATATGACATGTTGGAGCGCTATCTTGAGCAGCAGGCAGCAGTATACTCTGCACTGACAGAATAGACACTGAAAAAAAATATCAGAGACATTGTCACCTTGTCTGATGATGATGTGAAAGTAGCAGAGGAGGTCCTTCAGCTCCTCAAACCTCTCAAAACAGTCACAACCCTATTGAGTACTGAAAATGCACCATCTGTGTCCATGATCCTACCTCTGAAAACCAGAATTATACAATCCATGTGTGCAAATGAGGAAGACACCAGCATTACCAGAGATGTTAAGGCTGCCATAAGAGGGGAGCTGATTTCCAGATACACCAACCCCCCTGAAATACAAGATTATCTTCACAGATCTACTGCACTTGATCCAAGGTTCAAGTCCCTGACTCACATAGAACCAGCCCTACGCGAGAAGACATACACTGATCTCACAACTGAGATTGTGGCTACTGAAGAGGTAAAAAATAATACAGTTATTCATATTATTTAATATTAATATAATTAAGTTATAAAATATTTTAACTATTATTTATGTGAATATTTGATCTTAATTTTGAAAATTACCAGCATATGTTATTGATTGCCTATGAAATATATAACAAGAAATATAGTTAAATAACTCAGTAATTTTTTCTGCAGGGTCAAGCCACAGAGCCAACACCCTCTGAAGAAGACACAGGGCCAAATGCATCTCCTCCACAAAAGAAGTCTGCCATAGAAGAGCTTTTTGGGGGTACATTTGTGAAAGAGTCAGACACAGAGAAAACTTTTTACAACACAATCAAAGAGGAGGTAGCATCATACAGGGCAGCAAGCAGTTTGCCAGTGGATGGTGGTAATCCGCTGGCGTGGTGGAAACACAATGAGTGTAAATACCCTCACATTGCAAAAATGGAAAGACACTACCTTGCTGTGCCTGGCACTTCAGTTCCTAGTGAGAGGGTATTCTCCACAGCAGGTGACATAGTGACAGCTAAGAGGTCTACTCTCTCCCCAGAGAATATAGACATCCTCATCTTTTTGAAAAAAAATTTGTCATTATAAGGTTTGGCCTGTTTTCAGTTCTCAGGTTGTTTTTCAATTGTTGCATTGAAGTATTCAAGTATTGAGAATTTTATTTAAAAATTGTATTTATTCAGCTTTTTCAGTTATTTCTTGGCTTTATTTTTGTAATTTATTTTAGTTATTTTTGATAAAACCAAAAGTTCCTTGCCATACTGTTCTTGTAATAAATGAGAAGCAAATTACATTTGACTCCTCCCCTTTTTGCTGATCCGAAAATTGATCCGATCCGTGACTCAAAATCCGTGATATGATCCGAACCGTTAGTTTTGTGATCCGTTGCACCACTATATAGCAGTTGCTTTGCATCAAGGTAGCTTGTAACCCATGGAGGTGGCCATAATGACACTCGTCAGCCTTCTGACACCCTGCAGAAATGTCATAAAGCTTATTGACTGCTTTGTTGGGGTCAATGAGTATATCCTGGTTTTGGAAAGGCCGGACCCATGCCTGGATGTCCATGAATTTTGCAATACCAAAGGAGGATTCCTCACTGAAGAAGTTGCAAAGCATGTGCTGGTGCAAGTTCTCCACGCTTTGCGTCACTGCCAGGACTCTAATGTCGTGCATCAAGACCAGAAGCCGGAGAACATCCTAATTAATACAGACACTCTAAAGGTCACACTGATCACTGCCAGGACTCTAATGACACAAAAAAAGATGGCATGAACATGGCAGTGTTCTGTGATGCCAGGCATCTTAAATAATGCTGAGCTGTGCCTCAATAAAGATATAATTATGCAGATGCCCCCCAACGGCACCTCCCGCCTCCCCTCAAAGGTCAAGTTAATTTTATTTCTATATAGCGCCAGATCACAACATAAGTCATTTAAGGTTACCTTTCGTATAGAACAGGTCTATACATTGTCCTTTTATTAAACAAACTAAATAGCCTTCTGTTATTTATCTTATTTACAAAACAGCTTTTCCCAAAAAAGCTACAAATGACGTGGTAAACATCGAAACATAATGTTTGAGAATGTTATCTTAGTGATGAAAGTGGATTTTAAAAAGTCTATACATTTCACACTCAGAACAAGTGAACAAACCAGTGTTTGTAAAAAATAAAAACTGTTCATGTGTAAGATTCTTTAGCATATTAAAATTATTCAGTTCTATCCATGAAAAAAAGTTAATCAATATAGAACTGCACATGACTTCTAAGTTAACTTTTAACAATGTGTTCATTTCTGATACAATTTCATTTGCTCTCAATGTACATGCACATAACAACAACAACAAAAAGAAGACTACAAAAAGACACCTATGGCATATATACCCAACTGAATGGACGATTTTGTGAGTTATACACCTTCGTTTCCAGGATATACCACATGTGCGTTTGCGCACATGCATGTGTTTTGGTAAAAAAATGAAATAATCCAAAGCACAGTATGTAAAGACACAGAAGTGGGCCATAGTGCAGTGATGCAGCTGTTACAGGTCCCAGGATCACGCACAGATGAAAATGTACGTACTATGCTATTTCTTGCCAGACCCCTGGTAGCGCTTTTGCTCACACAACTGCGCCACATTGGCCCTGATGGTGTTCACAGTTGAAACCCTTAGTACAGCTTCAAGATGAGCATCACTAAGCCTGGACCTGAACTTGCATTTGTTAAAGTTCATAGCTGAGAAAAGCTTCTCACACAGATATGTGCTTCCAAAAAGGCACATTAACCGACTGAACACTTTGGACAGCTCTGGGAAGCGTGGAGGTAATTCTCTCAAAAACTGTGCAGTCTTGTCTGCATTTCCCTGTGCCTCTCTGAATTTAGTTTTTAGCTCACTGTTGCACTGCAAGTCAATAAGTTCCATTTGCAACAAATTTGGGACACTCTCCACATCAGCTGAGAAGGGGTCTGCAAACAGCTGGAAAGTGTCACGGTGTGCCTTGAAGTCTGCAAAACGCTTATCAAATTCCTGAAGTAGGTTTTCAACAGCAGATGCATATTCATCACCATTGAATGCTATGCCCTCCTCCACAAGAGATCTGCATGTTGTGTAATGACTGAGGCTTTTTGCAGAAAGCTGAGTTTTCCACAATCTTAATTTTGTGGAGAAGGCTTTCACACTTTCATACGCTGCTGTGATAAGCTGACCAGGGCCATGGAGCTTCAGGTTAAGGATGTTCAGTTCCTGTGTAATGTCCACTAGGAATGCAAGGTCCATGACCCATTTAGGATCATCAAATTCAGGAACATCCATTCTGCAATTTTCCATGAATCTCTTCACCTCTGTTCTTAGCTCAAAAAATCTCTTCAAGACATTTCCCCTGCTGAGCCAGCGCACCTCAGTGAAGTAAAGTACATCGCCATATGTTGCCTCAATTTCTTCTAAAAAGGCATGAAACTGGCGGTGCTGTAAACTCCTTGACCTGATGTAATTGATGCATTTTAGGACAACAGACATGACATGTTCATATTTCAAGCATTTGCTGCACAGTGCCTGTTGGTGTATAATGCTGTGCAGAACAACCGCCGGATCTGCATGTTCCTCTTCTAACTTTCTTTGCACCAGCGCCACCAGTCCATTTTTTACCTGCCATAGACGGGGCGCCATCGGTAGTAATGCCTACTAGTCTGTTCCAAGGTAAACCAGCGCGTTCAATCGCGTCGCCCAACTGCTGAAATATATCTTTGGCTGTTGTCCGGCCGTGCATTGGACACAAACTCAGCAATTCTTCTGTCACCTCAAACTTTTCATTAATACCCCTGACGAAAATAGCTAGCTGAGCATTGTCAGTTTTGTCTGTGCTTTCGTCAAGCGTCACAGAGTATGCAGTGAAAATCCCCGCTTTGCCACGTAGCTGATCATAAATGTCACTCGATAATTCAGTAATCCGCTCTGCCACTGTATTTGCCGATAAAGAGAGATTGTTGAACATGTTCTTCCTTTCTGGACATAAAATATCAGCGACCTTCAACATACAGTCCTTCATAAACTGCCCTTCAGTGAATGGCTTTCCTGCTTTAGCGATCATCTCACTCACCACATAACTCGCTTCAACTGCAGCATCAGCATCCTTTTTGGCTTTGTAGAAAAGAGTTTGCTGTCTCTGCAACTGGGGGGCTCGTTTTTTTCTTTCGTCTTCCTGGTACTTCTCATACTGGTCTCCATGTTTAGTAGAGTAATGACGCTTGAGATTGTATTCCTTTAGAACGGCAACTTTTTCTTTGCATATCAGACAGGTGGCATTTCCACTAAACTCCACAAAAAACTTTCCTGAAACTGTCTGTGTTCATCATCCACTTTCCTTTTCGGTTTGGAATAAGACATTTTCGTTCACAGCCAAACAAAAATAAACTGCTAAAGCCCCGAAACTAGCTCTCTTCTTAGTATGTCTGCTGGCACACGTAGGTTTTTTACGCTATCACCGTATTCGTTTTTTTAACCGTGTTTTTGTTTGTGTTGTTTTTGTATATTGAGTGAGTAGTTTAAATTGCTATAAAATAACTACAAAAATGATAATTAATATTAATATTAAATATTGTTAATTAATATTTTGCGGGCCGGATTGCGTTATATTTTTAACGTAGTTGCGGGCCGGAGGGAGGGCCGTAAATGGCCCGCGAGCCGGCAGTTTGAGACCTCTGATCTAAAGAAAATCCCGCGAAACTTCAACTAATGTTCCCGTTAGGCTATAACCCCCTCTGGCGGTGCACAAAGGAATATCGTTTCTAGTATTACTTTTGAACAAAATAACCATAAAACTGACGGACAAATTGGGACAAAATTCTTGTGTGCGTCACACAGCGAGCAAAGATGCTGGAATAAATATGAGTAAAATTGACTTATTGTATACATATCCAGGACACACAATATATACAGCATATATGCAGCATAAACAAATATACAAAACAAACTCTCAACTAACTATATTACTGCAAAAAAATATTTTCAAATACGTCATTTATTTTTGCATTTTATGAACGGGGATTGCGCCCCTGGGATCTAGCCTGGGTGAGCGCGTGCATTAAAACGCGCGTCGTTCTAGAATTTACAGTCGCTTATCAATCATTTTCATCGTTCTGTGCATGGTGAGGGACTTATTTGCTCTCTTCCGACAACGAATCCTTATAACTTATACGGTATCGATTATTTTTGGTTGATTTTAGCAGATATGTCATACTATATTAGAAAAATACAGTTTTGAGCTGTACGATTAAATCGCCATTTATTAGGTAGTGCCCATTATAAGTTATGTTTTAGTGTAAAGTGTTATCCACATCAAACAGCGTAACATAAAATTCTTTTGATTTACAGATAAAATGGCCACCAAACGACCCCACTCCGATACTCTCGACGAATCTCCGTCGAAGAAAAGGAGAAAGAGTCAGGAAGCACAGACTAGCGAAGCGCAGACTGCCGAAGCGCCTCGCCGTGACACCCAAGAACTGGGTTTCAAAATGCCCCGCAAAGGTTTGAATCAACAGATGACTGTCTTTGAGAGAGAATGAGAATTATAACTAAAGAAGTTAACTTATTCTGACAGTAGCATCTAATAGGAAAACTAATGATAATGCAGATTTAACACACCAAACTATAGGATAGGTATGCAGTAATGAAATATTAATGCATGCTATTTAAAATTAATGGTGAAGTATCTACAAGTCTGTTCTCATAGAGAAAGTGCCATATGGATTCTTTTCTTCAAGTGTACCTGTCTAATGTTGTAGAACCTTTGGAGGAGCTTTATCTGAAGGGGAAGCTCCTCGGGCAAGGTGGTTTTGGAGCTGTCTATGCCGGAAGTCGGAAGAGCGATGGCCTCCCAGTAAGTCCCCAAGTGGTGTGATCACAACATGCATAGTGATATCTGTCCAGAGATCCATCTTATCCTGTAAAGTGTGACACCATCTCAATGCACTGATTTTTTTCCTCCTTTAGGTGGCCATAAAGTATGCCAGAAAGGGTGGCATGCAGATAGAAATGGTAAGTGTCCTCAGCCATGGAGCTGGGTTTCTTTAGATGAATTTCTGCCTAAACAGTTACAGCTCTTGGTTAAGCTCAAAGCTGCAGGGATTTTAGGAACTGTAGCAGTTTGGATTGAAAACTGGTTAACTGGCATGAAGCAGTGAGTAATAATTAGAGGCACAATGTCACAGTGGGCCTGCATTCACAGTGGGGTACCGCAGGGTTCAATTTTAGGACCACTATTGTTCCTAATTTACATCAATGATATTGACAGCAATATATACAGTAAACTGATTAAATTTGCAGACGACACCAAGGTGGGTGATGTAGCAGGTACTGATCTAGCAGTAGAGAGGCTACAACGTGATCTGGATTTAATTAGCGACTGGGCTGATACCTGGCAGATGAAATTTAACTTGAATCTGTTTAGCCTAGAGCAAAGGAGACTAAGGGGGGATATGATCCAGGTGTATAAGATTCTAACAGATCTGGATGCTGTTCAGCCAAATGGCTATTTCAATATTAATTTAAATACTAGAACTCGTGGCCATAGGTGGAAATTGGTGGGAGAACATTTTAAACTGAATTTGAGAAAGCACTTCTTTACTCAGCGTGTAGTTAAAGTATGGAATAGTCTTCCTGCTAGTGTAGCGCAAGCTAAAACCCTGTGTTCCTTTAAATCAGAGCTAGATAAGATTTTAACAACTCTGACCTATTAGTTAACTTCTCCCCAAACAAGCTTGATGGGCCAGATGGCTTCCTCTCGTTTGTACATTTCTTATGTTCTTAACATATGTACATCCCCTTCATAGCTTGGAGTTGATGAGCCCGTCCCCATGGAGGTGGCCATAATGACCCTCGTCAGCCTTCCGGCACCCTGCAAAAATATCATTAAGCTCATTGACTGGTTTGTTGGGGTCAATGACTATATCCTAGTTTTGGAAAGGCCGGACCCATGCCTGGATCTCCATGAATTTTGCCACACCAAAGGAGGATTCCTCACGGAAGAAGTGGCAAAGCATGTGCTGCTACAGGTTCTCCGCGCTTTGCGTCACTGCCAGGACTCTAACGTCCTACATCGCGACCTGAAGCCGGAGAACCTCCTAATTAATACAGACAGTTTAGAAGTCAAACTGATCGACTTTGGATGTGGAGATGTATGGATGGACGATGCCTACAGGGAATTTGCAGGTCAGTAAGAAAGGTTAATTAATAGCCTGTCATTCTGGATTAGTAGCAGGTAGTGTTTAACCCAGTGTTCAACAAAACTAGATTTGTGATTAAACTCCCTGTAGGGAAGTTGGATTTGTATTCTTGGGTCCTAATCTGGCTTGCTTCAGTAAAAATACCCAGCTGTACGAAAAGGTTTGTGAAATTTTCACCTTGTTGTTTCAGGGACAAATGCCTACGCTCCCCCAGAGTGGTTCCGGAAACGGAAATACAGAGCTGGCCCCGCCACGGTCTGGTCAGTGGGGGTCACGCTCTTTGAGCTGGTGTGCGGCTACCTCCCCTTCCGCAGGAAGAGGGCACTCGTTTCTGGCCACTTAAAATTCCCAACATGGGTCTCTCCAAGTGAGCAACTTACATTTTGCTCTTTGATTCGTGTTCCACGAGAGGAAATATTATTTTCCGACTAACTGTGCAACTCTCCCAATCTGTTCCTTGACAGACTGCCGGAATCTAATTGAACGGTGCCTTACGCTGAAAGTGGCAGATAGGCTGACGATGGAGGACATTGAGCTCCATCCCTGGTTGAAGTAGAGCTGACAGTGGGCTCATTGCAAAAATTACTCCTTGCCTCTAGAAAGGTATGCTGCTCTCTCACTTAATAATAAAAGATACAGATGATATAGCAGTTGCTTTGCATCAAGGTAGCTTGTAACCCTTGGGGATGGTTTATAAAGCAACCATTGTTGTACTTTACTTTAGAAACTTAACATGTCACCATTTGAGGCAAGGGAGAGGAAGTCACTGCTGAGTCTTGGGACAGGTAAGAGAAAACCGTCCTTGTGTCTCATTCATGTGCTCACCACAAAGGTCTTCATGATTTCTTTTGCTCTTGGAACCAGTGAACAATTCTATTTCCAACAACTATGGACAAAAATGCTCTGTGACTGAATGTTTTGCATAGGTTCCAATTCCTATTGTTTCCTAAACTGCATTCTTTTCTGTACATTCATGCTTTCTTTTGCAGAAGATTGATGTGATGTGAGCATTAAGATGGGAGGTGCAGACACAGCGCCAGCGAGACACAGAAAAGATGGCATGAACATGGCAGTGTTCTGTGACGCCAGGCATCTTAAATAATGCTGAGCTGTGCCTCAATAAAGATTCAATTATGCAGATGCTCTTTATATGTGTTTTTCATCTCTTTTGGTGTCTCTAACCATGGTTGCCTGAATATCCAAGCCATGTTATGATGATCTGACCTGAATTAAGACAAGGGCAGAGCAAATGGGGAATCCAGACATCTTGGGGTGATGCATGCTGGGTACTTTATCTAGGATTGTATTTAATGATTGACTAAGAGTCAGAGTCTGGCATGTTTTATTAATTACAACTTTACTGAGCAGCACTACAACAGATACACTGATTTGCACAATAGTGTGGCTTTGTGTCTACCTCAGACCCAAATTTATACTTGCTGCAAACACTTTCTCTCAGTCACTCAGGCTTGTCCTGCATGTCTTAAGGGTTGTTTAAGGTAAAATTAATGCTACTGTAATTCTCATTTGGGCAGTATATGTCATCAAAATGTTTCTCAGCATAGTGTAGCATATTTGCTGCTCGGTTTTGAGCAGTAGGATGTTGCAGTTCTGCTCCAGCTCGTGGGAGTAGTTCTTCACTGGAAGCACACAGATATGACCAGAGTAGTACTTCCCTCTTGGACCTGTGGCAGACCATTAATGTAATTTGTCAAATGCATTTTAGATCACTGAGGTAGGATATGCTACTAGCTTGCAAGCTGTGGAATGCCATCTTTCTACAACACTCCTCAAAAATCTGCAAGGATCTACACCCTTGCTGAACATGAGCTACTACCTACAGGAGCAACTTGACACATGATCATGTACAACTACTGAAGGTTATGTTATGGTGCCATAATATGAAACGTGTTTTTCATCCTACTGTGTGTTATTTTATACTAGAAGCAGCAAAATATCTATTCTACAACAGCTGAAAAAAATATATAATAAAAAATATTTTATTAATTTGTTATAATCATGTCAGCAGAGCTCACTTTTTTTAGTGGATTAGCATTTCTGCTAACTTTGAAAACTGTCGGCAGAACAATTAGCTTTCACTAACTGTAAATCCACTAACATTTTCACAGGTAAAATGAATAAATTTTAACGGTCAAAAACATTAATAAAAGTTAAAATCATACAGTACATATTTGTTCCTGTCTATTGTGAGTATGTCTGCAACAGTCTACATGCCATGCTGTTGACTGAGTACTTAAAAACACATGATGCAAGTGGTCGATAATTTTTCGGATTTAAGATAATCCAGCTAAGCAAGGTACGTTAATTGGGGCGGTGGGCTGAGCTACAGATCACTGCTGCGCTTTCTCTGCGTTTGCGGATTCCGTTGTCTTCGTGTTTCTTGCCCATGGTCAACCTTGTCGCCCAAACTAAGTCATACGCGGCTTAATTTGCCTACAAGGAGTGTTCGCAGCTACACATACTGTACAGTTTTTAGTTAAGACATTTTGAAAATACAAAATAAAATATAAACAGAATTTTTAAGCTATGGCACACATATTTATGCAGGTATGCCATTGTAAGGAAAGACTGAAATTAGCCTGGGCCAGACTGCCATGTTTTCAGCTAGGTAGCTATCTGGCCCAGGCTAATTTCAGTGTCATCAGAGTTTCATGCCTGCTGTGTACTATGCATTTCATATTTGCCTTACCCAAGATGAATAAGACCTCTGCATTCCATTTGGAAATATGGCTTCTTATTCAAATGACTGTGAACAATTGACCAAAGTGTCATGCAACCAGTTTACTGTTACAAATGAAAAATCATATTATGTCCAGGTAATTCCAACATTTTCAATACAGGAAGACTTTCTTATACGAAATAAATATATGTTCTATAGCTCAAACCATTTATTCATACGTTATTTTGTATTTCCAAAATGTCTTGTAAAAACTGCATCATGCACAAACATTCCCTTCTAGTGGTGCTGTAAATAAGAAGCTAACTTAAGCCGCGTGTGACTTTGCCGTTAGTTTGGGCGACAGGTTTGACCATGGCCAAGAAGCAGGAAGACAACGGAATCCGCAAACGCACTGAAAAAGTGCAACAGTGATCCATAGCTCCGCCCACAGCCCCAATTAACATATATTTGCATGTAGTGAACTTGAAAATAAAAAGGCAAAGTAGGAAATGAAAATTCTAATTGGAAAATGAAAAGTCAAAAATTGAATAAAATTTTTTATTTTTCAAATCTGCCTCATATATGAATGGAAAATTAAAATGCAAATGGTGCTATTTCATTTTCATTTTGCAGGATTATTGTGCTGAGACTTTGGAAACTAAATGGCAAAGTGGAGATTATACTTTCTTTTTTATCATTTTCATTTTATTTTCTGCAGAAAATACCTCCCATACCCAAGCAGCTTCACTGAGGGCAAAATATCAGCACGGGAAATTTGCAAGACAGGGCTTCTCTGACAAAAGGGTCATTGTTCAAAAGAAAATTAAATCAGCTTTTGTTAACTGTAAAATACAAACACCAAAGAGATTATACTGGAATCATTCGGGACCATATATTGAGGAGGTGCAGTAGAATGGCATTTGCCTAGGCAGAGATTTTAGCATGATTGTGCATTAAGAATTTTGATGACTTGTGGTATGAAAGTGTTACACAGTCTGGAAGAACCAGCACACATGCTTCAATACCATTAAGCAGAAGGCAAGAGAGAGAAAAGTCCATGTAGTGGGTGGAACTGGTCTTCCACAATATTTGTGGTTCTGCAAAGGCAGCGATTGAGGAAGATGTCCCTCTGAAAAAGCATGGACACCCCAATGACTTTCTCAGCTGCCCTCATTATCCGTTGCAGTGTGTTGCAGTCTGAAACCTTGCAGTTCCTGTACCAGACGGTTATGCAGATGGACAGCAGACTTTCAATAGTTCCCCAATACAAAGTGGTGAGGATTGGAGAGGGGAACCACAATCTCTTCAGTTTCTTTAAAGTGTAGATGCTGCCACAATCTCTTGGCAAAGGAGGCTGAATTGAGGGACCAAGTAAGGTTGTCTGTGATGTGGACACCCTGGAACTTGGTGCTTTTGACCCTCTCTACAGCAGTGCCATCAATAGTGAAAAGTGGGTATACAGTGTTTGTTTTCCTGAAGTCTATTATCATTTATTTTGTCTTATCAACATTAAGAGAAAGATTATTACACTTACACTAGGCAACAAGTCTTGCCATCTCTTCCATGTATGGTGAAGCGTCATTGTTGTCAATGTGACCCGCCACTGTCGTGTCATATGCAAATTTTATGGTATGATTGGAGCTTAAGTTTGCTGAGCATTCATGAGTGAGTATTGTAAAGAGCAGAGGGCTAAGGACTAAGGACTCAGCCCCGTGTCATTCCTGTGCTCGGTGTGATGGGGCCAGAGGTGTAGGTACTAATGCAGACTGACTGAGGCCTTTCTCACAGAAAGTCCAGGATCCAGTTAACAAGGGAGGTGTTCAGCCCCAACCTTTTCAATTTAGTAGACGGTTTCTGAGGAATTACAGTATTAAATGCTGAACTGAAATTGATGAACAGCATCCTTCCGTAAGAGTCTATTGTCTAGGTGGGTCAATGACAGGTGAAGTGCAATGGAAATGGCGTTGTTGATGGATAGGTTTGGGCGATAGGCAAACTGGAGAGGGTCCAAAGAGCTAGGAAAGGCAGCTTTGATGTGGCCCATGATGAGTATCTCATAGCACTCCATGATGACTGATATGAGTGCCAAAGGTGGTAATCATTTAGACAGGACACAGGTGATTTCTTGGGGACAGCTATTATTGTGGTGGTTTAAGGCATGCTGGGACAACTGCCTAACTCAGGGAGGTGTTAAACATATCGGTGAGGACGTCAGCCAGCTGATCTGCACAGACTTTAAGTAACCAGCCAGGTACTGTAGGGTTAGGGTTAGCAAACTGAGGCTAGGGTTAGGGTCAGAAAAAGTATGGGATTTTCAGGCATCAGTATGTGTTTTACGACAGAACTGCTGCGACATACTGTATGCTGTCAGGACTTGAAGCTTTGAGAGGGTTGACTCTGGATAGTGTTTCCCCTAACCATTATATTAGGGGGGTGCCCCGCCCCCCAATGGCACCTCCCACCACCCCTCAAAGGACAAGCTAATTTTATTTCTATGTAGCGCCAGATCACAACAGAAGTCATTTAAGGTTACCTTTCGTATAGAACAGGTCTATACATTGTCCTTTTATTAAACAAACTAAATAGCCTTCTGTTATTTATCTTATTTTCACAACAGCTTGTCATTACTGTCTCTACATGGTCGGCGTATAGAATCCTCCTCTGCTCTCTGCATCGCGCATGGCAGAGATAAGCCCCGGTGCACGTGCACAGACACATGCGCGCAAACACAGGTGAGCTCACTTCCACCAGCAGGCAGAGAGCGCGTGTCGGAAAATATGTCGCGTCAACCACCTGAAAAGCAGACAAAAATGAACAGGGTAATAAACAGGTTTCACAATGGGATTTTCTGCTTTAAACTATAACCTTTTTAAGCTACCAGCTATCACTTTTAAAGCCTAACAGTAGGGCTGAATGATTTATCAATTTAAAATCGAAATTGCGACTTAGGACATACAATACATTATACAGCATGGTTTAAAACTGTTGTAAGAATAGTTTTCCAAATTCACGCCATGCTTCTGCTGTGACAGTCATGCGCACCAATGAATAGTGGCCCGACATAATGGAGTATATGGCCACAAATAGCAAACACTTGAAACCCACCTCCTTTTAACCACCAGCAGTGACATACTTCAGCGTATCGTACGTTTTGGTTTTGTTAATGGGCAACTGCATTAGCATAAGCCAGCAGAACAACAATGAATGCGTGCTAATTCATGCAGCCGCTTACAGTGCTGGCTTAAAGCAATGCATTCACACCTAACCACAATTTGGCAAGACCAGTTCACCATAACATGGACTGTGGGGGGAAATGTAGAATTCGGAATAAGCCCCATTCAGGGACAAGTCTAGAAGAGGGATACTGGTTGTGTAATCTCACCCCCCCAAAATACGTTTGGACATTAATTCTCACCCTGGCAACCTTACAACGCCGGTCATTGGATCTAACAGCTATCGGCATCTGCACGTTTAGAAGAGCGGATTTTGTTCAGGAAGCAAAGAAACGACTTGACTACAGACCACATCTTTGTTCAAAGCATATACAATCTCAATTATAGGTGTATACATATGTCAATTGGGTTATTGTCCTTTTTTTCTTTGGCAAAATTATATGCTTAAAGGCGGCACTGCCGCGTATAATGGATTCCAAACCTGAACTGCCAAAATAGTCACCTTGAATATTTTGCTAATTTACTGTGTTATGCAGTCAAGTGAAGAGCAGTGACTTATTTTAAAGATTAAAGGCATAATCGCTTCTCTCAAAAAAGCTACAAATGAAGTGGGAAACATCGAAAAGTAATGTTTGAGAATGTTATCTTAGCGATGTAAGTGGATTTTAAGAAGTCTATACATTTCACACTCAGAAAAAGTGAAGAACACACCAGTTCTGCATTGAGCAGAAATATAACATACAGATATTTTATGGGTTCCACTGAAATAAAGATAGCTGATTACGAGAAAGATCTCGGTGTGTATGTTGATGCTTCCATGTCCCACTCTGGCCAGCGTGGGGAAGCAATAAAAAAGGGCAATAGGATGTTAGGTTACATCTCTAGGTGTGTGGAGTTTAAATCAAGGGAGGTGATGCTCCCATTATACAAATCCTTGGTAAGACCCCACCTAGAATATTGTGTGCAGGTTTGGTCACCATACCTTAAGAAGGACGTTGTTGCCTTGGAAAAGGTGCAATGTATGGCTACGAGAGTGATTCCTAGTCATAGAGGAAGGTGTTGTGAGGAGAGGTTAGCTGAGCTGAATCTGTTTAGCCTCGAGCAAAGGAGACTAAGGGGAGATGTGATCCAGGTATATAAGATTCTAACAGGTCTGGATGCTGTTCAGCCAAATGTCTATTTCAATATTAATTTAAATACTAGAGCATGTGGCCATAGGTGGAAATTGGTGGGAGAACATTTTAAACTGAATTTGAGAAAGCACTTCTTTACTCAGCATGCAGTTAGAGTATGGAATAGTCTTCCTGCTAGTGTAGCGCAAGCTAAAACCCTGGGTTCCTTTAAATCAGAGCTAGATAAGATTTTACCAACTCTGACCTATTAGTTAACTTCTCCCCAAACAAGCTTGATGGGCCAAATGGCCCCCTCTCGTTTGTACATTTCTTATGTTCTTAACATATGTACATCCCCTTCATAGCTTGGAGTTGACGAGCCCGTCCCAATGGAGGTGGCCATAATGACCCTCGTCAACTTTCCGACACCCTGCAAGAACGTGATTAAGCTCATCGACTGGTTTGTTGGAACCAATGAATATATCATGGTTTTGGAAAGGCCGGACCCATGCCTGGACCTTCACGAGTTCTGCAATACCAAAGGAGGATTCCTAACTGAGGAAGATGCTAAGCATGTGCTGGTGCAGGTTCTCCGTGCTTTGCGTCACTGTCAGGAGGCTAACGTCCTGCATCGTGACCTGAAGCCGGAGAACCTGTTAATCAAAACAGACACTCTGGACGTCATACTCATTGATTTTGGATGTGGAGACGTCTGGATGGATGACTCCTACAGGGAATTTGCAGGTCAGCAAGAGAGGCTAATTAAAAACCTGTCATTCTGGATTAGTAGCAGGTAGTGTTTAACCCAGTGTTCAACAAAACTAGACTTGTGATTAAACTCCCTGTAGGGAAGTTGCATTTGTATTCTTGGGTCCTAATCTGGCTTGCTTCAGGAAAAATACCCAGCTGTACGAAAAGGTTTGTGAGATTTTCACCTTGTTGTTTCAGGGACAAATGCCTACGCTCCCCCAGAGTGGTTCCGCAAACGGAAGTACAGAGCTGGCCCTGCCACGGTCTGGTCGGTGGGGGTCACGCTCTTTGAGATGGTGTGTGGCTACCTCCCCTTCCGCAGGAAGAGGGCACTCGTTTCTGGCCACTTAAAATTCCCAACATGGGTCTCTCCAAGTGAGCAGCTTACATTTTGCTCTTTGATTCGTGTTCCACGAGAGGAAATATTATTTTCCGACTAACTGTGCAACTCTCCCAATCTGTTCCTTGACAGACTGCCGGAATCTAATTGAACGGTGCCTTACGCTGAAAGTGGCAGATAGGCTGACGATGGAGGACATTGAGCTCCATCCCTGGTTGAAGTAGAGCTGACAGTGGGCTCATTGCAAAAATTACTCCTTGCCTCTAGAAAGGTATGCTGCTCTCTCACTTAATAATAAAAGATACAGATGATATAGCAGTTGCTTTGCATCAAGGTAGCTTGTAACCCTTGGGGATGGTTTATAAAGCAACCATTGTTGTACTTTACTTTAGAAACTTAACATGTCACCATTTGAGGCAAGGGAGAGGAAGTCACTGCTGAGTCTTGGGACAGGTAAGAGAAAACCGTCCTTGTGTCTCATTCATGTGCTCACCACAAAGGTCTTCATGATTTCTTTTGCTCTTGGAACCAGTGAACAATTCTATTTCCAACAACTATGGACAAAAATGCTCTGTGACTGAATGTTTTGCATAGGTTCCAATTCCTATTGTTTCCTAAACTGCATTCTTTTCTGTACATTCATGCTTTCTTTTGCAGAAGATTGATGTGATGTGAGCATTAAGATGGGAGGTGCAGACACAGCGCCAGCGAGACACAGAAAAGATGGCATGAACATGGCAGTGCTCTGTGACGCCAGGCATCTTAAATAATGCTGAGCTGTGCCTCAATAAAGATTCAATTATGCAGATGCTCTTTATATGTGTTTTTCATCTCTTTTGGTGTCTCTAACCATGGTTGCCTGAATATCCAAGTCATGTTATGATGATCTGACCTGAATTAAGACAAGGGCAGAGCAAATGGGGAAAACCAGACATCTTGGGGTGATGCATGCTGGGTACTTTATCTAGGATTGTATTTAATGATTGACGAGTCATGAATGAGTCTGGCATGTTTTATTAATTACAACTTTACTGAGCAGCACTACAACAGATACACTGATTTGCACAATAGTGGCTTTGTGTCTCCCTCAGACCCAAATTTATACTTGCTGCAAACACTTTCTCTCAGTCACTCATGCTTGTCCTGCATGTCTTAAGGGTTGTTTAAGGTAAAACTAATGCTACTGCAATTCTCATTTGGGCAGCATATGTCATCAAAATGTTTCTCAGCATAGTGTAGCATATTTGCTGCTCGGTTTTGAGCAGTAGGATGTTGCAGTTCTGCTCCAGCTCGTGGGAGTAGTTCTTCACTGGAAGCACACAGATATGACCAGAGTAGTACTTCCCTCTTGGACCTGTAGCAGACCATTAATGTAAATTACTTGTCAAATGCATTTTAGATCACTGAGGTAGGATATGCTACTAGCTTGCAAGCTGTGGAATGCCATCTTTCTACAACACTCCTCAAAAATCTGCAAGGATAAGAACATAAGAACATAAGAACTATAGAAACGAGAGGAGGCCATTCGGCCCATCAAGCTCGCTTGGGGAGAACTAAACTAATAGCTCAGAGTCGTTAAAATCTTATCTAGCTCTGATTTAAAGGAACCCAAGGATTCAGCTTGCACTACATTATCAGGAAGGCTATTCCATACTCTGACTACACGCTGTGTAAAGAAGTGCTTCCTTAAATCCAGCTTGAAATGTTCTCCCACTAATTTCCACCTATGGCCACGAGTTCGTGTATTTAAACTAATGCTGAAGTAACTATTTGGTTGAACAGCATCCAAACCTGTTAGAATCTTATATACCTGGATCATGTCCCCCCTCAATCTCCTTTGCTTGAGACTGAACAGATTTAGCTCAAGTAACCGTTCCTCGTATGACATTCCTCTAAGACCAGGAATCATTTTTGTGGCCCTACGCTGCACCTTTTCTAAGGCCACAATGTACTTTTTAAGATATGGTGACCAAACCTGCACACAATATTCTAGGTGAGGTCTCACCAAGGAATTGTATAATCTTAGCATTACCTCCCTTGACTTAAACTCCACACACCTGGAGATATACCCCAACATCCTATTGGCCTTTTTTATTGCTTCCCCACACTGGCGAGAATGGGACATGGAAGCATCAACATACACACCAAGGTCTTTCTCATGATCAGCTACCTTTATTTCAGTGACACCCATGAAATACCTGTACTTTATATTTCTGCTCCCTAGATGGAGTACCTTACATTTATCGACGTTAAATTTCATCTGCCAGGTATCGGCCCAGTCACTAATTAAATCAAGATCCCGCTGTAGCTGCTGAGCCACTAATTCAGTATCTGCTACACCACCCACCTTGGTGTCACCCTTGCTGAACATGAGCTACTACCTACAGGAGCATCTTGAGACATGATCAACTACTGAAGGTTATGTTATGGTGCCATAAAATGAAACGTGTTTTTCACCCTACTATGTGTTATTTTATACTAGAAGCAGCAAAATATCCATTCTACAACAGCGGAAAAAATATATAATAAAAAATATTTTATTTATTAGCATGTCTGCTAACTTTGAAAACTGTCAGCAGAAGAATTAGCTTTCACTAACTGTAAATCCACTAACATTTTCACAGGTAAAATGAATAAAGTTTAACGATGAAAAACATTAATAAAAGTACATATTTGTTCTTGTCTATTGTGAGTATGTCTGCAACAGTCTACATGCCACGCTGTTGACTGACTACTTAAAAACACATGCGAGCGGTCGATAATTTTTCGGATTTAAGATAGTTCAGCTAAGCAAGGTACGTTAATTGGGGCGGTGGGCTGAGCTACAGATCACTGCTGCGCTTTCTCTGCGTTTGCGGATTCCGTTGTCTTCGTGTTTCTTGCCCATGGTCAACCTTGTCGCCCAAACTAAGTCATACGCGGCTTAAATTGCCTACAAGGAGCGTTCGCAGCTACACATACTGTACAGTTTTTAGTTAAGACATTTTGAAAATACAAAATAAAATATAAACAGAATTTTTAAGCTATGGCACACATATTTATGCAGGTATGCCATTGTAAGGAAAGACTGAAATTAGCCTGGGCCAGACTGCCATGTTTTCAGCTAGGTAGCTATCTGGCCCAGGCTAATTTCAGTGTCATCAGAGTTTCATGCCTGCTGTGTACTATGCATTTCATATTTGCCTTACCCAAGATGAATAAGACCTCTGCATTCCATTTGGAAATATGGCTTCTTATTCAAATGACTGTGAACAATTGACCAAAGTGTCATGCAACCAGTTTGACTGAGACTGACTGAGGCCTTTCTCACAGAAAGTCCAGGATCCAGTTAACAAGGGAGGTGTTCAGCCCCAACCCTTTCAATTTAGTAGACGGTTTCTGAGGAATTACAGTATTAAATGCTGAACTGAAATTGTTGAACAGCACCCTTCCATCCATCCATCCATTTCCCAAACCGCTTATCCTACTGGGTCGCGGTGGGTCCGGAGCCTATCCCGAAAGCAATGGGCACAAGGTAGGGAACAACCCAGGATGGGGGGCCAGCCCATCACAGGGCACACTCACACACCATTCACTCACACATGCACACCTATGGGCAATTCAGCAACTCCAATTAGCCTCAGCATGTTTATGGACTGTGGGGGGAAACCGGAGTACCCGGAGGAAACCCCACGACGACATGGGGAGAACATGCAAACCCCACACACATGTAACCCAGGCGGAGACTCGAACCTGGGTCCCAGAGGTGTGAGGCAACAGTGCTAACCACTGCACCACCATGCCGCCCCGCGGCTACAAATTAAACATTAAAAACTTTAAAGAATGGTAATATAACTTGACCATAGTTTTTAGTTACATAAATATTTTAAGACGTAACATGAAAGTTTTTCAAAGTAAGATGTACAGATGTTTTAAGACGTAGCATGAAAGTTTTTCAAAGTAAGATGTACAGATGTTTTAAGATGTAAGATGTTTGGGGTGTTTTACAAAAACATTTTGTTATGTGTTTGCAGCCCAAACGTATTTTTAAAACGTACGAAGTTTTATGCATTCATTTTGTGAATTAGTTTTGAAATCTAATATGAAAATGGCTTTTATTTTACAAAAGCAAAGTTGTAAAAATATTGTAGGCTTTTTATCAAAGGAGATTTTGTTAATGTAACATGAAGTTTTTTTTTATTTTCAAAGTTGCACAAGTGTTTTAAAATGTATGATTTATACGTGTGTTGTATTTTTCAAGCTTGTACAAAAATGTTTATGTACATTTATCAAATGAGTTTTTAAAATGTACCATGACCGGGTGTTTTATTATTCAAAATAAAAGTTGTACATGTTTTGTTATATGTATGCAGCACGGTTGTGTTTTTAAAATGTACTAATTTTGTGGGGTGGTGGGAATAAAGCGTATTTAAAGGGGTACCTCTCATGGAATCTACCAATCTTAACCAGCTGACGAACCCTGAGCCACACGGGGACTGGAGGTTTTAACCGTGAGACTCGACACCTAGGCATTAGATCCTTATGTCAGCAATGGTCCCCATGCATGTACACAATGTAGGGTCAGGTCCAGAGAAAGCTGTAACTATGAGTGCACCTGGTTAACAGCATTTAATTTATAACAGTAGGAGCTAGTAAACTGCATTTAGCAGTCGCATTAAAACACGTTAAAGACTTTAAAGAATAAAGCCTTAGTTATTTTTTAATAAAGATGGCTTTTCAGTAAAAAGGTGACCCCCGAGGCCTATGCTTACAGCATCCGGGTGCCTGATTTGAGATGCTTACTGAGGACGCCATGTTAACACCGGTAACTGAGCTGCACCATGTGTCACACTTAATGAAACTTAGTCCTAATTCAACAGAACCAGTCGTCATCCACTTTGCAGTGAGATTTCTGAGCGAAAAGTGAGCGAAGTTTCGTTTTCTTACTTTACCACCTATCGGTTAGTAAGGGAAATGGAGGCAGTAATATGTCTGTAGTATGTTACTGAAAAACGTATTTATTAAAATAACTAAGACTTTATTCTGTCAAAGTTTTTAAAAATGTGTTTTGATGCATGTCACTAAATGCTCCTTAATAGTACCTAACCGGGGGTGCTCCCCCAGAGACAGTTGCTAGTCCATTCATTCTTTTAAAGACTACTGATTTCAATTTGGTGCCATATGCTTTTATCTTGTAGGCCGTAGGATAGCTCCATTTCTACCAGCTATAGGCCATGGTACGTCTGGGCTATTATGCTTAAATTCTTTATTAATTAGCGTTGGCTATGTGCTTTATAACACATTTCATACTTCTTTTACACGCGTTTACTTATTGTATACACACTTTAAAGTTCAGAAAACCACTTGCCTCAGCTGTTTTCAATAAAAGACAGTGGTGTGTGGGTATCGTGGCTGCACACACAAGCGCGACATGGAGAGAGCGAGCGAGTTATTTTAACAAGGATCGCCTCTTGTTATTCCTTGATTCTTGTTGTCGAAATGCTTAAGACGTTTTATTTTAAATAACACATTACCCGAAAAAGAGTCGTGGGCGCGCTGCGGTGGGACACGTGCACTCATAGTTACAGTTTTCTCTTTTAACCCATATCTGTACTTGTGCGCAGTCATATATGAAAAACAAAACTTCAAACAGGATTTACTGGGAGACAAAATGTCCAACTTGATGTATGGCCCAAGTTATTAGAGATGGCCCTCAAAAGTGCGGCCCCATACGCTGATGTAATGCAAATGCTTGCGTGAGGGAAAAACACATACACTGTCAAAACTACTGCCAAGCGTTTTTTATTGGACGACAGATCCTCCGCCTCCTCTCATTCTTTGCTCCAACTTTATCATTTTCTCCCAGAGTCTCATTCTCTCAGAGTTTCTCTCAGACTCGCGCAGTACCGCACCAGACACACAGCATCGCTCTCTCCGAGTCCTTTGCTGATTCTCCAAAGCCCGGGGACCTTACCACAGTACCGCACAGCATACGCTCAAGCTCCATCAGGTAACCCACCCCGCTCAGCCCCGGCGGCGCCCCGACAAAACCCCACTCTCCTCAATATAAAATTATAATTTTTTAAATAATAACATTCAAATAATACACACTCATAAGCACTCTCCTCAATATAAAATTATAATTTTAAAAATAATAAATAAAATAATTAAATAATTTTAAATAATAATTAATAAATCGCCCCGCCCCGCCCCCATGACCTTTATAACCTTTAGGTCATAAATCATTTTTGAAAGAAGCGGCATTCCATCTCTCTCTCATCCTAATCAATACAGACAATCCTTGGCTGGAGTAGAGCTGACCATTGGGATCATTGCAAAAAGTACTTTGTGCCTCTAGAAAGGTATGCTGCTCTCTCACTTAAAAATAAAATATACAGATGATATAGCAGTTGCTTTGCATCAAGGTAGCTTGTAACCCAAGGAGGTGGCCATAATGACACTCGTCAGCCTTCTGACGCCCTGCAAAAATGTCATTAAGCTCACTGACTGCTTTGTTGGGGTCAATGAGTATATCCTGGTTTTGAAAAGGCCGGACCCATGCCTGGATGTCCATGAATTTTGCAATACCCAAGGAGGATTCCTCACTGAAGAAGTTGCAAAGCATGTGCTGGTGCAGGTTCTCCATGCTTTGCGTCACTGCCAGGACTCCAATGTCCTGCATCGAGACCAGAAGCCGGAGAACCTCCTAGTCAATACAGACACTCTAGAGGTCACACTGATTGACTTTGGATGTGGAGATGTCTGGATGAACGACGCCTCCAGGGAATTTGCAGGTCAGCAAGAGAGGTTAATTAAAAGCCTGTCAAACTGGATTAGTAGCAGATAGTGTTTTAACCTAGTATTCAACAAAACTGGACTTGTGATTAAACTCCTTGTAGGGAAGTTGGATTTGTATTCTTGGGTCCTAACCTGACTTTCTTCAGTAAAAATACCCAGCTATACGAAAGGATTTGTGAGATATACACCTTGTTGTTTCAGGGACAAATGCCTACGCTCCCCAGAGTGGTTCCGGAAACGGAAATACAGAGCTAGCTCCGCCACGGTCTGGTCGGTGGGGGTGACTCTCTTTGAGCTGGTGTGCGGCTACCTCCCCTTCCGCAGCAAGAGGGCAATCGTTTTCGGCCACTTAAAATTCCCGCCATGGTTCTCTCCAAGTGAGCAGCTTACTTTTTGCTCCGTGACTCGAGTTCCACGAAAGGGAATATTATTTTCCGACTAACTGTGCAACTCTCCCAATCTGTTCTCTGACAGACTGCCGCAATCTAATAGAACAGTGCCTTACAGTCAAAGTGGCAGATAGGCTGAAGATGGAGGAGATTGAGCTCCATCCCTTTTTGAAGTAGAGCTGACAGTGGGCTCATTACAAAACTTACTTCTTGCCTCTAGAAAGGTATGCTGCTCTCTCACTTAAAAATAAAATATACAGATGATATAGCAGTTGCTTTGCATCAAGGTAGCTTGTAACCCATGGAGGTGGCCATAATGACACTCGTCAGCCTTCTGACACCCTGCAAAAATGTCATTAAGCTTATTGACTGCTTTGTTGGGGTCAATGAGTATATCCTGGTTTTGGAAAGGCCGGACCCATGCCTGGATGTCCATGAATTTTGCAATACCAAAGGAGGATTCCTCACTGAAGAAGTTGCAAAGCATGTGCTGGTGCAGGTTCTCCATGCTTTGCGTCACTGCCAGGACTCCAATGTCCTGCATCGAGACCAGAAGCCAGAGAACCTCCTAGTCAATACAGACACTCTAGAGGTCACACTGATTGACTTTGGATGTGGAGATGTCTGGATGGACGACGCCTCCAGGGAATTTGCAGGTCAGCAAGAGAGGTTAATTAAAAGCCTGTCAAACTGGATTAGTAGCAAATAGTGTTTTAACCTAGTATTCAACAAAACTGGACTTGTGATTAAACTCCTTGTAGGGAAGTTGGATTTGTATTCTTGGGTCCTAACCTGACTTTCTTCAGTAAAAATACCCAGCTATACGAAAGGATTTGTGAGATATACACCTTGTTGTTTCAGGGACAAATGCCTACGCTCCCCAGAGTGGTTCCGGAAACGGAAATACAGAGCTGGCCCCGCCACGGTCTGGTCAGTGGGGGTCACGCTCTTTGAGCTGGTGTGTGGCTACCTCCCCTTCCGCAGCAAGAGGGCACTCGTTTCCGGCCACTTAAAATTCCCGCCATGGGTCTCTCCAAGTGAGCAGCTTACTTTTTGCTCCGTGACTCGAGTTCCACGAAAGGGAATATTATTTTCCGACTAACTGTGCAACTCTCCCAATCTGTTCTCTGACAGACTGCCGTAATCTAATTCAACGGTGCCTTACGCTGAAAGTGGCAGATAGACTGAAGATGGAGCAGATTGAGCTCCATCCCTGGCTGGAGTAGAGCTGACCATTGGGATCATTGCAAAAAGTACTTTGTGCCTCTAGAAAGGTATGCTGCTCTCTCACTTAAAAATAAAATATACAGATGATATAGCAGTAGGGGTGCAACGGATCGCGGTTGATCCGTGATCCGTACGGATTACGACCCACGGTTCGGAACGCACGTGATCCGCGGATTAACTCGTTTTTTAAACTTTTAGATAAATAAAAAAAAAATGACCGCAGATAAAACAGTGTTTTCTGCTGATATTGCTTAAATAATAAATAATTAATTACACAGAAGTCGTGTTTACGTCAGCGGAACATGTGACTCAGTCAACAACGATGGCTAGCGGCGGAACAGAGGAACTCGAAAAGCCTCCCGCGTCATTCAAATCTTTTGTATGGGAGCATTTTGGCTTTCCTGTAAAATATAATGATGACGGAAGAAGGGTGGTGGACAAAACAGTTACAGTGTGTAGACACTGTGGCACGAGAAAGCCGTATGAAAGTGGCAATACATCGAGTATGGCCACGCATCTGAAGCGACATCACCCCGGTGTGCAGACAGGATGCAAACCGAAACAACCACAGCAACAGCTGCTCACCGCTGCATTTAAGCAGCACTTTGCACCAGAATCAGAGCGGGCTAAAGCTATTACCAAATCTATCGGGATGTTTATCACGGCAGACATGAGGCCATACTCTGTTGTTGAAAACAAGGGTTTTAAAAACCTCCTAAAAGTGCTTGAGCCACGGTACGAAATACCCTCGCGCACACATTTCAGCATGAAGGTCATGCCTGAACTTTACAAACAGGAAAAAAGCGAAATCGTCGCAGACTTATCAGATGCATCCTCTATTTCGATCACCACAGACGGGTGGACATCAAGGGCTACCGAAAGCTACGTGACTGTGACTGCCCATTATATAACAGCGGGATGGGAGATGCAAAGTCCGGTGCTACAGACACGCCCCCTCTATGAGACTCACACAAGCACAAATCTAGCGCAAATCCTGATAGAAGCAGTAGCTGAGTGGAAGTTAAAGAGACACAATGCATGTAGCAATATCCCAGTCACCACAGATAATGCCAGAAACCAAGTAAATGCAGTGACAGAAGCTGGACTAGGGCCACAGATATCTTGCTTTGCACATGTGATAAATTTAGCATGCCAAAGAGGAATCTCAGTTAACCAGATGGATCGCCTTCTTGGGAGGATTAGGAAGGTGGTTTCTTTTTTCCACAGAAGTACAACAGCAGCTCATGTCCTTAAAACAAAGCAAGAAATGCCACAGCTACCAGCCCACAAGCTCATACACGACGTCACTACAAGATGGAATTCCACATATGACATGTTGGAGCGCTATCTTGAGCAGCAGGCAGCAGTATACTCTGCACTGACAGAATAGACACTGAAAAAAAATATCAGAGACATTGTCACCTTGTCTGATGATGATGTGAAAGTAGCAGAGGAGGTCCTTCAGCTCCTCAAACCTCTCAAAACAGTCACAACCCTATTGAGTACTGAAATTGCACCATCTGTGTCCATGATCCTACCTCTGAAAACCAGAATTATACAATCCATGTGTGCAAATGAGGAAGACACCAGCATTACCAGAGATGTTAAGGCTGCCATAAGAGGGGACCTGATTTCCAGATACACCAACCCCCCTGAAATACAAGATTATCTTCACAGATCTACTGCACTTGATCCAAGGTTCAAGTCCCTGACTCACATAGAACCAGCCCTACGCGAGAAGACATACACTGATCTCACAACTGAGATTGTGGCTACTGAAGAGGTAAAAAATAATACAGTTATTCATATTATTTAATATTAATATAATTAAGTTATAAAACATTTTAACTATTATTTATGTGAATATTTGATCTTAATTTTGAAAATTACCAGCATATGTTATTGATTGCCTATGAAATATATAACAAGAAATATAGTTAAATAACTCAGTAATTTTTTCTGCAGAGTCAAGCCACAGAGCCAACACCCTCTGAAGAAGACACAGGGCCAAATGCATCTCCTCCACAAAAGAAGTCTGCCATAGAAGAGCTTTTTGGGGATACATTTGTGAAAGAGTCAGACACAGAGAAAACTTTTTACAACACAATCAAAGAGGAGGTAGCATCATACAGGGCAGCAAGCAGTTTGCCAGTGGATGGTGGTAATCCGCTGGCGTGGTGGAAACACAATGAGTGTAAATACCCTCACATTGCAAAAATGGAAAGACACTACCTTGCTGTGCCTGGCACTTCAGTTCCTAGTGAGAGGGTATTCTCCACAGCAGGTGACATAGTGACAGCTAAGAGGTCTACTCTCTCCCCAGAGAATATAGACATCCTCATCTTTTTGAAAAAAAATTTGTCATTATAAGGTTTGGCCTGTTTTCAGTTCTCAGGTTGTTTTTCAATTGTTGCATTGAAGTATTCAAGTATTGAGAATTTTATTTAAAAATTGTATTTATTCAGCTTTTTCAGTTATTTCTTGGCTTTATTTTTGTAATTTATTTTACTTATTTTTGATAAAACCAAAAGTTCCTTGCCATACTGTTCTTGTAATAAATGAGAAGCAAATTACATTTGACTCCTCCCCTTTTTGCTGATCCGAAAATTGATCCGATCCGTGACTCAAAATCCGTGATATGATCCGAACCGTTAGTTTTGTGATCCGTTGCACCACTATATAGCAGTTGCTTTGCATCAAGGTAGCTTGTAACCCATGGAGGTGGCCATAATGACACTCGTCAGCCTTCTGACACCCTGCAAAAATGTCATTAAGCTTATTGACTGCTTTGTTGGGGTCAATGAGTATATCCTGGTTTTGGAAAGGCCGGACCCATGCCTGGATGTCCATGAATTTTGCAATACCAAAGGAGGATTCCTCACTGAAGAAGTTGCAAAGCATGTGCTGGTGCAAGTTCTCCACGCTTTGCGTCACTGCCAGGACTCTAATGTCCTGCATCGAGACCAGAAGCCGGAGAACATCCTAATCAATACAGACACTCTAGAGGTCACACTGATTGACTTTGGATGTGGAGATGTCTGGATGGACGACGCCTCCAGGGAATTTGCAGGTCAGCAAGAGAGGTTAATTAAAAGCCTGTCAAACTGGATTAGTAGCAGATAGTGTTTTAACCTAGTATTCAACAAAACTGGACTTGTGATTAAACTCCCTGTAGGGAAGTTGGATTTGTATTCTTGGGTCCTAACCTGACTTTCTTCAGTAAAAATACCCAGCTATACGAAAGGATTTGTGAGATATACACCTTGTTGTTTCAGGGACAAATGCCTACGCTCCCCAGAGTGGTTCCGGAAACGGAAATACAGAGCTGGCTCCGCCACGGTCTGGTCGGTGGGGGTGACGCTCTTTGAGATGGTGTGCGGCTACCTCCCCTTCCGCAGCAAGAGGGCAATCGTTTCCGGCCACTTAAAATTCCCGCCATGGGTCTCTCCAAGTGAGCAGCTTACTTTTTGCTCCGTGACTCGAGTTCCACGAAAGGGAATATTATTTTCCGACTAACTGTGCAACTCTCCCAATCTGTTCTCTGACAGACTGCCGCAATGTAATAGAACAGTGCCTTACAGTCAAAGTGGCAGATAGGCTGAAGATGGAGGAGATTGAGCTCCATCCCTTTTTGAAGTAGAGCTGACAGTGGGCTCATTGCAAAACTTACTTCTTGCCTCTAGAAAGGTATGCTGCTCTCTCACTTAAAAATAAAATATACAGATGATATAGCAGTTGCTTTGCATCAAGGTAGCTTGTAACCCATGGAGGTGGCCATAATGACACTCGTCAGCCTTCTGACACCCTGCAAAAATGTCATTAAGCTCACTGACTGCTTTGTTGGGGTCAATGAGTATATCCTGGTTTTGGAAAGGCCGGACCCATGCCTGGATGTCCATGAATTTTGCAATACCAAAGGAGGATTCCTCACTGAAGAAGTTGCAAAGCATGTGCTGGTGCAAGTTCTCCACGCTTTGCGTCACTGCCAGGACTCTAATGTCGTGCATCAAGACCAGAAGCCGGAGAACATCCTAATTAATACAGACACTCTAAAGGTCACACTGATCACTGCCAGGACTCTAATGACACAAAAAAAGATGGCATGAACATGGCAGTGTTCTGTGATGCCAGGCATCTTAAATAATGCTGAGCTGTGCCTCAATAAAGATATAATTATGCAGATGCCCCCCAACGGCACCTCCCGCCTCCCCTCAAAGGTCAAGTTAATTTTATTTCTATATAGCGCCAGATCACAACATAAGTCATTTAAGGTTACCTTTCGTATAGAACAGGTCTATACATTGTCCTTTTATTAAACAAACTAAATAGCCTTCTGTTATTTATCTTATTTACAAAACAGCTTTTCCCAAAAAAGCTACAAATGACGTGGTAAACATCGAAACATAATGTTTGAGAATGTTATCTTAGTGATGAAAGTGGATTTTAAAAAGTCTATACATTTCACACTCAGAACAAGTGAACAAACCAGTGTTTGTAAAAAATAAAAACTGTTCATGTGTAAGATTCTTTAGCATATTAAAATTATTCAGTTCTATCCATGAAAAAAAGTTAATCAATATAGAACTGCACATGACTTCTAAGTTAACTTTTAACAATGTGTTCATTTCTGATACAATTTCATTTGCTCTCAATGTACATGCACATAACAACAACAACAAAAAGAAGACTACAAAAAGACACCTATGGCATATATACCCAACTGAATGGACGATTTTGTGAGTTATACACCTTCGTTTCCAGGATATACCACATGTGCGTTTGCGCACATGCATGTGTTTTGGTAAAAAAATGAAATAATCCAAAGCACAGTATGTAAAGACACAGAAGTGGGCCATAGTGCAGTGATGCAGCTGTTACAGGTCCCAGGACCACGCACAGATGAAAATGTACGTACTATGCTATTTCTTGCCAGACACCTGGTAGCGCTTTTGCTCACACAACTGCGCCACATTGGCCCTGATGGTGTTCACAGTTGAAACCCTTAGTACAGCTTCAAGATGAGCATCACTAAGCCTGGACCTGAACTTGCATTTGTTAAAGTTCATAGCTGAGAAAAGCTTCTCACACAGATATGTGCTTCCAAAAAGGCACATTAACCGACTGAACACTTTGGACAGCTCTGGGAAGCGTGGAGGTAATTCTCTCAAAAACTGTGCAGTCTTGTCTGCATTTCCCTGTGCCTCTCTGAATTTAGTTTTTAGCTCACTGTTGCACTGCAAGTCAATAAGTTCCATTTGCAACAAATTTGGGACACTCTCCACATCAGCTGAGAAGGGGTCTGCAAACAGCTGGAAAGTGTCACGGTGTGCCTTGAAGTCTGCAAAACGCTTATCAAATTCCTGAAGTAGGTTTTCAACAGCAGATGCATATTCATCACCATTGAATGCTATGCCCTCCTCCACAAGAGATCTGCATGTTGTGTAATGACTGAGGCTTTTTGCAGAAAGCTGAGTTTTCCACAATCTTAATTTTGTGGAGAAGGCTTTCACACTTTCATACGCTGCTGTGATAAGCTGACCAGGGCCATGGAGCTTCAGGTTAAGGATGTTCAGTTCCTGTGTAATGTCCACTAGGAATGCAAGGTCCATGACCCATTTAGGATCATCAAATTCAGGAACATCCATTCTGCAATTTTCCATGAATCTCTTCACCTCTGTTCTTAGCTCAAAAAATCTCTTCAAGACATTTCCCCTGCTGAGCCAGCGCACCTCAGTGAAGTAAAGTACATCGCCATATGTTGCCTCAATTTCTTCTAAAAAGGCATGAAACTGGCGGTGCTGTAAACTCCTTGACCTGATGTAATTGATGCATTTTAGGACAACAGACATGACATGTTCATATTTCAAGCATTTGCTGCACAGTGCCTGTTGGTGTATAATGCTGTGCAGAACAACCGCCGGATCTGCATGTTCCTCTTCTAACTTTCTTTGCACCAGCGCCACCAGTCCATTTTTTACCTGCCATAGACGGGGCGCCATCGGTAGTAATGCCTACTAGTCTGTTCCAAGGTAAACCAGCGCGTTCAATCGCGTCGCCCAACTGCTGAAATATATCTTTGGCTGTTGTCCGGCCGTGCATTGGACACAAACTCAGCAATTCTTCTGTCACCTCAAACTTTTCATTAATACCCCTGACGAAAATAGCTAGCTGAGCATTGTCAGTTTTGTCTGTGCTTTCGTCAAGCGTCACAGAGTATGCAGTGAAAATCCCCGCTTTGCCACGTAGCTGATCATAAATGTCACTCGATAATTCAGTAATCCGCTCTGCCACTGTATTTGCCGATAAAGAGAGATTGTTGAACATGTTCTTCCTTTCTGGACATAAAATATCAGCGACCTTCAACATACAGTCCTTCATAAACTGCCCTTCAGTGAATGGCTTTCCTGCTTTAGCGATCATCTCACTCACCACATAACTCGCTTCAACTGCAGCATCAGCATCCTTTTTGGCTTTGTAGAAAAGAGTTTGCTGTCTCTGCAACTGGGGGGCTCGTTTTTTTCTTTCGTCTTCCTGGTACTTCTCATACTGGTCTCCATGTTTAGTAGAGTAATGACGCTTGAGATTGTATTCCTTTAGAACGGCAACTTTTTCTTTGCATATCAGACAGGTGGCATTTCCATTAAACTCCACAAAAAACTTTCCTGAAACTATCTGTGTTCATCATCCACTTTCCTTTTCGGTTTGGAATAAGACATTTTCGTTCACAGCCAAACAAAAATAAACTGCTAAAGCCCCGAAACTAGCTCTCTTCTTAGTATGTCTGCTGGAACACGTAGGTTTTTTACGCTATCACCGTATTCGTTTTTTTAACCGTGTTTTTGTTTGTGTTGTTTTTGTATATTGAGTGAGTAGTTTAAATTGCTATAAAATAACTACAAAAATGATAATTAATATTAATATTAAATATTGTTAATTAATATTTTGCGGGCCGGATTGCGTTATATTTTTAACGTCGTTGCGGGCAGGAGGGAGGGGGAGGGAGGGCCGTAAATGGCCCGCGAGCCGGCAGTTTGAGACCTCTGATCTAAAGAAAATCCCGCGAAACTTCAACTAATGTTCCCGTTAGGCTATAACCCCCTCTGGCGGTGCACAAAGGAATATCGTTTCTAGTATTACTTTTGAACAAAATAACCATAAAACTGACGGACAAATTGGGACAAAATTCTTGTGTGCGTCACACAGCGAGCAAAGATGCTGGAATAAATATGAGTAAAATTGACTTATTGTATACATATCCAGGACACACAATATATACAGCATATATGCAGCATAAACAAATATACAAAACAAACTCTCAACTAACTATATTACTGCAAAAAAATATTTTCAAATACGTCATTTATTTTTGCATTTTATGAACGGGGATTGCGCCCCTGGGATCTAGCCTGGGTGAGCGCGTGCATTAAAACGCGCGTCGTTCTAGAATTTACAGTCGCTTATCAATCATTTTCATCGTTCTGTGCATGGTGAGGGACTTATTTGCTCTCTTCCGACAACGAATCCTTATAACGTATACGGTATCGATTATTTTTGGTTGATTTTAGCAGATATGTCATACTATATTAGAAAAATACAGTTTTGAGCTGTACGATTAAATCGCCATTTATTAGGTAGTGCCCATTATAAGTTATGTTTTAGTGTAAAGTGTTATCCACATCAAACAGCGTAACATAAAATAAAATTCTTTTGATTTACAGATAAAATGGCCACCAAACGACCCCACTCCGATAGTGTCGACGAATCTCCGTCGAAGAAAAGGAGAAAGAGTCAGGAAGCACAGACTAGCGAAGCGCAGACTGCCGAAGCGCCTCGCCGTGACACCCAAGAACTGGGTTTCAAAATGCCCCGCAAAGGTTTGAATCAACAGATGACTGTCTTTGAGAGAGAATGAGAATTATAACTAAAAAAGTTAACTTATTCTGACAGTAGCATCTAATAGGAAAACTAATGATAATGCAGATTTAACACACCAAACTATAGGATAGGTATGCAGTAATGAAATATTAATGCATGCTATTTAAAATTAATGGTGAAGTATCTACAAGTCTGTTCTCATAGAGAAAGTGCCATATGGATTCTTTTCTTCAAGTGTACCTGTCTAATGTTGTAGAACCTTTGGAGGAGCTTTATCTGAAGGGGAAGCTCCTCGGGCAAGGTGGTTTTGGAGCTGTCTATGCCGGAAGTCGGAAGAGCGATGGCCTCCCAGTAAGTCCCTAAGTGGTGTGATCACAACATGCATAGTGATATCTGTCCAGAGATCCATCTTATCCTGTAAAGTGTGACACCATCTCAATGCACTGATTTTTTTCCTCCTTTAGGTGGCCATAAAGTATGCCAGAAAGGGTGGCATGCAGATAGAAATGGTAAGTGTCCTCAGCCATGGAGCTGGGTTTCTTTAGATGAATTTCTGCCTAAACAGTTACAGCTCTTGGTTAAGCTCAAAGCTGCAGGGATTTTAGGAACTGTAGCAGTTTGGATTGAAAACTGGTTAACTGGCATGAAGCAGTGAGTAATAATTAGAGGCACAATGTCACAGTGGGCCTGCATTCACAGTGGGGTACCGCAGGGTTCAATTTTAGGACCACTATTGTTCCTAATTTACATCAATGATATTGACAGCAATATATACAGTAAACTGATTAAATTTGCAGACGACACCAAGGTGGGTGATGTAGCAGGTACTGATCTAGCAGTAGAGAGGCTACAACGTGATCTGGATTTAATTAGCGACTGGGCTGATACCTGGCAGATGAAATTTAACTTGAATCTGTTTAGCCTAGAGCAAAGGAGACTAAGGGGGGATATGATCCAGGTATATAAGATTCTAACAGATCTGGATGCTGTTCAGCCAAATGGCTATTTCAATATTAATTTAAATACTAGAACTCGTGGCCATAGGTGGAAATTGGTGGGAGAACATTTTAAACTGAATTTGAGAAAGCACTTCTTTACTCAGCGTGTAGTTAAAGTATGGAATAGTCTTCCTGCTAGTGTAGCGCAAGCTAAAACCCTGTGTTCCTTTAAATCAGAGCTAGATAAGATTTTAACAACTCTGACCTATTAGTTAACTTCTCCCCAAACAAGCTTGATGGGCCAGATGGCTTCCTCTCGTTTGTACATTTCTTATGTTCTTAACATATGTACATCCCCTTCATAGCTTGGAGTTGATGAGCCCGTCCCCATGGAGGTGGCCATAATGACCCTCGTCAGCCTTCCGGCACCCTGCAAAAATATCATTAAGCTCATTGACTGGTTTGTTGGGGTCAATGACTATATCCTAGTTTTGGAAAGGCCGGACCCATGCCTGGATCTCCATGAATTTTGCCACACCAAAGGAGGATTCCTCACGGAAGAAGTGGCAAAGCATGTGCTGCTACAGGTTCTCCGCGCTTTGCGTCACTGCCAGGACTCTAACGTCCTACATCGCGACCTGAAGCCGGAGAACCTCCTAATTAATACAGACAGTTTAGAAGTCAAACTGATCGACTTTGGATGTGGAGATGTATGGATGGACGATGCCTACAGGGAATTTGCAGGTCAGTAAGAAAGGTTAATTAATAGCCTGTCATTCTGGGTTAGTAGCAGGTAGTGTTTAACCCAGTGTTCAACAAAACTAGATTTGTGATTAAACTCCCTGTAGGGAAGTTGGATTTGTATTCTTGGGTCCTAATCTGGCTTGCTTCAGTAAAAATACCCAGCTGTACGAAAAGGTTTGTGAAATTTTCACCTTGTCGTTTCAGGGACAAATGCCTACGCTCCCCCAGAGTGGTTCCGGAAACGGAAATACAGAGCTGGCCCCGCCACGGTCTGGTCAGTGGGGGTCACGCTCTTTGAGCTGGTGTGCGGCTACCTCCCCTTCCGCAGGAAGAGGGCACTCGTTTCTGGCCACTTAAAATTCCCAACATGGGTCTCTCCAAGTGAGCAGCTTACATTTTGCTCTTTGATTCGTGTTCCACGAGAGGAAATATTATTTTCCGACTAACTGTGCAACTCTCCCAATCTGTTCCTTGACAGACTGCCGGAATCTAATTGAACAGTGCCTTACGCTGAAAGTGGCAGATAGGCTGACGATGGAGGACATTGAGCTCCATCCCTGGTTGAAGTAGAGCTGACAGTGGGCTCATTGCAAAAATTACTCCTTGCCTCTAGAAAGGTATGCTGCTCTCTCACTTAATAATAAAAGATACAGATGATATAGCAGTTGCTTTGCATCAAGGTAGCTTGTAACCCTTGGGGATGGTTTATAAAGCAACCATTGTTGTACTTTACTTTAGAAACTTAACATGTCACCATTTGAGGCAAGGGAGAGGAAGTCACTGCTGAGTCTTGGGACAGGTAAGAGAAAACCGTCCTTGTGTCTCATTCATTTGCTCACCACAAAGGTCTTCATGATTTATTTTGCTCTTGGAACCAGTGAACAAGTCTATTTCCAACAACTATGGAGAAAATGCTCTGTGACTGAATGTTTTGCATAGGTTCCAATTCCTATTGTTTCCTAAACTGCATTCTTTTCTGTACATTCATGCTTTCTTTTGCAGAAGATTGATGTGATGTGAGCATTAAGATGGGAGGTGCAGACACAGCGCCAGCGAGACACAGAAAGATGGCATGAACATGGCAGTGTTCTGTGACGCCAAGCATCTTAAATAATGCTGAGCTGTGCCTCAATAAAGATTCAATTATGCAGATGCTCTTTATATGTGTTTTTCATCTCTTTTGGTGTCTCTAACCATGGTTGCCTGAATATCCAAGCCATGTTATGATGATCTGACCTGAATTAAGACGAGGGCAGAGCAAAGGGGGAATCCAGACATCTTGGGGTGATGCATGCTGGGTACTTTATCTAGGATTGTATTTAATGATTGACTAAGAGTCAGAGTCTGGCATGTTTTATTAATTACAACTTTACTGAGCAGCACTACAACAGATACAGTGATTTGCACAATAGTGTGGCTTTGTGTCTACCTCAGACCCAAATTTATACTTGCTGCAAACACTTTCTCTCAGTCACTCAGGCTTGTCCTGCATGTCTTAAGGGTTGTTTAAGGTAAAACTAATGCTACTGTAATTCTCATTTGGGCAGTATATGTCATCAAAATGTTTCTCAGCATAGTGTAGCATATTTGCTGCTCGGTTTTGAGCAGTAGGATGTTGCAGTTCTGCTCCAGCTTGTGGGAGTAGTTCTTCACTGGAAGCACACAGATATGACCAGAGTAGTACTTCCCTCTTGGACCTGTGGCAGACCATTAATGTAATTTGTCAAATGCATTTTAGATCACTGAGGTAGGATATGCTACTAGCTTGCAAGCTGTGGAATGCCATTTTTCTACAACACTCCTCAAAAATCTGCAAGGATCTACACCCTTGCTGAACATAAGCTACTACCTACAGGAGCAACTTGACACATGATCATGTACAACTACTGAAGGTTATGTTATGGTGCCATAATATGAAACGTGTTTTTCATCCTACTGTGTGTTATTTCATACTAGAAGCAGCAAAATATCTATTCTACAACAGCTGAAAAAAATATATAATAAAAAATATTTTATTAATTTGTTATAATCATGTCAGCAGAGCTCACTTTTTTTAGTGGATTAGCATTTCTGCTAACCTTGAAAACTGTCGGTAGAACAATTAGCTTTCACTAACTGTAAATCCACTAACATTTTCACAGGTAAAATGAATAAAGTTTAACGGTCAAAAACATTAATAAAAGTTAAAATCATACAGTACATATTTGTTCCTGTCTATTGTGAGTATGTCTGCAACAGTCTACATGCCACGCTGTTGACTGAGTACTTAAAAACACATGATGCAAGTGGTCGATAATTTTTTGGATTTAAGATAGTCCAGCTAAGCAAGGTACGTTAATTGGGGCGGTGGGCTGAGCTACGGATCACTGCTGCGCTTTCTCTGCGTTTGCGGATTCCGTTGTCTTCGTGTTTCTTGCCCATGGTCAACCTTGTCGCCCAAACTAAGTCATACGCGGCTTAAATTGCCTACAAGGAGCGTTCGCAGCTACACATACTGTACAGTTTTTAGTTAAGACATTTTGAAAATACAAAATAAAATATAAACAGAATTTTTAAGCTATGGCACACATATTTATGCAGGTATGCCATTGTAAGGAAAGACTGAAATTAGCCTGGGCCAGACTGCCATGTTTTCAGCTAGGTAGCTATCTGGCCCAGGCTAATTTCAGTGTCATTAGAGTTTCATGCCTGCTGTGTACTATGCATTTCATATTTGCCTTACCCAAGATGAATAAGACCTCTGCATTCCATTTGGAAATATGGATTCTTATTCAAATGACTGTGAACAATTGACCAAAGTGTCATGCAACCAGTTTACTGTTACAAATGAAAAATCATATTATGTCCAGGTAATTCCACCATTTTCAATACAGGAAGACTTTCTTATACGAAATAAATATATGTTCTATAGCTCAAACCATTTATTCATACGTTATTTTGTATTTCCAAAATGTCTTGTAAAAACTGCATCATGCACAAACATTCCCTTCTAGTGGTGCTGTAAATAAGAAGCTAACTTAAGCCGCGTGTGACTTTGCCGTTAGTTTGGGCGACAGGTTTGACCATGGCCAAGAAACAGGAAGACAACGGAATCCGCAAACGCACTGAAAAAGTGCAACAGTGATCCACAGCTCCGCCCACAGCCCTGATTAACATATATTTGCATGTAGTGAACTTGAAAATAAAAAGGCAAAGTAGGAAATGAAAATTCTAATTGGAAAATGAAAAGTCAAAAATTTAATACATTTTTTTTTTTCAAATCTGCCTCATATATGAATGGAAAATTAAAATGCAAATGGTGCTATTTCATTTTCATTTTGCAGGATTATTGTGCTGAGACTTTGGAAACTAAATGGCAAAGTGGAGATTATACTTTCTTTTTATCATGTTCATTTTATTTTCTGCAGAAAATACCTCCCATACCCAAGCAGCTTCACTGAGGGCAAAATATCAGCACGGGAAATTTGCAAGACAGGGCTTCTCTGACAAAAGGGTCATTGTTCAAAAGAAAATTAAATCAGCTTTTGTTAACTGTAAAATACAAACACCAAAGAGATTATACTGGAATCATTCGGGACCATATATTGAGGAGGTGCACTAGAATTGCATTTGCCTAGGCAGAGATTTTAGCATGATTGTGCATTAAGAATTTTGATGACTTGTGGTATGAAAGTGTTACACAGTCTGGAAGAACTAGCACACATGCTTCAATACCATTAAGCAGAAGGCAAGAGAGAGAAAAGTCCATGTAGTGGGTGGAACTGGTCTTCCACAATATTTGTGGTTCTGCAAAGGCAGCGATTGAGGAAGATGTCCCTCTGAAAAAGCATGGACACCCCAATGACTTTCTCAGCTGCCCTCATTATCCGTTGCAGTGTGTTGCAGTCTGAAACCTTGCAGTTCTTGTACCAGACGGTTATGCAGATGGACAGCAGACTTTCAATAGTTCCCCAATACAAAGTGGTGAGGATTGGAGAGGGGAACCACAATCTCTTTAGTTTCTTTAAAGTGTAGATGCTGCCACAATCTCTTGGCTAAGGAGGCTGAATTGAGGGACCAAGTAAGGTTGTCTGTGATGTGGACACCCTGGAACTTGGTGCTTTTGACCCTCTCTACAGCAGTGCCATCAATAGTGAAAAGTGGGTATACAGTGTTTGTTTTCCTGAAGTCTATTATCATTTATTTTGTCTTATCAACATTAAGAGAAAGATTATTACACTTACACTAGGCAACAAGTCTTGCCATCTCTTCCATGTATGGTGAAGCGTCATTGTTGTCAATGTGACCCGCCACTGTCGTGTCATCTGCAAATTTTATGGTATGATTGGAGCTTAAGTTTGCTGAGCATTCATGAGTGAGTATTGTAAAGAGCAGAGGGCTAAGGACTAAGGACTCAGCCCCGTGTCATTCCTGTGCTCAGTGTGATGGGGCCAGAGGTGTAGGTACTAATGCAGACTGACTGAGGCCTTTCTCACAGAAAGTCCAGGATCCAGTTAACAAGGGAGGTGTTCAGCCCCAACCTTTTCAATTTAGTAGACGGTTTCTGAGGAATTACAGTATTAAATGAACTGAAATTGATGAACAGCATCCTACCGTAAGAGTCTATTGTCTAGGTGGGTCAATGACAAGTGAAGTGCAATGGAAATGGCGTTGTTGATGGATGGGTTTGGGCGATAGGCAAACTGGTGAGGGTCCAAAGAGCTAGGAAAGGCAGCTTTGATGTGGCCCATGATGAGTATCTCATAGCACTCCATGATGACTGATATGAGTGCCAAAGGTGGTAATCATTTAGACAGGACATAGGTGATTACTTGGGGACAGCTATTATTGTGGTGGTTTAAGGCATGCTGGGACAACTGCCTAACTCAGGGAGGTGTTAAACATATCGGTGAGGACGTCAGCCAGCTGATCTGCACAGACTTTAAGTAACCAGCCAGGTACTGTAGGGTTAGGGTTAGCAAACTGAGGCTAGGGTTAGGGTCAGAAAAAGTATGGGATTTTCAGGCATCAGTATGTGTTTTACGACAGAACTGCTGCTACATACTGTATGCTGTCAGGACCTGAAGCTTTGAGAGGGTTGACTCTGGATAGTGTTTCCCCTACCATTATATTAGGGGGGTGCCCCGCCCCCCAATGGCACCTCCCACCACCCCTCAAAGGACAAGTTAATTTTATTTCTATGTAGCGCCAGATCACAACAGAAGTCATTTAAGGTTACCTTTCGTATAGAACAGGTCTATACATTGTCCTTTTATTAAACAAACTAAATAGCCTTCTGTTATTTATCTTATTTTCACAACAGCTTGTCATTACTGTCTCTACATGGTCGGCGTATAGAATCCTCCTCTGCTCTCTGCATCGCGCATGGCAGAGATAAGCCCCGGTGCACGTGCACAGACACATGCGTGCAAACACAGGTGAGCTCACTTTCACCAGCAGGCAGAGAGCGCGTGTCGGAAAATATGTCGCGTCAACCACCTGAAAAGCAGACAAAAATGAACAGGGTAATAAACAGGTTTCACAATGGGATTTTCTGCTTTAAACTATAACCTTTTTAAGCTACCAGCTATCACTTTTAAAGCCTAACAGTAGGGCTGAATGATTTATCAATTTAAAATCGAAATTGCGACTTAGGACATACAATACATTATACAGCACGGTTTAAAACTGTTGTAAGAATAGTTTTCCAAATTCACGCCATGCTTCTGCTGTGACAGTCATGCGCACCAATGAATAGTGGCCCGACACAATGGAGTATATGGCCACAAATAGCAAACACTTGAAACCCACCTCCTTTTAACCACCAGCAGTGACATACTTCAGCGTATCGTACGTTTTGGTTTTGTTAATGGGCAACTGCATTAGCATAAGCCAGCAGAACAACAATGAATGCGTGCTAATTCATGCAGCCACTTACAGTGCTGGCTTAAAGCAATGCATTCACACCTAACCACAATTTGGCAAGACCAGTTCACCATAACATGGACTGTGGGGGGAAATGTAGAATTCGGAATAAGCCCCATTCAGGGACAAGTCTAGAAGAGGGATACTGGTTGTGTAATCTCACCCCCCCAAAATACGTTTGGACCCCCCTGGTGCCCCCCTAATTTCACTGGTGTACAGTAGAATACTGTCGATCCTGACAGCATCCAACATCATTTGATAAGAGCACATTAATTCTCACCCTGGCAACCTTACAACGCCGGTCATTGGATCTAACAGCTATCGGCATCTGCACGTTTAGAAGAGCGGATTTTGTTCAGGAAGCAAAGAAACGACTTGACTACAGACCACATCTTTGTTCATAGCATATACAATCTCAATTATAGGTGTATACATATGTCAATTGGTTTATTGTCCTTTTTTTCTTTGGCAAAATTATATGCTTAAAGGCGGCACTGACGCGTATAATGGATTCCAAACCTGAACTGCCAAAATAGTCACCTTGAATATTTTGCTAATTTACTGTGTTATGCAGTCAAGTGAAGAGCAGTGACTTATTTTAAAGATTAAAGGCATAATCACTTCTCTCAAAAAAGCTACAAATGAAGTGGGAAACATCGAAAAGCAATGTTTGAGAATGTTATCTTAGCGATGTAAGTGGATTTTAAGAAGTCTATACATTTCACAAACAGTGAAGAACACACCAGTTCTGCATTGAGCAGAAATATAAAGATATGTACAGATATTTTATGGGTTCCACTGAAATAAAGATAGCTGATTACGAGAAAGATCTCGGTGTGTATGTTGATGCTTCCATGTCCCACTCTGGCCAGCGTGGGGAAGCAATAAAAAAGGGCAATAGGATGTTAGGTTACATCTCTAGGTGTGTGGAGTTTAAATCAAGGGAGGTGATGCTCCCATTATACAAATCCTTGGTAAGACCCCACCTAGAATATTGTGTGCAGGTTTGGTCACCATACCTTAAGAAGGACATTGTTGCCTTGGAAAAGGTGCAATGTATGGCTACGAGAGTGATTCCTAGTCTTAGAGGAAGGTGTTGTGAGGAGAGGTTAGCTGAGCTGAATCTGTTTAGCCTCGAGCAAAGGAGACTAAGGGGAGATGTGATCCAGGTATATAAGATTCTAACAGGTCTGGATGCTGTTCAGCCAAATGTCTATTTCAATATTAATTTAAATACTAGAGCATGTGGCCATAGGTGGAAATTGGTGGGAGAACATTTTAAACTGAATTTGAGAAAGCACTTCTTTACTCAGCATGCAGTTAGAGTATGGAATAGTCTTCCTGCTAGTGTAGCGCAAGCTAAAACCCTGGGTTCCTTTAAATCAGAGCTAGATAAGATTTTACCAACTCTGACCTATTAGTTAACTTCTCCCCAAACAAGCTTGATGGGCCAAATGGCCCCCTCTCGTTTGTACATTTCTTATGTTCTTAACATATGTACATCCCCATCATAGCTTGGAGTTGACGAGCCCGTCCCAATGGAGGTGGCCATAATGACCCTCTTCAACTTTCCGACACCCTGCAAGAACGTGATTAGGCTCATCGACTGGTTTGTTGGAACCAATGAATATATCATGGTTTTGGAAAGGCCGGACCCATGCCTGGACCTCCACGAGTTCTGCAATACCAAAGGAGGATTCCTAACTGAGGAAGATGCTAAGCATGTGCTGGTGCAGGTTCTCCGTGCTTTGCGTCACTGCCAGGAGTCTAACGTCCTGCATCGAGACCTGAAGCCGGAGAACCTGTTGATCAAAACAGACACTCTGGACGTCACACTCATTGATTTTGGATGTGGAGACGTCTGGATGGATGACTCCTACAGGCAATTTGCAGGTCAGCAAGAGAGGCTAATTAAAAGCCTGTCATTCTGGATTAGTAGCAGGTAGTGTTTAACCCAGTGTTCAACAAAAGTAGACTTGTGATTAAACTCCCTGTTGGGAAGTTGGATTTGTATTCTTGGGTCCTAACCTGGCTTGCTTCAGTAAAAATACCCAGCTGTACGAAAAGTTTTGTGAGATGTTCACCTTGTTGTTTCAGGGACAAATGCCTACGCTCCCCCAGAGTGGTTCCGCAAACGGAAGTACAGAGCTGGCCCCGCCACGGTCTGGTCGGTGGGGGTGACGCTCTTTGAAATGGTGTGCGGCTACCTCCCCTTCCGCAGCAAGACGGCAATTGTTTCCGGCCACTTTAAATTCCCACCATGGGTCTCTCCAAGTGAGCAGCTTACATTTTGCTCCGTGACTCGAGTTCCACCAGAGGGAATATTATTTTCCGACTAACTGTGCAACTCTCCCAATCTGTTCCTTGACAGACTGCCGCAATCTAATTGAACGGTGCCTTACACTGAAAGTGACAGATCGGCTGAAGATGGAGGAGATTGAACTCCATCCCTGGCTGAAGTAAAGCTGACCAGTGGGCAAAATTCAAAAAGTACTTCTTGCCTCTAGAAAGGTATGCTGCTCCCTCACTTAAAAATAAAAGATACAGATGATATAGCAGTTGCTTTGCATCAAGGTAGCTTGTAAAGCTTGGAGATAGTTTATAAAGCAACAATTGTTGTTCTTTACTTTAGAAACTTAACATGTCACCATTTGAGGCAAGGGAGAGGAAGTCACTGCTGAGTCTTGGGACAGGTAAGAGAAAACCGTCCTTGTGTCTCATTCATGTGCTCACCACAAAGGTCTTCATGATTTATTTTGCTCCTGAAACCAGTGAACAAGTCTATTTCCAACAACTATGGACAAAAATGCTCTGTGACTGAATGTTTTGCATAGGTTCCAATTCCTATTGTTTCCTAAACTGCATTCTTTTCTGTACATTCATGCTTTCTTTTGCAGAAGATTGATGTGATGTGAGCATTAAGATGGGAGGTGCAGACACAGCGCCAGCGAGACACAGAAAAGATGGCATGAACATGGCAGTGCTCTGTGACGCCAGGCATCTTAAATAATGCTGAGCTGTGCCTCAATAAAGATTCAATTTTGCAGATGCTCTTTATATGTGTTTTTCATCTCTTTTGGTGTCCCTAACCATGGTTGCCTGAATATCCAAGTCATGTTATGATGATCTGACCTGAATTAAGACAAGGGCAGAGCAAATGGGGAATCCAGACATCTTGGGGTGATGCATGCTGGGTACTTTATCTAGGATTGTATTTAATGATTGACGAGTCATGAATGAGTCTGGCATGTTTTATTAATTACAACTTTACTGAGCAGCACTACAACAGATACACTGATTTGCACAATAGTGGCTTTGTGTCTCCCTCAGACCCAAATTTATACTTGCTGCAAACACTTTCTCTCAGTCACTCATGCTTGTCCTGCATGTCTTAAGGGTTGTTTAAGGTAAAACTAATGCTACTGCAATTCTCATTTGGGCAGCATATGTCATCAAAATGTTTCTCAGCATAGTGTAGCATATTTGCTGCTCGGTTTTGAGCAGTAGGATGTTGCAGTTCTGCTCCAGCTCGTGGGAGTAGTTCTTCACTGGAAGCACACAGATATGACCAGAGTAGTACTTCCCTCTTGGACCTGTGGCAGACTATTAATGTAAATTACTTGTCAAATGCATTTTAGATCACTGAGGTAGGATATGCTACTAGCTTGCAAGCTGTGGAATGCCATCTTTCTACAACACTCCTCAAAAATCTGCAAGGATCTGCATCGAGACCAGAAGCCGGAGAACCTCCTAGTCAATACAGACACTCTAGAGGTCACACTGATTGACTTTGGATGTGGAGATGTCTGGATGGACGACGCCTCCAGGGAATTTGCAGGTCAGCAAGAGAGGTTAATTAAAAGCCTGTCAAACTGGATTAGTAGCAGATAGTGTTTTAACCTAGTATTCAACAAAACTGGACTTGTGATTAAACTCCTTGTAGGGAAGTTGGATTTGTATTCTTGGGTCCTAACCTGACTTTCTTCAGTAAAAATACCCAGCTATACGAAAGGATTTGTGAGATATACACCTTGTTGTTTCAGGGACAAATGCCTACGCTCCCCCAGAGTGGTTCCGCAAACGGAAGTACAGAGCTGGCCCTGCCACGGTCTGGTCGGTGGGGGTCACGCTCTTTGAGATGGTGTGTGGCTACCTCCCCTTCCGCAGCAAGAGGGCAATTGTTTCCGGCCGCTATAAATTCCCACCATGGGTCTCTCCAGGTGAGTAGCTTACATTTTGCTCCGTGACTTGAGTTCCACGAGAGGGAATATTATTTTATGACTAACAGTGCAACTCTCCCAATCTGTTCCTTGACAGACTGCCGTAATATAATTGAACAGTGCCTTACGCTGAAAGTGGCAGATAGGCTGACGATGGAGGACATTGAGCTCCATCCCTGGTTGAAGTAGAGCTGACAGTGGGCTCATTCCAAAAAATACTTCTTGCCTCTAGAAAGGTATGCTGCTCTCTCACTTAAAAATAAAAGATACAGATGATATAGCAGTTGCTTTGCATCAAGGTAGCTTGTAACCCTTGGGGATGGTTTAAAAAGCAACCATTGTTGTACTTTACTTTAGAAACTTAACATGTCACCATTTGAGGCAAGGGAGAGGAAGTCACTGCTGAGTCTTGGGACAGGTAAGAGAAAACCGTCCTTGTGTCTCATTCATGTGCTCACCACAAAGGTCTTCATGATTTATTTTGCTCTTGGAACCAGTGAACAAGTCTATTTCCAACAACCATGGACAAAAATGCTCTGTGACTGAATGTTTTGCAGAGGTTCCAATTCCTATTGTTTCCTAAACTGCATTCTTTTCTGTACATTCATACTTTCTTTTGCAGAAGATTGATGTGATGTGTGCATTAAGATGGGAGGTGCAGAGACAACGCCAGCGAGACACAAAAAAGATGGCATGAACATGGCAGTGTTCGATTGAATCGCCTTTAATTTATTAGGTAGTACCCATTATAAGTTATGTGTCTTAGTGTAAAGTGTTATCCACATGGAACAGCGTAACATACAATAAAATTCTTTTGATTTAGAGATAAAACGGCCACCAAACGACCCCACTCCGATACTCTCGACGAATCTCCGTCGAAGAAAAGGAGAAAGAGTCTAGAAGCACAGACTGCCGAAGCGCCTCGCCGGGACACCCAAGAACTGGGTTTCAAAATGCCCCGCAAAGGTTTGAATCAACAGATGACTGTCTTTGAGAGAGAATGAGAATTCTAACTAAAAAAGTTAATTTATTCTGACAGTGGCATCTAATAGGAAAACTAATGATAATGCAGATTTGACAGACCAAACTCCAGGATAGGTATGCGGTAATGAAGTATTAATGCATGCTATTTAAAATTAATAGTGAAGTATCTACAAGTCTGTTCTCATGGAGAAAGTACCGTATGGATTCTTTCCTTCAAGTGTACCTGTCTAATGTTGTAGAACCTTTGGAGGAGCTTTATCACAAGGGGAAGCTCCTCGGCCAGGGTGGTTTTGGAGCTGTCTATGCCGGAAGTCGGAAGAGCGATGGCCTCCCAGTAAGTCCCCAAGTGGTGTAATCACAACATGCATAGTGATATCTGTCCAGAGATCCATCTTATCCTGTAAAATGTGACACCATCTCAATACACTCATTTTTCCCCCCTTTAGGTGGCCATAAAGTATGCCAGAAAGGGTGGCATGCAGATAGAAATGGTAAGTGTCCTCAGCCATGGAGCTGGGTTTCTTTAGATGAATTTCTGCCTAAACAGTCGCAGATCTAGCTTAAGCTCAAAGCTACAGGGAATTTAGGAACTGTAGCAGCTTGGATTGAAAACTGGTTAACTGACATGAAGCAGCGAGTAATTACTAGAGTGACAATGTCACGGTGGGCCTGCATTCATAGTGGGGTACCACAGGGTTCAATTTTAGGACCACTATTGTTCCTAATTTACATCAATGATATTGACAGCAATATATACAGTGAACTGATAAAATTTGCAGACGACACCAAGGTGGGTGGAGTAGCCGGTACTGATCTAGCAGCAGAGAGGCTACAATGGGATCTGGATTTAATTAGCGACTGGGCTGATACCTGGCAGATGAAATTTAACATAGATAAATGTAAGGTAATCCATTCAGTGAGCAGAAATATAAAGATATGTACAGATATTTTATGGGTTCCACTGAAATAAAGATAGCTGATTACGAGAAAGATCTCGGTGTGTATGTTGATGCTTCCATGTCCCACTCTGGCCAGCGTGGGGAAGCAATAAAAACGGGCAATAGGATGTTAGGTTACATCTCTAGGTGTGTGGAGCTTAAATCAAGGGAGGTGATGCTCCCATTATACAAATCCTTGGTAAGACCCCACCTAGAATATTGTGTGCAGGTTTGGTCACCATACCTTAAGAAGGACGTTGTTGCCTTGGAAAAGGTGCAATGTATGGCTACGAGAGTGATTCCTAGTCTTAGAGGAAGGTGTTGTGAGGAGAGGTTAGCTGAGCTGAATCTGTTTAGCCTCGAGCAAAGGAGACTAAGGGGAGATGTGATCCAGGTATATAAGATTCTAACAGGTCTGGATGCTGTTCAGCCAAATGTCTATTTCAATATTAATTTAAATACTAGAGCATGTGGCCATAGGTGGAAATTGGTGGGAGAACATTTTAAACTGAATCTGAGAAAGCACTTCTTTACTCAGCATGCAGTTAGAGTATGGAATAGTCTTCCTGCTAGTGTAGCGCAAGCTAAAACCCTGGGTTCCTTTAAATCAGAGCTAGATAAGATTTTACCAACTCTGACCTATTAGTTAACTTCTCCCCAAACAAGCTTGATGGGCCAAATGGCCCCCTCTCGTTTGTACATTTCTTATGTTCTTAACATATGTACATCCCCTTCATAGCTTGGAGTTGACGAGCCCGTCCCAATGGAGGTGGCCATAATGACCCTCGTCAACTTTCCGACACCCTGCAAGAACGTGATTAAGCTCATCGACTGGTTTGTTGGAACCAATGAATATATCATGGTTTTGGAAAGGCCGGACCCATGCCTGGACCTCCACGAGTTCTGCAATACCAAAGGAGGATTCCTAACTGAGGAAGATGCTAAGCATGTGCTGGTGCAGGTTCTCCGTGCTTTGCGTCACTGCCAGGAGTCTAACGTCCTGCATCGAGACCTGAAGCCGGAGAACCTGTTGATCAAAACAGACACTCTGGACGTCACACTCATTGATTTTGGATGTGGAGACGTCTGGATGGATGACTCCTACAGGGAATTTGCAGGTCAGCAAGAGAGGCTAATTAAAAGCCTGTCATTCTGGATTAGTAGCAGGTAGTGTTTAACCCAGTGTTCAACAAAAGTAGACTTGTGATTAAACTCCCTGTTGGGAAGTTGGATTTGTATTCTTGGGTCCTAACCTGGCTTGCTTCAGTAAAAATACCCAGCTGTACGAAAAGTTTTGTGAGATGTTCACCTTGTTGTTTCAGGGACAAATGCCTACGCTCCCCCAGAGTGGTTCCGCAAACGGAAGTACAGAGCTGGCCCCGCCACGGTCTGGTCGGTGGGGGTGACGCTCTTTGAGATGGTGTGCGGCTACCTCCCCTTCCGCAGCAAGACGGCAATTGTTTCCGGCCACTTTAAATTCCCACCATGGGTCTCTCCAAGTGAGCAGCTTACATTTTGCTCCGTGACTCGAGTTCCACCAGAGGGAATATTATTTTCCGACTAACTGTGCAACTCTCCCAATCTGTTCCTTGACAGACTGCCGCAATCTAATTGAACGGTGCCTTACACTGAAAGTGACAGATCGGCTGAAGATGGAGGAGATTGAACTCCATCCCTGGCTGAAGTAAAGCTGACCAGTGGGCAAAATTCAAAAAGTACTTCTTGCCTCTAGAAAGGCATACCTGCTCCCTCACTTAAAAATAAAAGATACAGATGATATAGCAGTTGCTTTGCATCAAGGTAGCTTGTAAAGCTTGGAGATAGTTTATAAAGCAACAATTGTTGTTCTTTACTTTAGAAACTTAACATGTCACCATTTGAGGCAAGGGAGAGGAAGTCACTGCTGAGTCTTGGGACAGGTAAGAGAAAACCGTCCTTGTGTCTCATTCATGTGCTCACCACAAAGGTCTTCATGATTTCTTTTGCTCTTGGAACCAGTGAACAAGTCTATTTCCAACAACCATGGACAAAAATGCTCTGTGACTGAATGTTTTGCAGAGGTTCCAATTCCTATTGTTTCCTAAACTGCATTCTTTTCTGTACATTCATACTTTCTTTTGCAGAAGATTGATGTGATGTGTGCATTAAGATGGGAGGTGCAGAGACAGCGCCAGCGAGACACAAAAAAGATGGCATGAACATGGCAGTGTTCGATTGAATCGCCTTTAATTTATTAGGTAGTACCCATTATAAGTTATGTGTCTTAGTGTAAAGTGTTATCCACATGGAACAGCGTAACATACAATAACATTCTTTTGATTTAGAGATAAAACGGCCACCAAACGACCCCACTCCGATACTCTCGACGAATCTCCGTCGAAGAAAAGGAGAAAGAGTCTAGAAGCACAGACTGCCGAAGCGCCTCGCCGGGACACCCAAGAACTGGGTTTCAAAATGCCCCGCAAAGGTTTGAATCAACAGATGACTGTCTTTGAGAGAGAATGAGAATTCTAACTAAAAACGTTAATTTATTCTGACAGTGGCATCTAATAGGAAAACTAATGATAATGCAGATTTGACAGACCAAACTCCAGGATAGGTATGCGGTAATGAAGTATTAATGCATGCTATTTAAAATTAATAGTGAAGTATCTACAAGTCTGTTCTCATGGAGAAAGTACCGTATGGATTCTTTCCTTCAAGTGTACCTGTCTAATGTTGTAGAACCTTTGGAGGAGCTTTATCACAAGGGGAAGCTCCTCGGCCAGGGTGGTTTTGGAGCTGTCTATGCCGGAAGTCGGAAGAGCGATGGCCTCCCAGTAAGTCCCCAAGTGGTGTAATCACAACATGCATAGTGATATCTGTCCAGAGATCCATCTTATCCTGTAAAATGTGACACCATCTCAATACACTCATTTTCCCCCCCTTTAGGTGGCCATAAAGTATGCCAGAAAGGGTGGCATGCAGATAGAAATGGTAAGTGTCCTCAGCCATGGAGCTGGGTTTCTTTAGATGAATTTCTGCCTAAACAGTCGCAGATCTAGCTTAAGCTCAAAGCTACAGGGAATTTAGGAACTGTAGCAGCTTGGATTGAAAACTGGTTAACTGACATGAAGCAGCGAGTAATTACTAGAGTGACAATGTCACGGTGGGCCTGCATTCATAGTGGGGTACCACAGGGTTCAATTTTAGGACCACTATTGTTCCTAATTTACATCAATGATATTGACAGCAATATATACAGTTAACTGATAAAATTTGCAGACGACACCAAGGTGGGTGGAGTAGCCGGTACTGATCTAGCAGCAGAGAGGCTACAATGGGATCTGGATTTAATTAGCGACTGGGCTGATACCTGGCAGATGAAATTTAACATAGATAAATGTAAGGTAATCCATTCAGTGAGCAGAAATATAAAGATATGTACAGATATTTTATGGGTTCCACTGAAATAAAGATAGCTGATTACGAGAAAGATCTCGGTCTTCCTATTGTTTCCTAAACTGCATTCTTTTCTGTACATTCATACTTTCTTTTGCAGAAGATTGATGTGATGTGTGCATTAAGATGGGAGGTGCAAACACAGCGCCAGTGAGACACAAAAAAGATGGCATGAACATGGCAGTGTTCTGTGACGCCAGGCATCTTAAATAATGCTGAGCTGTGCCTCAATAAAGATTCAATTATGCAGATGCTCTTTATATGTGTTTTTCATCTCTTTTGGTGTCCCTAACCATGGTTACCTGAATTTCCAAGTCATGTTATGATGATCTGACCTGAATTAAGACAAGGGCAGAGTAAACGGGGAATCCAGACATCTTGGGTTGATGCTTGCTGGGTACTTTATCTAGGATTGTATTTAATGATTGACTAAGAGTCAGAGTCTGGCATGTTATATTAATTACAACTTTACTCAACAGCACTACAACAGATACACTGATTTGCACAATAGTGGCTTTGTGTCTACCTCAGACCCAAATTTATACTTGCTGCAAATACTTTCTCTCAGTCACACATGCTTGTCCTGCATGTCTTAAGGGTTGTTTAAGGTAAAACTAATGCTACTGTAATTCTCATTTGGGCAGCATATGTCATCAAAATGTTTCTCAGCATAGTGTAGCATATTTGCTTCTCGGTTTTGAGCAGTAGGATGTTGCAGTTCTGCTCCAGCTTGTGGGAGTAGTTCTTCACTGGAAGCACACAGATATGACCAGAGTAGTACTTCCCTCTTGGACCTGTGGCAGACTATTAATGTAAATTACTTGTCAAATGCATTTTAGATCACTGAGGTAGGATATGCTACTAGCTTGCAAGCTGTGGAATGCCATCTTTCTACAACACTCTTCAAAAATCTGCAAGGATCTACACCCTTGCTGAACATGAGCTACTACCTACAGGAGCATCTTGAGACATGATCATGTACAACTACTGAAGGTTATGTTATGGTGCCAAAAAATGAAACGCGTTTTTCACCATACTATGTGTTATTTTATACTAGAAGCAGCAAAAACATCTCTTCTACAACAGCTGAAAAAATGTATAATAAAAAATATTTTACTAATTTGTTATAATCATGTCAGCAGAGCTCACTTTTTTTAGTGGATTAGCATTTCTGCTAACTTTGAAAACTGTCGGCAGAACAATTAGCTTTCACTAACTGTAAATCTACTAACATTTTCACAGGCAAAATGAATGAAGTTTAACGGTCAAAAACATTAATACAAGTTAAAATCATACAGTACATATTTGTTCCTGTCTATTGTGAGTATGTCTGCAACAGTCTACATGCCACGCTGTTGACTGACTACTTAAAAACCCGTGATGCGAGTGGTCGATACTTTTTTGGATTTAAGATAGTCCAGCTAAGCAAGGTACGTTAATTGGGGCGGTGGGCTGAGCTATGGATCACTGCTGCGCTTTCTCTGCGTTTGTGGATTCCGTTGTCTTCGTTGTCTTCATGACTTCTTATTCAAATGACTGTGAACAATTGACCAAAGTGTCATGCAACCAGTTTACTGTTACAAATGAAAAAAATCATTATTTCCAGGTAATTCCACCATTTTCAATACAGGAAGACTTTCTTATACGAAATAAATATCTGTTCTATAGCTCAAACCATTTATTCATACGTTATTTTGTATTTCCAAAATGTCTTGTAAAAACTACATCATGCACAAACATTCCCTTCCAGTGGTGCTGTAAATAAGAAGCTAACTTAAGCCGCGTGTGACTTTGCCATTAGTTTGGGCGACAGGTTTGACCATGGCCAAGAAGCAGGAAGACAACGGAATCCGCAAACGCACTGAAAAAGTGCAACAGTGATCCATAGCTCCGCCCACAGCCCAGATTAACATATATTTCCATGTAGTGAGCGTTAAGAAACAATTAGACATTTAGCATGCTAATAATAAGATATCTATGTGGCCCGGGAAACAACACGCAGGAACACAAATACTCTTTTTGGGTCTAATTTATTCCATAGGCCTAATTAATTAGACGTTTTGGTTGGAAGATAAGAGGATTTACAATAAACAGTTCCTTGAACTTCACACTTTCCCCTTACAGAGGATTCTCTTACAGAAAATAAATAAAACTCCACACTCAGGTGGGACTGGTGCAATATAAAAGTAAAATAAAACACACAGAAAACCATGTGAGGCAGATCTCACATAACCGAGTACACCGAAATAAAAGGAAACGGCAGTTTTGCACTGAAAATAATACGGTAGTGGCACATTGAAACAGAAATATCCTTGTTAGCACACAACTAACAACTGAACAGATATTTAACATGAACAGCATGCTCTAACCAACTTTGCGCATACCAGTAAAACCTCAAGGCGCGGACAGAAAACCTTGTGACGCACCGCTCTCTAAAATAAAGACAGACACGGTCCATTTTACACGCCTTTCCAATATGTGGAAAGTGAATACACACCATTTATTACCGTTCTCCACTTATTCTCACACAACAACTCAGCAGAGAAAACAAACCCGGTACTCTGGGAAACTCGCCCCACTCGGAAAACCGTCCGCGGCCCAGCTCATACAGCTTAAAATGGCGCTTCCAGACAGCGGCTTTTCGCGCTCTCTCTCTCAGGTGATGATGTCACCAACTTGCTTAAAGGCGCAACCACCTATTCCTCCTCGTCCCCAGATGCAGCTTAACTGCTCATGGTCACAATCTCCAGATCACCCAGTTACATATATAAAAAAGATGAGTAACACGGGCACCCTTTTCACAAACCACGTTAATGTTCGGTTTGTAAGAAGCGAGACGGCATTTACTTTCGCTAATAAAGTCTTGAAGAGGAATCCTGCACTTTAAATCACTATTTAACCATTTTGACCATACAGTTAAACACCTGTGTGTAACATTTGGGATAGGAAACAGTAATTATTTACTGTACTAATCTGTTCTAAAATTAAAAGAACACAGATCGGAGACATCCGTGGTGTTCGTATACCAGGCGTTTATTTATCTGAAGAAAATCCCGCGAAACTTCAACTAATGTTCCCGTTAGGCTATAACCCCCTCTGTCGGTGCACAAAGGAATATCGATTCTAGTATTACTTTTGAACAAAATAACCATAAAACTGACGGACAAATTGGGACAAAATTCTTGTGTGCGTCACACAGCGAGCAAAGATGCTGGAATAAATATGAGTAAAATTGACTTATTGTATAAATATCCAGGACACACAATATATACAGCATATATGCAGCATAAACAAATATACAAAACAAACTCTCAACTAACTATATTACTGCAAAAAAATATTTTCAAATACGTCATTTATTTTTGCATTTTATGAACGGGGATTGCGCCCCTGGGATCTACCCTGGGTGAGCGCGTGCATTAAAACGCGCGTAGTTCTAGAATTTACAGTCGCTTATCAATCATTTTCATCGTTCTGTGCATGGTGAGGGACTTATTTGCTCTCTTCCGACAACGAATCCTTATAACTTATACGGTATCGATTATTTTTGGTTGATTTTAGCAGATATGTCATACTATATTAGAAAAATACAGTTTTGAGCTGTACGATTAAATCGCCATTTATTAGGTAGTACCCATTATAAGTTATGTGTTTTAGTGTAAAGTGTTATCCACATCAAACAGCGTAACATAAAATTCTTTTGATTTACAGATAAAATGGCCACCAAACGACCCCACTCCGATAGTGTCGACGAATCTCCGTCGAAGAAAAGGAGAAAGAGTCAAGCACAGACTAGCGAAGCGCAGACTGCCGAAGCGCCTCGCCGTGACACCCAAGAACTGGGATTCAAAATGCCCCGCAAAGGTTTGAATCAACAGATGACTGTCTTTGAGAGAGAATGAGAATTATAACTAAAAAAGTTAACTTATTCTGACAGTAGCATCTAATAGGAAAACTAATGATAATGCAGATTTAACACACCAAACTATAGGATAGGTATGCAGTAATGAAATATTAATGCATGCTATTTAAAATTAATGGTGAAGTATCTACAAGTCTGTTCTCATAGAGAAAGTGCCATATGGATTCTTTTCTTCAAGTGTACCTGTCTAATGTTGTAGAACCTTTGGAGGAGCTTTATCTCAAGGGGAAGCTCCTCGGGCAAGGTGGTTTTGGAGCTGTCTATGCCGGAAGTCGGAAGAGCGATGGCCTCCCAGTAAGTCCCCAAGTGGTGTAATCACAACATGCATATCTGTCCAGAGATCCATCGTATCCTGTAAAGTGTGACACCATCTCAATGCACTGATTTTTTTCCTCCTTTAGGTGGCCATAAAGTATGCCAGAAAGGGTGGCATGCAGATAGAAATGGTAAGTGTCCTCAGCCATGGAGCTGGGTTTCTTTAGATGAATTTCTGCCTAAACAGTTACAGCTCTTGGTTAAGCTCAAAGCTGCAGGGATTTTAGGAACTGTAGCAGTTTGGATTGAAAACTGGTTAACTGGCATGAAGCAGTGAGTAATAATTAGAGGCACAATGTCACAGTGGGCCTGCATTCACAGTGGGGTACCGCAGGGTTCAATTTTAGGACCACTATTGTTCCTAATTTACATCAATGATATTGACAGCAATATATACAGTAAACTGATTAAATTTGCAGACGACACCAAGGTGGGTGATGTAGCAGGTACTGATCTAGCAGTAGAGAGGCTACAACGTGATCTGGATTTAATTAGCGACTGGGCTGATACCTGGCAGATGAAATTTAACTTGAATCTGTTTAGCCTAGAGCAAAGGAGACTAAGGGGGGATATGATCCAGGTATATAAGATTCTAACAGATCTGGATGCTGTTCAGCCAAATGGCTATTTCAATATTAATTTAAATACTAGAACTCGTGGCCATAGGTGGAAATTGGTGGGAGAACATTTTAAACTGAATTTGAGAAAGCACTTCTTTACTCAGCGTGTAGTTAAAGTATGGAATAGTCTTCCTGCTAGTGTAGCGCAAGCTAAAACCCTGTGTTCCTTTAAATCAGAGCTAGATAAGATTTTAACAACTCTGACCTATTAGTTAACTTCTCCCCAAACAAGCTTGATGGGCCAGATGGCTTCCTCTCGTTTGTACATTTCTTATGTTCTTAACATATGTACATCCCCTTCATAGCTTGGAGTTGATGAGCCCGTCCCAATGGAGGTGGCCATAATGACCCTCGTCAGCCTTCCGGCACCCTGCAAAAATATCATTAAGCTCATTGACTGGTTTATTGGGGTCAATGACTATATCCTAGTTTTGGAAAGGCCGGACCCATGCCTGGATCTCCATGAATTTTGCCACACCAAAGGAGGATTCCTCACGGAAGAAGTGGCAAAGCATGTGCTGCTGCAGGTTCTCCGCGCTTTGCGTCACTGCCAGGACTCTAACGTCCTACATCGCGACCTGAAGCCGGAGAACATCCTAATTAATACAGACAGTTTAGAAGTCAAACTGATCGACTTTGGATGTGGAGATGTATGGATGGACGATGCCTACAGGGAATTTGCAGGTCAGTAAGAAAGGTTAATTAATAGCCTGTCATTCTGGATTAGTAGCAGGTAGTGTTTAACCCAGTGTTCAACAAAACTAGATTTGTGATTAAACTCCCTGTAGAGAAGTTGGATTTGTATTCTTGGGTCCTAATCTGGCTTGCTTCAGTAAAAATACCCAGCTGTACGAAAAGGTTTGTGAAATTTTCACCTTGTTGTTTCAGGGACAAATGCCTACGCTCCCCCAGAGTGGTTCCGGAAACGGAAATACAGAGCTGGCCCCGCCACGGTCTGGTCAGTGGGGGTCACGCTCTTTGAGCTGGTGTGCGGCTACCTCCCCTTCCGCAGGAAGAGGGCACTCGTTTCTGGCCACTTAAAATTCCCAACATGGGTCTCTCCAAGTGAGCAGCTTACATTTTGCTCTTTGATTCGTGTTCCACGAGAGGAAATATTATTTTCCGACTAACTGTGCAACTCTCCCAATCTGTTCCTTGACAGACTGCCGGAATCTAATTGAACGGTGCCTTACAGTCAGAGTGGCAGATAGGCTGACGATGGAGGAGATTCAGCTCCATCCCTGGTTGAAGTAGAGCTGACAGTGGGCTCATTGCAAAAATTACTCCTTGCCTCTAGAAAGGTATGCTGCTCTCTCACTTAATAATAAAAGATACAGATGATATAGCAGCTGCTTTGCATCAAGGTAGCTTGTAACCCTTGGGGATGGTTTATAAAGCAACCATTGTTGTACTTTACTTTAGAAACTTAACATGTCACCATTTGAGGCAAGGGAGAGGAAGTCACTGCTGAGTCTTGGGACAGGTAAGAGAAAACCGTCCTTGTGTCTCATTCATGTGCTCACCACGAAGGTCTTCATGATTTCTTTTGCTCTTGGAACCAGTGAACAAGTCTATTTCCAACAACTATGGACAAAAATGCTCTGTGACTGAATGTTTTGCATAGGTTCCAATTCCTATTGTTTCCTAAACTGCATTCTTTTCTGTACATTCATACTTTCTTTTGCAGAAGATTGATGTGATGTGAGCATTAAGATGGGAGGTGCAGACACAGCGCCAGCGAGACACAAAAACAGATGGCATGAACATGGCAGTGTTCTGTGACGCCAGGCATCTTAAACAATGCTGAGCTGTGCCTCAATAAAGATTCAATTTTGCAGATGCTCTTTATATGTGTTTTTCATCTCTTTTGGTGTCTCTAACCATGGTTGCCTGAATATCCAAGCCATGTTATGATGATCTGACCTGAATTAAGACGAGGGCAGAGCAAAGGGGGAATCCAGAATCTTGTGGTGATGCATGCTGGGTACTTTATCTAGGATTGTATTTAATGATTGACTAAGAGTCAGAGTCTGGCATGTTTTATTAATTACAACTTTACTGAGCAGCACTACAACAGATACAGTGATTTGCACAATAGTGTGGCTTTGTGTCTACCTCAGACCCAAATTTATACTTGCTGCAAACACTTTCTCTCAGTCACTCATGCTTGTCCTGCATGTCTTAAGGGTTGTTTAAGGTAAAACTAATGCTACTGTAATTCTCATTTGGGCAGCATATGTCATCAAAATGTTTCTCAGCATAGTGTAGCATATTTGCTGCTTGGTTTTGAGCAGTAGGATGTTGCAGTTCTGCTCCAGCTCATGGGAGTAGTTCTTCACTGGAAGCACACAGATATGACCAGAGTAGTACTTCCCTCTTGGACCTGTAGCAGACCATTAATGTAAATTACTTGTCAAATGCATTTTAGATCACTGAGGTAGGATATGCTACTAGCTTGCAAGCTGTGGAATGTCATCTTTCTACAACACTCCTCAAAAATCTGCAAGGATCTACACCCTTGCTGAACATGAGCTACTACCTACAGGAGCATCTTGAGACATGATCAACTACTGAAGGTTATGTTATGGTGCCATAAAATTAAATGTGTTTTTCACCCTACTATGTGTTATTTTATACTAGAAGCAGCAAAACATCTCTTCTACAACAGCTGAAAAAAATATATAATAAAAAATATTTAATTTGTTATAATCATGTCATATGACAAACGTCACCTTTCCCTGTATGCAGTGGTGAGCAGGGTTCCCCTAACTGCTAATCAGCAAAGCTCACTTTTTCATTGGTGGATTAGCTTTCATTAATTGTAAATCCACTAACATTTTCACAGGTAAAATAAATAAAGTTTAACAGTCAAAAACATTAATAAAAGTTTAAATCATACATATTTGTTCCTGTCTATCATGAGCGTGTCTGCAACAGTTTATCTGACACGCTGTTGACTACTTATAAACACATGATGCGATTCGCCGATAACCTTTCGGATTTAAGATAGTCCAGCTAAGCAAGAAATCCTGCTTTTTGGTACAGTCCCCAGGTTGTATTTTCCAGGTTCCGATTGACAGAGTAATAGACTAATTAAGAGCTAAGACCCTCCTTCCTAGGTCCAGGTAAGCAGTGCTATGTTTGTAGTCCCCAATATGTGAGATATTTTCTGCAAAAAATAAAATGAAGATGATAAAAAAATACAATTTCTACACTACCATTTAGTTTCCAAAGTCTGTTTGCAAAAATCCTGCAAAAATTAAAATGAAATAGCACCATTTGCATTTTAATTTTCCACTCATGTATGAGTCAGATGTAAAAAATTTAATTAAAAACCCTTTTTGTCTTTTCATTTTCCAATTTGAGTTTTCATTTCCTACTTTGCCGTTTCATTTTCAAGTTCACAACATGCAAATATACGTTAATCAGAGCGGGGTGGTGGGTGGAGCTACGGATCACTGCTGCGCTTTCTCAGTGCATTTGCTGATTCCGTTGCCTTCGTGTTTCTTGCCCATGGTCAACCTTGTCACACAAACTAACTCTAACACATTAACTCTAAAAGTATTTGGTGGATTTTTTTCATACTTTGCAGATAAATTGAAAGTTCTGGAAATGCTCACGTTTTGAGATGAATCTCACCGAAACTGAAGCAGCACTACATGGTGATAACAAACAGAAGGACAGCCTCAGACAAATTTATCTTGTCAGCATCTTAACTAAAAAATTGTTGGATTTTTTCCTGACTTTTCATATACATTGAATGGGTGAAGATGTGGACCTGTTCAAATTCTGCCATACGACACTTGACCTTTTGAACAGGATTTGATTTATTTGATTGAGTTACTCTATTTACTGTATTTGATCTTCGATAGATCATAATACTGCTTCACAAAAACATTATTAGGATGAACGTCTGCATCTGATATGCCAGAGACAAATCACATGCAAACTGAAGCAGCAGCACTAGGTGGCATCAGAGGGAAGGGAAGCTACAGAATATTGACGGGACAGTCCAGGAAATACACTGTTGTCCTGTCAACAGCATCTATTTTTTTTACAAAGCAACTGATATATATATACTTATTACTTATGATGTTTGTCATTCAGATGGCTGTACTACACTGTACGAATATTTAAACAAACTCTTTACTTTTTGGAATTTCTTTGAGTCCAGTGATAATCAGCAGGATTGGGCATGGGACACTGGCATTTTTTAATGTGTGCTCTGCAGTGGGCTGCCATTCTGTCCAGTCTATAGACTATAGCATTATGCCAGGAAAAACACAGAAACCCAAATGTCCTTAACTCTAAGCTCATCTGACCTATCAGGTTGGAACTTAATTTAGTGCATGTACCATGCCTCATTACGACGACTCAAATCACACATTCTTCACGCCATGCAGTTGGAAGGTATTTGCTGCAATATTTAATACTGAATGGATCTTGCAATCCCTGCATTTGTATCTGAGACACTGCAGTATTAATCATTATTTTATCTGACATCAATAAATATAAACAGCGGCAGGTGAAGCATATACTTCATACTTCATACTTGTTTACTGTCATTTTCTTTGACACGGTTGTTTCCAAAAAATATATATTTTAATCAAAGCTTTACTCGCACATATTTGTCACCTTTTGCTACTAAGTCTGTGTGATCAAATAACAACAACACACATTTGATTTAACAATATCTTTCCTTACTTTATTGAAGTAAATGAACAATGTTTATATGGAACCGTTGCCGTTTTGAGAACATGCCGTCATATGCCTTGTGGGACTCTCCTGCACAGACGTCATAAAAAATAAGCCTACCTTACAATCGACGTGCGGATTTCTTCTTAAATGTGATTTGATGTGATTGTTGTCGCGGATGCAGTAAATATTTACACTCTTTGCAATCAAAGCTTCCCGTACAAAATATAAACAAAGTTATACAAGTGATTAATTAGGGAAAAAAAGGTTCTGTTTCTTAAAAAATTGACCTCCCCTCCCCCAGGAAACATATTTAGCTCCTACAACCAGCTCTGCAAACACACCAGTGTGACATGCATTGACAACATTTAGGATCCATCACATTTGCACGTCGGTTACATTATATATCACCATTACACCATTTTTTATATATATTTTTTTTTGCAAAACATAACACTTGTGACTATTTAGCAGTTTGTATTGGCTTCAGAATTAGAACGCAGTTGATATTAAAAAGTTTAAGGTTGGTTTTTGTTGTGATTTTTGTCCTCAAGACAGGAAAGGTTGGGTGTGTAGACGCAGATATCTGTTGTTCAAAATGGCATTTGGATCTCTTAACAATGTAACTTGGACATGATCCCTTGCACGACTGTCCCAAAACAGTTTTTTTAAATCAAGATGAAAACGTGAGCAGAAAAAAAAGTAACATTCACTTTAATAAAGTCCAGCTCTTCCACGCCTCGATTGGTCAGCAGGGTGTGGTTATTCAGCCTTGCTATCTGATGCCAGCTCTCATACAAACAAGTAGTTTGACCACATTGTAATATTGGATGTTTGTGGAATGAAATGCAGTTCATTTAGGCAACAGACCCAAATATCTAATCAACAAAACACCCCATATTAGAACATTTACCCTCATCTGCCACTGACTGTTTGTTCTAAACATCAATGCAATCACGCTACACGTTACAGTAGGTTCACACTCACATGCAGTAGGTTCAGTCCAGGGTGATGGAGCGTGACGAGAGTAATAAGTGCATTGATGTGCTTTTCTGGCCAAATTCCTGATCAGCGAATCCCAGCCAGTACAAGCTGTCTCGTAATACCCAGAGACAGTCTGACGCAAAACCGGCACAACCACAACCAGTGAGGTTTCACACAGGCGCCTTGGTGCTGTCGGACCGAGGAGCAAAATGGCTTCAGCTACCCACATCATGGCGAAGCTTCTCAATGCCTCATTTCCTGTGATTTCCATGTATCAGAAATAAATAACATGTCTTTCCATGTGAAGGCAGGGGTTTATCCAGAAACGCCCTGATATTTTCAATTTATGAGTCTTCTATAAGTACCCATGAGGAATAAGCTTAGGAGAATCAGCTAGTGGCTCATGTCTTGAAGGTGTCCAGCACAGTAAAAAGCCACTCTGCTCTTTGGCTGAGCTTGTGAATAAACCCCCTCCATTAAAAAGCAATGCACAATGGATTTTGAAAATAACATTTTAAAAAGCATTTGAAAAAACGGTTCATTATGAGTTAATCAATAAGTGGCCGGTCTCGATGACGTGATCTAACCCAAACTAAATGAAAAGTTGGAAGCTGACATTTTCTTCTCTTTTGCTACAAGGTCAAAGCACTGACATTCATATATACAGGTAGCTTCTAAAGTTATGTTGTTACAAAATCCTAAAAGAAACATCTCTTTTTTTTGTTCCTTGCTACATTACATGTTAAGACGATTGAGGACAGAGTTGAGGAGGAGGCTTTGCAAGGTTGATCTGAAAGGCGTGTACTCCACATTTAGAACTTTGTGTTCCATGTCCATTAGCCACCTGAAAGAAAGATCTTCATGCATTCAAACCCTATAGCCATCACAATGTTCCCTCAGCTCTGGAGCGTTAATTGGAGGTCACTGATCTGCAACTAACCCCAAACATTAGCATTCAGATAAAGTCCCCTGTCGATCATCCAGCTATGAGGCTGAGATACCATGAGACGTAATGGCCACTCCTATATGGATTCTGAAAGTAGTTCTCAGGAGGGACATAGATTAATTAACAGCTTTCTCTGTTGAGATATTCCAGACATTTCTATATCCCATATGGGCCAACTGCTGGCAGTACCAGCGCCAGAAGTGGGCCAGCTTTAATTCAGAACTTTCAGTGAATTACCTATTCAGAACTCATTGGTTACATTGACTGTCTTGAGTGGAAAATCCATGAATCATCAAAATGAAGATGTTCACATGAATGCATCTGGCAGATAAATCAAATCCAGAAACTGAGGTACTAAGGCAAGGGTGTCAAACTCAAGGCCCACGGGCCGGATAACATCCTATTTCTACCAGAACTGGCCATCCGGTATATAACACGAACATCATTGGGACTACAAATCCCAGATTGCACAGCGATAGTTGGTGCACTGGCATGTCAATCAAGGTCAAGGGCTGCACCAAATCACACTGCGATGTACTCGTGATTATATGATGCACGCGAAACAATCACCAGGGCTTTAGATAACAGGTGAAACATTTGTTGGACGCCACCTTTTCGGTACCATATGGATGCTTACTCACAGTTTGCTAAGCAGATTAACGTGCACGTAAAAAATTAGTAATCTGTATAAATTCCACATATCCTGATGTTTAAGAAATGTGCGGGACTTTTAACTGCAGAAAGTACTGCTAACTTATGGGTGTAACGATACACACCTTACTAATATTGTAGATGTACAAAAAAAATTTATGACATTGATGTGTTTTTCATTATTTTTAATGTGATCTCTCATTTATTTGTTTAATATGTCAGCTTGGTTTGTTCTGAATTCTATGATGTCTTGGGAGAAGATAAGTTCATATTTCTGTATGACTCATTCTTCATAATACATCTGACTAAACATGGTCAATGCACAACATTTTCAATAAATATTAACCTGGTTTGGACTCGAATTCAACCTATTTTTAAATTTTGGCCCCCTCTGTGATTGAGTATGACACCCCTGCATTAAGGGAAGGCTTAACACGCTGCCAGTCGTTTTCCAGTGACCTGTTGTTTCATCAGCAGCATCGTTTGAGGCCTGCACAGCGTAAGTAACACTGCAGATGTTCTGCGACTAACAAACTGAAAGCAGTATTTTAAAAAGATCAGCACTTTGACAGATAGTGTACATTCACTGGGGTCTCCTCATTCTCTCAACCAGGAACCAAGATATCTCTACGGATGAAAATACTAGTTAATTGTGGCTCTGAAGAGAACTTTGTGCTTTCTGGAAGTTCCGTTATAATGATAGCATCCTTCTATTTCCATAATGAGAAGTTAAATTTTAGTTCTCACATAGTTTAAATATGAACTGCTAAACATTCTATTTTAAGTCCACCCAAGTGTTAAAGAAATGTCAGGTGGTTGGCTGCGGCATTTGAGATGCCATTTAGTTAACACACAAAATCTCCAAATTTCAATATAAGGAGGATCATAAATTCCATTCTGGCCTGTTACTCCCAGTCACATCCTACTGAAGCCTTTTGGTAATAGTGCTGACGATGGAAAAGGAAAGTGAATAAAATGAATCAAAATGAGAACATTGGGTTAGAGGAAATACTGCCCCCATGTGACTAGCAGATGAACTGCACTTGTCGGGCATTCTGGATGTCTTCTGTTGTGTGTAAATACTCTACCCTCTTGAAAAGTATAATATCGGCAAATTAAAGTGAGCTTTTAACTACACTCTTGCACTTCTTTTGTGGGTTCAGACTCAAAAAGTACCATCATTCCTGCAATTTGCTGCCGGTACTTACAACTAAAATAAAATTAATAAAAATCTAATTGCTGTGCTACTTACAGTACCTGTTTTTGAACTGAAATTTTAAAAAAATGATCTTCAGCATCAGGACATATTTGAGACTCAATATATTAAGGCCTTTGATTGAGCACCATTTGTTTCAGTGTGTTTATTAAATTGCATACTTTTCGAATTTTGGTCTTCACAGCTTGGACATTTTGGGCCTCCATAACATTTTGGGTTTACTTCTCCGAGATCTGATCTGGCTGGTTTAAGCATAAATATTTAGGGATTTCATAGATTATAGAGGTAAAAAGTCATCTGAGCCAAATGAAATATGTCACAGTTTGTCATTCGGAAGTTTGTCGTTCAGTAAGATTGTGACTGGCAACATATTGTGGTCCACAATAATCTTTAGACAGGACATAGATGCTCTTCATTTTTAAATAAGAATGGGGAAATGTTTATTATAGAAAACTGCATTTCACAATCATACAGCACAGAGTATACCAGTGTAGCAGGGTCTTATTACTGCATGAAACTTTTGTAGTTATGGGCCAGCTTTTTATAATTAATGTCACATGTGCATATTAGGACACAAGCTGTGAAGACCAGGGAGGTTCTCGGATGAGCACCTGTTTCCTTCTTGAGGGCAGCAGTAGGACAGTAATGGACCCAAGTTGGAGAACATTGTTTTAAAGTAAATATATATATACGATATATCATAAATATTCTTCAAGAAAAAAAAAATCCAGTTTTGAAATTGTTGCAGTGATTGCCATGCATTTAAAGATTAAATAAATTGTAAAAGTATAGGAAAATTATTATTTGTTCATAAGGTAAAACCCTGCTAGCTGTAGTTTTCAATAGTCATATTTTTGAGTTCTAGTAAATATAGAACAGATAATGATATTTTATTTTTGTCTCTGCAAAACTAACATAGAAGACAAACTCTGCTGCCTGCAGGACCGACCGTAGGTCCTGATGTAACAGCATTAGCCATCTGGAGTATTCAGGGTTCAGCATCCTCGTGGCTTTCAAAGAGTCGCCTTGAAAGTGGGATCCAGCGACGTCTCTCCGTCAGGAGACTCAATGTAATTGGCTGATTCCTGTAGCTTCAGCAGCATGGCCATCTGGATTGGAAGGATGGCGGTGGTGAGCTTCATTTCGCATGAATTGCAAGTGGCTTCATAAAGCTAACATACAGTAATATAAAGCTAACATAAAGCTAACAAAATGCTAACATAATGCTAATATAATTCTAATATAATGCTAACATAAAGCTAACAAAATGCTACCATAAAGCTAACATTAGCTCTTCTTTTCGACCAGAAACAAGCATGGCGAGATTCAAATTTTCAAAAATGCAATGCGAGTTTTGTATAAATCACTCTATATAATCCAGTTGTATTCCTTCAATAAATGACATCTTGGAGTCTTTTGGGTACATATTACAAGGGAGCAGAAATGTAAGCATCAAACTGCAACGATACTGACGGAATCTGAGGGTTTCAGAATGTGGTCATGAAGATCAGGAAGTTACATACCAGGGGGTCTGACTCCATAGAGCTGGGCAGGTTCTCCTTACACACCCTGTCTTCGCTGGGTTGTCCCACACCCCCAGGAGCCATGGTAGGTGGGGGCAGGTGAACCAGCTTCACCTGATCTTGCTGGGCTGAAGGCCACGGAAGTGTCCCCCTCACCCATTCCACTGGGTCCTCCCAAGCTACCTTCTGACCATGGACCTGCAGCATTGGAGTGGAAACATCTTTTTGGAACCCTAAATCTCTTATGTTGACCCACCACGACATCAAAGAATACATCCATGACACATCAAAGAAGATTCCAGTAATCACTCACTTTGATGCCATCCTTTGCACCCTCTTGCAGATACGGGATGATGGAATGGTTCCAAAGGTCAATAAACCAGGAGCGGAACTCTTCCACGGTTACAGGGCAGGACAGAAAAAAGCAGGGTCCTGTAGACACGTCGATAAACCGCTCAGGCTAATGGAACCAGACAGCCTTCAAAGTCCATCAGCTCAAAAACATTTATACCAAATCTCTTCAGCCTCATGGAAACGTACTCTCTTGTTGCTAATGGTAAATTCACATGACAGAACTAATAACTAATTTATAATGATTTGCATAGTGTACGTCAACCATTAACATCACCATCTTCTCTCTCAAGACCATAACTGAAAATATCAAATGGTTAGATTTGAGCTTTTCTCAATCTGCCCCTTTTCTATGCAAAAGAAAGAAATGCACACACAAATTCAAAGAAATACACATTGCAGTGCCACAGAAGGGAATCCTTGACCATTTGTGTGTAGAGAATCTTACCAATAAGGAAGTCAGAAGTGCTATGCTTCTCCAAGAAGGCGTGGAGGTGATACCAGAGCTTCGGGACCCAGTCCAACACCCGTAGAAGCCCCTGGCTCTCCAAATTGCTATCATTCTCTGCTTCAACCATTTTTCTGTGCAGGTAGCGTACAAGGAACCCATTGGCTGGCTCCACGTTATTGGAGAATGTCACCATCCTTAATAAGAAGAGTACGGAAAAAAGAGACCTTCAGAGAGAGTGCATCCAAGTAGAACTGAACAAATAAATCTTTTTCCCTTCCCTATTAAAGGGTTGTTTTACTCAATTTCCTAATGCAAACGCAATGAAGATAGCAAACAAGGGAATACAACAACACAGAAATATTAGAACAAACCTTTATGCCAGGGGTCTCCAACTCCAATCCTGGAGGGCTACCGTCCAGTAGGTTTTCTATCCTACCTGGCTTCTGATGAGCCGCACATGTTCCTGATATTTACCTGAGAACAGGTGTGGCTCATCAGAAGCCAGGTAGGATAGAAAACCTACTGGACGGTAGCCCTCCAGGACCGGAGCTGGAGACCCCTGCTTTATGCGCATATTTAACACTTACTTATAAATTCAGGGGTAGATAATTCAGGTCCAGAAAGTAAAAAATCCAGATCAAGATTTTGTTTCAACCACCCAGCTGAGTACTCTGTGACTATGACTCTTTATACTCAAATAGTTGAACAAACAAAAGTTGAAACAAAATCTTGGTCTGCAGTTTTACTTTCTGGACTTGAACTTTCCACCTCTGCGCAAATTCTTGATCTTGCATTGCAGGTTATTATGCTCACCTGAAACTAAGATGCAATCCATGGTTGGGCGTCATCTTCACAGGCTGGTTAGTTGTTCCAATGATGTATGGGCTGAAATGATGAAAATGGACAACAAACACATTTGAGATGTAACTAATGTGACCATCAAGCCCATATAAAGTCCATGAATCCCCTGTTTCATTAATCACACAACTGCCACTCACCATTTATGATATTTGCAGGTTAGAGCACCATTGACTAGCTCACTAATCGCTGAAGCATCACTGATGTCATCAAGGATAATGACCAATGGAAGTTCACCCATACCGCTCTCTCGGTCAATCTGATTGGCCAGGTTGGATAGGTAAAGCTGAAGGTCCTAAGAACAGAAACAAGAAGTGGATGGTAGGACAAAACGTAGATATATCACTACGAACGTGTACGGCGGACTGCGCATTGGGATTCAGAGCATGAGATCCCACCATGATAGATGGATAAGAGAATATGGAAGACGGATGGACGGAGGGCTGGGAACCTGGCCGGTCCCTCACCTTGCAGGATTGACGGTGCATGTTGTAGGTAACAGCGATGCCCTCCATGGCCTCACGTCCACTACGCTCCACCAGATACTCGGCCAACCGGTAGGTGAGGTAGGTCTTTCCGGTGCCGCTCGGGCCGGACAAGACAAGCCGGCGGTGCTTCAGCAGTAGGCTTATGTAGTGCTGCATCATGGGTTTGGGGATGAGAGTCTCAAAGACGAGGTTGTCCACGCACTTCTCCTTCAGGCCTGGGCGCAAGAGCAGAAAGAAAAGCCTGTGAGGATACCCAAGGCTTCCCATGCCTTTCTCTTCTGAAAAGTACACGCATGTGAGTCATTATGTCATGTGCAGGGCAAAAGGAATATGTTCAGGAGCTAGAGCACAGTCATTGAAAAGTACCAGGATAATTTAGAGACTGTAGGCCGTTGATGTGATCCAGAGTAAAATGAGAAATTTTGGGATAAAAGGTATGAAAACAAATGCTGTTTTTTGAGACTGCATCAAGAGTCAACTGACCTTTCAGAGTCACAATGACATTGCAAGGGCCCTGGGCCATACAGCGGGAAGGCGTGGACTCGGGAGGCTCCGCCCCCAGCACCCTTTTTCCATGATTGATCTGATAGCTGTAGATAGAGTCTGCTGATAGCCCAAGACTCGAGGCAGGATCCACTATGTTGACGTAGTCCTGGTGATAAACAGACGGGTTAATCAGTAGCTACGGTAGATTTATACATGATGGTCTTATGGTCTACTAGGTTCCATGTTTAAATTGTTCCGCGAGATATTCAACAAAAATTGCTCCAATAAATATACAACTAAATGATATTAGATAAAGGTGTGTGATAATTAAAGATGATGGACCAAGACTCACCTTGAAGGCCTGGCAGATGGCTGCATCCAGCACAGTCCAGTCTGTTTTGCCATTGACCTTGATGGAGCCAATGAAGAAGTCCTGCTGCTTTACTTCCTGGAGAATAACAAAGAAGAACACAGGAGAGGATGGCGTCTTCCAAGAAGCTCATTGTCAAAACCAAAACTGTAGCATGGTAATGTGTCATGACTGCCTTCTATAAATGTTGGTATTGTTGATATGGTTGCTCCTACACTAAAACAACAGTGTAAAAGGCCCAGAGACTATTGACATAAATTGAGTTTTATTATATATTTTAATAGCACTGTTAGAGTTCTACTGACAATTTGTCAGTATTAATAAGTTGGTTATTATAACAGGTTTGTGCCAAGGCAGATGATTTCTGAGTAGCATGAAAGTGAAGGAGGCTCACATCCTTGAAGACATGCTGATCGACGATACAGACCACCACTCGTACACAATCATCATTCTTCTGGGAAGGGAGAAGACACAATGCATTTGTTGGGGAGATGTCTGCAAAGAGATGGAAAATGTTATATACCTTTTTCACACCTTTTACACACATATCTCAACATCTGAACATTTAGACCAACCTGGCACAGTGCTCTCGTTGAGGCTCATGCTGAAAGACTTTGTGAGGGACATGGTCATAGACTGTCGTGGTGATGAGGCTAGGAGTGACGTCAGACCTGACGGCTGGGATGTGGAAGTAGTTGGTCCAGGGTTGAGGGTGGTGACTGTCCCAGTCTTGAGGTGGTCATTCTCAGCCTTGAGGTTCTCAACGGTCATCTGCGAGTGATGAAATTATCCTCACACTTTACTCACAGTAACTCAGTATTGCTGCTTTAGTGAACTAAACTGAATTTATTGTCAAAAATACAAACACAGATAGCGTGCTATGCTAAGCAGAAAAATCCAGAAGACAAGGGAGTAGAGGAACAATCACCCCTTTGTTGGACTAGTAGTGTAAGGTCAAATGTGTTAGATATACAACCACACAGTTAATGTTACTAGGGCAACTTTGTGGGGTGTAGCGTTAACTGTGTTGAGTGTAACGTTAACTGTGTGGGGGGTAATGTCAACTGTGTGTAGTGTAACGTTAACTGTGTGGGGGTAACATCAACTTTGTGGGGTGTAATGTGAACTGTGTGGGGGTAACATCAACTTTGTGGGGTGTAACGTCAACTGTGTGGGGGGTAACGTCAACTGCATAGTGTATAACATCAACTGCGTGGGGTGCAAGGAGAATTGCATGGGGGAAACTTCAACTGCAGAATGTGTAACATAAACTGCGTGCAGTGTAAGGTCAACTACACAGGGGTAACAAAGTGCGCAGTTTGTGACATCATGGGATGTAGGGGAAGCATGCTAGCATCCTGGAGGAACACGCACTTGCATGTTGTTCATGGCTTCCTGCAGCTGCCCCAAGTGATGTGCGGAATTGAGGGCCTCCAGCCGGATGTCCGTCAGCATCCTTTCCTTCTCCCACAGCTCAGAGCGCAGCTCTGTCACCGCCTTTTCATCATTTTCCGTCACCTGTGTTCCCTCAGCAATTCTATGACCAGACCGAATTAGGAAGATCATGTAAGGATACATATACTGAACAACTACATAAACCAAAGCACAGGTAGCATATGATTTTAAGCTATTTGTGCACGTAGGTGTTTGGTCGATCATCCGAATTATTAACAAAGTCAACAGTAAATCGATTTCCCCTCTTTAGATACCTCATACCGTTGCAGCGTATGAGTCAAAGGTGATAATGTGACTCACGGAGCAGAGGCGGCAGAGGGCGGGGACTGAAGAGGCACGGGCACCGCGTCCCCCGATTCATGGGACAGTTTTGGGGAGGAGGGAGCCGAGGAATCGGGTGTGGCGATCTCCTCGATATCCGAGTAGGACGTAGTTGATTTGGGGCCTTTCTTGATGCTGAAGGCTTTGTTGAAGGAACTCTTTAACTGTGGAGGGAGGAAAAAGTAGTTCACATGATCATGAGTATGATATACCTCACTGGTAGGGATTACGTATGTATTTCTGTTTATATTTTGGTTAAAAAATGCATATACTTGCATATTGCATCAATGTTCCTAACTTTTCCTTCTGATTTTATCTGTTAAGTATGAAGCTGTACATTTTCCCGCCTTCACACTTTCACTACAGTTCAATGACTTCATCAGTAGCACATTTTCAATTTCACCAAACCTTTCATGCTCCTTTTTTAATTCAGACATCCCACACTACTGTATTTGGGACAAAGGGAGACAAAAACTATACAGACACAAGCTTCTGTAGCAGATGATCTGAGTAACAGCAGAGACCGCTAGATGAAAGCAGTCAAATGAGACAAAAGGGCACAGAGAAGACAGCAGCGTGAATGCCAAAGGTCAGTTGATCCCCAAACATGCAGCATGACTTCAGGGACATGATTTTACAGCCCTGTTTATCCACAGATGGGCACAGGCACCTTGAGATCTCAGGAAATATGGGCGCAGAAGAGGTGTTAGCACCATGCTAACTGCTTGCAAGGTCGGCATTCCAACACATCGATAATTAGTTGGAAGATTAAGAGTTGAAGACAAGAATGCTCAATGAAGAAAAACTTTCAACCAATGATATGGAAGAAAATGGGATGCGGCCCCATTTCTTGATGGGACAATGATCACATGACCCGACAAAATACTGTGGTGAAAATGTAAAGCTGTGTAAAGCATTTGTAAGGTGAAATGTTACACTTATCTCAAAGTACGAGTTGCTAGGATGAGTAGCAAAGGGTCAGGCAGAGGACAACTCACCTCAAACACCTCAAATAAAATGCAAGGAGGCAGAGGGGCAAGACCAGAGGCACATTTAACGTGATATATGGAGCAGAGGTGTTCACAGGAAAGTCAGAAGCACGGAGATATGGGCTTGTGTGGGCACATACATCAACCACAGAAAAGCTCTTAGACAACTATTTAAGTATGAAACCAACTCAGCTCATTTCTATCTAAATAATAACTTTACTTAATCAATTGAGTGCTGGAAGACAATGACAACCCACAGACCTAGCTTTGACGCCCCAAGAAATCCAGGAGGGCCTTCACATAAATTCAATTAGAACCGCCTAATTACCAAAAACAATTATTCATACTGTGTATTCTGGCCTGTTACCTTGCAGCCCTCCCCACCCCGGCATATTTGATATAGCGCCCTACCCAGCTCTTTTTCTTCTTCTTCTTGGAGTCGGCGTCCTTGTAGCTGCCGATGCTGGAGTGGCTGGTGACGCTGTTGAGGCTGGAGATGCTCTCGGAGGAGTTCTGCCGTCTGATCCGTAACTCTGCAGGACAGCACAGTCACATGATACAGCAGCCATTCAGCTACACAACACACATTCAATGCTGCACTTTGGGAATCCCGGTCTCCGCCGACCTTTGGGGGTCATGTTGGGATTATTGAGCGCCCCCTGGATGACGGCCTGCGTCTCTGTGTTCTTGGCCTTCAGGTTTTCGATGGTCTCACGCAGCTCCAACAGTTCAGAGTCCTGCAAGGACCACAGATTTCGTTCAGAAGCTCACACATGCAGGTAAGTTAAGCCTGGTCAGAAAACAAAAAATTAGCCCTCAACTACTAAGGCTACAGCTAGAGATGGACACAAATTACATTCTTCTTTTGCTTGAGCTGGATATGAAATAAAACCACTCCTGTAAAAAAAGTTTAGTAGCTCACAGAGAGGTTCATACTGTAAGATGCTTATTCAGGCATCATTTAAGAGCCCCCAGTGAGTGGGGGTGGTGGGAGGGCATACAGTTTAATGCACGGAGCCAATATCTGTAACAGAGTAGATGGTCCATTCCCAGAAGCAGTTAGGGGTGAACGGCAGAGAGCAGAACATGGACACTCTCTCTCTCCCTCTCTCAGCCCGTTATACAGAGGAGATAGGGCTACCCTGACACTTTGCTCAGCCCTATTGCATTTGCGATACTGTGTTTCCTCCCCAGGAACAAGTTCCCAGGTAGAATTATAATAACATAGCAGTATAAAGCCTCTCTGGTTCACTTAAACTCAGGCAGGGGCAATTCTAGGATTTTTTTTTATGGTGGCGAGCATAAGCGGGGCCATAATTCATACAGAGGTGGTAACCTTACCATTAACCAATGATATGTTTTGAATTAAGGAGTGATGGAGAGGAGGAACTCTCGGGGCCAATCAGCTTTCAGCTGCGGTCTATTGCCTCAGTGGCCCCACCTTAGTATACATCCATATAAGGAGTATATATATAGTAGTATAGTATACTCAGTATTGCTCTATGGAAGTCACATACCTTTTGCTCGGCGCTGACGGATAGGGACTGCAGGCGTGCGGTCATGAGGGTCAGGCTCTGCTCAAAGGCGGCCACCAGGTTGGCCTGCAGGAAAGCAGAGGACAGTGACATCATTACCAGTGTACACCCCTCACACACAGAGGGGAGGGCTCAGCTCGGGTGTCCGTGGTGAGAGGCTGCGACCAATCAGTCTTATGTCTTATGGTGCCTGTCCCATAGCTACCTTCTGCACATGGACTGTAATAGTGTAATAGTGTTTCTGCTGAGAAGAAAATAGTACAGGAATGCCTTGGTTCAATGGGAGCAGCATGTAAATGCTTAATAAAGCAGCCTGTCATATTTAAGGACGGCCACATAATTACATCTGTCGTCTGAACAAAGAGCACAGCACCATTTGCCTTACATATGTTCAGCCAGAAGGGGGCGAGAACGTATAACAGCAAAGTCTAAAGAGCACGCTCATCCAATAAGTCCTATGCTCTACGCATTAAGTCCCCACAAATTTGATCAGTGACTGATGGAAATCCTATAGAAAATGAGCCCTAACCGGTATAAAACCCAGCTCAGTGTCTCCATTACGCGGAGCTCCACTTCACCAAACCCGCAGGTCAGAACCAAATGAAACAGCCAGAGTCTGTGTGGATATTATCAAATTATCCACAATTTACTACACTTACATGGCACCAGATTCCCTTTGCTGGCATTTTCCCCAATGAACGTCTTCCGTTTTCACACCCCAAATGATGTTCTGTTTTGTAGGCTATGCATCGTTTGCAAATATTCACTGAAAACATCTATCCACTTTTTGTAACCACTTGTTCAATTCAGGGTCCGGAGTCCATCCCAGAGGCTACAGGTGCAAGACAAGGAACATCCCAGGATGGGGCACCAACTCATCACAGGGCACACTCACACACCAAGGACACATATACGCAATTCGTGACTCCAATACATAATAGCATTTTTTGGACCACAACACCACAGGGAGAGCATACCTCTCCACAAACATGGAGCCACAGTAGGGAAATTAACCCAGCTTCCAGAGGCGTGAGGCAACAGTGCTAACTTCTGCACCACCCTACATTGAAAACATACAGACCTTTATTTTTACGAAAGAACAAGGAGTTGAATAGCTTTGACAGCGATATAAATTTTGCAGAGTCTCGCCAAAAGCCTCGTTAACCTATGGGATATCCGCTGCTGAGCGTACATACAGCCTGGCTGATTCACTGACAAGGTGCAGGCCCGGGGTGCAGATCACGCACGTCTTGGACCAACTCGTTTCTGTTTCAGCACATTTAGCTGATTTTCTCTGAAGTGCGAAGGTTGACAGCACCCCACTCGATCTTTCAGGGACGCTGCAAAGCGAATCACAAGCGGAGGGAGAACGAGGCGGCACGTGCTGGGATAAGAGAAGACCGTCATGGCGGCTGAGTTTCTGAATGTGCTGCTGAAAATGGCTAAGAGGACCAGCTTCCTCTTAACTGGCAGAGAAGCCCCCAGTCAGAGGAAAACCTCACAGGCTGAGCCTGGAAACGTCGGCAACGGGAATGTAGGGGTCAGACAGTTACTCAGCACTGCCCAGATTAATGAACCAGTGGATACGATGACCAGACCCACTATGATGATGGGAAATTGGTCATGCATCTTATGAGAGACTCTAGACATCTAGAGGACCTCCCCTGATATGGTTTTGAAGAGGTTTGTGTTGACAGATGAGGACCTTCTTCCTCTGGGAAACCGGAAATCTAGGTCAGAGGAACTGTTCTACTACTGCAACTGTTCAACCACTGCAAGCTGTTTATAGTCTACCCACTGCACGTCATTTGGTTCCATTGTATGCCTGCATATTTCAAATGGACAGTAAGGTTTCACTGACACTACACTCTTGGGGTTCAGTGACCATTGACCACCAGTAGAGGGCAGTATGATCTTACTTAGTAAAGGGCCTCTGCTTTGCGTTCAGAAAGTTAATCTTCCCTTTCAGACCTTTCAAGGTTTCTCAGGTCCTCTTAGTTCCCAAGTGCTCCACATCACTGCTGGCTCATCTCTACAGCATGATGGTGCCTGGTAATTTCAGCGGCATTTCCGGAACCTTCCCAGTTTCTCACAGTCCGTATGCCTGCTGTGTTGAACCGAATAACTTGCGCTCCCATTAAGAGCATTTTCCTACATTAAAGGACATTTTCACTGCTTCCCAAACACAATTATGACTCAACCCTGACCCCTCACTAAGCCTGAAGGAGGAGAATGATGTGTGTGGGGGGGGGGGGGATTAATCTGTCTCACACAGACCAGAGCTCATCTTCTCAAAATCAGACACCAGTGTGGGTGTGAGCTCCTTCAGAGCTTCAGATCCACACCATTCAGCCCCAGAAGCTGAATCTGGGTAAGACAAAACCGACCAAAATTCTGTGATTCTATCCATCATTTGGTACTCAACAGCCTCTGATATTAAATTACACTAAGTCTATTAAGAGGAGTCTTATGAATCAGTTCTTCTTTCGGTTGAGTTCCAACAACAAGAAGGTTACATTAAAAGCAAGACATCAAAGCTGAGATGAACCTAAACCTCTGCAGGAATCTGCTGGCGGCGGCGTCTGTCTGATCATATACGGACACCTCAAAGTGATACTTATGATGTCATCGTTAATTATTCGCATTCAAAACAGAAAATCTGGGCAACAGGGGGATTAATTAGGGGAATCCTTTTGATTAACGAGCATGCTCAGATTCTGATAAGGCTTAGCATGGAACAGCCAAGTTTAAACAAGGAATTACTCTATTTGCATTATGTACTGCTTGCGAAATGACTAAGACACATCAGGTTGCAGATTACAGTCTTGGAAAGGGGCAACTACTTAGTCAATAGTTTTGCAACAGAACATCTTATCTGCAATGATTTATCTACAGATTAGGATGCCTACACAACCACTGGGCTGTCAGTCATTTGTACAAATACACGTATATAGGAATGTGTTTGTTTTCCATATCCCATCATGCTCTCCTTTTTTTTAAAGCTTACACAAGTGAGAGTGAAGTTTACAGTCCATCCAGTGGCCCCAGAGCATTTTTTTAGGGGGGCCTGGCTCAAGGGGCCAATGTGGCTACTCTGCCAAATCTGTCATTTTAACCAGTGACATTCTGATCACCGGCATAGAGCCCTACAGCGCCCCCCTGAGAAAGTAGGAGGTGAACTGAACTGCATACGTACATTAGCAGACAGCTGGGTGGTCAGGTTTGCCACCTTATCTTGGGAAGACTCCAGCTCCCTCCTCAGCTTGCGGATTTGCTGTTGGGTAGGAAAGTTAGCGATCAGATAATGCGGGAAGGTGGAGAGGATTGCGATGAAAACTTATGTCTTATACGACTTATGTCGACACTGATCATTCGGAGGTCTTCAGAAGCAAAAGGTGTGAGGTGGTTTGTCATGACGGCTGATGATGGCAAAAATGACGGGGGGGGGGGGGGGGGGGTTTATGCAAATACGGTGAAGTCATGCTGGGAAATGCGATGGCTGATGGGAAGTGGAGTCTTCAAACAGGGCTAGATGATGATGAGAAGCGGGAGGTCAAAGCCCTAAACTGATGAGGTCTACAAGCAAGGAAAACATGCCACCATCCCACCCAACAGCCTGGTGAATGACTCTTCCTGGGCTTTAGGCAGCAGTCAGGGTGAAAAGGCAAAGTGCGAAAAAGCAGACTCACCTCTCCCTGCATCCTCTCTTCAGCCTGAAAAAGCAAACGGGTCCAGGAGAGAAAGACAGGAGATGCATTTAGAGCCAAAGCGGGGAATTGGGGGGTGGGGGGGGCGCCATGAAAGAGCTGGGAGCAAGGGGTGAGGGTCAAGGAAAGAGCGGAGTGTGCGGTAACAGCTTTCATACATTAAATGTTAAAATTTAGCTTATGATCTCTAATTACATTAAATGTTTCTGCTGTCTCAATGCACAGAAAAGTGACACTAAGACTAAAGAATCTGAAAAAGGGCATCCATTACAAGTAAAACAGGGTGTTTATGGTTGGCCAGCTTTTAAAAAATAAAAATCCATCAATATCCATCCATTTTGAATTGTTTTTTTGCTATCAATTATTATTCATATTAAACTGAGAACAAATGGGAAGTCCCCTCAAAATCAGCAATACCCATGTTAATGGAAAGTCGTTCACACTGTTGGGCAAGTTACTCACAAAAGTAATCCATTACAGACAGAAGCGGAAAGTTCAGGTCCAGAAAGTATAAATCCAGACCAAGGTTTTATTTCAACCAACCGAGTATAGTCACAGTCACAGGGTACGAGACTGGTTGGTTGAAACAAAACCTTGGTCTGGATTTATACTTTCTGGACCTGAACTTTCCACCTCGGACTGTAATGGATTATTTTTGCGAGTAACACTGGCCTCCGATGAACAAACAAAATGCTTCAGTTGGATTATGGCTAGAGTTTTAAAAGTTGGGCCGTCTGATACGATTAATGGATCAGAATAAAATCGATTTCCGGAGTCCATTTGTGAGAAAAGGCCAGTGAATGAAGGAGTCAGACATCTCCGCTGTAATTACATTATGGACACATTTACAGGCTATCGCTGCAGACACCCAAAGCTATTCGCTCTTTCGCCGGGAGTACGGTAATCATATTTCTGTACGGCACCATCATGAATACTGTCACACTTCATACTCACCGAGGAATAGCTGGATGAGGCAGTGGATGCCAGAGAGAGCACCGAGCCGTGTACTGCAGAGACAAGCGGGGAGAGGAAACGTGGGGCGTTAAAACCATTCTGAGACCCAACCTCCCTAAAGCTCTAATGGAAGCGCCGCAACCTGATTGGAGCAAATGTCTCCTAATCGTGCAGTGGCTGACGGACGGGCTGCAGGAACGATGCCCCTGCTCCAGCCAAAATTTCCAAGATTAGCAGTGGGCTAATGCCGGACTCTTTACCCTGTATGTGGCAGTGTGTCTGTAATCAGAAGGTTGCTGGTTCCAATCCCAAGGTTGAGCAAGGCCCTTAACCCCTAATTGTTTCAGGGACTGTCAAACGGTTTTTTTTGGATGAAAGCTTTGTTAGTATCTGCTAAATGGATGAAATGTAAAAATGTAATGTGAACCCTGATGACAGACGCTGCTCACTTAGCAGTGAGTGAGCTGGGAGAAACCCAGGGCTGTCAAGAATAACATAGGCAGGTAGAGCAGGAGCGTGCGAGCATCACGGGAGCGGCGAGCAAAGGTTGGCGGCGTGCTCACCATCGTCCCCCGGCTCACGGAAGGATCCGGAGCGGATCATGCTCCGCGGCCGGTCCACCAGCGACAGCGTGCTACCCAGCGGGGAGACGCCGCCCAGCTCGAAAGTGCCGTCGTGGGCTGGGATGCTGTTGGAGCGGGTCATGCGGGGGGCGCTGCCAACGGGTGGGGGGGCCACTGTGTGAGCAGGGAGAGGAGAGTAACAATGGGAGGCTGGGAAGGGCAAAGCCCAGCTGCTTCGGAAACAGTAACAACCGAAAGATACTGTCTATCATGATGTATTAGTATGGGATTCCGTGCAATACTGGTCTGCCTGTCTCTCTGTCTGTCTGCCTGCCAGTCTGTCAGTCTGTCTAAACACTGTAGGTGACTCCGAAGTGCAGCACACACTGCTCACCAATGCCAGAGAAAGCTCCCTTCCCAACGGAGGTCTGGGAGACAGACGTGGGCGACAGCAGCTGCGGGGGGGTCTGGGACTCCGTCAGGCCCACGATTGCTTGAGAGTGGCGTCTCCCTTCCTCCTCTGATTGGCGGAAGCTGGGGAGAGGGAGGGACAGCCAGCGGAGGTGGGTTATGTCCATATGGCTGAGAATCACATGGTCAGCTGCACGGCCAGCAGGGGGCAGCATCCATGAGCCCCTGGTGACAAATCGAATTACCTTAATCCCTTCTTGGGCAGGGTGTTCCGATCCCTCTGGGAGCTGAGAAGCGGAGGACAATGACATAATTAAATGATGGCACATTTGCGGAGATGTGACGGGTGGCCAAAACACAACGGGGGCACAGAACCATTACTGGACACAGATTTACTCCAGATTGCAATTAATATCTGTCACTGGGCACATTGTATCAGGACCAGATTCACTTAAAGGATTATCGACCATCTGGGGCCACTTTTATACTTACTGTACTGTAGATATAAATAAACCGTGTTTACAACAGGCTTCCAGCTGTCCGAAATTATTAAACCAAAATGAGGAAGGCCACGCATAGTGTTTTGTAACTGGAGTCGGGTGGGGGGGGCAACCACATGCATAGCACGTTTGCAGACAGCCCCTTTATCTGCGTTTTACATGCAGGTGTGACAAAGCACACGGTGTGTGGGGCCCCTGAGATTTGGGGGGGCCCCCTGTTGGCCACAAACCGCCACTACACTTCATAATAAACAAACACATTCTTTACTTAGGAGATGCTGAAGCAGCATGTTCTGCTAACCAGCTAGCTAGCTGTGGTCGTCTGACTGTACTCACTTGCTATTTATTTCGTTTTTGAAACATCTGGGGGGGACAACAAATCTGCCCTTGATGACATGCCATTCACAAGCCCCTGTTACTGTCACATCAAAAACCACACTATCCTGTCTCGTCTCCATGGCAATGCATGGCCCAAGCGCTCTCAGAGAGCTCTGCGTTTGTGACCTCGCTGTCATCGCCGCCCCCATGGCTGGTTTCCATGACACCAGCTGTGCCGAGGCTACAGAAGGTCCGCTAAGGTGACTTACACCCAAGTGATGCAGCTACCTACTCAGTGCTGCACTATGCTGTGTTAATGAGGTCACAACTACGGGACCATCCCCCCGCCACAAGGTGAATATTTAATGCTTTCTAGCAGGCAGAATGTGTCATGTACCTCATAGTGACTGGGAAACACAAACTGTCGTTTTCTCATCTCGCCTAAAGGTGGTGCTGGAGAGAGAAGAGGTGACTGCCACGCTAATCTATGGAGGCTGCCAGTGTCAAGAGAGGCTGATGTGAATAAGTTTGGGGGGGGGGGGGGTTATATCTTTGCCGCAGCTCATACGGTGATATTCAAGCCTGCGTAAATGTTACAGAAAGGCAAGAGCTTCTGCTGGCCGAAATGAGGGGGCATGTCAGCATTGAGGGCAGGGTGACCAGTCTGAGGACGAGGTGGAGAATCTGCTCATGATTTGGAAGCCTGCTTAAAACAGGACACCTGCTCCAGGAAAAACAAATCTAAATGGTAACTTCCTGATGTCGCAGCTCTGATTCTAGCATGTATGTGTCCAGGGGCAGATTCGGTGTTTCCAGGGCCCACCTCAGAAAGTCACTGTGGGGCCCCTCTGCCTCCCTTTAAAATATTTGGAAAACTAAATAAATAGCTAAATAAATAAAGAGTAGAGTCAGGAGATGATAGGTAGTTAGCTGATTAGCAGGGCATGCTGTTTCAGCATCTACTAAATGAGGAACTTGTGTATTTATTATGTGGTGCAGTGACTGTCTATGGCCAACAGGGGGTCCCCAAACCTCAGGGCCTCATACAAATGCATGGTGTGAGTGGTGGTAAACACCGTCACTGTCAGCCTCCATCAGCAGCCTTTGAGAAAGGGGGTGGGGAATGATAGATGTACCTTTCCGTAACCGTGAGGGAGGTTTTGCCGCTGGGGGGCCACCCGCCTGGGGGTCTCTCCTCGTCTTGGGGCTGGGGGCCAGGGTAGCCGTCGGAGGGTGCCACACTCATGGGGAGGGACAGGGACTCCATGCTGCGGTGCAGGCCAGACAGGCGGGGGGTACGGCAAGGCCGAGTCACCGTAGCAGCTTGGGGAGTTGACGTTGAGGACAGGGGCAGGGCTGGGCGTCAAGCAGGGTGCCCCCATTCCGCTGGGGGCCACCAGGTCCTGGAGCTTGGAGTAGGACAGCTCTTTGGGGGGTGGCTCCGTGTTAATGGCCAGTCCGGCATCCTCACTGTTGGAGTTCAGGCTGTCCAGCTGGGAGAGGCAGACTGGCTTACCCATCAACAGCTTACCCTGAGCTCTGCAAATCAGACACGAGAAGGAGAGGTCAGTCACCCCCACCAACGTGACTCTCTGGGGGCCTCGCAGAAGCATGGGAACATCAACACCCCCAAGTGCTAAGTGTTTTGCTGTCCCATTGAGCAGCAGCAGTTAAAACTGCATTTTGAATGTAACCCGAGACGGGAAGGGATGCAAAATCAAGCAGACATCTTAACACATCAAGACAGGCTTTTGGGCAGAGTTTCGTAAAGACAGCTTGTCGCCTGCCTTTGACTCCAGCTGAATGCTCAGACACGGGAGCAGGGGTGGAATGTTCAGGTCCAGAGAGTAACAACCCAGACCAAGACTTTGTCTCAACCAAGCAGTTAAGTACTCTGTGACTGTGACTCTTAATACTCAACTGGTTGGTGGACAAAAAAATCTTGGTCTGGATTTTTACTTTTTAGGGTGTGAATGCGGTTCGGTTTTCAATTTTAGCAGAGGGCAGGAAGCGAGTGCCTTCAGCCCCCACAGATGTCAGGGGTGAGAGGCTCTGCGAGACCTTTAAGGGGGCAGAGGGGCTCTAAGGGCCTTCAGCAGGACCTGCTCGCAGGTGGGGTCTCGACGATGCATTCCTGAGATATAATTCAGCTGTTCAAATGGGCTCCACCAATGAAAGCAAAGTTAGGTCTAAATTTAGACATTAGCTAATTGGGCCCCCTGCTCTAAGATTTCGAGCTGCTTCCAGCTGAAGGCCCTTGATTAAGGAGGATGGTCAGGAGATGCCCATGAGGGCAAGAAGGTATAGGCTCCAGAGCAGGGCACAGAGCCTGGACATGGACCAACATTAAGTCATCGGAACATCTGGATATCAGCGTCATCTAGAGTGAGGCTCACTGACTATATTATTAACTTCACATATATGGATAAAATTATTACATTTATTACTGATATGAGAAAAAATAAAACTACACTAACCAAAATGTCTTTGATTACATTAGCAAACTTGTATATATACTGCTGTTTAGGCACTGAGATAACACTCTGAATATGAATAAAAATAGATACTAAAATTCCAGGTAGAAGTTATGGGTTTGTGTACATCCCTGGATACGGGTGAGTGAGGAGTTACACCAAGAGCGGTGGAGTTACCAGGAGGTAACTCTAATCAGCAATGTCCCACCCCTGCCACCGCACAGCAACCAATCAGCATCCTACCATGCCAACCAATAGGAGACGTTGGCATGTCGGCCAATAAAAGCTTGAATTTCCATTCATTTTTTTTTCTTCAAAACGCTTAACACTTGGGAGTCCAGTGGGGAGAAATTTACAAGGGAAACGGCTCATTTAACAATCAGGGGCCCCCAGCTACCACTTCTACAGTCTACCTCAACGCTTGCCAGTGCCGTAACTTTTAATATAATGTAACTCAGAACTGTACATAAAGCCACACTCTGTACGGGGAAAGGAACGATTTGGGCGATTAAGCCCTGTGTTTTGCCAGGGAGGCTGCCTGTCATCAGTGACAGTGGGAATGTACAGTAACACCACCCTGAAAGAAGCTGCTCTTTATGCATGCGACTACAGCTGGCAGGTCAGAATACACCCCCTCCCTCAAACCTATAAAAAATACTGGGGCCTTATGAATCAGTATCAGAGTGCATGTGGAGCCCTGGTTTTTGTTACATTGCTGATCTGGTTAGGCCTTCGTGCTTGTGACCGGAAGGTCACCAGTTTGAATCCTGAGCTCAGCAGGGCAGCCACATATTTCCGTTGTGCCCCCCCTGAAAAATGCTCTGGGGGGGTGCTGGATGGACGGCTCACCCTGTGCTGAGACCCAAAGCTTCACCCACTTATGTGTCTTAAAAGGAGAGCATGATGGGATACGTCAAAAGTAACACATTCCAATGTAGTTAAGCAAATCAAACTTCTTTTCAATGCAAGTACCTGTGGCTGCTGGGGGATGGTAACTCGGACAGCTTGCCCCCAGTGGATGTCCGTGGGCCAGGCATTTTGGTTCCGGTGTCTCCGGGGACCTGCGTGGTCTTGAACGGGCCAGACTCGGGTTCCGAAGCCCCCGCTTTGGCTTTGGCCTTCTCCTTCTCCTTCTCGCGGTCCGTCTGGTTCACAGGCCCAGCTCCGGCTCGCCCCCCTGCCTTAGCGGCCATCTCCTTCAGCCGCGAGCCCCCAGTGGCGCAGATGAGGGACACGGGTTTAAGGCTGAGCACGCTGGTGTCCATGCTGCTGCTGACAGGCCGGGAACCAGACCGGCCCGTCAGGCTCATGGTGCTGGACTTGGCCGGCCGCGGCAGGCTGCGGTACTGGATGTTAGTTCGGGCGTTAGGCGAAAGAAATCCGGGATCGCAGTTGGAAACATCCAGGCTAGTTTTCCTCCCCCCGCCACCCCCACTTCCACCACCTCCTCCTCCCCCACCGACTGGCTTCACGGGGATACTGGAGGAGCGGGGAGTCTTGCCTACAGTCGCCGAGCCACCGGAGATGGCGGTGCCCCCTGCTGTCATGACCGTGGCAGTACCCGTAGCTGGCGTTAGCTTCTTGTACCCGAAGGACCCAGACGGAGAGGGCCGCACAAGGCCGGAGGGGGGTTTCCGGGTCTCCCCCCGCTCCTTGCCGGCATCAGAGCAGGAGCGCTGGAGCCCTGTGGCCTTCACCACCATCTTGGCCTTGTCTAAGGCTTTCTGGTCACTCCTGGGAGCTGGAGACAAGCAAGAAAAACTTTGATTGTGAAGAGAGTCAAAGTTTACCCTTTCTATCGTTAGCAGTTTCACGCTTTTTTTTTTTTTTTTTACTTCATTGCCAGGTTTTGTTTGCCCAAGCCTAACCCAAAATAGGTGCCCCGGACAGGACGTAAGGAAAGATAGATTAAACAGAAAGTGGCCCACACCCTACTGGAAACCTGCTTTTAATACCAGTTTTTCCATTTTACGTTTCCAGAGAAAACCCCATTGTGGTTCTCAGAGGTCGGAACGGGGCAAGCCACTGGGACTGGGTATTCCCAGGACGATCTGGCCTAACCCTTTAGCGAACAGCATGAGCACCTCTAAAGCAGAAATATTCATGCCCATGGTCCCACTCTAATTGGCTAACCCAGGATAAATTGTCTATCCTTCAAAGCAGGCTCTGTCATTCACACATGTTACCTGTCCTTCATAGCACCATTTACTTGTACAGTCTATCCCTTGCAGCACCAGTTGTCATTCTAAGATACAACCTATTCCTCACAGCACCATCTATTATTCACACAGACCATGAATGCCTCACAGCATCCTTTCATTCACGGGCACAGTCCATCCTTCACATCACCCTCTGTCATTCACAGGCACAGTCCATCCTTCACATCACCCTCTGTCATTCACAGGCACAGTCCATCCTTCACATCACCCTCTGTCATTCACAGGCACAGTCCATCCTTCACATCACCGTCTGTTATTCACAGGCACAGTCTATCCTTCACATCACCCTCTGTCATTCACAGGCACAGTCTATCCTTCACATCACCCTCTGTCATTCATAGGCACAGTCCATCCTTCACATCACCCTCTGTCATTCACAGGCACAGTCTATCCTTCACATCACTCTCTGTCATTCACAGGTACAGTCTATCCTTCACAGCACCGTCTATAATTTACATGTACAGTCTATCCTTCATAGTGCCTTAAAACATTCACACAGTCTATTATTTGGGTAGTGTCCAATATGCACAATTACACTCTGCGCTATTAGCTACATAGTAAGTGAACCTCTCGATCGGGTCTACATGCTGTATGTATTCAGCTGAACCCATATGATTCACTGTTTGTAGGACCACGCTGATGATGTCAGCGAGCAGGTGACCCAATAAACTGACCACTGAGCATAGCTTCAAGAGATCCTAATAAAAATCTCCTATGTGCTTTTATGGAAAAAATGGAAACATGACGTTGGTAACCATCCTTCAGTCATATCTAAATTCTCAAAACAACATTAATTTCTAATGCGCTACCTGCCTAGCGTACCGGCCTTCACAGGACACCACCTTGCCTTTGCAGTGGTCGCAAAGCCCTGCCTCAAACGCATTCCCATGATGCCAGTGAGTCTTGTCAGCGCGGCTTCGGTCCTGGAAACAGCACCGGTGTTGGCGGGGGGGACCTGCTAACATGAGCTTTCTGCAGCCCCCATGGGGCAGGAGAGCCTTAGGGTTTTGTTTAAGTGTATCTACACTTCTGGGAGCCTTGGTGACAGAGCCCCTCCTTCTGAGCTGGGCAGTCTCCACCACATGGGCCAGGCCTGCAAAAACAGTCCTTCTAGCCTGAGCGAAGATGGTACATTAGCCAAGATGCCCGGAGGCCATTCATGCCCAGATAGTCTGATGGATGGTGATCTTCTCATCTCTTCTCCATGACTAATACACCAAACTTATTACAGCAGCTTCTAAGATGCATGGAGAAGAAAGTCTGTTCTGTGGCAGTGATTAAGCTATATTAAGTTACATTAAATATTTAAATTAAAATATGAGAAGTCGCCGCTTCTCAGCTACATCCCACCAGTCCTGCTTAAAGGGTGAATAAATTATGAGACCCTCCAGCCTGATACTGAGAGGGGAACCGGATCGGTTATCGCAAAGCCCTCTTCCCAGAATTACTGGGCCACATACACCATAGAAGGGAGTGCAGGCAGAAGCAGGAAAAAAAATCCAAGAGACCCTTCAGATAGTGAGGAGGCTGATGATCGAACAAGCACTTCCACGTCGCGGGAGGTGTTGCTGTTGTAGGGGGACGGGTTGTGAAAATATGCTACTGTTTCACCTGTTCTATTCATTTGACATATTGCAAAACAAATGATGACCTGACACAGCGGTTTTACAGGTAAGAACCTTAGCAGGTGGGGAGACCCTGGGTGACTCTGCAGGGTGTTAAATCAAGGTTTAACACTCCTGAGTGTTACTCACATGTGACTCACTATTACGAAATAGTGGCCATATTGCTCAAACTCTTGTGTTTTAGTTAAATGCCCTAAAGTTAAGTAAGCCTGATTCGTAAAGTGCCGAATCATTAAATGCCGCGGCCTGGATAAGATGCTAAATGATGCTTCTTGTCATTATTTGTACCTATAGGAAGTTTAAGGCAGAACTGCTGTTACTCTGGACACTCGTCTTATCATAGACGGATTTTGAGAGAAACCACAGATCAAACGATCGTCTAGGAAATCCTCACTCTCCATGAAATCTTTTTCTGAAGATGCCCTAACCGACCCGCAAAACTGTAAAAATCCAGCTACTTAGGTTATTCAGATTCAGCGTTGAAGGGTAACATTGAGTTGACATTTTTCAACGTGACTATATGACGGGAGGCCTCCTCGAGAGCGCTCCCACCCCCCCCCCCAAGACATGCCGATGACAGACCTACAGCAAAAGTGGTAAAACATTCACATCAAAGCCAACCTTGGGTTGAAGCCAACACCCACATGCTTAAGCAAAAGGGCCGTATCAATGGCTGACTGAAATATAGATGAGCGTTTCTTTCTCCGCTGCTCTTTCGGCTTTCGTTGTAGCACGTTAAACACGATCTCGGCAGAAATGCCGGACGTTGCCCCCCCCCAGCATGTAGATCACACTCGGAAACAGCCAGAAACTGCGTCTTTGTGTCCAGCTGGCAGCAGGAAGGGAGGAACGGGGCTAAGTTACAAGCAGGAGTGATTCCAACAGCAAGATTTCCCCGTCGACGTGGGCGGGTGTAAGGAAAAGGGGGCACGTTGTACCAGGCCGCTCTGAAAAAGCATTACATCACCAGAGAGTGCAGACAGTGTAAATCCTCCCCCCTACCACTGCACTGTATTTATCATAACTTAGGTTAAGATGCTCAGCGGCCTGTCAGAGTGGCTGAATTCCGCACGTAAGCCGCGGGAGCCGTCATGTGCCGAGGTGCCCTTAAGGTACGCTGAAGTATTTCAATGACAGGTTGGCTCGGTCTTTAGGTGACTGTAGCACCAACTGATACCCAAGAGCGTTGCGTGATTTATGAGAGTGAGAAGCATATTGGGCCACTCGTCCTATATCACCCGTTACATTCAGTCTTTCTTTATTCATTTATCTCATCCTTTACTCCATGCCATGCTGCTTCTGACTGTAGGTCGACAAACGTATGTGTAAAAGTACAGATGTCTTATATGTTATGTGTTATACTGGGACACACATTCCTTATATGTTTGATGTAATTGGCCGATGAGGATGATTCTGATTCTGCCTCTGATTAGGACCCATTCGTATGGGTGAGTATCAAAGCATCATCAGCCACTAACGCCATCATTCCCGGGGTTGTTGTTTTCGTGTATTGGGGCTTTTTCTGTGTGTGTGTCCCTGTGTGACACTGGGTCTCACCTGCCACTTTCAGCACGCTCTGGGAGGTATGGGTGATGGGGGACGTGATCCCCACAGGGGGGTTGCGGCCCTTCTTGAGGGCCCCGGGATAGCCCAGGGTCTGGGGCTTCTTCAGCTCCCCCTTGGGCATGCCGTCCTCACCCCCCGTCGTCTCCTGGGGGCGGGACTTCCTCCACTTGCGGGAGGACTCCGTCTTCAGGCTGCCCGTGTCATAGGCGCTGCTGTCAGCCTTGTGATGCGCCTTGCCGTCCTCGCTGTACCAGGAGAGGCCGCTCTCCACCAGCGAGCGCTTCTCCGCATCCGTGCGCAGCTAGGGGTGGGGGGGCAGGGAAGGAAAAAGAAAACCCGTGATTGGCTGAGGCTACACAGAACTAATAAGCATCACATTTCAGACAAGACAGACAGACGGATAAATACGTTGGTGTAACACTAACAGCGAATAGGTGAGCGTCACTAAATTCGTCATGTTGGAATATTATTTACTTTCGATGACCAGCTGACCAATCAGACAGTGAGAGGGTGTGACCAGTGGGATTAAATCAGGGATGGGCCATGCGATGAGCACAGGATCAATTAGCCGTTTTTAGAGACTGCATTTTCAGAAGTCTTCGTTTTCACTCATCCACACCTCAGCTCTAAAACGGAAGATTCTAGAACTATAGACACAAAGACGTAGCAGTGTGGACGTAGCCTCATGCTAGCAGCAGGACCAGTGGGGAATCTAAAATCACCCCCCAGCCCACACTGGCGGAGCAAGGGAGGAGGGCCCCTTGTAGGGGGTTCCTGACAGTCAGTGCTAGCTCCACTCCTGAGCAGGACCTAATACCACTCTAACTATGCTAGCCAAAGTGCTAACCAAAGTGTCAGATTCCCTACTGGTAGCTAGCAAGAAGGATAGCCAAGTTGCACGTAAAGCAGCTTGTGTGTTTGGTGATGTTTCTTAAGCTCCCCTTCTGTAGCCAGCTAAACATAAGTTTATCTGCACGCATGAACCCAATGAAGGGAAGGCATGAGAATGGAGAAACGACATTTCGAGTGTGGGGGTGGGACTACGGGGTGACTGTGGGAACGATGGCATCAGCGGGTAGGAACACCAGGCTGTAGCACACAAAAAATAAACTCCCTAGATATCATTATGCATAAAACTGCCAATCACATTAATTTATTTATTAAACGATGGTGTCAGAACGTCGCTGTGGATCATTCCAGTTAACTTTAACCCCTGGTAACGGCTCTGTAATAAACAGCACTGCACCATGAGTTGCGTAATTCAGTGTCACTGTGAATTAACACTCACCAATCTAAAGCTCAACTGCTCTCCTGCTATGAAGGAATGTTCACCATCTCATCTAACCTACATGGGGAAAAAGATCCAAAATACTATTCGCCCACAGACTGCTGAAAGGCAGCATTCATCATCTGTCCTTGAACGGGAGCAGAGAATCATTTTCTGTGACTCACCAGCAGGTAGATAATTACTGCACTTTCCCATAATGATCTGATCCTGAACTTTTATGAGGGAATTCACCCAGTAATCACTCTGAATAGCTCCTCTGAGAAGAGTCACTGTCTCTTCAATTAAAATTTGAGAGACTCTAACAAGCCAGAGATCTGTAGGGCCTGTAGTCCTCAGGAGGTTCTCATGAACACACAGCTTCGCACCTGATCTATTTCATGGTTTCTCATCTGTGCAGTTAGTGTCACGATGGCATTTGCCATGTGACTGGGCAGCAGGGAGGGACTCTGGCTACAGGCAGGGATTTGGGTCCCAGTATAACATGAAGACAATCCAACAAATCGTCGCTTTCAGATTGAAAGTGAGGCGTTTCTAAACGTAAGCGTCATTTAAGCCACCCCATCTTGCTCTCCAAGAGACACGCTGACACATATACAGGTAGCAGCAAGCTGGAGGGTCACAGTGCAGGGCCAGCCAGTGCGCAGTGGCCCCGGAGCCGGGAGCTAGGGGCCTTGCTCAGAGAATCAACACACACATTCGACTTTGTTGGCCCTGGGATTTGAACCAATAACCTTCCTAACACACTGTCCCTGGGTAAAGCAGCCCAGGCCCATTGAAATACCCTAGAAGTTACAGTGCATTGTGCCTGTTCTGGAGATTCACCCCCCCCCCCCCCCCCCGACAGGCTGTCCACAGTCATGGTTGGCCACGGCTTTGAAGGATGTGATTCGACACACACAAGCTGTATGAAACTGACATGTGACCAGCTAAGGCACAAAGAACTACATAGGAAGAGACACAAGCCCCTCTGGATGGGAGCTGCTGGCACAGCCTTACCTCCCCAAGATAATTAGCTGACAGGAACTTCCACTGCCCCCTGCTGGTGCACCAGTAAAAACATGGGCCTTGTGGGTGAGGTTTCAGGAGGCACGGTGGGTGATGGTGTATTGCTTGAGGGAGACATGAACCGACTGCATCCTTTGGGTTAATTTGGCCCGCTGTGCCCGTATGGTATTCTACAGCAGTGTTCCACAGCCCGCATCCCGCCAATATGAGGTTGCCATGGCAGCAGAGCTATGGCAGCCATTAGCACAGAGCACATCCCTGTGGATAAGCGCAATGCCAGGAGGAGCATCATTATGTAGTGGCAGCCAGCAGAGCTGGGTGCTGGGCTCCTTCCATAAACCGGAGGGACCTGCCCCAGAAGGGGGCAGATACGCTGACGCGGGCAAAAGAAAGGGTACGAAAAAGGCACGCTAAGCAGCATTAGCCCAAGGTTAGCATGATAGCAGTCTTAACACCTTTAGCACATGTGCTGAACAGGCTAAATATACTTTCTTACTAACTGAAACATACGTAGTGTTACATTTACTGAAGAGATGTGAACAGCACCCTAAACGATCTGTCAACAGACCTTAGAGAGAGTAACCACATCGCTGACAAATTAGCTTCACCCAGCCTGTCAGCCTTGACCAAACACAACCAGCACACGGGTGTAACAACGTCAGACAACCACCGTGGAGCCAGTGATCAGTTTCTATTTCTGCTCCCCCAAACAAATCACTTTGAGCCCCAATCCGGCCTGAGATGTTTCAAAAACAAAATAAATAGTTAGCAGAGTCAGAAGACCATAGGTAGCTAGCTAGTTGGTGCAGTGGTTAGCACTGTTGCCTCACACCTCTGGGACCTGGGTTCAAGTCTCCGCCTGGGTCACATGTGTGTGGAGTTTGCATGTTCTCCCCATGTCGTCGTGGGGTTTCCTCCAGGTACTCCGGTTGCCCCCCACAGTCCAAAAAATAGGCTCCGGACCCCCCACGACCCAGTAGGATAAGCAGTTTGGAAAATGGATGGATATAATGACTGTTTGTCCTCAGGAGCCCCATGCAAATCTGTGGTTTCAGCGGAGGTAAACGTCTCCTTGACATGGTGTGAACCACAAGCGGGGGATCCTGTGGTACTTGGGGTCAGACACAAAGCAAAACAAAGAAGCTGAGAGGCAGGTCGGCCATGAGAGAGGCTGCGGGGGTGTGGAGTGGCACAGTCACACTCACATGTGAAGCGTGGTCTCTATGGGTGTGATAGGTCTACAGATCTCAGATGGCCAATGACCTGCAATGTCATTTTATTTCTTAGCACACTTCCACTGAGCGGCTCATTGAGGCCAGAATGCAGGAGAACTGTGCCGATGACATGTCTGCGAAGTTCAATGAAATGATTCATCTCCCATAAAGCTCTACACAACAACAGAGATAACACACTCAAACGATGCAGAAGCCGTGTTACACGAGTGAGAATGTCGTGCATTACACAGGTTATAATACGTCTTATTTATCCAACTTGGGGCCTGCAAGACCATCGGACGTTAATGGCGACTGTGGTGGAGATGTGGCCTGGCCGGGGGGGGGGGGGGGGGGGGGGGGGGGGGGAGTGTATCACTCACCACGACAGCAGAGTTGCGGCGTGAGCCGACGGGCGAGGTGGGCAGCGAGGTGAGCGAGGAGCTGCCATTGCACTCCTCGGAGCTCAGGTTGTCCGAGCCGTCGCTCAGGCCGCTGCTGATGGAGCTGCTCTCGTCCCAGCTGGAGGGGATAGGAAGGAGGGAGGGGGGGTCAGCAAAGAGAGCCCCTCCACACAGCCCTACACCCGACACTGACCCCGTCCTGGTGTCCCTGTGCGATTTGACAGAGTGCAATGTATAGGGAACAGACAGACAGACAGATATGCTCTCTATTTGCCATTCAGTCTGTTTCTGGTCTCTTCCAGTCTCACTCTGACAAATATAATCCCTAACAGAGATCAAATCCCCAAAAACTTTTTGTACAACAGAAAACATAACAACATGCTTGGAAATTACTGGAAGTTGTTGACACACCAGGCTGCTAATTCCAGGGGCATCAATCCCACTTTTGACAATTTTAGCAGTTAAGGACCATGCTGGAGGGCCCCAACAGTGAAATCACTCTGCCAATTGTGGGATTTGAACCAACAACCTCCTGACCACAGGCACCACCTCCTAACCCACGGACTGCCTGTAGGTTCTGTGGTAAATGTCCTCCCATGATTTCACTCCTCACCCAGCCAGCACAAAAGATGAGGCATGATCAGAGGTAACAGGCGACGAGGGAGACCAGAGCAGCTGCTGCTGTGGAGGGCGAGGACCGCCCGACATGCAGGCACACGGAGCTCCATTCCAGGCTGGCTCTCCTCTAGACAGATGCAAGAGGCTTTCTGGGTGACTAGCTGTCTAGGTCACACGGTGGCCTTGGGACACTCAGGACGAGTGCGGGGAAGAGGAACAAAGACCCTTTAACTGAGCAATTCAACTGCTTGCAGTAAAAGTCCGGTGCTATCTGTCTGCACTTAATTTGTGAATTATTATTATTATTAAAAATAATATTTATTAGTTTAATCAGGGTGTTCTCTTTGCATAATGCACAATTTTTAAACTTGTTTGCACTTTGTCACAGACAAAGTGTATAAAGGATATCTCAAAATTAAGGGGATATAGTCACATAAATATATTTAAAAAGTTCTAAGAAGGTAAATATAACACAGAGATATGCGGAAAATTGCCACACTGCATCGAGCCACATCTTAGCACCAAACAAATCCTATTTTCCCCGTACTATTAGCCACCACGTGAAATTTCACTAATTCACACATAACATTTAAGTTAATTATATTTAATGTCTGAACTTGCCGTTCAACAGCCCTACAGTACTCTATACCTCCAATGTTCAAAAGTTTAAATGCATTTCGCATTTTACTCAGATTGTTTTATTCCATTCATGCAGCAAAAGAATAAATGTCCTTACGCCCCAAAATATGACTGACCCAGGGGTAGAATTTAATGAAAGAGAAAATTAGACATTAACGCACCTACTGTGCGCACAGATAAATTCAATATATTTATATAATTTATTAATGCATATAATTCAAGACATCAAAAATACATCGACATGTTCACACTGGATTTATACTTCATATTTACTTTTATTTATTTAGCACAAGCTTTTGTCCATATAGCGCATTACAAACGGCTGTCAAGGATACGACTAGGCACGACTAAGTACCACGGGGAGTGTAACTTCTGAAGGCAGTTTTACTCCTCCTATAATCTACGGGGTTAAGCCTGGGGTGCTGACGGGGGATTTGGGAGATTAGCAGCATCGTAGTGGGGGTGACATGCGATGACGCATCGTTCAGGCCCTACGGGGAAACGACGGGGCTTGTCATCATTCAGTAAAAACCAAAAGCGGCTAGTCAGAATGATCAGAGGATCCATCAGACTTCACCGACCAGCGGAGGACTAACTGCCGCCTTTCCCCTAAAAGCCTGAAGCGGTTTCGGTCTAACAGCCGAAATGCCGCGCCTATCCGAGCAGGGAGCTTCAGATCCGAACTTAACTTCCACATTTAACATCTCCATTCATTTATCACGCTCTTAAAATTTATAGATTTAACCTGACACGTTCCGCTTAAAAATATCTGGCCAAGGGAAGTAATTCACAGAAGTCTCTGTGTCCAGATTTATCAAGAGATTCGTTTTAGGAACCAAAACATATTAGGAATATAAATTATGAGAAACGTATAGTATAACGAATAGTCGTTATTTCCACTTGTGTGGAACGATCAGTTTCTGAACTACTTCTGCAATGTGCCGATATTGTCCAATACGAGACAAACTGCGATGAAATTTATACTGACTTAATCCATATTTCAAAGAGCGGCTTGAAAATGGGGTTTATGTGAAGATATTAGATTGCCCAGCTTGATGATACTGAGATGCAAGGGCGAAGGAGCGTGTCTGCTTTGGGCAAAATCGCCTGATTTGCGACATTTGTGAGCCCATAATGGCAGAATGGACAGACTCGTTAAAGCTAACAGGATGACTACAAATAGAAAAATAACTGCTCAGAAGCAGAACTCGTCAACCATCGACGAGGTTCTGGAGACAAACTGGGGTCCTGCCAGTTACCATGGAAGGGTATCTAATATAGAGGGCACCAAATGCAGTACCACTGTACTTTGTGCAGTTATGACCTAATACATAACAAAACAAACCTTGATTTAGCTAAACGTATCTCACTGTCTAAAACGAACCATCGCCGGCATATTCTGGAGTTCAGCAAATGGACACTCGTCCAAACTTCCGGTGCAGAAGCGTGGAGGTTTTATACCCGCTCAGGCGTGCGTACATTTATTAGACAGGCACAGTCTGACACGGCATATTGTGCCCTAATTACTCACATGGTGAAACTCAGACCGGCTGCATTTGCCTTGCACTGCGGCTTATGGGGGGAAGCCTGCTTAAACATCATTTCAAATTTATATTATCCACAAGCTTCCTGTTAGTCTGTCAACACGTATGCTAATTATTTTGTTAGATAACTAAGTACTGAACAGAAAACAAATCCTTTGAAGTTGAGAACAAACCACGTGATCAATACAATCCTAGTCAATGTGCAATAGTTTGTAGTCATTTTTTCTTTAAATATAGAGAGTATGAATGCAAGAAAACCAGTAACTTAATGGCCAGTTCTGTAAAAATGTGTAAATGCAGTATCTAAATTAAAATAAATATACTGGACATCAGTGATCAGAGCAATACTGAAAATTATGCATGGTTATAATGGCTTGTATACAGCTTTATAGATATTTGGTTTCACCCTCTATTTTGATTAATATTTGTGATCTAGCAGTGAAGAACATGAGAGGTGATGGGAAATCAGAGAGCTCACAGGGAGTTCTGGGACATGATCAGGAGAGTTAGGCTAGAGTAAATGGGTTAAGCTGCTTCCAATAGAGAAAGACACGCCCCACCTGGTCACACCCAATCATAATGCAGTGATGGCTCCTTGGAGCCACGCCCACATAAGGCCTATCACCCGAGGGCCCCACTGGGCCAGTAAGCGCATTGAAGCTTGTCAAAACCAACTGTAGCTGTGATCACATGGGTAATGGATCTACAGTTACAACTGTCATCACTGCGCTTCTGAACAGCCCGCCGTTAAGCTCTCAGTGTTTTCCTGGTAACTGACATCTGATCAGCAGTTGAAGATCAAGTCTACAGTAGCCACAGCCCAATTTTTTAACCCACTGCTAATTTTATAACATCTACCAAGCATCCAGTACCTGCAAACGCAAGGCAGGAGCTACAAGCCACAAAGCATGTGACTGCACAGCCAGATAATGGTGAAATTAGGCAGCCAATTAATTATAGGGGCTCTGTGAGGTGGAGGGGAATTGCAGCAAATCGATTAGGAAAGAATTATGTGCAGACATAGGGAAACGTATGTATACAGAAAATATTTTTTCTTTTAGAGAATACAGTAGGAGGTGGGGGGGGGGGAATGTGACCTGGATTTAGTGTATATTTAGAACACACCTCGCTGGGTGATGAAATGGTCTGAGCAGGAAAGCATCAGCCCAGCAGCATCTACATTTCTTAAACACCGCTGTACAAATAAAACCGCTGCAGCCAGAAACGTGCTTTACTGTCTAAAATACGCTCGCTTGTTATAGAGCTAAATGTGCATTCTTTTGTAGCATAGCGAATAGTCTTTAAAATAAGACAGAATGGTGGTATTTGATTTTTTAATTCATATTATTGTTACATGCTGAAATACACTATTAGCATATTCCGCTAATTCAAAAGTCAGGGTGCATGCGGAGTGTTTTTTTTCCTTTGCTTTATATCGCTGACTTACAAGTCTCACAACGCTCATTTTCACCATCTCTTTATATCACCATCGCTACGAAGGAAATATGATATAGCTGAGATTATTAAGGATGAAATTGAGCAGCTGGGCAACCAAAATCCGAGAACGGGGGAGCAGTGAGGATGCCGGCGTTCAGCCATCCCTAAAAATCAGCTGCTTTCCTTTACTTTGTGGAAATGGGATCGGAAGCTCCGCCCCCAACATGGTTGCTATGCTTGTTGCTATGCATGTTAATAAAAGGACACTGGCCCACAGGTGGTCGTCCGTCATCATCCTAGCAGATTTTGTGAAGGGGGGGGGGGGGGGTGACTATCGACCGATGGGCAGTCAAGCAGGCTAATCGTTTGCTTTGGATCTACTTATTTGAGGACGCATTCACGCGGGTCAGTGCCGGTATAGCATAAATATATAACATGGGGGGAGAACAGAGAGCCCCCCCCCGGGTGGATGTCTATGTTTGGGTGGGGTAGACAGAAGGTATGACACTCCCATGACAGCCTGAAAGCATATGGAGTGGACCAAGCCCCCCCGGCCACTCCCCCTCAACTGTGCCCAGACTGGCACTAACGTTAGTTGAATAATAACAGCTGCCCGGGGGTGGGGGGAGGGGGGGTGCTTCATGATGTTGTGACCATAGCAGAAGCCTCAGATCCTGTGCCAAAGTAAATCACACAGTGGGGAATTCAGCAGGCGGGTCCATGCGGAGGCTGACACAGGTAAGGGGACTAAAGCTCAGGGGAAAGACAATGCAAAGAGAACCTCAATGGAACCAATTCTTTTAAAGCATTTAAAAAGCAGGTTTTAAGAGGATCACTGCCCAAACCCTTATAGATTCCACTCCAAGGGACTGGACATAAAATGCGTTCAAATTAACTCCTGTTGCTGTTCTTTGTTATTTTGATCCACTATCAATAATCTGACCGTCTCGGTTGGCTTACGGCCATTTTAGTGGGTGAAAAATTAGTTTTAACACACAATAGTGTTCGGTATCCGGCCTTGACGAGCAGGTGAAATCAGCTGGATGACAGTATTCGTGCGGCCTGCAAACATTTCAGCCACGTTCCTCAGGTTTCCCTGAAGGTCTCCGAGATGCTGAGCAGCAGCAGTGGAACAAGTTCTCGCGTCTGTGCCTCACTGAACTCTCTCAGTCGTGAACTGCAGCATTTCTACTGGCCCCACACCTCCACCACCCACTGAGACGGCCGAGCCCAGTCGTCCTGAAGCGAAGGCTCGCATCTCAGTCATCAGCAACGGGACTATTTACCTTAAAGACCATCGGTTTATTCGGCCGACGATCGGCGCTATGAGAACAAAGGGCCTCATTGAGCTCGCTTCAGCAGATGGCGCTACCTGACCTCACTGTGCTGTCAGTACCAGACGTGCACCGCGGCTTTTCATCACGCCCGGGCAGCTCCGGGTAATGGCAGGACGCGGTCTGAGTGACCCTCCGGCTGCTTTACCACGACCGAGGCCCGATGCTGAGACCACTTCGGTAGGAGAAGCCATAGAGGCACCAGGCTGCCTTGGGGCTGCATGAGACCACTTCGGTAGGAGAAGCCATAGAGGCACCAGGCTGCCTTGGGGCTGCAAGCCGGGAATCGTAGAGTAGAGGGAACAGATGGCGCAAAGGCTGGGATGGAAGGGTGCTTCTCCGTCTCCGCTTCAGTGAACCAGCCGCCTCTTACAGCAGGCAAAACACAGGGCAAAGCTGAGGGTTCTCTACCGGCATGAATGCAATGCTAACTGGCTGCAGTGGGCTAACAGGAGCTAAATGTGCGTTCTGATGTAGCAAAATGAGCACTTTTACAATAGTCCTTTTATGTGTTAAAGCCAAACTCTGTTGATTCAAAGGCAGGGTGAACGTACAGCATCTTTCTTTAGCCTTCAGGGTGCTTATGAGTCGTGTAATTAACACTAGATTTACCGAGTTTTTTATTCTCTGCTGAGAGTCCCAAGGTGTTTGTCACCCCTGCTGTGATTTTCGCAGGTCTTCAGCCCCATCCTCCTCCTGCTTTTGTTGTGCAAAACACACCCCATTACCTGTGAGGCCTGGCGCATTTGCATTTTTTACTCAGAGTAGCTCAAATCCAAGGCAGGCTAAACCTCTGTGTGTGACATGGAAACCTTCACAAAAGTCTGCCATATCTATACCAAATATCCCACACGCTGACTGACCTGCAAATATGAAAGACGCACATTCACAAAATATATGGAAACACAAGTCTGTGTTATTTATAAAACAAATTGAGTGAAAATAGAATGAAAAGTTGCTAATAGAATGAAATGAATAAAATGAAAAACATGCTAACACTTCAGTCTCCAATGCATGTTTGTATATAAATGTCATAAGCTGAGTGAAGTCATGGTCCATGGTTTTTGACATGCTCATACACATACAGAATAAAATGTCATTTCATTTTTCATTGGCCATCACTGAATTATAAACACCAAAAGTGAATTTTGTTTTTGGTGTGATCTCTCCAGCTTTGCATGTTTGGCTGTTCATGTAAAAATTGATGTATCCGTGCCTCAGTTCCAGGTTCATCTCTTCGTCATCTTTCTGCCTTTTGTCTCAGTGGTTACTGTCCCACACAGTCTGTCTATCTTTCAAAGTCTGTGTTTGCAGCGTTTGAAAAACCCAGTGACCATCATCCCTGTATTTGGCAATGGAGTTCCTTGGCTAGAAGAATCGGAAACAATCTTCTTTTTTCCTTTTCCACCCTGTAGATGCTTTGTACAGAACGTAGGCATTCACCGCCACCAAGTCCAGCATGTTGTAAAAACACAGCTACTGGCCACTTGCTTGTTGCTCTGCTCGTACTGAATACATGCGCGCCATTCTAAACACTGACGTGGAGAATTCCTCTCCCTGTGCAGTGTCCTTTGCCAAATGGAGGAAGTTCACGGCAAACGTTTATTCACCATGCCCAGTAAAGTGAAGCAGTCTGTGTGACAGTGACAGTGAGGTGAAGAAATTGTCCATTGTGACATTTCTCCCGTCATCCAGAAATGACTCCATCAGACTCATGACCACGTTCTCTGCCCAGCCTTCACCAAGAACTGTGCTGAAAGTTTCACTCCAGGAGAACACATGAACATAGATGTACAGCTGTTCTCGACCAAGGTTCATTGTCCATGCAGTATATTTACATTTACATTTACAGGATTTGGCAGACGCCCTTAGCCAGAGCGACTTACATAAGTGCTTTGAGACTCTGCAATGAATTTCCGATGCCTAGCTCAATAAGGACCCCAGCTACGAATACTATCTCTGAGAACGCCATTGAGTAGTGCAGAATTTTTATTTTATTTAATTTTTTTAAAACACACACCAGAAAAAGAGTCGAGTAAGAATATAGAAGTTCTACGTCAGGTATTTCTGAAAAAGAAAAGTTTTGAGTCGTCGCTTGAAGACATTCAAGGATTCAGCTGTTCGGACATCTAGGGGGAGTTCATTCCATCAATTAGGTGCCAGGACAGAGAAGAGCCGAGATGCGTGTCTTCCTTGTGCCTTGAGGGGAGGTGGGACCAGTCGAGCAGTGCTGGAGGATCGGAGAGATCGTGGTGCAGAGCGGGATGTGATGAGGTCCTTTAGGTAGGATGGTGCCAGAGAATTTTTGGCTTTGTATGCGAGCATCAGTGTTTTGAATCTGATGCGTGCAGCTACAGGAAGCCAGTGGAGGGAGCGCAGCAAAGGAGTGGTGTGGGAGAACTTGGGAAGGATGAAAACAAGACGAGCAGCTGCATTCTGAATCAGTTGGAGGGGGACGGATGGCGCTTCAGTGGTAAACCCCGCTAGAAGCGAGTTGCAGTAGTCAAGGCGTGAGATGACGAGGGGACTGGACGAGTATCTGGGTAGGCCTGGGTGGAAAGAAATGGACGTATCCTCCTGATGTTAAAGAGGAGAAACCGACAAGAGCGAGAAAGACTGGTGATATGTGAGGAAAATGACAAACCGATCATCTATGGTAACTCCAAGGTTTCTAGCAGAAACCGAAAGGACGGATCAGGGAGTTGTCAAAGGAGATCGCAAGGTCCTGGAGGGGGGATGAGTCAGCCGGGATGTAAAGCAAACTCACGTTTTACTAGTTTTGAGTTTTAGCTGGTGAGTGGTCATCCAAGATGAGATGTCTGCCAAGCATGTAGAGATCTTAGTGGAGACATGAGTGTCTGAGGGAGGGAAGGAGAGGATGAGTTGAGTGTCATCGGCATAGCAGTGGTAGGAGAAGCCATGTGAGGATATAACTTCGCCAAGAGATTTAGTGTAGAGGGAGAATAGGAGAGGGCCAAGAACCGAGCCCTGAGGGACACCGGTGGAAAGACAACGTGGAGTAGATGTGGATCCATTCCATGTCACTTGGTATATCGCATCAAGCCGGACAAATTTGGGATCAAGTTCTGGATGGCCACGGATTTGGAGACCAAATACGTCTGCAACGTGTCCCCTAACTTGGGAAAGGACCCCAGTCAACCAGAAAAGGGAGAGGGCTGGCAGAGAACATGGTCATGAGTCTGATGGAGCCATTTTCTGGATGACGGTGAGAAGAAATGTCACAAACGGGACAATTTCTTCACCTCACTGGCACTGTCACACAGACTGCTTCAGCGCAAAACAAACACTACTGAGCACAGGGAATAAAGTTGGTATGAAACTTCCTCCAATTTCAAAGGACACTGCACAGCAAGAGGAATTCTCCGCGTCAGTGCTTAGAAGTGGCAGTGTCTCCTTGACAATTTATGCACCTAAAAAAACAAGATTGTGTGTGTTCTGAGTTCCTTGGACCAAGATGTGGCGATCTGTGAAGGCAGAAAGAGGAAACCCAACACGATAACAGACTATAACCACATGAAGGTATGTGAATGTGTGTAATAATTTTTACATCAGTGCTACAATGTTTTCTGATATGTACTATACAGGCCTATATAGAAAGAAGGTAGAAATAAAAGCAAATACACTCATGACTCTCTCTCTCTCTGCTGTTATAGTGTGGTGTAAATGTGTTGGACCAAATGGCGCGCATGTATTCCGTAAGAGCAGCAACATGCAGGTGGCCAGTAGCTGTATTTTACAACATGCTGGACCTGGTGGTGGAGGCAAATTCCTACGTTCTGTACAAGGCATGTACAGGGTGGGAAGGCAAAAGAAGATTATTTTTGAGTCATCTAGCCAAGGAACTCCATTGCCAATTTATGCCACAAAAGGCTATGGGGACAGAGCGAAGGCTGCTGCTGTGCCAGGACTTGTATGGACAACTCAGTGTCAGGTACAGGAGAACTGCAACAGAAACCGCAGCAGGTTTACCAGTGCAAAGTGTTACAAATTCACTTGCGCCAAATGCAGGGATGATGGTCACTGGGTCTGCAAACACTGCAAAGTTTTGAAACACTCAATTTTTTTTTATAAATAAAACAGACTTGTGCTTCCATATATTTTGTGAATGTGTGTCTTTCATATTTGCAGGTCAGTCAGCATGTGGGATATTTGGTATAGATATGGCGCAGACTTTTGTGAAGGTTTCCATGTCACACACAGAGGTTTAGCCTGCCTTGGATTTTAGCTGCTCTGAGTAAAAAAATGCAAATGTGCCAGGCCTCACAGGTAATGGGTATGTTTGCACAACAAAAGCAGGAGGACAATGGCCCAAGAAACTCTCAGCAGGGATGCTAGTAGGTGTTAGGCCCAGGGAATTTTACGCAAATTTGCGTAGATTTGGCAGTTCTAGTGTTAATTCAGTCTCGTCACACTTCCGTTACATCTCAGGTACTATATCGCATTTCAAAACAAAAAGGCTGCAAAAATACAGTTTAGAGGCAGATCATGTAACATCTGGAAGACAAACCAGGAACGTTTCAGCTGACGAGAAAAAATTCACCCTGGTTTGGCTTGTTTGCTCCACCAGACCTCCCATGCAGGCAAATAAGATACAGACAGCGAATGGTGACCAAACACAACGGGAATTAGGAGATTATATAGCAGACTGAAGTAATTATGTCCAATTTACTGGTATCTCCATCTGTTCGAAGGATTACACTGGACCAGGAGATGGGTGTCCATGGTTGCAAGGAAGGGAGGAGCCACACATTCTCAGACAGACTCTGACAGCCGCACAGCTTTATGTGAGGAACACAGGTGCATTGTGGGCTGTAGGTCTCCCTGCCCCCCCCCTCACACTGAGAATTCCAGAAACAGCCTCTGCCTAGACTAATAAAGGCATGAGCGCCATTTATGAAACCACGCGAATTCGCAGGCAATTGCATGATTCTGAAACCGACCGGGGGACCTTCGGAAAAGACAATATTTATTGTGGATCCATGTTACGCATCAAGATTGGGTTTCATTAAGGGGAAGTACAATGTGCGTTTTCTGTTTTTCTAACAGTAACCTATCCTCTCCATCTCTGAGTGGAGAAACATCCCAGCCCTGAGCCTCTCCTGGGTCCACGGGGATCTGCAGGACCAATTACTCACAAGGTTCACTGTGGGGTGGTGCACCTTGACACGATGCCATGGAGAACCTAATTGAGCAACAATGTCTGAGGAACATCCAGGGAGGCTGGAAGCTTGCCAGATCGCTTGAGGGAACAGACGAAGACCAGAGCTGACATGTGCGATCCGCAAATGGAACGACCCAGACAAGTAGAGCGACCTGCAGTATCTGTACTCAAGAAATACTTTGCTTACTCCTAATGCACTTTCCCACAAAAATATTAAGTCCGATTTAAAAACAAAGTAGCATCATGACAGATCTGTGGTATTTATGTCTGTGTTTTCCGTGAATCCAGAGCCCTATCAGCTGACTAATCACCACCAAATAGAGAGGGTCTGTTTAATTTGTGTCTTACAGTATGACATGCTTATCCTGGGTTTGACATGACACAGAGCATTCACAGAAATTCTTCAGAAACTTCTCTTACCTTCTTACCTTTCATTCCCAGAAGAAATTAAATACATTATTTGGAGCATGAAAAAATGATCCTAATCCTACCTAACTGGTAGCCATATTGATAGATCACCCCCAATAGCTTTATGGATTTCTAGGGACTGTTTTTACACTGGAAGACATGAAATAATAATAATTAAAGATTGTATTTTATTATTTGAAAACATCTGAATACACCTCTATCAGTACTTTTGCAGATGAGTTGGTGTTAATTCCTCTCCAGTGTTATGCTATAGACATGAAGCAGATTGTTCCATATAGCTTCTAGACGTCGCCACATTCTTGAGATCTTTTCTTCGTGGAAACTTTCACTAAAAAGGCAATAAAATGTGACCAAATACTTGGTATGCAGCTGTATTTGCTGACATCTTTCCCATCATTTCCCACTAACCACAAAGGACTATTACAGACATGCGTTGAGTTTGCTGTTTATCATTCCACTACTGGGTTAGCCAAAAGCAGCATCAGACATTCAGGACTCATTTCACAACAACAGAATCACATGCTCTCTGCAGCCTCCACGTACCCTTTTCTAATAACATACAGCTTATTAGAGGCGAATGATATATCGGTTAACATTTCGGCATCAGTCGATGTTCGACTGGCTCAATATGATGATCTTAGTCAACATTGTCAGCCAGGATACAAACTTTAGTCGATATTTTAAAGTTAGCAGAACAGCTGTTTATCTATCTGCTGTGACACTGATTTTTAAAAGCACAGATTTAGCAGCAAAATTGCCAGCAAGATTAAAATAAGTGCCTTGTTCATCTCAATTTAACCAAACGCTGTTTTAGTCTGCTTCTTTAACAATAAATAGAAAATATGACTACAACTCAAACTATCCAGAAAACACTGGTTATCAGCACTGGCCAAAATCTCCACACTGCTGCATCACTGTATGTTATCCGGGTTTGCCTGCCGAGGCCCGGAATGTGCTTCCACAATACCAGCCAGCTCGGCTTTTCCCCTCTCGCACCCTTATAACGTAACCATTACTTAAGCAAGATCATCGTGACAAATTAACGAAGAATTCATATCCTCAAAATAGCACACATTTTACTGCACAGTACAGAGAGAACCAGCTACGTGGTCACTGCCCTTTTTCCTATACGTAAAATTAAATTCCATTATGGAAGATCTCAAGCTTAGGAATCAGGGAAAACTTATAAAAAAAAGGCAAAAAGAATGAATTTTGTTTCCAAGGAGCTATAGGAAAGCTGTGGCGGTCCCTCTGGTTCAGACAAATCCCAGATTTTTACGCCAGCCTGCTTCTCTGCTCCATCTGCTTGCTATGCCTTGCTTTCCATTTGATGTCAGGCGGTTCTCAACCAGCACTACATCTTAGAAGCTCTGGGTGGAGATGAGGATCCGTTAAAGCATGCAGAGACAGGATGGTGTCAGTGTGTCAAATCGGGCGGCGTGTGGAGGAGGCATGAGGTTCGGCAGTATGGGTCACAATCAGAAGTTTCAGATCCCCAGGGCCAGTGAAGTGCTTCCACCATTGGGCCCTGGAGCAAGACCCATGCATAACTCCCAAAACATTGTATACCTGCTAAATATATATATTTAAAAATCATTTAATGTGACGATCATACTGGAGAAGGTCTCAGCAGAAGGTCAGCAGAGCTGGATAGTTCGGGTTCAGAAAGTGAAAATCCAGACCAAGATTTTGTTTCCACCAGCCAGTTCAGTATAAAGAGTTACAATCACAGAGTACTCAACTGGTTGGTTGAAATAAAATCCTGGCCTGGATTTGAACCTGAACTATCCACCTGTGACGCTAAGACTGCAGATACATTTGAGTCCTGCGGACGTTCCAAGCTTCTCTGGCTGCCACGTTCAGACTGCACATAATTCAGCTTTGGGAGCTTCGAACAGCAGCCGCCCTCCGGCATGCCAGCGCATGATTAAAATGACAACATTCTGCATTAATGCGATAATTCTTCTAAAGCTCCACATTAGATGGTGGACATGCACCACCTTGAGAGAAACCCACACAGCCAGGCTCAACGTGGCTGCAGGATTCCCACACATGCACCACATTCCCACCTCGGTGATGAAACACAGCAGTAAGGTCAGCGGAGGTCAGGAGCTCAACAGGGACTGCGGGTCGGACTCAACAGAAGAGACCTGACCTAATGGCAGAACATTCCCGGAGACAGGTGACTGTTTGTCAAGGGGATACCTCATTATGTCACAAGGTTAGGAGGATATGGGCTTCAGTTGTCTGGATAAGTTACCATGGAAGCGGCTTCCTTTATGCATATGTTCCTAGACCACTATCTAAGGCACAAGGACCAAAGCAAACCCAGCCACCAGGATGAGCACGGCGTAATCCCAGCTCCCACAGTGCAGGCCCAAGCCTGCCACTCGACTGGTCTGATCAGCCCAGACCTGGCTGGACATGCATGTGGGAAGGGAAGCCATAAGTGGGTCTCACTCATAAGTGGGTCTTCAGGCTCATAATGGACTGAAAGCAGGGAAGCCAGGCTTTCGTTTGCACAGCAGCCCATACACCGTAGCCCACCACATTTTATCACATACTGCTTTGCTCAAATATTAATACAGAACATAGCATAGAAATATACAGGAAGTTAGGAAAAACACTGAAATTATTCCACAACAGCACTGTGGGGGCTCAGTGAGTTTGGACGCTGTCCCTGTAATCAGGTGAGAAGTTCGAATCCCAGGGTCAGCAGAGTTATTTCACCCTCAAGCAAGGCCCTTAACGTCCAGTTGCCCCAGGGACCGTCTGACCCTACAGACGCAACAAAATGTCACTTTAGATAAAGGCGTCTGCTAAGTATGTAAAATATTAAATGCTAAATTCTGGACTCGCATACGTTGGGATGAGCCACAAGGACAGGGATTGGAAAGTGCTGAAAGAGTACATACCAAAAAGAGCGAATCACAGCACTTCCCGTTCTCCAAACCAACCGAGATCTCGTAATGGGCAAGCCAGGGGATGCGAGCATGTCAGCGAGGGGCTCAGGTTCAGGCCCGGCATTGCAATTAGAGCCGCAAACCTATGATTAAGGCTGCCCGTTACTATCTGCTGTGGTGTGCATGAAAATGACTTCATGCATGGAAGAAGATCGGAGTGGAAGACAAGAAGATGCGTCAAGAAAAACCAAATAAGTTAAACGAGGGGGGAAAGAAAATCACAGAACATTACAGGGAGAATTAAGGACACACCGACATAACACCACTGCCAAGAATCAGGAGTGAAGTTCTCAACCCGATTTTGGGTTTCCATGCGGATTTCAAGCATGGGTTTTTGAACTACATACAGTTCATGTCTAAAGCTAGAACCGGGTCGAACGGCTGACTATGAAAGAAACCCGGGGATCTCCCAGGGATTGTCAAACACTGGAACTCAAAACAAAGATCTGCCACATGTTGGTCTCCAGTACTGCTGGCTGGCCTCCTGGTCTCCAAGACCAACCTACCCGGAAAGCTTTAAGTCCGTACCAATGAAACCCGAGGCTGCTGCATGATTTTGTTTCTACCCCCAAATTTTTATATACTTTAAATGTTCATACAGCTGGTTGTTCTTCAGACTCTCTGTCTTGCTCATGGACACAAGATGCACAACATCTCCTTGAACCTTTGTCTTTTCAATAATGCTTTACATTAACTGCATCTTCTTAATGCACTTATTACACATTTGTAATGCATTCAGAGCACATTCATAATGCATTCATGGAACATTCATAAGCAGCATGTAAGTATACCTTAACATCCTAACATACATTAGCAGCTGTAATATACATTAAAAACAAACATTATATAATTATATGATTATTATATTTGTTATTATCATATGTTTGTTTTTAATGTATATTACAGCTGCTAATGTATGTTACGATGTTAAGGTATACTTACATGCTGCTTATGAATGTTATACGAATGCATTATGAATGCGTACTGAATGTGTAATGAATACATTATAAAGGCATTATGAAGTTGCAGTTAACGTAAATCGTTACTGAATTTTCCCTTACCCGTTTCCTTTCCTCAAATAAAAACAAAGTTTCCCTCCAGCTAAAGGGGAAATATATTTAATCTGACAATCTTACCTGCTTCACACATTTCTAGTAAGGAAAATACTTCATAACCACATAAAGGTGGGTAGGATTCTTCAAAAATTAAACAAACAGTCCTCTTTTTGCGAAACACGGAGAATACACAAAGCGAAATCCTGTACGCATACAGGAAGTTACCAGGCGGCGAGCACATGTTACTGGTTACCATCCCAGTCTTACCATATATCTTGCACTTAACAGTTCAATGGATTAATCCTGGACATCACTCACTTTGGGCCGCAAAGCAGCATTGGGTGTAATGATCTATGACAGGAGTATGCTTACAAGGCGTACTTACACAGTGTCTTCACTTTTATTGTATGCATAATGAGCAGCTCCATATAGTATTACTACTTAATTACTGCTGGCTACATAAAGACCATTCACATTCAAAACATTTTGTTTGGAACACAGTGGTGCAATTTGAAAATGACTCTAAATGTCTGTCTCCTAACATCACAGTTGCTCTGGCTGCTACACCCTCTACACCGACTAGTTTTTAGGTGCCTCAGGTATGCCCTGAGGCAAGCAAGGTTTTATATCATCGTGCATAAACGCTCAGACCTGTTATTAGACAGAACTGCAAAATGATAGAATTGGTCAGCATATAACTTGTCTAAAAATGGCTCATCTAAGCGCAAACATGAGTGTTTGATAGTGACCTTCTTACTCCCCAAACACATACCGCTGCCCCCCCCAGGATTTATGTGATGATAGACAAATAGTATAAAAGATGAAATGGGGAAATCTAACAGGCAAGTATTCAAGCAATTGATCTGATATTGTATTCTGCATTGAGTATGTTTATTTCCAGTTGTTTCTTTTTATTCATTCTGTTTATTTAGCAGACACTTTCATCCAAAGTGACATACATTTTTTTGAGAATAAATGGGTTAGTCAGTCCCTGGAGCAACTGGCAGTTAAGGGCCTTGCTTAGGGCCCTTATTTTGACCCGGGGATTTGAACCAGCAACCTTCTGTTCACAGGAACAGTTTGCTAACCAACAGAGCCACATTCTGTCTATGAGAGGAAACTATACAGCCCCTCCCCAGATTGGGATGCTTCAGTACTTTTGGAGGACAGCTGCTGATGACAATAGGTGCCAGCGTACATTTAATGCCAGGGGAGACGGAAAAAATGTTTTACTATCTTTAAATGCAGAGCTAAAAAGACCTCGCTGCCTTTAAGTCTTTCCCCTTTGTCTATAAACTGAACAAAAAACATTTCATGAACAGCAGGATTTGACACTTAACAAAACCACATCTTTTCTTTAGATGATAAAAAAGAATTTCATTAGCAGCTGGTGCTTCACTTCGACTTGTTTCACAGACCACAGCGAGACCGGGTGTCCCTCTGAAAAGCCGCAGTGTAGTTCCCGCCAAAACCCAGCCAGCCAAACAACCATCCCCAGACAGCTCGCCCCTGACCTCCCCTCCACGGACGATGAGGCAAACCCTATCATCTTCCAATCACTCTGCAATGACCTTCTTAACAGGATTGCCAGGCAAGAGACGAAACTGTCTCCCAGAAAAGTTCTATTGATCCAATATTTCAGTACCTCTGTCCCCATCTGCTATACTATAAAAACAAATTATATCATACTGGAAAGGTTAACAGTGCCCATCAAGCGGATTCAATTGTAATAAAGGCATTAGGAGACAAAGTCCTGTTCTGGAGAATGGTTAGGGAAAAAATGACTCCATATTCTCCATTCCTGTCCCTCCAATCAATGGCTGACAGCACAACGCGGCCATAAAAAGCAAGATGGTCATTCTTTGATGTTCATACCTGCTGACACCCCCCTGATTTTCACTTCAGCTGGAGCTACCAAAAAAAAGTCACTGTCCAGACTGCCTGGCTTCCACGACAGGAGGCAATGCCGGTTTTATTTACCTTTACGAGTTGAGTACACGCCCTAGGGCGAGAGAGCCTGTTCACAACAGGAAGCCATAAAGTGGAGACCCAAACGAGCCTGTAACTAGCTCCTGACCCCTAAAGACCAAAGCAGGGGTTTTGATGCTGCAAATGACTCCGTGCAAGACTGACCCTGTCCAGAAAGGTAAAGAGTACATTTATTTTTCATTCATCCTATTTCTGTACATTCTATACTTGTACGTAAGGTCATAATTCTCATAACTTTAAAAAGAGACCACCTTTTTTTGTAATAGGCCGCGTTGCTTACACAAGACCATACAAGTCGCTTGGACGAAACCTTAACACTAATAAAAGCAACAAGTATGACGAGAGAGTGATCCCACTAAAGCCCGCCGGAAAGCAGGGCTAAGCCCATCGCCCCGGTCCCAGCGGCTGGGCGAACCAAAATGCATTTTCGAAGTGGCTAATGTCCTAGTTGCCATTCCCCGCACTAACGGGATTACGTAAGAGCCTGACCCATGGCTAGCCCACCAAAATGAGGAACGAAAAAGGGCATGAACATATGGTTATAAATCAATGCGGCAGCCCCCGTCCACCTGGGAAGGTTAGCAGAGCACTAAAAGCTGTAGCAGCGCTAAATATGTTTGGGAAGGACAAGTAGGTGAGGTTATTAGGTAATACGCCGCAGACAAATGGAGACGCTGCTGTCCTACACAGGTCAGTCTTCTCGCCTAGAGCCGAATTAACTCACCGCTTGGTCAAACTTCTTGTCTGAGTCACTCACATTACTCTGCATAACTCAAACAACTATCTTAAACCCCCTGCAACGTGAAAAACTTGTTTTACTCCTAATGTCTACGTCTAATCTCCCCCAGCCGCCCCCCCCTGCTTTTACTGTATGTCTAAACCATGATAACAATTGGCAAAAATAAACTTCAGAGTACAGCTTACTTAGTGAGCATACACTCTGACACGAGAGAGATTCATATGCAGGCTATTAAAATAAGTGGCTGTGTCAGTGCCCCAGATGTTTACTTGCAGATGTGTGCTGCTACTCGTTCGATTGACAAGCGCACAGGAGCTGTGGAGAAAGAGGCTGCATCCCTGACCTTCAGGAAACCCACCCAGAAAAATCCAGGTCATAGTGGTATGTCATGCATGCTCCTGATGACAGCCGCTCACACAGACAAACGCACTCACACACACCTATACAGTGTATACATACACATATATATAGTATATATATATGCACACACACACATGTACACGCGAACACACACGCAGACACACATAAATGCACGCGCGAGCACGCACACACGCGCGCACGTGTATAGTCACTACTGATGTTGGGTTATATTACCAGTGTAGCAACTGCTCGCCTTAAACGCCCACAAGCATTGGCACATTACCCCCAAGGCGACAATAAAGCTGTTTAATCTATTCAGCGCTCATCTACTTGTCAAATAACAAAACACTGACATTTGTCCCCTTGTATGCCCTCCATAAATACCCCAGAGTATCAATAAAGCATGTCGCATTATATATTTCCGTAAAATTAAAATGTATATGTCGATAGAAATTACTCTACTGCTCGTTCATTCTCAAAATAAGCGGCAAGGAGGGGAAATTCACTTCGCTTTTTTTTTTTATCCCTCCGAAATTTCATTCACCGGTGCAAATTACCATAAGTAGGTGCATTTCACACAATTCGTTTTCTGTAATACAGTTCCATTTCACTGCTCATATTCGCACGTCGTTTCTCTCTAACCAAAAATGCACGCTGTATGAGCCGGTAGGTTTTCCTCCTTGTTCTCCACACCTTTTGCGTTTTGCATTGATCATTTTTACTGCAGTGTCACCTTATATATGCATATTCCTCGGAGGCAGCACGGACATGCCGCGTCCAGCAATTACGGATGCGAGGGCATTAAAAGCAGCGCCGGCCCCATTTAGACGTCCTTACCTTGCGGGAAAGTGCATTGTCCTTCCCAGGCGCTGCGCCGGCAACTGCAGCATTTTCCCATTTAAAACGCGCCCGCTCATGCTGTCCGCGCCGGGATCACAAAACCATACTACGGACGGCAAACTCCACCCCAATGCCTTCGGTATATATAGATTTGAAAGAAAATCCCGTCCGTTCAGAGTCAAAGCTTCTGCATGGGGAAAAGCGCAGAAACCTTCTCCCACATGGAGAAGGCGATGGATGGAAAGGAAACACCCCCGAAAATTCAGCCCGCCCTCCCTTCCTTCCTTTCCTCCCCCAGATCGCAACCAGCTGTGATCCTCAATTCTCCCTAAAGCTGATGCCTCGTTCCTGCAGGGAGTCGTTTTAACCGCAGGGGGTCGAACAGGTTTTCTTAATGAAAATTAATATCGTAGCAACGAATCGTATCTGCTGGTTTTTCCAGTAGGCTTCACAGCGTCTTACTTTTGCAATATGGGTCACTCTCGGCTTTCCACATCCTTCGCTGTAAAGCCTGGTCTCAGTTCGACTGAAAGATACTCGTCATCGCCACTACATCCACGGACAGAAGAGAAAGTTCTCTCCAGGACAGATGCAGGAGATGGTGGTCTCTGACTGTGAGCTCGTCCATCAAGGTGCACAGTGGTGCCCCTCCCACTGACCTCCTGTGTAAGTTCTCAGCCCCACAAACAGGGGTGGGGGGGGTTGTTGTCTCTGTGACCCCACTGAAAAAGCATCTCCTAAATAAGAAGTGCGTGTGTTCAATATCTAGTGCAGTGACTGTTTGTATCGGGGGGGCAGCGGTTTGGGCGTGGGTACACACTGCCACTGGACACAACGTTTTACTGCTGGATGGACCATGCCGCCATGTCAATGTTAGGCGTCAGATTCCACTGAACTAGAAAACTTAACACATGGCTGTCGTAATTAACCCCTCGGCCGACTCAGTGGGGCAACAGAGACCCTGGCCTGTTTCAATTCCCCGGGAATCACTTACTGGGAGATAAATGCTTGCTGGTGCTGGGAATCCTCGTTCCTGTAATCTCCAGCACCCACCTCGCCCTTCCCCTTCAAAGGGAGGCTTCTCCCACCGGCCCAGGCAACTTCAAAAGGCCCCAGCAAAAAGCCCCCCCCCCCCCCCAAGCACGGCCCACATGCCAGTACAGGATGACTCTGCCGCCGGCCTCATCCAAAGCCTCCCCTAATTGATGCAATGTGCCCCTGTAACTCACACTTACACTCCCCATCATGTTGGGAGCTCATGTTCTGGTACATTCTACTGCCCTCACGCATACACACATGTCCCCCCCACATGTACACAGACGCCCCGAGTAGAGATTGTCTTTTCACCTATTCCACAAAGCAAACAGGTGGGAGTAGAAATTGGGGGTCACAGCACAGGGTTCGCCATCAGGCCCGGATAATTTCAGGGTTAAGTGCTCAAAGTTCAATGGCAGCTTTAGTCTGCTGACCATGGGATTTGAACCAGTGACCTACGAGTCACTGGTAAAGAGTCATAACCGGATGAGTCACACGGCCTCAAGTAAACAGATCGCTGCCATGCTGAGGTTATTCCAAGACATGCTGCCATCCCATCACCCAGGTGGGGGCTACACAGTGGTGCCGGTTGAAGTGGGTCCCATTGGCTCTGTAAAGTGCTTTGCAGGTCTTGAAAAGTGCTACATAAATGTAACATTCATTCATTCAAATCCTGAATGGGGGATAGTCTAAGGGGCAGATTATTCCCCTGAAAGACACACGGCGCTTTGAGCCAAGCCGAAAGGCTGAATTTCTGACACCATGATGAAAGTTTTTTCATCTACACAAGCAAAGCTTCTCACTCGCTTTTCATTTGGAGAACCGATCCAGCCCAAGTTTCAAACCGTTGTTTTGTGTTCAGTGCTTTTCAGTTATATCTGGGAGGACACTTTCACGTGAAAGCCAGCTGAAACGGAGGTGCACACACCCGAACCGTGGTGGGAACCTCTGCCGTTCTCTGCCGGTTTACCTACCTTTCAAGGGCAAACTGCCACTCTCTGAACTCCTGACATCAGACATGAACGTGAGCTACAAGCTCAGTTTCGGTTCCTTACGTGCAGGGGAACTGACAGTCATTCTGTTTATTAATGCAGGTTTGACACATCATAATTCTCTAATTGCTTACAACCTCAACCCCCCCCTTCCCAAATGAAAAGAGGGACAAAGATGGGAATATTCAAAGGGCCCCTGAATGACAAGGGCCCTAAAATTTTTGGAAAAACCATGTTGGGGGCCAAAATCCCTAACAGCACCCCTATCCCGAAAAGCATATAATGTACATTGAGGAGGAACAGGGACCACATCCGCATATAAATCACTAAATAAAAAAAAGGAGGAAAAGCAAATTATGCAAAGGAACCATTTGTTTTTCAATGACCAAAATATTCCGTTTTGTACGTGATAAAATGTAATGTGAGTGAAACCGAAATAGCTTCTGCAGACGCCCTGGATGCTGATTTTAACGCTCTGTGGGCACAGGAACGTACTTTGGGACACAGGCTGGGGTGGGGGGTGCTGTTAGCACCCGGGTTCAGCCTAGTAAAGTGAAACTGGAGCCAGGGCCAGTCTGGGCTGGTCTCTTCCGGTCTAGGGTGTCCCAGCCTCCCTGCGTGCCAGTACAAACAGGTGTCACGAAGGAGGGGTCCTGGAAGCAGGAACGCACCATGGGGAGTCGGGGGCGGGGGGCTTTTCATGTGCAGTTAAGGCTTTCATGATACCCCCCAGCCCCTATTCACTCCAGACCCCCCCCCCCTCCGCCGGATTAATGTAAATGTCCCTCTTATCTGACCAAGCTGGTTTTCTAACTGTGAAGCAGGGGAGGGAATTAAAGAGCTCTACGGTTAACAGTGTGGACAATGGCCTCACTATTATATACCTGCCATTGCTATGTTACATTTATGTAGCAGACACAATTATCCAAAGAGATAAACCATAAATAAATAAATTATCCTATTAAGAGAGCAGGGCCAGACAGTCCTTAGAGCAACTGGGGATCGAGGGATTTGTGGAAGGGGCCCAACAGGGAAACCACTTTGCCGACTCTGGGATTCGAACCAAAAACCTTCTGATCAGAGGCACCGTGCTCTAATGCACAGAGCAACACTCCTCCCCACTATGATCAGAGACAAGTAATGGCACCTTCTGAATAATTCACTTAAATTCTCCTCTAAGTCAATTTTATTATGATGGACTATTCTAGGTAGACAAATGAAAAAGAATAAACATTTATAATGGTATTTCCTGGGCATTAGACACAACCTCGTATCAGTGAAAAGGCTGTTCAGTGGCAGTGGTATCTCTAAACCTGCTATCTATATCTTAATGGATTTGGGGAAGTTTTTCAGTCCCCCTGCTGCTTATTGGAGTATTCGAGCCTGACAGCGGAGTGACAGCCAGCTCGGCCTGGCTTTGACCCCTCTTCAGTACACTGAGTCCGGAAGCTCCCCGAAGCTGGCGGAGGCAGGCCATGCCCCTGCTGAGAGAAGCAGCACGTAGATGCTGCTGTTACTCTGCCACAGAACAACTGCTACATGCTCTTTTTACGTAATAATGACCACAGCAGCGTGTCGAGTACAGAATTTACTGATCTCATCCCTAATTCAGATTTATTGCCAAGTGACTAATTTCCAGGAAATTAGTCAATGTGCAGTAGAACCTCTAGAACATTCCAGCAAATTGATAATGAAATGGGTCTTTCCTTTGTGGGGGTGGATCTCTCAGAAATAGGGTGTTGAGTGGTTAACCAGTGGGGGGATTTGGGGTGTCGTGGAGGGAGGGAGCACATGCTGAGCCCTGGTCTGGCTCTGGGATATAAGCTGCTTTTAGTGTCGAGGCCTCAGTCCTGCTTACTGGACAATGACGATACGGCCGGAGCTGCAGCTCATCTCATCCTGACTGACGCTCCCACATGCTCAACCAGAGCAAGCAGCAGCATCAGTGCTGCTCTCAGCCATTTGGGATGCTGTGTCCGCGGTCAGAAGGTCACTGGTTCGAATCCCTTGCCTAGCAGAGTAGACATATCTCCCTTGGGGTCCTTGAATAAGGTCTTCAACCCCCTGAAAAATGACACAGGGGCGCTGGATGGACCCTGCACTCACATCCCAGGCTTCACTCTCATCTCTTTATGTGTGTGTGTGCTTCTTTAAAAAGCAAAGCATGATGGGATATGTGGGAAAACGAACGTGTTCCGATGTACCTGTACGGCTTTGCGTAAGGACCGTAAAGCCTTCATCCCCAGTCCAGTTAGAGTCCCGGCAGCCCAGAAGCAGTAAGCCACCCCAGGAACCATCCCCAGCTGCTGCCCGTATTCCTCAATGGAGGGTCATTTCCAGTGGGGGCTTCCTTATATGCCCCGCAGGGTCTCCTTAAAACGTGGCACTTGTTCCCCCCACAGAGTGCCCTGGAAGACAAGACTTCCACATGGCAACTAAGCAAAGAAAAAAAAAAACCTTCTGCGGACAGATAATGAGTAAAACAGCAGCACGATGCCATTGCAGTACAGCGTCTGAATACAGACAGAAAGAACCTCACAAATTAACGGTTTTATGAATGTTAAAAATGGTAAAAACAGGGCCTGCGCTTACTAACATGGTCACACCGCAGCACCCTGGGGGATTCGGTTTTGAAGAGATGTTTTCTTACTCTAAAGGATGTTACGAGATTTAAGCGCACATTTGTTTGTCAATCTCTTCTCTTCTTAAGCATCGAAATTGAGGGCTGCAAGCTTGATCCCTTAATATATGCATAAAATGCACACAGAATTTTCCAGTGAGGGGCTTCTGATATTTTTCAATCTTATGTCCAATGAGGAAACAGAAGTTCTACACCGATGCTGATGAAATCATGGAAAATGGGCAGATGGTGATCTGCAGGCCATGGCATAGAGCAGTGTTTCCTAAACCGGTCCTCGGGGACCCATAACCCATCCACATTTTTGCTCTCTCCGAGCTCCCAGAGCTGTGAGGGAGCAAAAATGTAGACTATCTGTGGGTCCCTGAGGACCGGATTTGGAAACACTGGCGTAGAGGGACTAATGGCCTGAAATGGCTCTTGCATGCCCCAAAAGACAATTTCTCCAGCAAACACTTTAGGAAACTCATCCTAAGCCACTGGTGACTAGGGCTGCCCAAGTTAATGCTTTACCAGGTTAAGATTCTTCTTAAAGTTATAATGCATTATTAATTTTTTGATTGTTCTGTTAATTCTGATACGCCCAGTGAAAGAATAGTATGAGCAAGGATTTTTAATAAAATTAAACAGGAGTCGCAACATGATTGTACATGCAATTTATCACCAAGGTGTGCGATTAATTATATTATTAATCCCCTAGTTAACAATTAATCGCGATTAAAAAAATGAATTGCTTGGTAACCCTATTAACAGCCTTTGCTCATACTGTTCTCCCATAGCGGTTTCAAAATGAACACAATAATAGTTCATGTGAACAAGGAAGTAATAATGTGCTGTGACGTTAATATCAAGCATAATATGTTAAGACATTAACTTTGACAGCCGAGCTTGTGATGCACCGTAGGCTGATCTGGATGAAAATTACTGAGAGGAATCGATGATTCAGAGAGAAGGACGAGGCGAAGCAGTGGAGGAGCAGATGGGTCTCTCTTCTGCAGAACACGGGGCGGACAGGCGCTGCCCCGCACCTCACCTGCTCCTTAATGAACCCCACCTGTGACACACTCAAGTTCAGGTCCCGTCTGTGGGCCCGCTGACGTGTGACTCGCTCGTCCCTTTGTGCCGCCAGTCATCATCCACCTGATGGTGCCATAATGAGCACCTCTTGTCAGAGTGGCCTAGCTTAATCTGGGTAACTGGGGACAGCGTGTGGAGAAATAATGGCGCACTTGCAATTTAGACGCGGGTGGGCCGGGGGGGGGGGGGGGGGGGGGGGGGGTGGGCACGGCTTTTCAGGAACTGGGAACTGGAAAAGAACCTTTATTTGCCTTTCGCCCAGGAAGAGGTGCAGTAGGATTTGACTTTTGCATATCGCATCCGACTTTGTATTTGTTAGACATGCAGACATGCGTACAGGTGAGAGTGAAGCTTGAGGTCTGAGCACAGCAGGTCCAGAGCGTATTTCAAGGGCTTAAAGGCCTTACTCAAGGGTCTAACTTCGAGGTGACTACTCTGCTGAATACAGGAATCAAACCGACAACCTTCTGATCGCAGGCACTGAGGTTTAAGCCTTCCAAGACGACACGCAGGACAACAGGTGCAGGGAGTGAGCAAGTTTTAGATATCATCAACAGCATAATAACGGATCACATCAGCTGGATGTACAGCTTAGAGGAGTTTTGCTTGCTCACAAGACAAATGCAATTAAAAGAAAGGATATGTTCAGAAAGAGGCATCGATGTCACATCAAAGCCATTTTATGTTTTAGTTTTCTTTTCCTCTGGCTGTCGGCTCTACAGAGGCAATGTGACAGAATATCTACCGGGACCTGCTGCATCCATCCAGCTGTTCCTTGTGAGCTATCATCTTCTCTTCTGTGACCAAGGCCTGGCCTGCTCACAAGCAATTTTAAGTTCAGAGGAAGCCCAGTAAAATGCCATGTGTTTTAGAGCTTACTTGTTAATTTCTGCAGTCTGTTTTTCCTAAAGTTCAAGACTTAAAGCAGAGCCAAAGAGGAACAAAAAATTTAAAAGGATACAAAGACTGAATAAATAAATAGATCGCAAGAATAAGGTAGACTTTGTCTGATGAAAGAATGTGCGTTAGTAAATGGAGTTTGAGGCTCCCTCCGATCAGATGGGATTTTAAGGTACCGGGTGGTCGGGCCCGGAGCTGTATATATGCCATCTAGGACCGTATCGGAAACAGCAGTGTGATGCACATTAGCCACGACGCTGTGGGGAAAGCGCTTTATGGCCCGGAGCTGTTTCTGTGAGCCTACAGTCATCTCCTTCACAGGAGTCCCACGGTTCACTTCACGGCGGGATTCAGCAGACCAGGATGCGGAGGTCATGCTAGAGTGAGAAGCAGAAGCAGGAGTCGAGGTTCCTCTCCAAGGACACATCTTCTGCTAACGCTAACCGTCTCCCGTAGACACAATGCGCTCTCTGTACCACCTCTTCCTGCGCCCTGCGAAGGTATGTTCTTTGGCTTCCAGAGCGACCGGACTCACCAATGCCTTTGCGAGTTAGGAAGTAAACATTTTTTTTAGTCTGGCAAGACATCTATGCACACAATGGAGTAAGAGTGTGTTGATAAGCGGTAGGTAGTGGGTTTAAATCTGAATGGGTGCATTGCTCAGTCTACACGTGTCTATAATCAGAATAACACCAATACAAATCACCTATCTGACGGAGTGATGTCACCATCTGCCCCCCCCCCCCCCCCTTAATCCCAACTTGCTCTCTGGACAAAAAAAAGGTATTTATGCTTTAAGTAAAAATATCTGCTAAATTAACGTAAAATGTGATTCTACAGGAAAATGTTATCCTTGTGTGTAGCTCAAATAAGATGGGAGAGAACCTCACTGACGCTCGATAAAGAGCCAAGCCAGACACTCTCTGCCTAATGTAAACTTGAAATTAAACACTAGTGAATATCTGCACACAGACCTATCATGTTCCCTGGTATGCCTCTGGTAGCAGGTACTGTAATGGGTGAAAGTAGAATGTTAGAGGATTACCGGCACAAAACAGCGTGCCAAAAAAGGAATTAATGATGACTCATGCGTTCCTGTTGAAAACGAGGCTGAAAACGGCAGTGTGTGTATGGGAGAGTAAAGGCGGTAAAAAGCCCAGAGTAACTGGGTGTGTGCGATGGGAATGAGAGACTGGGGCCGCCGTTTGGGGATCAGAGCTTGCTAGTGCACTGGTATCGGGGACACGCGCCAATGCCAGCTGGCGTACAGGTACAGCCGTTAATTAATGAGACCTGGCACCCGGACATTCGCACCCGGACCTTTTGTTTTCCTGCGGAATCATCGACTGCAAGAATCACACGTCGCCTCTCTGCGGTTAGGTTTAAACTCCCAGTGAGTGAAGGTTGGAAGCCACAAACGTTGTACGTTCACCGAAAAGGCTGCTTCCTCACAGAGTGCCCTGCACACACATTCGGGACGTGGACACATGCTAAGATAAAATATACCGGCAGTTGTAGGGACCTATTAAGTGCCATTAACAACTTTTTGTGAAGCTGCAAATCCCGCGGTGCTACTATCCTCTAATCCCGAATGCTGTGAATGTGTGTTAATCCATTCGCTTAGTGCTCTGCTGTGATGCTAAGCCCTCAGGAAAATGCCGTGACCGGGATTCCCGCTGAGACGCCCCCCCCCCCCCCCCCCGCCGTGTCTCTCTCTGACGTTACTCCCACCGGCAAAGCAGGGAAAAATGAAATGCCCTTATTTCCAGACCAGCTCCGCGAGAATCTGTGGCCGCTTCTGTCTTGGCGCCATCAGGCACCTCGACACATCTCCTCCTCGCAGCGCCGTCTGTAACTCCACCAGTCAGCCGGAAATGATAACTATTTGCCAACCTTCTGCACTGGTCACTTTATGCAGCAGACGTACATAACAATAGCGGAAGAACTGCCTTACACTGTACTTCCACTGCGGGCTGTTGACATGCATATTTCTAAACTGAGAAAAAGTGCAGTCAAACCCACTGCACAGCCCTTGTCGAAAAAGCATATTTGTTTATTTGTTCATTACTGCATAACTTATCACGTTGTTTTAAGCCACTTTTAAAGTCTCGGAAAAAAATCGTTTCCTTTCTCTGTGTGCTGGGAAAGGACTATCTGGGTGGCGGGGCAGTGTTTCGGACCTTGCGGCCCCCCCCTCGCGGGTCTCGGTCACCGTGAATAAGGATCCCTCTTGGTTTTGTGAGAGTGGGGGGTGTATGTCATGGAGCTGTGAGCTGCTGGCATTCCTTACTCCCTGAGAACAAAGACCTAATCTCCCGCTTGGCGGCACCCCCTCTTACCGGGCGGCACCCCCTCACGCCGGGCGGCACCCCCTCTCGCCGGGCGGCACCCCCTCTAGCCGGGCGGCACCCCCTCTCGCCGGGCGGCACCCCCTCTCGCCGGGCGGCACCCCCTCACGCCAAGCGGCACCCCCTCTCGCCGAGCGGCACCCCCTCACGCCGGGCGGCACCCCCTCACGCCGGGCGGCACCCCCTCACGCCGAGCGGCACCCCCTCACGCCGGGCGGCACCCCCTCACGCCGGGCGGCACCCCCTCACGCCGGGCGGCACCCCCTCACGCCGGGCGGCACCCCCCTCTCGCCGGGCGGCACCCCCTCACGCCGAGCGGCACCCCCTCACGCCGGGCGGCACCCCCTCACGCCGGGCGGCACCCCCCTCTCGCCGGGCGGCACCCCCTCTCGCCGAGCGGCACCCCCTCACGCCGGGCGGCACCCCCTCACGCCGGGCGGCACCCCCTCTCGCCGAGCGGCACCCCCTCACGCCGGGCGGCACCCCCTCTCGCCGAGCGGCACCCCCTCACGCCGAGCGGCACCCCCTCACGCCGAGCGGCACCCCCTCTCGCCGAGCGGCACCCCCTCACGCCGGGCGGCACCCCCTCACGCCGGGCGGCACCCCCTCTCGCCGGGCGGCACCCCCTCTCGCCGGGCGGCACCCCCTCTCGCCGGGCGGCACCCCCTCACGCCGAGCGGCACCCCCTCTCGTCAGACTGACCATTCAGACAGGTCAGCTGGGCTCCGTGTGCCGTCTGCCCCGACGATGCCTGTTTGGTAATTATCCCACCGGTGCGCCTGCCCTGCCTCCCCTTTCCCAGACTGAAACAGGACACCATCTCTCCTGGAGACCTTTGGTCCAGATTAACTTTCCCACACCCTAGGAAAGCCTGAGTGGGCCTGCCTGTCCCAGGCTTCCGTCCCTGACCAACATGCCCGCACAACGGGCCCTGAAGCAGAGAACCACCCTCCCACTGATCTCAAAAATGTCTCCCATTACTTGTTAGCAGCAGAGACTCTTGCCTGAACTTGCTCATCCATTGTTACCAGTGAAGTGGGAGCGCTGGGGTCAGGATCTGGGTGGGGGGGGGGGGTGTGCTCAGCACATACCAGCCTGGGACTCCTTTAACATTTTAACTAGCTGTGAATTTCCTCTGTTGTGTATCAACCCCCCCCCCCCCCACCCCCCGGCATGACTAAGGGGGTAATGGGAGGCTACTGTCAGGCCTCACAGCTTAAGAAAACTTCTCAGAATGGGGGTCAAAGTTCAAAGATCGGAAAGTGGGAGATTAATGATTAATGTGCTACCAGTGGAGCCCCATGTTGGGCGAACTGGCTCCATCTGAAGTGCAAAATTATGATGCCACCATCGCGTCCTAACAAAGAACAGCCTTCATGGCACGGGAGGGAAAAAAAACACACCCGTCAAAATAAGATACGACGCATCAGCCTTGCCTCCCTGCGGTCGACTCCTGCTGAAAATCTGGAACTTTCCATTACCGTTCTCCGTGTAGCAGGCAGGGAGAACACACAGCATTCAGGTTGGCTTGGAAATATGGTGTTCAAGGACGAAGCTGGGTCAGGTTTGGCGGGGGGGGGGGGGAGAGAGATTTATTTAGGTAAATATCGGGCCCCACCAACAGCCCAGCATCTGGTTTGGGTGTGTTTGTGAGTTTAGGTGAGGATGTGTTAATCACGGCGGCATGCCGGAGTGAGATAGTGCGGCCCCCCCTGTCACCAACTCCCCGAGAGAGATGACGAGGTCCTTAATCTCCTCAGCGGGGCTCGCCGGGCCTCTCTCATTAACGCACAGCCGCGTACGCGCTCGCCACCTCGCAAATCAGCTTTTCTACATCAAGTACGGCCCAGCCGGCCCCAGTGGGGTCAGCGCTGGGCTTTATGAGGTCCATATGGATCTCGGCGCTGGAGACAGAGAGTATGTTCACGGCCTGGATGATGCCTGTTATATCTGCACTCCCAGGGCAAGCTCCGCAGATCCATAAATAACAATGGGATCCAGCTGACTCGTTCCAGCTCCTTCCCAGTATAACCAGACAGTGGGATCTGAATCTGTACCTCCCCCCGCCCCCCATCCGTATTCCAGTATCTAGTATATCTTTCCTATGCAAGGTGAGACCCTCACATCGGCTCATATCCACCGTTTCAGCTTACACCCTATTTTGCTGAAGCTTGAAATCGCTAAACAGAGCGAGGCAATTAAATATCCAGGTCAATTTAACGGCAACAGCGACTTAAGTGGATGATTAGTGTTAATTTAAACAACATGTGCGAACAAAGACAGCTAAATGCCACCATGTGGGTCACCGAGGGAAAGGCGCTGAATCACGACCCCAGACTGCGTACACGTCAGGTCAGAAGATACCACAGACACCTTTTTAGTAATGCATGGCGGAACGCCGAAAAGGGTTACCGCAAAGGTGCAGTTCTGCCATTTGGCCAGCAGGTGGAGCCCTAGGCACAGAGCCTGACTGCTCCAAAGCCAGGGGATTCTCACATGGCCAGACAGATGGACTTCAGATAGACTGAAATTTCTGCCAGTCGTCCAGGTGACAGACGGCCGTATTTGTCGACTCGGGAAGCTCAAGGCGGACTCTGAATCTTTCACGAGGTAGTATATTACACCACGCGTTTCCTTTTTACTGGAGTCCCCAGGAAGCAGGGGTTATCCAAGGAACACGGCTTTGATCTGCCGTTAATGGAGAGAAACTTTAGCACGTTGTAATTAAAAACAGGACGTGACCTTCCTCAGCATAACTTCCGAGGGCTGAGGAAGGTCCTTCTCATCCAGCCTCGTATATAACCCACCTCCCCCTCCCCACCCCTCAAAAACTCATCCATTAGAGCTGGTCCAACATGCTTCTCCCTCCTGGGGATCAAGGGGGGGGGGGCGTACACCATAACCCCAGGCCCTGACCTCTGGATGGTTGCCATGTGTTCGAGTTTCGGGCGACCCATCTGGACCGTTCTCCCCTGGAGGGGGCGGGAGGGGGGGGGGGGGGGGGGGCAATGGGAGGTTTAACATCCACACGGAGCACAAAGGAGTATGTTAGCTATCGGAGCATGACGACAGCGACCACGCTCAAGTGTGTCTGTGTTTGTGCTTCACGATTCAACGTCCATCGCTGAGAGGACCCCCCCCCCCACCTCCTCACCCCCCACATCCAATGATGCGTAACCTCCTTAATTAATACAGAACAGACTTTGCAGGGTGAATGACTTCACAGGACCGGGGAGGGAGGAGGGGATTACTTTTAATTAAAGGCAAAACTTACAAAGAGTTACCGCATGACCAAATACTGCGCTCACAGAGAGTCGTGGGACGCCGCTTAATTCTGTAAGAATGTTGAAAATATGGTTTCATGATAATTGTGCAAAAACAAGTGATGTTTAACGTATCTGCACTTAGTTTTTCACACTGACATTTTCCTTTTTGTTAAGCGTCATCATTTTTTTGACAGAATCTGTTCCTGCCATTTTGCTATGAATTGTAATTGTACTCACTGGCTGCCAAAAGGATGATAAACACAAATGTTTGCTTTTATCTTATTGCAAGCGTGTTGCGAATTCAAAAGCACCCAATGTGACCGCTTGAAATTAATGTTTTACTTAAAGCTTCCGGGTGATTCTAATGGGATGTATATTTTTTTGCAAAGAAATTATTTAAGTGGTGATAAAACCAATAAATTAGCGATATTTTTACTGAAATAAGCAAGCATCCTAAGACTTTCTGTGATGGAAGAAGCCTCTATTGGCCTTTCAGTCAAGGGTAATAGTATTGGGGTATGTTTGCAATATGCCTTCTGAACAGGTGAGCTTATGGACAGCATCCTGTTTACTGTGAAAAAACAGCCACCTCAAGGATGGATAAAGCCCACTAGATTTCAATGTATTTTTGCTAAGGAACTAACTAAGAGCCTTCTGGGAATTTATCCAACATTCAATCCTTCTCCAGACAGCCTTCCATGTGTCACCAGAAGGCTGAGTGTAGCCATGTCCTATATTTCCTGTTGAAATGGATATGAGGACCACGTTGCTGATCCAGCAGGTCTGTTGGCATGGGGCAGGGTCAAGTTCACCAACCGACCAATCATAGTCAAAAGGCATTGGCTCTACCCAATCAGATGTGAACCACACTGCCCCATATTAAAATATTAAAAAATGCTTTAAAAAAGGTTTTAAAATTGCAGTCTATGTGAAAAACACGCTCTTTTTTCATGGAAAATATATACAAGATTGACCACGGGCACTTAGTGAGCTCTGTAGCCTTTTTTAAAGCATGCTGTTTCTATTCTCCAGTAACATTTTGTCTAGTCCCCCTGATTCACACATGGCAGGACATTACCAAAGAACGGCATCACGGAAGAAGGCAAGCACTGTAATCGAATGAACCCACAGACCAAAAGACCAGAATAAGCTGGAATTAGTTGAATGGGCGAACGAGTAGAAAATATGCACATGAGAAGAGAAGTCCGTCGTCATGAACAGGAAGACGGTGTTCACAAAATTCCTAGTGAGTCATAGGTCAGTTGGGCTCCACCTATCCACCTTGATCCAGTCTGACTCCTTAGGGGCCGTCTGTCACCTCACACGCGTTTACAGCTGCACAAAGCCCCCTGTACTTCCCAAAGCCAGAATCCCCCCAGAAATCCGGTGAGTATATCACGTGAGAGGTGTGAATGAAATCCACGCCCTGATAGGGGAATCAGACCAGGATAAACAGTCAAACAAACACAAGAAGGCCACAGAAGGGAAGCTGGCTAGAGATTTACGGATAACCTTCAGCAGTGAACAGGGAGTTTCCCTGCTTATCCAAGACAGAGGGAATACTCTAACAGAAAAAGCCGTAAAAGTCACCAACCAGATGTATTTCTACGGAATTCGTTTTTATTATGAATTCTTATGAATTAGTTTTATATTTTCATATCATAAAGGCATACAGTGTTGATTATACTATGTTTGTTACACCCAGGAGTTAATCAGAGAGGACGGCACGGTGTGTTTTGGACATAAGGAGTCAGAGCTGGGCTCTGGCATGGTGCGATTTGGACATAAGGAGTCAGAGCTGGGCTCCAGTACAGTGCAATTTGGACGTGATGAGTCAGAGCTGGGCTCCGGTATAGTGCAATTTGGACGTGATGAGTCAGAGCTGGGCTCTGGTACAGTGCAATTTGGATGTAAGGAGTCAGAGCTGCAGTTATGGTACAGTGCAATTTGGACATAAGGAGTCAGAGCTGCGGTTACGGTACAGTGCGATTTGGACGTGAGGCATCAGAGCTGGGCTCTGGTACAGTGCAATTTGGATGTGAGGAGTCAGAGCTGTGGTTATGGTACAGTGCAATTTGGACATAAGGAGGCAGAGCTGCAGTTACGGTACACTGCGATTTGGATGCCGAGGAGTCAGAGCTGGGCTCCCATCAGGCTCCTCCTTCTACATTTAAATCCTGATCACACTAGAAAATTCATCCATGGCCATCAAATTCAACAGCATTTTGCACAAATTCACAAACATACTCAGTGATGTTTTATCATCGCTGCTGTAGCAGACAGCTTCTATGAGAGGTTCCTGGAAAAATCAGAAGAGTGTCTGAGAGAGGAAGCAGGGCGCTTCTGATGAAGAGGGAGGAGCCGTTATGTGCTATAGGTGCCACGGATGACAAATGAATGCGAGAAAGGCAACTGGCTCATGCTGGCCCATTACAAGAGTGCTGGCTCTGCACAGCATCCAGGAGAAACCGAAAAAAGAGATTATGCTTCCAAATTATTAAAGCCAGTATATCACATATATGTGACAGCCGGAGATATGGAACTCATGTTTTAGTCAGTTAGCAACCAGGTAAACAGCCTTCTGGCTAATGTTTAGTCTTGCTGCAGAGACTCACATCTTTTTCTTGGGCATGTATTTTATTTACAAACAGCCTGCAGTGATGACAATGGTAATGATCAACCTGATGGCCCCCTTTCTCCAGTCGTTAAGAGGAATTAGCCCCCGCACAGGACAAAAAGGCCAGTGTTTGTGAGGGTAAGAACACGCGGGCAGCAATAGCGTAGGCTAGGAGGTCATGTTGACTGCTCATGGGGAGTTATCCTCCCATCCCCTGGGGACAGCCTTGTTGTCAACAGAGCCATTTTCAAGGGTTAATTGACCTGAAAGAGATCAGCTAATTGTGTGGGGGTCTGCAACATGAGCTCCCTCTTCAGAACCCCCTTAGCGTTTGCTAGCATGAACCCAAATCCTAGCCTCAAACGTGACCTCACGCACACATAGCTACAGGACCTGAAGCACGACTGAGCATGTCATCATCCCGAGACCCAACGGCCCGTCGCAGGCCGATGACATCAGCACCACATCGTGACAAACAGCAGTATTTTGCTGCTCTGATTCAGGCATAATCGGAAGGGTGAGGTGACACATGTTTCGACCTGAAGACGGTCGGGCATGTGACATCTCACGTACAAATCACCTTATACACGGCACTGTGGCGTATCCTGAGGCCGCCGATGCTGGGGACAGTTCATCCCGCCCTCAGGCCACAGGCTCACTGAGGGATTGAGGCTTGGGTGTCTCTACAAGCCTAATGTTTAAGGATTACGGGGGTTGGGGGGTGCTTTCTCGTGGTTGCCATGGAGATGAGAAGACCACGGTAGCTGAATATGTAAAGCTGAGGTCTTCTCTTGTTAATCCCCTTTTGTGGAAGTGACTCTTAAAAGAGTTGGACACGCGTGCTGCGTAAAAGAGGCCCAGCTGAGACCGGACTCCTCTCCGCCCGCCGCCACTGCACTGCCTCCAAGGGTCATGTTTAAATGCCCTGACTCCCCGCGTTCCCGCTGATCCCTTTTTCCAGGTTTTTCAAAAAGTTACTGTTCTGCGGAGTATTTGTGGAATTGGAAAGCAGTCACTGTTTAAGGGTGAAACGTAAGATGAGTCATAGAGATATATAGGCCTTCCCAGATGAGGTACAGTGGCCTGAAAAGTTCACCTTAAACTCAGAAGTAGTTGAAGGTGCATTAACATTTAGACGGTAATTTACCCTCCATACTCTCATCCAAGAAGCCAAAACCCTGCCAGATATACATGCAGGGCCTTCATCTGCCCTAGAGAAAACCTCTCTCTCTCTCTCTCTCTCTCTCTCTCTCTTTCTCCCCATCTCGGTCACTGTTTTTTTCTCTTCCAGACACAAATGTCTGGGCTAATTTAGGAACACACCACTGGGCTGGCATCGGTTACTATGGCAACCGACTCAACCGCCCCCCCCCCAACGAACCCAGTGGACCCAACCCAGGTATGACAGAGAGGGACAGTGCCCACTGTATCCAACAGGGGGCACTGTTTCCTCAGGTTTCACATTCCGCGACAAAGGCAGGAAGGTCCAGCAGGACCGCTGGCCCGCAGATCTGCAGAGGTATACTGGACATACACACACAGACACACAGACACACATACAGACACACAGACACACACACGGTTACACAGGCACACCAGGAGTGAACAGCACTCTAGGGCGCTACCTGCTGACTTGTTGTTTTGGATCAAATGTCCACTCCAAGCAATTTATAGCAATTTTGGTTAAAATGTTACGATCTATGATAACATATCTAATACCCCTCTTCTCTCAATCCGCAAATTGTACTGACAGCATTACTGCTGGCTACACTTTGATTAGCACATTATTGAATGTTCCATCATTTATGAATTCCTCATACTTCTCTTTCAGTTCCAAAAAATAGCTTAAATGCTCCACATAGGGGGGCCCACACCCATGTCAGCCTCGGCACCCCAATGAAGGCAGTCCCACCCCTGACACAGACCCTCACATTTCATGGTCCAAACCACTGTCAGGCAGCACTGTTGTTTGTGTGCGTATTTCTGAGCCAAGCTGCAAACATTTCTGTGCGTATGTACTGCACATGATTGGTCCGTACACAGCCGTGTTTCACTCAGGTCCTGTTGCCATCGGAAGGTGGCCGGTTCAAACCCCATGGCCAGTAGAGTGATGTCACCATTTGCCCCCTGAGCAAATCTCTTAACCCTAAATTGCTCCAGGGACTGTCTGACCCTACGTTCTCAATAATGTATGTCCCTTTACATAAAAGTGTCTGCTAAATAAAAATATATATATTGTTCAGCATGACATGCACTGGTAATGTTTTCTGCAGTGTTTGTTATGGGGACCTTAAAAAGCCGACCGGACTGCAGACTCACACCCAAGAGGCTGTAGTTCATTTCCTGTATGACCTAATGTCATGGGGGTGGGGTGGGGGGGCTTCCATGGAGGCCGTTGTGAAACTAAACATGTGCTCCAGTTAGTCGGGTTATTGGTAGCCCCGCCCCCCCCTGTCCTTACACAGGAGAAATCAAAATTGACTCAGAGGGATGGACTGGGCTCCAAAATAAGCAGCACCCCAAATCTCACTCGGGGGGGCGACGTGAAGCGTCACACTCGCCCCTCAGCTGGCAAACTGCACAGACCTGACGGGAATCAGCTACTCCACATCCCCCTCTAGGGGGAGCCCTGGAGCACCAGGATATTGCCTGCTGTCTATATGTGGACTGGATCCCTGACCCCTCAGCCCCCCCCCCCCACAGAAGATACCTCCTGGATTAGGATTAGTCCCTCTACGTGAATGCCGAACCTCTGATCTCCAAGTTATATGGCTGTTTACATGGAAGCCTCAGTCAAAACATCTATCTATCTATCTATCTATCTATCTATCTATCTATCTATCTATCTATCTATCTATCTATCTATCTATCTATCTGTCTGTCTATCTATGCCTGTCTGTAAACATACAAGATGTGGAAATATGGACAAGATAAATATATAGATTTGATTTTTAAAAAGTTTTAAAATTCTAGTATAGCTATATCAAACTATCTGGCAGGCTTTATTGTGATGAAAGTTATAAACCCTGTAACAGAGTCGAGCTTCATATGGTTCATAATGAACACAGGGGAGATAAAGCTATTTTTCACGCTTCCAGGCATTATATGCCTGAACATGAGGGTCAGACAAACAAAAACATACAGTAAGTCCATAAGCAGAAACCTATTCCTCTGGAGTCCCTTATTGTTACTAAATGACTCTACAGGAAGGAAGTGTCACTAATGATTTTACCACAAATCAGGGGAAGTTATGATTCGCCAGGAAGTAGGACTAATGATTTTGCTATGATGGTGCAGGAAGGGGGCTTGAGTGTCTCACTACCCTGAAATGCGTCGCCGGTTATTTGGTTACCCTCTACAAACTATGGGCTAAAATAATATACAGTATTAACTTCCTGAGGAGTAAATCTTATAAAGAAGGACAAAGGTCAAAGAAAGAAAAACACCATTTCTCCGTCATCTCCTACGGGGTGTTTCCATAGCAACGATGTAGGAGCGCAAGACAATGGAGTTTTGTCTCCGGGAAAGATGACAGTGGCAAGGTGAAATGCGTGCAGAGAAGCAGATCCGGCCCGGGCACTGCCGGGAACAGGAATGATCTTCAAGCGCAGCCCTCATTTTCAAAGACCAATTGGTCTAACAGCCGAGCCAAAACGAGGCAAACCAAGGAGCCCGAGACTCTGCACTTAGTAAAGTGTTCACAGAAAACTGCTGCGCTCAGCAGCATCTCTGCTACATTATAATTGGCTACAAAGCCCGGGAATCAATACGTATGAATAAGCAATATCCGCCTGAAATGCAGCCACATAAGTGAATTTGTCTCATTCAAAATGTTTTTGGACGGTGCCCTTCTAATGACCTAATGTGTCACATGCACTAGTATGTCCGTTAAAGGAATGGGGGAATATTATGGGATGTAGACCCCAGAATCCAGGTGCCTAAGTGCCATGCCTCCCTGTCTGCCTCAGAGGCTGGACACAGGTAATAATTTACAGGTTACAGCTGTGCTCTAAGCATCCTTAATGAATAGGCCAGGTACAGAGCAGACAGCCCCCGTACATCACAAAGGCGGCACGATGATCTGCTCTAACTGTAAAACTGTTCATTGAGTCGGGGTTAGCTAGCATGTCGCTATATCACAAGGGATTAAGCTAACTACCACATCTCTTGTGCAGAGTCTTCTGGGTGATGTCATGCCTCCATGCATCCAGATCTGTACAGGCTGCCAGCTCACATTTGTGCCAATCAGGAGTGACAGGTTACGGTGGAAGGAGCAAACCGCGGAGGCCAACATTACCTGCTGAAGCAGCATGTTATGCTAAACTGCTAGCTAGCTACAGCTTCCTGACTCTCTGGGGGGTGGCGGAAGCTCTACAGGACACCATAAACAACAAACCCACCCCTATTTTTGCATTGGGGGGGGGGCTCTATGGGCTCCTATATATCATCATGAGGTTCAAAGCAAAAACTGAGAACACTGTCACCAGCCTTCCCTGATCTCATACCTGCTTCTCTTCGCACGAGGCTGCTGTACGTGCAAACTCCATCCCCCCCACCCCCCCACCCCCCAACTAATTTCCCCGGCCTTGCTCTGTGTTTGCTCTGCCAGATGAGGAGTAATGTGATTGTCCACAGCCTGCACTTTAACAATATCCGCCCGACCCCTAGCAGAATGGCCTGGATCCCAGAAAGTCCCAGGTGGACGGAGAGAAAATCACAGGCAGGAGAATAAGGAAGGGAGAGAGAGAAAGAGAGAGAGAGAAAGAGAGAGAGAGCAGACACAGAGCGGGTAAAGATGTGGCTCATTGCAGCGGGTGACGTCACATCCCTGATGCGACGGCAGTAGGTACCTGGGAAGCCAAACGCACCAATCATAAGAAAGAGAACTGACCGTATCTGGTAGGCTTTGGGAAATGCCGAGCCCCCTGGCAAATGGTCATCTCATTTCAAGCGAGAGTCAATGTTGTTGTGGGCTCGAAATGAGGATTTAGCGCAAGAACATTTCTCTGTGCCTTATTTATTCTGGATAAAACTTTATTTTCCCAGCAAACAGTGACTCTAATCACTGTTCTGTGAGAGCATTGTGCTATTATAGGGACTCCAGAATTAGCATCCTGCGCCATCAGCCATCCGCATCCACTCATCCTGTAGAGTCATGATTCCCTCATTGGACCCAGAAGATAGATTTACAGTAAAAACAGCGTATGCAGGCAGAACGAGGCTGTATGAGATATGAAAGCTCCCACAGAATATCCAGCGGGGGCTGCTGCCCTTGGGGGGTTCATGTCGACCTCAGCGCTGACTCACACAAGGTGAGCCAGATGTGTGGACTGCAGCTGGGACAGGCTCAGCACGATGCCAGGTGATGCTGAAGTTGTGACTCGTCACACTGTCATCAGTAATGAGGGGGGCGACCTGACGACCTTTACATGGACCAGGATCTGTTTGAATCAATTGGAACAGGAAACCCACCCTGTATCTGTATATTAAAATCCATCTATCTATCTATCTATCTATCTATCTATCTATCTATCTATCTATCTATCTATCTATCCGTCCGTCCGTCCGTCCGTCCGTCCGTCCGTCCGTCCGTCCGTACGGACGTACGTAAACATACCAGATGCAGAAATATGGATTTGATTAAAAAAGAAAACAGGTTTAACAATTCTACCTTGGCTATATACAGTCTGACAGGCTATGTTGTAATAAAGGTAAAAACCCTGTAACAGAGTTCAGCTTCACATGGTCCAGCATGAACACAGGGGGTATAAAGTCATTTTTCACTCTTCCAAGTGTTGTACTGCTGAACATGAAGGATGGACAAACAAAAGGAAAGCCACACACACATACACACAGGTCTGTAATTATATCTTTGTGGGGACTCTCCATGCATTTCTATAGGGAAAACTCTAATCCCAACATGACAATCTTAAGACTTCTCTACATTTTTACTTTTTTTTTACTGCATTCACAGATCTTTGTGGGGACCTGAAAACAGTCCCCACAACATCAAAATCACAGGTTATTACATTGTTGGGGACATTTGGTCCCCACAAAGTAATATAAACCTAATACAGACACACGGACAGACAGACACACACATACTTCCCTTGCCCATGAATGGCTACAGGATCCAGTGCTATCTATACACATGGCCTTAACACGTGTCCGGGTGGGATGGCGGATGGAACCACTGGGGTGGAAGGAAGGAATTGGGATTTAACAAACAATGGGCAGGAGCCACAACAAAAGCCAGCTGGTGTAATCACAGAGTGGACAACCAAAACGTACCCTGGGATAAAGAAACCCAAGTGTGGCCATCAGAGTCCATGTGTGTGAACTGGGAAAAGAAAATCCCATGAACAAGAACCAGGTGGACCTTCTCATCTGACGTCACCTCACCATGGACCTGGCTGAGGGGGTGAGAGTATACATCTGCCTATTACACAGCCAGCTCTGCAGGGGGCAGTACAACACGCCTAATTGCTGCAGAGTTCCTCAGCATGTGGTAATCAGGCCCTGACGTGTTTCATTTCACACAGAACCAGACAGCACTGGCAACCAAAGCTAGCCTGCTTACACAGGAAGCCTGGAAATATATTTACCTGACAGCAATCCATGCTTCCCGAATGCTTGTAATGTCCCACTTTCTGCTAATTTGAATATTTTAGTTTTATTAGGTTCTTGCTTTGTTTGGTAGATGCTGTGTACCACCTGCACCAATGCTGCTCGCACACATATCCAGGCACTCGCTGGAAGCTCAGTCTAGTTCCGCTTATGTCTAACCGATTCATAGACAGCTGGATATTTGTAATGTGCTGTTTGCCTCACCTGTGCAACACTTTGGGCGAAAGTGTGAGCTAAATAAACATAAATGCAAACTTACTGATTAACACTTGTGGAGGTAAAGTGCACAGGGAGTAATGGGGGTGTGTGTTTCCCTTACAAACTGGGACAAATAGGGTATGAGATGCGGCTCCCACATTAGCCCAGCCGCCTACCAACGATGTCAGAGAGGTAAAGAAAGGTGGATTTCTGGGCTTGCGGCTGAGCGGCTGAGCGATTGGAGACAGCAGATGAGCACGGCGTGGAAACAGAAGAACAGCGATGCTTGTTTTCTCAACAACAAAAAAAAATGGGTGTGCTTCGACTATCCTGGGACCACGAGGCTGCACACGTGGAACTCACTAAAGAGAGACGACCTCCGGTTATCCGAAAATAAGCAGGCAGGCTTTTAAAAGCTGGCACCCGCCATAGCGACCCCATCCAGTGCAGAAAGCCGCTCGACCTTATAACCACTTAAGTACTGCTGTGGATGAGAAACCAGACTTCTGGCTGAAGGGCCTTTCAGTTAAAATCCTTGATAATGTAGCCGTGTTCAACCTACGTAAAGTACTGCTAAAGTCAGAAATAAGAGCTTTGTGGGTCTTTTTCAAATTTTCGTTATCCAAGTACAGGTTAAACAATCCGAGGGCAAATAAAGATTAAATTGTAACCTTTCCAGGGTGGATTAACATAGCATGGACAGTCAGGTGTTGCCAATTTAACTCACCTTGACCGTAATGCCATGATGCTTGCTGGGGACTATAGCTGAGGTTAGCCTATCCATTAATCCACTCCTGAACCTTACAGTCAACCTCCGGGAATCATGGTTTAGGAACATCAAAACAGCTTGTAGCACTAGGAGCTCTTACCCGTTGGCCAGGTCATCCTCATCATCATCCTCATCATCATCCTCATCATAGTTGTCCTCGTGGAGGCTCTTGTTCAGCAGGTCACTGTCGCTCAAGTAGCCTGACTTGAGGTCGACATCTTCGGCGTCGAGGGTCTCCACCAGCTCAATACGTGAGATGCGGCTGAGGTGACTAGGGGCCCGCACCGGCGTGCCGTGGGGCCCGTATGTCCCCGAGACTGGCCCCGTGGAGGAGGGGGCATCGCCAGCCTGGAGACGGGGGCTGGACTGGCCGTAGTGCCAGGAAAGAGGAGAGGAGCGGTTGGACAGGCTGGAGATGCTGCGGGCGTTGGTCTCGTCGCTGTCGTAGCACACGCCGGTCTCCAGGCAGCTGCAGGGGTGAATAACACACCATATGAAGTTCACACCTGATGCCTCATCTAGGCAGGGAGTATGAGGTGGCGGAAGATTTACTTCGAAGAACCCAGAAGGTCGCAGAGTGAAGCTCACAAGAAGCCATGTCCTGGAAAGAGCCGCTTAACGTGATCTACCAAACTACTTAGCTTAAAGTTAACGGTGGTATCTAACCGCACACATGGACCTTGCACACAAGAAAGAAATCTTATTCACTTATTCTACTCAAGGGGGAGCAGAGCTCTCCAGACTCGTGACAGGTTCGAGCCTGAGGGAGGGATCCCTGCTGTAGCATCTTTCAAGAATCCGCTGAACCTAAGGTGAAAACGTTCATTAAAATATGGCTATAGATACTGAAAACTGTGACTCTAAATGTAACGTCTTCCTTGAAAATGTTAACAGCATCTCGAGAATGACTTTGGGGCTGGAAGTTTTATGCTTGCCGGTATTGTGCTTCGAGTTTCTTTAAGATTAAATAACCAGATGCACCAGCGAGGATGAGCAATGCAGTGACGGCCTCTCCCATGGCGCTGAGAGCAAAGCTGCACTAGGCCCTAAGACGCAGATATTCATCATGAAAATGTGCTGGGAGGAAAATGATTCCTGGATCTGGGATGTATTTCATCATTGTTGTCCCCACCGAGGGTGTTGCTTTGATCGTAATTAGGGTCATTTTTCATTTAATTTATTTCCTTACATATAACTATCCAGAGAGACTAATAGTCATTATTGTAAAATTTTACATATGTACTTCAAAAACCAGAGTATGCCGGCCAAACAGCGTCTACATTTAATCACCCCTTCTGACACGTGGAGAAACTGCACTGGTCCAAACATGCTGATTTGACCGCAGGTCCCACTTGCTTTAATTACAAAGGTTCTTGAATACAGAGGTCTTCCCAGTCTGGGTGTGACAGAGAGGCTTAACCTCCCACTCTGACTCCACACCTGGGTCCGACGGAGTCCGGAACCCCCGGGTAACGTGACGGCTTCATTTCCCGCCCCTCCAGCTGTCCATGTCTGGCTCACTGCAGGATGCAGCTCAACACATGCAGCCAGCCCGACGCCCCGCAGCTACAGCACTCCTAGCATGCGGGAGGATGTTGTCCGGGGAAAACCGGTGTCCTTGGCCTGACGTCCGGCAGCTGGTCCTTGCCTCACCCCCCTCTTCCTCACGCGAGTTACATCCTGCTGCTCCTTCATCATTACTTCTGCATTTTGTTTTGTATCTTATCACTTCATCTCCCAGTATGCAGTTTGCAGACAGAAGCCATGTTTACTGCCACTCACACCATGCATTTGCACAGGGTCCCTGAAGCTTGGGACCCCTGTTGGCCACACATAGTCACTACACTAAATATTTCATGAACACATTTCTTTTTTAGGAGCAGCAGTATGCTCAACTAACCAGGTAGCTTAGCTACGATCTGTCCCAGATGTATCTGCCTTCATCTGTACCAGAGGTGGAGAGTTCAGGTCCAGAAAGTACAGATCCAGACAATGAATTTGTTTCAACCAACCGGCTGAGTACTTTCCACCGCTGTAGGTCTGTAGGCAAGAATGAAATATCTCTTGAGCACCTGTTACTCTACTAGCACGAGTTTCCAAGGCCCTTAACTTTGATTGTTGGAGGAGCCACACATTGTTAATCCTGCACCTTGTAGCTGCCATCAAACTGCATTCCCAAGTGAATTATCTTACATGCAAAACCAGCCAATTCCTTTCAGGTCTGCTTGCTGTGGAGATCTGGATTTAGAGCTGAGGAGTCCACACCACATGTACCTCAGCCTCGGACCTACCCTGTTATCCAGTTCAGATGAGCAATCTCCCTCCCTATCGGGCCCTAGCACCGAGAGTCCGGCTCCTCTGTGACCTTTCCCTGAGGGCAGTTAAACTTATAAAGCTGCAATTATTTTAAATGACTACTTGGCTTGCCTGCTTGAGCACAGTCGTGTGGAACATCATCCATTCTCCTCCTGCTGTGCAGCGAAGCCACTGAGAAACCATCCTCAGCATCGTTTCATACTGATAAATTAAGCTCACAGAATTAAATGACACTAGCATTTGTTCTCTAGGGACTAGACAGGCTGTTACTATTGAATATTAAAAGTTATTAGTGTTTTTGATGATACAACAATATGGAAAAAAATGTTTGCTCTTTATACCTTAAAGTGCCACTTTCTGATAAATTGCACATTACTGTGTAGATTAAACGGTGATAAATCAGGCAATCACAATTGGACCTGTTCTCATAGCGTCATTTTAAAGATTAGGTCAAGCATTCGCTATCAAGCATAGGGTCATAGGTTTTTATTCAAATGTTTAGCAGAATAAGAAATTTAAATGTCCGGACTCGCCTGTCGGCATCCAAGCCGAAAGCCCCCTGAGATGTTGTGGTGAGACCAGAAAGCGGCAGCTTATGCTCTGGAAAGCACACGTGTCACTCAGCTGAACATCTGGAGCAGCCTGCATGTTCTTCCCGTGTCCATGTGGATTTTGTCTGAGTGCTCCTGTTTCCTCCCACTTCCCAAAGACAACCGGGGGTCTCTAAATTGCTAACGACATGTGCTTCTGTGCGCCGTGAGACAGGCTAAGGTCCCGAACTGGGTGTTCCCTGCCTCCTACCCTATGGATGTTGGAATGGGCTTCAGTCACTATAGCGATCATTCATTTGAAGTCATTAGCTGGTAAAGGCGATGGAATGAGTGGTTTCTCGTGTGGGAGGAACTTTGTAGGATTGTGCAATTCATAGGTTGGACAGAGGCCTTAAGGCTGAGATTGACAGCAGCACATTTCCATGAGGAACCTCTACTGGGGATATTTGGCACCATACAGCTCAGGCGGATACGTCAGAGAAGGGCCAGGCCGAGTCTCTTAGCTGTGTTTTCCAAGAGACAAACACAGAGAAAAACACATTACATCATTTCTATGACTCCCACACTCCAAAGTACGCAGGGGGCCATTGAGTTATCTTCTTGGAGGCCCAGGTTCCACTGGAATCACTGGAAACCTTCCACTGGAATCCCTGCTGAAGCATTCCGTATTGCCTGAAGATTAACTTTGGTCAGGAAATGCAGGGAACTTGGCAGGAGTACGTTGTGAGAAGTAAACATAGTGAGGTGAGCACACTGCGGCACGACATTTAACAACATTGTCCACGGAATTTATCACCACAATGTAGATCATCACTCCATCTGTCAATGTAACTAGAGCTTATTTACTAGTAGGAGGCAGCACATGCAAATATGGCACAACAATTAGGTATAAACCAAAGTTAGTGAATGATAACATCTGGTATTGCTGGAAACGGTGAAGTGGACCATTGTCCGTCTTGGTGTGCCTGCAACTGCCCGGATCTCAATGCTATCAAAAAAGGGATGATTGGCTTCTACAAACACCTCTTCGATTGCTCATGCTGGAAATAACAGAGCTCCACCAAAGTACCAGGCTGAAGAACATCACCTCTACCATGACCTAAGCAAATCAATACATGATTAACCTGCACAACACTCGCTTTTGGCGAGTTCTACATGCCCTTCATCCAAATGAGAACCAAATGGCATTAGAATTGTTTACTTCCCAGAGCTTTTCTTGGTCAAAGTTGCACCCGAAATGAATCACACCCTCCCTATTCTCCCCAGCTTAGCTGATCACTGTCTGCTTACAGAGTGAGCTCATAAGCTAGATTATCACTTTTTTATTTGGAAATTTCCTGAACTTGTATTTTGTTCTCCATTCTACATATACTTTTTCGAAAACGCAACATGACATAGTCAACCCATGGATAAAGTACCAGATATTTAGCATATGCTTATTAATAATGATACTAATATGTCTAATTTATTTACACTTAACAAAAAGACATACAGTAATTATTGATTACAAGATGTAAAAAGAGATGGAATAACAGGTAAATCCAAAACCATTGATACTGTGCATTTTCTAGGTTGATGAATTACTGCAGTTTTCACACTTTGAACATCAGCACTGGAGTGCACCTCTGATTAGCCGATAGACGCTGGTTTCTGATTGGCCGACAGGCGCGGTTGTCACTGACCTGTGACTGAGCTGCGACCCCCGCAAGCTGGACATGGTTTCCTCCAGGTTCTGCCTGAGATCCAAAACATTCTGCACCGTGCGCTTCCTCTGGGACTCTGGGTCTGTAGGAGTAAACATTAATAAGCATGTGTTAGCATCCCAATAAACGTGTCACTCGTGTTATATACAAAACCGAACCACTTCCTTTCATGTCTCTTCGTAAACTTGACACCTTGTGGCTACATTAACATGTGTTTTATATTGTCTAATTCTAAGTTGATTTTTTTTTTCCTTTAACGTCCATAATGTGTGAGGACCAGTAGATTTATACAACTCTTTTCTCAAAAGGCTTTTGTGATGAGTTATCACCGAGAAGGGCAGCCAAAAAGTTAATGTGACCATAATGTCGTCGAATTTGTGTAGTCCCGCCTCCATTTCTTCAATAATACATTACGAGGGTCAAGGGTCTCCTTACTCTTATTACGCTCATTATTAAAGCCCATAATACAGGTAATCAGAGTGCCTCTGTGACATGATTAACTGTGCTCTCCGATGCCTCCATTCTTTAACACCTTAGAAACACAGGAGTCACCACTCAGAAGGTGCATATCACAAAAATCAGATTTACTACCGTTTGGCAGGTCACCAAAAGCACCGTATGCAGCCACCGCATTGATCGCAGAATCGCATTTTCCGGTTTTAGCGTGGAAATCAATTCGGCCAATGAAGATGCACTGCTGGCAGCTTCACGGGTGTGTGAGAGGAAAGAACGTCAGGATATTCATGCTTAGTAGTTAATTGCAGTAATGAAGCGAGGTGTGAATGCCCCGAACCTCAGAGACTGACGTAGGCAGTGAACTTTCCAGAAGCACATACAGTAAAAGCATGTAAAGACGTCCCAGGAGCTTGCCATGGCAACGGCAAAGCAGTACATCCATGAAGAGGGATACATGAATGCAGCGGCTGATTATGTCTATACTGCTGAGGAGGGAGACATCATATTAGTGTTCTGCTTGACATTCCCAGGAAAGAAACTTCCCATGGAAAACAATTCGTTTGAGAAGCACAGGTGAGCTTTTCATTGGTCAACAAGATTTGCAGGGTAACCAGACTAGACTGGTCTTTACCGTCGCTTGTCTTCCTTACCCTTAATTAGCTTTGACATTCCTTTTGATAGCGAATGTCAAACACCACCGGATTGCTTGCACAGGTCCCAAGACGCTGACCCAACAATCCTTATCTAATCAGAGGGGATCCTCTCCGCCAGAATTCTGCATTAGCTGGACCACATGGCCTGTTATTCCGGTCAAAGATGTGAAACTGATAACGGAAAGATGTACGGTGTAGAGAAAAATGTGAGCGTTTATCTCATGGCACACGGTGGAGCACTGCTCAGAAACAGACGGCAGCTTCTACAATCCACTGCAAGGTCAGATGTGTGGCGCCAATAATACCGATATCGAAGCACATACAACACTAATGATACCAATCAAATCAAAAACGACGCATACAAATCGCATACAACGCTAACAATACCGATATCAAGACACAAGCAATGCTAACGATGCTAAAATGAAACTGCTAACTGCCAAAATGCTAACTCGACGCTAAAAACACCAATACAAGATGAAACCGATGCTAGTAACGACAAAGCCAATGTCACCACGGAAACCATGATAATGCTAATGATGCGAATATCCCATGACATTGAAAACATCTTTGCATTTCATTTTGGGACAGGAGCTAAAGGCAGGTTTGTAAAATAAGCCACCCGCCCTTTGCAGATGATTTTGATCTCGAAGACCCACCTTCAGAAGAAACTAGCTTGCACTAAGAGTGCCGTGGCACATGGCCGATGTCATATTCTCCGGTAATCATTGGGTTAAATTCAGATTTGAGTTTTACCGCCATGACAGGACTGTCAATAATATATTATTCATACATTGCAAATAAAGTGACTGACACAGCTGGCTAAAATACTTAATTTAAAACCGTAACAGCTGTGTGGAGGAGACAGAAATATGTGTTTTCCCTGCAAAAAAAAAGCGTCGCACTTCAGGGGTCCCCAAATGAGTTCTGCTCCATACTGAGGGCATCGAGGGGTCCGGTGCTTTTGCTCGGCTCCTGCTTGGCTTACAAACCAATCGGGATGTGTAAACAGCCTAATGGATGTCACCGAGCTGCAGCATGTGAAGTGACAATTAGGGCAAGTCGCTCCACATCTTCGGAGAGCATCAGCAGTATTCTGTGACTTAGACAGGCAGCCAGAGGAGACAGGGAGCGATAGGACCCCAGTTAACGCATATGACCGCAGGCGATGAAAAGGTAGAGTGTGCGCGGGGAACAGAGCACCCAGGCAGCAGAATCAAATCATTAATTCGAAGCATGACGGGAACCTACAGCACCAAATAATGAGGGTCCTGAGGGCCTGATGCTACTGCTTGGTCCTTCACCTATTTTGGCCTTTGGTGGGGGTGTGTGTGTGCTGATTGATTGGTAGAATTATGGTTAATGCTTCTTGTGGTGAACCATCTGCTAATGCCTTGCTGAATGCCCATTAGGGCACCACTCAAACCATGGACCATGAAGATTAGGGGCCCCCTGTTGGCCACAAACAGTCACTACACCACATATTAAATAAACATGTTCCATATTTATGCAATGCTGAAGCAGCATGTTCTGCTAGCGAGGTAGTTAGCTATGATCTGCCGCTACTCACTAGCTATTTATTTAGCTTTTCAAACATCTGAGGGAGGGGGGTTCAATGACCCCAGCCTTGCATCAGGCACTAGCGCTAACGCCAGGATTAGCTGCTCCATGGCGTGTTTTGTTTAAGCCTCATGCCCTCCTCTGCGGCCCTGAACTGCGGTCAGCATAAATGCTTGGGCAGAATAAAATTAACGCCACACCAGCACAAAGTGCCTGTGTTCTGCTACACTGACATCACACCAGCTTTTATCTCCTTCGCCCTTATTTGGCTCCAGAACTTGCAAAATGATCTCCAGCATAGAGAATCATGTGTTAAAAGCCAGTTTGAAAACCAGATCTGCCCCCCACCCCGCACCCCATCACGAGGGGGTCACAATACCCAGAGGGATCTCTCCATCCACCAGCTGGGGCCTGAGAACACTTTCTGCATCTCAGAAAGTTCTGAGCCCTACAAATTGATTTCTCCCCCAAGCTGGTGCTGGTATGGGATTGATTACCCCCGGGAACAGCCAGCGGGTGATGAAGTCACCGTGAGCTTCTGCAAGCGTCAACCAAGACGTCTCCCGCTCGCCTGTGTATGTGCGGTGTGACACGCACGTATATGAATGTATACAAACTAAAATGCTACACCTATATTAAAAATAGTTACATCTACAAACAAGTCAATATTTACATATAAAAACTAGTTTTTGCCGTTTTTCTGTTTGTGATACGATACAATGGACTGCATTACCTACAGTGTCCCACTAGTGGGCACAGTGGTCAAGGCACACATCTTTGTCAGTGGGGGAGAAACAGGGAATTTCCTTTGATGGGGAAGATTCCTGTTTTACCCCACCGGGTCTCCACTGCTGCTACAACACACAGATTGTGGAGCTCATCACAAGGTTTCTGTATAAAATCTTTGGAATAATCGCTGAATGCATCCATCCATCTTTTGATGACTTATCGGGTCAGGGATAAGGGGGGGTCTGGACCCTATCCCAGCCATCACAGGGTAAAAGACTGAGGTACGAGACTGAAGAAGGTGCCAGGCACTCATTAGTTAGTAATAATTTCCATTAAAAAGCCCACGCTATGCAATAAATGGGGGCCTTTTTAATGATTTTTGTTCATTTTAACCACTTGAGGTTGAGTTGATGCCAATACTGGAAAACAAAAACCATAGCGTTTACCAAGAGCTACCCACTTACACTTTCATACTCAGTACAGCTGGGTCAATAAAGTCGGGAAGATAAAGTAAGTTAGTAGTCATACAGGTAGCACGAATGCAGGTGAATTAAACGAAAGCACACAAACAAATTCTTCCTTAATATTTTTGTATTCTCCAGCTCACTCTAGGAAACAATCTCTCTCACCCCTAGTCTCTACTAATCAACCCAGAGGACATTTATTTAACAGGGTAGAGTAATCAAACCCCACTCTCTGTAACATGGATATGAAGTTTACATCTAATTATTGGAAACCCATGTGCATTAATGCAGAGTAATGTTTAATATATAAACGGTGCCTTTAAGGTATGACTGCTTTGATGTCCATATGACTGAGATACACACATGTATTCACAACTGCATATAACCTGCACCAGCCTAACTGCACTACATTGATTTGGCATTATAAGCTTGCTTGTGTTAATTAGGGTTCTCTTTTGTCTCAGACAAAAGGTGATGTTTAGATGTCTCACTCTCATGATTTGTCCATCACACATCCGGCATCAATTTTCTTGGCTCAGAGCAGCTAATCCACCCCCTGTTCCCTCTCCATGGTGAAATATTGGGGCAGAACACAGGAATTAATTATATACCAGAAACAACTGGCCTCAGTGAAATCTTAGCTTAGTGCGTGCCATGGAGTCAAAGCCAATTTTTAAATTTGTGGAGTCGATGATGCAAGATGGAATCACGTCAAGTATGATCCTGACACACTCTTGTCAGATCCAGGGAGGACACAGAGTCTTGTTGGATCCTGACAATAAACAGATGAGAAAGCATTTTACTCTCCTTAAAAGCCTAAAGAGCTTCAGGCTCGATGCTTTAGCCCAGTGTTTCCCAATCCGTTCCTTGGGGACCCACGGGTGGTCCACGCTTTTGCTCATTCGGGGCTCGGGGATCTGCGCAAGATTGAGAAACACTGCTTTAGCCCTAAGATACGTTTAAATATGTTGAGTAACTGCATCTATGGAGAAAATGCCATGGTCTGTAAACTATGATGTTTTTTTTGGTGAGAATGTGAACCACAATCTGGGTCACTAACCCTACCATTGTAGATATAGGTGATAAGAGCGGACACAGCTATGTTAGATTGGCTCCAAATGCCCTCGAGCCCAGTCAGGGGGGGAATATTATGGATAATCCAAACACTCGTAATGCCAGTAATGAGGATTTGCGCGCAGATTTATCAGAATTTGTAATTGTTCTCCCAAAACCTGCGGTGCAGCTTTCGGGCCTGCATTGGGATTTTGAGATTCATTCGGAAGACCTTAATTGTATTGCCAGCCAGTTTCTATTGCCAGGAACTCGATCCACATGAGGGCGATGGATTGTGTCCTAGCGCAAGGTTACATGTGCCAGTCTGTGTCTATGGAAGGCAATCTGCAGGGCAGGTAATCCAAGCACAGCTTTACGTGACCATCAGCATTATTCTGTCACAAAACTACCTGAGTACAGAATAATGGGATTACATCACTGCAACCGAGCTTATCTCGCCACATGCGCTCACTGTAGAGCGGTCAGTTATAGAAAGCGTCATCGTATTGCGCTGATTGCCAACCACACTAACCTCACAGTCCTTGTGTTGGTTCCAAGTCAATAAGGGAACATATTAAAGCTGCCAGTCCTAGAAACAAACTGATATCCTTCATATAATTAACAGAGCCGGAGGTTTAACACAGGGGAAACCTCCCAGCGCTAGCTTTGCCAGAAGACGCTCCGCTGATGCGGCACTATCAGGAAAACAGGGCAGCCACCCTGCTCTAGGCTCCAGCCCGTTTGGTGTAAAGACGTGATCTGTGAATTATTCATCCGAGTCGCTGTCTAATCCAGAGTCACTCAACATACCAAACTCTCCATTAGTGGTATCAGACATTCACAGAAACAATTCATGGCAAATTTCCCAGGGCTACAACTAACACTATTCATATAATATTATTTACGTTTTTTCACAAGCGTCTTCATATACTTTTCAGAGGTGAAAATATGAACGCAGTAGTTAAGATTATGAGGTAGAATAGCACGCTTCTCTGAGACTCAAACCATCTTATAGCGATCCACCCTGCCTGTCATAAACTCAGCTTGAAATGTACTCTATAGGATCTTGCTGCCGGTATATAAACAAGGCCCTAACAGGTAGCCCAGGAAGGCATTGTTTACACATCCTGTCAATCACTGGCATGAATCCCAGCATGGTAAATCCAACATGTGGTGGGATGTGTTGGGGGGGGGGGGTAATGTTACAAACAGGGGACGAGCAGCTCCCTGTGTTCACATGGTCAAGGGGACTGCGAGAAAATCGATGTTCCGCAACCGCCAAAGGACAACCGGACACGGGGTTGGCGATGCGCCTCCGGCAGGAGAAACAAATAAGTGATGGTAATAAAAAAAAACAGGCTAATCAGCTCTGCTGCATTCTGACTGGTTAACACGTGCTCAGCTGTAGTGTTCACCAATCAGGGGCCAAAGGAAGGTGACGGGCGACGGTGAAAAGCGGAGACTCGCGGAATGCAGCAAACCCTGGAGACCTACAGTATAGTACTCCTACCCAACGGAGGTGTTCCCCACCGCTCAAACCACACATTTATGTGGGGCCTCCTTCTGGCTGGAAAACCTATGCTAAATATTGAATTCCTTATTTAGGAGATGCTGAAGCAGCCTTTTCTGCCAACCAGCTAGCTAGCTACCGTCTTTGACTGCACTCCCTAGCTATTTTAGTGACTTTTTGAGGGGGTTTCTCTGAAATAAGAAACCCGTCCTTGCGTATGCCCTGTCCCTGCTATTGTTCAGGGTAACACATGACTGCCTCATCACTCACTTATGAAACCCTGCAGGTCTGTCCAGAATAAGCAGTTGGATGAATGAATAAACAAAAATAAATGAAAGTTGCTTACATCACGCATGACTAGTTAGATCAATCACTAGAAGTAAGATGTTCTCAGATGATACAAATGATTATTTTCGTTATTTTCACAGGATGTGCTAACGAACAGCAGATATACTGTTGGAATATGTTTCTTCACAGGAATGTGTTTTATGACCTTTAGTTGACCTCTCAGCAAAATATATGTAAACTGTGTTGCTTTCTGTAGTCTGTTCAGTTTGAACAGGCTTGTCTCTAAAATACAGTGAGAACTGCCCAGAAATGCAAAGCCTAACATATTGGCTTGTGCTCCCTTACCCGTTCTACTCATTGTTTAATTTGCTGAAAAAAAAACTCTTTTCTTGTAGATTTACGCTAGACTCAGAGCGAGTGAGTCATATGTAACTGGTTGAAACCGAGCACCTTTCCACATTTATTGCAGCTGCTAACGGTCACCCGCCAGCTGGGAAACAGGAAGCAGCAAAACAGGAAGCGGGAAAACGAGACTTCTTCCTTTGGCCGGACTGGTGAGCCACACGTGGCCCGACATCCCGCCGTGGCTGTGCCACATCAGAGAAACCGTGAGGATTATGAATGACTCAGGAATTCCCCATCGGAGCCAGGAACTAAGAGCTAACGGCTAAGAGGCACGTGTGAAAAGCGGGAAGAGAGCAGGGCTGTGCCTCCCCAGCTATCCCACTGGGAAGATCAATCAATCAATCAATCAATCAATCAATCAATCAATCAATCAATCAATATCTATCTATCTATCTATCTATCTATCTATCTATCTATCTATCTATCTATCTATCTATCTATCTATCTATCTATCGTCAGAAAGCCTAGCATGCAATGCTAATCCACCATTCTGCCACAATGTATTCTTCCCTGTATATGACAGCTGAGAAACCGCCTTTGCCAGTTTTCCAGGCCTGTTCCCATGACCGCTCGATTTCTTTGCATACTTACAGGAGAGAATCAGAGCGGGAGGAGAGGCGAGATAGGGTGGGGGCTTGGCGCGTGAAAAGGAGCCCTCAACCCCTGCCTCCCTGCATGAATGTGTCATGCTCTGAGTGCCATTATTCTCAGCTAGCTGAGCACCAGCAGCTCCTGCCCTTAATCTAGGTGACATGCAGGCCCAGTTCCACTGGATTGAAGTTGCCTGACCCACCCAATTACAAACTTGGCCTGTCTCGAGGCTATTTAAATGCCAACCAGTCACTAAATTGTTTGATTATTGTAAAAAAAGGAAGGAAACAAACTAGGTTTAAACACCCCCCCAGACCTTCCTGAGAATCCCAAGACCCACCCACCATCTTAGAGCTGGACCCTGTGACCAGTGGAGATGGGATGACCTCAGAAAAACTAAGCAAAGGTTCTTCACTCATCAAGCTTAACTAACTAATTTGCACCCACCATGGGATGGCGCCAGTGAGCCCCAGGAACTTCCTCCCCAGGTTAGCGAGGAACATGAGGAACATGCAGCCACAGCTGTGGCATCAGCGAAGGCTGAATCCCAGCCAGGAGACGGCAAGCCTGGGCCTAGGATGACCAGATTATACGCTCAACACCGGGGTCCAGTGTCTGCCAAAACAAGCTATAAAATTCAGACCCATGGAAAGTCGTTCTCAGCCAGCATGAAACACATAGCCATGTCTTTGTGGTACAAGTCCAAGGCAAACGGTTAGGGAACAAGGAACAATCCATCCCATTCGGGGTGACCTGAGTTACGGTTTATGCCTAGATGCAGACGCAGACCAGATTTCAATTAAGTTTCCTGCTTGAAAAAGTAGGATTCATCATAAATTGAAACACACAACATATTCCGCTATGTCCAACCAATACTGTGAGAAAAAGTTCCAGTATAAAAAGCTTAAATCCAACCCTAGTCCACACATTCACTCAAGTCAAAAACCAGCTTTATGAGGACCTACAGAGATGTGGTGGAATGGGGGTCCCATTTATACTTAGGACTGTAAAAGCCCACATTAGGGTCCAGTCAGAGGTGAAAAATATGGTGCCAAGGAAAGAGGAAGCTCCTTAATGGGGGTTCATCTGGGCTCGGGAAGTGGTGCTTATGGCGCTTAAGAGGTTACAGCTCAGCTCCAGCTGCTCGTTCTGCAGACAGAGAGACCAGCAGAGGCGGAGGATCCAGCAAGCGCCGGACATACAGGGGAACCTCGGAATGATCCTGTCCTGGTGGTTCTGAGCTTTGGGATCAGAACCTCCCAAAGCAATATTGGGGCACTGGTACATCCTGAAACAAATCCATTCTTTCCCAGATGAGATCTTCTGGTCCATAAGTAATGGCCACCAGGATATGCAGTTTGGATGGATTCGTTTTGGATCCATGTTTTCCCAGAATGTCCTAAACAAGGCCTATAATCCTGGGTTCCATACCTGCTGTACTTGAAATGTCCACTTTCAGCGAAAAACTATTAACATTATTGGAATGATGAGGATCATAGCCAGCCCACCACTGAGAAAAATGCCTCGCTGATCTTAGACGATCAGAACCTACACTAACCCTAACTGCCAGCAGATACCCTTGGAGAATACGCCCTGGCTGGGGAGCATCCTTGTTCGGCCAGTGTTTACCTGCACATCTCCATGGATGTCTCTCACACAGCTACAGTCCTGGACCACTAGGAGTTGAAGACAGATGGTTCTCTAAAGGCTTCCCCCTGCTCTTTTTAGAATTATAATTTCGTGATCAGCGGTCATTGTTGACACATCACAACACACTACAACGACAAATGCGTCACTGCATTTAACCCGTATGTGACATCATGACAAAGCAAGGGGCAGCTAATTCAGCGCCCGGGGAGCAGTGCTTGGGGTTGGTACCTTTCTCTGGGGTTACTTGCTGGTCGGCGATTCGAACCTGCAACCTTTCAGTTACAACTGTGCTTCCTTAACCATTAAGCTACCACTGCTCATAGCGTTGGCGCCCCTTAGCGGAATCATAGCAGCGCAGAAAGCAGCCTTTACAGGGCTCATCTGAAACGTCATTGACTTTCTCCTTCATTTGCAGTCAATGGTTTCTCCCAAAGTTTGAATGTTTCTCTAGACCCTCCATTGGACAGATTCAAACTCTCGGAATAGGAGCAGCCAAAGAACATCTGCTCCCGTCGTGCTTCACTTTGCTCCTCTGTTTGCTATTTCGGGGTCCACTGGTCTTCAGGAGCCGAGCTTCTCACCGACCCAGGCGGCCCAACAGCCGCCTGGTGTCAGATTAGGAATTGCATGCAGCAGTCCCAGTGCTCTCGCTGCGCTGGGTGGAGAAGTCTTACAGGGGATCATAAGAAAAGGACGCGGGATGGGTTTGCAGGCCAGCTCTTTTGATTTTGAGAGAAGTTTTGGACAGCAGAGTCTAGCTGCGGGAACTTTACTGCAAAAGAGATGGGCAGAAGCTGGTATGGGGGACGGGTGATGGAGACAGGTGCACATTCATTCTTCCCCAGTCGACCGGCCCGGACCTCCAATCCCATCCTACGCTCTGCCACCTTAATCATTGTCCCTGACGCCCAAAAACAATTCAAAGTTTCATATTTCACTCCAACAGCTTTTCTGTCATTTTGTTTTAGCCGCCCACTGCTTATATTTTCCCCAGTTCCTGCCCTGGTCCTGTAGCCTCAAAATGGAGGAATCCCATCCCTTATTCTGCCTCCCATTCTCTTGTTATGTGGTTCACTGGCGATCCTCACAATGATCAGAGAAAGCTGACATCATGGATGACAGGCACAAACAGTCTGAGACGGATACACACATGTGGAACATTCTCATTACTAAATCGTGCGCTAAGCCATTTAAATTTACTTGTATAGCAGGTACTTATATGTAAGGTGCTATACATTTTTGAGAAAGAGGGCTTTGCTCAGGAGCCCAGTAGTGACATCCTGGGATTAAAACTGGCAACCTTCCGATTACAGGCACAGCGTCCTAACCTGCTGACCATGGGATTAAAACTGGCAACATTCCGATTACAGGCACAGCGTCCTAACCTGCTGACCATGGGATTAAAACTGGCAACCTTCCGATTACAGGCACAGCGTCCTAACCTGCTGACCATGGGATTAAAACTGGCAACCTTCCGATTACAGGCACAGCGTCCTAACCTGCTGACCATGGGATTAAAACTGGCAACATTCCAAACGCAGGCACAACGTTCTAACCTGCTGACCCTGGGATTAAAACCAGCAACTTTCCTGTTACAGGCATGGCATCCAAACCCAATGAGCTACACACTGCCCACTATGCCCCAGAATTATGGTCGTCATCCTCATCCTGCTGTGGGATGTGGAATTCAGCTGGATTCCACAGCTGCTGTGTTATCCACCACATCGCGACGGTAACCCATAAAGGATAAATTCATTTAGTGACAGCGGAGGCCGCGGCGATGCAGGGAGCCCCCAGGAAGCCCGACCGGCTGAGAGCCCCTCCACTCCACAGCTCTGAGGGCTGCTCGCCATGTGATTTTCATAGGACAGCTGCGGACGGAGGTCGTGAGGCCCCCCACCGGTCCGGAACATCCACAGCACAAAGGAGCTTTGTGTGCAGGAGTAAAAACAGACGAGCCAGCGCAAATCACTGCTTCAGCGCGGCGATGAAGAGACCGTCTGTACCGTGACACTGTAAGCAAACAGTCGGACTGGATCACCGTGATGCAGCTTCTTATAAACACGAGGCGGACGGCCAGGCTGAGGGCCAGTCACTCCAACGGCTGCTTAGCCGGCAGTCAGCGATGCGGGGCGCATGACGGGCCTCCATTCTCCGAAAATGAAAACCCCATTGTCGTCCAAAGGCATGCGGTGGGACGTATCTGCGATGTACAAAGCCCCATGAATTAACATACTTTTACATGCAATAATTCACTTCTTTATCCATCGGGCAATTGAAATGAAAATGCAACATTTCAGCTTCGGTGAATGCGCCTGTTGTTTCTACCCACTGTTGTTACTCGATTGGTTGAATCCAGCTAAGCTTACAGATTTTATTGGCATTTGATGTCTGCTACGATCTGACCTCGAAGTCTGCAACTGGGTATTGTTTTATGCATATTAGTGGTCTCAAGTGTACCCAGCCTTCTGAATTACAGCTCTTTTCCGTCATGCTGACGTACATCAGGTCATGTCTGGCAAAAGTGAGATACCCGCTAAAGACACCAAAGAAAGACACACAAAGGAACTGAATGTCTCGTCAACAGTTTGGGGGATGATTCATTGCACAGGGCATAAACTAGGAATTGTTTAACCTTTCGCTCTTTGCCTATTCAGTGCTCTGCAATTAGTTTTTTTTTTTTAAAGCACCAATTGCTTCTCTTCGCTTTTCTCAGAATAACGTACTTTCAACCTCAGCTCCTAAGCCCAGGGACTAGATTGCATCGCTTCACGCTCAACAAGAATCCATGCACAACCTCTTGCAAGCATGATATGGATCGATTATTCTTTACAATTAGCTTTACATGGTGCGAGGAACAGAGACAGAGTGTGGGGAGCATTGTCAGACTACCTCTCAACCGCCATGTAAAACTACCGTGGGAAGAAACGCCGGATGGCTAGACGGAGTTCGTAGACAGATCCTCTATAATTCACAAGACGGAGCTAAATATATGTGCCAAGGCCAACCTTGGTGGAGAAATTCCGTGGAGGAAACGGTGCTCGTTTTCTGAAACCCTTGTCGCAATAGGCGTGAACATCAGCCTTCTAGAGTCTTTTGAGTTTGGTCATAATATTTCTTAAACGAAACTGACACCTGATTTCTAGAATCAAGAAGCGGTGATACGGCCATCTCTAGATCTATTACCGAAATGCATAACAGAGCGTCTAACCATAACCTGCGCTATGCTTTTCTGTATCAGTGTAGCTTTGCCGTGGAGCCGGTTGTATTGTTCTGCTCGGGTACAACTGGGTCTGCTGACAAGATCAGATTATGATTCTGCTTACTGACACGGTGACATTAACAGGTTCAGTGTTTCGACTGAACGGCCTCAAACCGGCTAATTGCAAACACCCTACTTTCATGCATGAGGTTTAACCAGCAGTGGAGACATGCTTCGAAAATCATCGTGGTATTTCGATAATTTCCGATACACGAACTGCAATGCGTAACTGCTGGATGTATCGCTAATGGCTGCGCATTAAGAGGCATCTCTGTGTGTGGTTGCAAAGGAAGGACTCTCCTCGTTTAGCGGATTGTAACCCACTAGGTGAGTGCAAATGCGGCTATGAAAATGGAGGACAGGAAGAACACTGAGCCCCCCCCCCCCCCCCCGCACCGCCACTGGCCTCATTTCCATTCAGATGACCCTTCGACAATGTCAGCAAGAGAGTAACTCGCATATTTTTGAAGAAATACATTTTTTCCTGAAAATTATCCCAAGGAGCTGATAAAGACAGTGTGGGTGATGGGCAATGATATGAATTTTTATGATAGCGAATAACTCACTGTGACTCCACTTCACAAAAACTCGTCAATGGCGACGAGGAATGGTCAATACTCACAATATTTTGAAATACACGCCGTGTGGTTGTACGGAAACACTGAAAGATTGCTGATGGCGCTAGTAAGACTTCTTGAAGCGTTTCAGGAAACATGTCCCTTTGTATCCTTGACCGTAAATGATGGGCACCGTGACAAAATGAAATATGATCGCGGACTCGGCAAACTGAGGACAGCACATGTAACTGTGGACTCGGTGAACTCTGAGGACAATACGTTAAATCCTGGACTCAGCAAACTGTGCTATGTACCAGATTCCCACACTGGTCCTCAGTCAATCTTGGTAATTGTAGTATCTAGTGTTTCTTGTCTTCTACTCCAGACCACCTGACTTAGCTAATTAACCACTTATTGAACCCATGAGTAGCCAAATTAGGCACGTCACTGTGACAGAAAGGGATATATGGAATTGCCGGTGTCCCCAGGAGAAACCTGGACACCATGGGCTATTTCAGTACATCATATTTAATTAAGGGCAAGACCTACTGGCTCAGAGGGCAAATTGAGTGCTAATGTAATTCTGATCTACTAATTCCCATCATTCATTTAGCTTTTCCTTCAGAATTAGTTGCGAGTCCTACGTAAAGCCACTATTTACCAGCCTCGAAGGAAACACATTGTTTTGGACTGAAAGGGGCAGGAAGACAGCTGAGATGCAGTATTTTTGGGCTTCCTGGCCAATTCTACTAGCAGGATACAGGACACCAATATACATCCAGGTCAGGGGGGAGGGTGGAGGGGCGTATGTGCAGACACGGCAGGGTTAGGGGGTGAGCCGGGCAGCCATGAGGATGTGAAAGGCCGGGAGGAATAACTAATACAGAGCCCGTCAATGGGGGGTCTTATCTCTGACCTGTGACTTGCCTGCTAACACACAGCCCCCCACCCACATATGACAGGTCAGAGGGGAGGGCAGTATTATGTGGGATTCCTTACAGCAGGGGCAGAACAAAACAGAGTGACGTGAAGCTAATCAAAGTACAGGAAACTGACTCATCTCCAAAGAGAACTTTCTAGAGAGTCAACTGCTCAGTGATAGATGTCTGTTTACCTCAGGGTGCTGAACATGGCTGACTTACCCTTCTCATCATATTATAACGCCCTCGGAAAATTAGCAATCACATACTGGTTACTCAGTCACACCTGCTGATGCCCTCTTGGGAAGTAACACGGTGTAAGTGCCGCATTACTCAAGAATGTCATGCTGGCCATGCTGCCATGTTTAGCGGGAATGAGAACCGTCCTTAAGGAACATTCAGCTGTGAGGTTAGCCATCAGCACCAGCATGCAGGGAAAGGGGGAATCGTCGTAATAAAGTTTTCGCTCTCGGTGCGACTCGTGCAGCCCATTATCCACATGTAAACAAAGCCGCCATCGTGAGCACTTAGTCATTGACTCCCACAGGCGGGGGGGCATCTCTTGTTTTTTTGTCCTCTCGCTTCCCCCCCCCAGTTAAAAAGGGAGGGGGGAGAACCATCTGTCAGTGACCCCCTCATCAATGGAGCGAGAGCTCACTGTGTCACTGGCCAGATTCTGAAGCTAATTCTGCTAACCCCTAGTTTATTTGCGGGCCTCCTATTTGTGGGTGAGAGTATTGGGTGCGTCGGAGGAGGGGTACAGGCTTCTCCCGATGCTGCTATCGTGCCACAGACCACCTGGGAGCCTTATTGACATTTCTGTGTTCAGCCGGCAATGCCGATGCCGCGTTCAGCTATGATTAGCCTCGGCCGCACTTAGCTCAACGTTATCATGCAAACACGCTCCGCAACATCTGTTAGCTATGCGTACCGCTACTCCTCTGCTCTCCTGCAATCACAACTGAAACACACGAATCTCACTGAGGAGTGCCTGTCTACTGACGGAAGGCGGCTGAGGTTCTGAGTTTAAAGGCATACCGTGTTATTAATGCCAGGAAATGGGTTAGGAACAGATGGCATGATTTCCAGACCAGTCATGTCAACGGCAAACCTCACAATGACAGGCAGGTCCCTAGTGAATGTCATAGGAACAGGAATCAAGATGACTGCAGGGCTGGACGGAGGCAATGAGGAAGCGAGGGGGTGGGGGTTGGGGGGGCTCAGTTTTCCGGCTGGTAAGCTGGCAGCAGTAGCAAGAAGCACTGGGCAGCATGAAGAAGGTGACTGGCAATGGTTAGCTAGTACTTACCCAATATCTGACTGAAGAGCAACTGCTCCAGGTCTCCCAGCACAGTAACCACCAGCTCGGGGTCCACCTTGAGGTAGGGCTTGCCTTCCCCATCCACCCCCTGTACCTTGCCCATGGGGCCAGGGGGGTCCGTGAGCTTTTTGGTATTGGCATTAGCGTTAGCCTTGCTGGAGAGGATCTCGTCATCCGACTTGCTGTCCTCCACCGGCTCAGGTGCCTTGCTGATGGGCTTGACCTCGGCGTAGGGTCCCCTGGGTATCCGGCTGGGCTTGCCCAACGTAGTAGGGGCGGCCAGCGGGCTGAATGGCTTGGGCTTGCCCTGGAAGAGGGAGTGCTCCGACTTTGAGAGGCTGCGGGACAGCAGACTGGCGCCCGTGCTGCTACCCAAGCCCACCTCCTTGGGCTTGCCCACCTTGAGGTGCGCGCCGGCTGGCTTGCTCATGTCATCGCACCACTTGGGCTCGCTGAGCTGCATCTTCTTCTCGGTGTCAGTAAGTACACACAGGTTCGTCAGCGACTTCTGTTTGCGGAGGCCAGCGGGGACAGGTGGGCGACCCTCAGGGTTGCCCCCACGATACACCCGCAGCTCGCTTCGGGGGGTCGCTGCCGGGATCCCCGTCTTGCCCCGTCTGGCAGCCATGCTGCCCAGCGTCCTCTTGCTCTCCGCCTGGCCGTAGGTCTCGCTGCTCCCCTCCCGCTCTGCCTCAAGTGCTACCTCTCTGCCTTTCAGACTAGCCCCAAGCATCCCTCCTGCGTGGGACCATTTGACAGCATCAGCAGAGCAGGCAGAGAGAAGCCAGAAAGAAGAAAACAATCCAATGGCCCCCGGGGCTCCCCTCTCGCCAGGCCCCTCACCCCACAGAGCAACCCTTGGGGCTGCCTGATGTGCGGGAGGAGCAGCAGTCCACTGAGGTCACGCTAATCCACGGGCCCTGTTTGCTTGTGAAATCCCCACGCTCCCTATCCAGTCAGGCTGCTGCTGCAGCAGCTGCTTCTGAGCCGCCCAGCCTCTGCCTTTTCTCCCTCTCTCTCTGACTCTCTCCCCCTCTCTCTCTCTCATTCGTCCTCTCTGTGTCTCTCCTCCCTCCACCAGCACCTCCCGCTGTTGAATCGCGCGGCGGCCGAATGACAGCGGAGGCAGGACGTAGCTGTGGTCCCACCCCCTCCTCACCCCCCCCCCCCCTCCCGGCTTCCTCTCTCTCTCATTTATAGATGCTTCGCTGTGCCTCGGTACGAAGTGTGAAACCTAAGGGGCCAGCAATAAATTATCAGCCCCTTTACAAAAGTGTATCACCACCCAAGTAGCGTCCTTTTCTCCCTTCCTGCCCCCCTCATTTGTTCCCACCTCAAGTGCCCCTCATATTGACGGAGCCCACAATTATGCACAGCCGGTTTCCCCACATAGAAAATTTCTCCAGTGCTATAACAGGTACTAGAAGAACTTAAGTGTAACATTGATTGCTAATGCTGTGACCGAACAAATCAACCCTCAGCTTTTCAGACAATACATGGATTTGTGAACTTGTTTTCGGTTAATCAGATAACAGAACAATCCTTGTCGAGCTGCATTTCCCTCCACAATTCTTCCCCCTGTCATAACTGTCCGAAATGGTGCTAGCTGACAGAAATGACTGGCGGCGTAAACATCTAACCATGCTGCACCCTCAAGTAAATTCAGCCCCAGCTAAATTCCCTGAGGTGGGGGCAGGGAGGACCCCCCCCCCACCACCACCACCACAATAACGCCTGTCGTGTACAACGTCGGATTGATACGACAGTCGCAGAAACCGCCCCTCAGCTTTGCGTGGGACTCCCTCCCTCCATGCGGACGGACGAACAAGTCACACAAGCAGGTAGATTATAAAACGGCCATCATGTCAAACCTTGAGCATCTGCGTGAGACTGCAAAAAAATTAACACCTTTTAATTTATGCCTCTTAGTTTACTCTGTGCATCTATTCAAAAACTCTTTCCATGAACTTCATGTATGGAACATGAACTCGTATCCAAATCTCCATCGTATCTGGGTAAAAAAAGCTAACAGGATTATTAAATGTGCAAAAAGGAATAAAGAAGCTGGAAACCAGATGATGTGAAGTTTCTGACAGCAAGGTGTTGCTTATTATCGCAGCGATGTGTGTGACTCGTTTTCCTTCTTCACAGGGGATGTTATCAGGCATTTAGATTACATTTGCTGGGTGGTCTGAGATGTGTAGTTTAAACGTAACAAAATAAAACAGCTGTACAAACTAGGCCAGTTGCTACCAATATTATTTTCACGGAAACTCAAACATTGCGAAGAATTTAAAGAAGTGAAATCCTCTGGAACGTGAACTAACATGTTTTAAATCATGTCAAGAAATAGCTTCATGGATTTTGGACGCTTCAGTCTATCAGATCTTCTCATGAGGGCAATAGTCTTAAATTGCACCGCTACAACAGGGGTAAATTAATTTTGTAGCTGTTATTGCCCCAGCCTACATTCAATCTATGACTTCTGATTGGGATTCACAGGTGAATCCATGGTCCACATGTTCTATTCTCTGTAGAGGAGAGCGTGAAGTCTTCATGAGATACAAACACTGTGTGCCGGTACCATTCCATGAGCAGAATTAGGGGAGTGCCATGAGTACAGTTACATCCAGATTGGGATTTGTGTACTACTGCAGTAAACGCAGGCGGAGAACATTACTGCCACGGAAGAGTGAAAAAAACAATATCAGCTGTGTCTTTATTCAGTGTACAGACGTTACGACCAGTATTCAAAAGAGAGGGGAATTTAAATATGTACATATACATATAACCAAGACACACTCAACAAGACCACGGATATGCAAAACACGCCAGATTTCAACTGGGCATAGCTCTGTTAAAAATGCGACCACGAAACGATGCTGCGTTCTCATTGTCAGATCATCATTTAATGTTTTTTTTTTGGCATGGTTTGCTTTCATTTCCATGTGAGATCGTTAGTCCTGAAGGCTTCTTCCATGACTGGATTGGAGCTCTGAGGTCTAGCAGAGTGGACATGATCAGTACCGGTGTCTGACCCAGTGGTATTACCAATGCCATCCTGGGCTGAGCATTTAGGTATTAAGGGTAGGCACCAGTGTTCAGTCTACTGGGGAGGCAGACGACCCGTAGACACGCCCTTGGTACGACCGCATTGCCATTGGCCGACTTCCCTCAATACAAGGACCATTCAAATACTCGCCAACCAGGGTCATCTCAAATTGAGTCATAGCCATTAAGAGAGGGGGGGACCCCACTAGAGTTCCCCCAATGACTTTCATTGACCGGGGGGGTGGTTCATCTAGCGGGGAGGGGGTCCCAATCGATCACACTGTCAGGATTAAATTGTGTTTTGGGCCGCCAATTCGGTATCCCTGTTCCACAGCATCCCAGGGAGCCAGTAGCAGGGGTTAAAGTTCTCAGCTGGATACTTACAGCAATTAGCCACTTTGTTTATTCACTAGCGTCGCCCGTATGATTCGGGAGGGATTTGGGTGCTGTGCTAGAGTCCACAGGCTGGCCTTTCTACACAGAAATGACTTTCATAAACCTCGACAGTTACCTGCCTGTCCAGTTCACCTAAGCACAGAGCTTGAGAAGGTTTGAATGCGGCTCCCTGTTTACCTCCACTGTTTACACCTCTGAAAGACGTTGAAAGTACCGACCGCAAATCACATTCAATTCCCTGCAAGACTCACAGGCTGGATGGGTCCCCTCAGTTCGTAAAAACCACATCAAGTCAAGTTCAGGCTAATCATTTCTTTGGGGCATTTTCACAGAAAGTACATGTCTTTCTGAAAGTCACGAGACAACATTTTCACGTCCTCAGAAACCTAAATCCAATCCATTTTGTGCGCAGTGCTTAAGGAGTTCCGTTCACAAGGTTGAGCCGTGCAACAGTCAGTCATATCGAGTGAGAGAGTGACTAATTCTACACCAGCGTCACACCCTCTGACTACAGGTCACCCAGAAGGATCCGCACACAAGAGGGGGGAAGCTGTGCTTTCCTGAGAAGGATATCCTGCGCGCTCTACGTTCTCCCAGAACCTTTCACGACTCCGTTCGGACCACAGTGGGAGTTTCTATGGACTGGCTGGGTGGATTTAGAGACTGGATTTCCTGCTCCCTGTCCGTGATTATGTCATCCGCTAAAGCGGCCCAGGTCAGCAAGTGCTGGTTCATACATCACGTGGATCCCCCGTTGCAATCTTCTGGATTCAGCCTTCTCCTCTGTAAGATGATCGGCGTTTCATCACGCCTTCATTTGGGACAAGCAACCTCATCTGCAGCTTGTCTGGACTGAAAAATTGGCCTGAAGGCTCGTAAGTCATACGCAGAAACACGGCTTGGCTGAGTCTGGAACAGTCATTCCCAGGCCGTTTGCAAAACACTTCCCGACAAATATTTACAGAGTTTTCCACATTCCTCCAGAGAAGCACCCTCAGCCGTACTGAGCAATCAAGCCCTTGTGAGAGTATCTGGTCTGAACACGTTTCCTTGCAACTCATTGATTGGAAAAACCTGTTATTTTGCCCGTGAGCAGTGCATACGCCGCATCGTAACTAAAGGCCTCGCTCCTGACTTTTACCATGACTTCCACCTCCTCCAAACGGACGACAGTTTTTATGCAACTAGATTTATGCAACCAGATTTATGCAACCACATTTATGCAAACAGAAACATGCTTGGTGATGAATTTTACTAAGTGTATTCTGACCATGTTTGTCAGTCAGGCTTTCTCAGTTTATCAGCAACCCTCCCCCCAGCATGTCATAATTCTCTCACCACCACCACCCCCCCCCCAAACTAACAGCAGTTAATATTGTTCTTGATGTTTAAAGAAAGAACCTCTGCTCTGAAAGTAAGAAACGCTGCAATATTGCAGAGTTCCTCCTTTGCGCTTCTGTTTAATACTTATAAATAAAGCTGCGTTTAAGCTAAAAATGTCCAGACAAACCTCGCTCTAGCTTAGCTGACCCCTTCCCACCCAGGAGATTTATGCTCGTCTTTGGCTCTGTGGGTTCCAAATAAAAGATCTGAATATAGACGACAGCCCTCCAGACGGCCGTGTTACGTCCTATTTCCAGCCTCCAGAGTCACACCTATTTTCACAGAGATGGCCACTGCTGAGGCAGAGGCGGCTGTAAATCGGTGAAGATCTCCACAGCTTTTCAAAAAGAGAGGCTGGATCATCCTTTGGAAGCAGGTACAGCATTCAGGAAGGAAACAAGTTGTGCTAGAAGCAAGGATGGGTTAAGGGCCATAGCCAGCACTGTGTAGCTAGGTAGCTAAGTGATATTCCCACATAGAGTAGGGCGCTTACAGTGTGAAGCGGTTTAGCTTTAATCTGGGTGAGAGCAGCATTATGTTTACTGCAGTAGCCTCAGTTTACAGAATAGCCGTGAAAATGACGGACCTCCTCTGGCTTGTAAACGTGCGGTTTCACTCTTTCCAGACGGCCCCTTAGCCCAGCATCACTTTTATGCGATATGCCTCATACACACACCTCCCAGGAGTTTCCCAGAATGCTCTGCTGCCACACTGCTCTCCATGGTAACGGCACGGTGCGCCAGACACTCGTCCTGTCCCTATCACCCAAGCAACAGGCAACATCATGTGACATTTGCCAGGTTTTTACTCTAGAACATCTGCCGTGTGTGTTTGATAGTATACAGTGAGGCCACACTTGGGGTTGATTAAAATACTTTCTTACTGGCTTGTGTCTGTTTTATTCGACTTTGAGAGGAGCCTCTTATTTTATTTCTGTAGGGAATGTCAGTAGCAGTTAGCATGCTACCACATCTGCCTGAATGGAATAGAGATTGAAGGAGCACATTTAACGGGTGATTTTGTCCGTCTAGCTCCCTCTAGGTGTAGGCTGGTGTTACTGACACTGTATGAGCTGATAGTATTCTCTATTGCAGGGGTGCCCAACTCCAGTCCTGGGGGGCCGGAGCCCTGTGTAGCTTAGTTCTTTCCCTGTTCCACCATGAATGATTCAGCTCAAGAGCTGTGTGGTAATTAGCACAAGGAGTTGAATCAGGTATGTTAAATGAGGGGAAACCCAAAAATGTGCAGGGCTCCGGCCCCCCAGGACGGGAGTTGGGCTCCCCTGCCCTACTGTGTCCATGACCTGCCCTACTGATTCACTTCTGACTGTGACAGTGACACATATCAGTGTCATGGTGTTTGTATCAGCAGTCACTTTGGGACAATGTAGCCCAAGAGCTTTGATGTTTAACGAAACTACAAATCCCTATTCAGTCAGACACAAAAAGAATGAAATGGAATGACTCTCCAGGACTGCTAGCACGTCTTAGCATAGCTTAGCTTATTGAATTCCCACCTCAGGAAATATTTTAATATTATTGCATGGACTGTTTGCTTCACTGTGGCTTTTACTCAGCACCTGTAATGCAGACATATAGGCACGCCTTTCGCCAGGCTAATTAAATACAATGAACAGAATTTAATTAAAAAGCCTTGGTAATATAGCACTGGACTACAGATAACATGCAGTTTGATTCATCATTCAGGAAAATCCAGTGAATTGTGCTCAAGCTTTAGTCTTCGGTTCCGTTAACGTTTCGCTCTCCTATGCAAATGAAAAGCCGGAGCTCATCACCAATGGCAGCGTGTTTGTTTTTCAGCCATTTACCTATTTGAATATTTTTACATTTTCAGATCACAGGCTGACTGTCATTGAGTGTTGCTGACGTGTGATATTGTAACGGACAGTGGGAATGCTGTAATGGCCACTCCAGGGCAGGGACACCTGGGACAGGATGCCATCCTCAGTAAAGAGCAAGAAAGTGGCACTGCGATGCATTGTTTGAGGGCGCCCTACTCCAGTGTTTCCCAACTCTGTCGTTGGAGACCCCCCAGTAGTTTTTGTGGGAGCTGGTAAGGAGCAAAAATGTGAACTGTATGCCAGGGAGATTAACTGTCAGAAAAAAGGGTACAGCAGTAGTACAGTTTTGTTTTGCCCGAAGTACAAACAACATTAATGCACCCTCCTTCCTCAGAATCCATTTCTGTACCTTAAGAGGTACATTTACCTACAGCTAGGGTACAAATCACAGAACCTTGATTGTACAGCCGCAGTGACCAGTAATGGTACCCTCAAAAGTACAAATTGGTATTTTTTTCTGGCAGTGGGGTAGGGAGCAGAATTATGGACTTTCTGTGGACTGGACTGAGAAACACTGCCATACACTGTTTACTGTTAATCTTGAAAAATTTCCAGGACCACACTCTTCATGAATAACCTGTGAGCCTAACCTAATTAGAGAATAAGGTTAGGGGATCACCTTCTCATTCATCAGGGCTCATTCTGTATTTGTCTTGCCTTGCACATCTCTACCTTAAAGTTGGGGGTGGGGGTGGGGCATGTGGAGGGGGAGACCACGCAGCTGTGTGGGACCCTTGAAAGCGCCAGGTGATGTCTAGGACCTCACAGCAGCTGCAGCAGCCGTCGGCCAAGCAGAGACTCAAATGGCGAGAGCGGAACCAATTATGATTTTGGAAGCGGGGGGGGGGTCTCCGAGTGTTCTGCGGGGAGACCGTTGGATCAGTTTCGGTGTGTTTGTGAGCCCATGTGTCTGTTAAAAAAAAACTGGGTTCTGGACGTCTGTTACAGGCACAAAAAAAGGTGTTAATTAAAGGCAGCAACATTGATTCAAAGTGACTGAAGCTGAACACAGGCTTGGAAATATCTTTAGGGCATTATATGCATTTTTATCCTGCCATATGCTGAGCATTTCTGTAATACCGGTGGCATAATCATCTATAAGCCGTATACAAGTGCTTATGCTGAGTCCCAGAATGATCTGCAGCTCTGGCCAGAAAGCTTGGATGAAAGCAGGCTGGCCTCAGCCGCTGACCAGTCATGCAAAACCTCTCATTCATCCATATCCTGGAGGGAGACGCAGCAGCACCCACTACCCATGTGATTCTGGCTTTATTTGATCATTGTCTCTGTGTCCATATGTTTGTTTTAAAGCCGGATAGCCAGACATGCTATATATATATATGCTGTATATACAGTTCCAGTCAAAAGTTTGGACACGCCTACCCATAGAAAGGTTTCTTTGTACTGTTCTCCACATTTTAGAATAATTGAAAGGACATTAAAACTATAAAACCTAAAAAAAAAATAATAATAACAATGTGTTGGGGAGGGGGGATCAGCTCTGATGATTGGGACTCAGAAGGTTGCCAGTTCCAATCCCTGGGTCGGGAGAGCGATCACACCATTGGGCCCTTAACCTCAATTGCTCCAGGGACTGGCTGAACCTACTGTCTCCTCTACACCAGTTCCATGAGGTGGCCTCCTGAGATGCTTTTCCAACCGTCCTGAAGGAGGTCCACATACGCTGAGCTCTCATTGGCCACGTTTCCTTTACTCTCTGGTCAAACTCCTCCAAAACCATCTCTACTGTGTTTAGGTCAGGTGGCCGGTCATGTGATGCAACACCTTCCTTTATATACAGTGCAGTGCAAAAGTCTTAGGCAGTCAAAAGAAATGTTTAAGGCTATTTGTCTGGGTAGTAAGTGCACTTGTGCTCAGAGCAAAAAACACAATTTAGCATTATAGCTTGTAAAAAGTAAGAGAGACACAACAAAAACTAGTAAGCATCTCTCCTGTTCTCAAAAAAGTTGCATTTATCGAGTTGGGTGGTTAGATGAACAGCGCTTCAGTTCCCAAAACTCTCCTCAGGGGCGCCCCAGCCGTTCCGTGTATTTATTACATTTCACGTCTAGCTCACTTAATAGATTAGTTAAAAAAGTCTTTTTTTATTCATTAGCTATAGGAGGTGCACTAGTGTTCGAGTGAAAAAGTACATGAGTGTATTGGATGGGTGCTGCAAACACTGGGGTGGCAGAGGGTTTAAAGTGGCGAAGCTGACACACTATAACAGACATAATACCATAGTTTTACACCAACATGAAGATCATTTAAACATCATTTTCTTTCACTGCCCATGACTTTTGCACTGTACTGTATACACACACAGAACAGTGTACATATACTGCATCCATATCGCACAGTATTCCATAGGCTATACATTCTTTTTTGATACATTCTGTCTATACACATCATTTATACCACACCGTGTACTGTACTGTATTGTTTATCACACATATACATATTGTATAGCTGTTTCAAGTACTTTAATGCTATTTTGCATTTTCATATTAGCTGCCAAACTGAATTTCATTGTCTGCATATATGTACATCTTAGCTTTGGGGCCTTTGGCTAGGCGAGGACCCCCACTAGTGGGTTAGCTTTTATATCCCCTGACATTCTGGCACCTTACGAGTCAGCTGTCCATTGTTCCCCCACAGTGGGCAAACGTCAGCGCCCTTTACAGCCCAAATATCACCAGGTCAGTAGGAGCATATTAGTCTGCGGAGTAAATGACAAAGGCCATTTAAAAAGGGTCTCGACAGGGAGGCTTTGACCTGCGACAAACTGCCAAGCGAAATTAATTCATCGCATCACAATGGCCATCGTGACTCACGCAAAACCATGCATAGACAGCAGAGCACCTGAGAGGCAGTGAATGGGAAGGACAGATTTACTGGGAAGTGCAGTTTCCCTGCCGGGCTGGATTTGAAATGCTCTGCGACTGGGTCAGCCCAGTAAGATGCAGTGGGCGGCAGCACTGCAAATCCAATCACACAGCACTTCGGGGAAAACATAAATGTATCATTAGACATTAAAGCCACAATAAGGCATGATCCACTTTCCAACTGTTCAACAGTTTGACTGCTACTTTGAGGCTTCTGAACGCTTTGAATAAATACATCCTACAAAGACTTTTGATGTAAACGTGACCCCTCCCACGTGCAAGTTTATTAGAAACAGTTGGCGATGTCATCACTATTACATCAACCTACAGGGGTTACTGTTTTCAACAAGCACCTGCTCTCCCAATCTCTTATCTGTGATTATGCAGGGTTATACATCAACTACTCAGCCTCAGGGTTAACTAGCACTCAAGGCTAACAAGCACTCAGGGATAACTACAACTACACTGTTTGTTAGCATTGTGGCAAATTTCAACAGAATTACTATTATTATACAGGTTGTACAATTACTTTTTTAGCAATTGTTCAATATACTGACTTTATTTAAACATTAATATTGTGTAGAATCTGCTGGTTAAGATTTATGTATATTTTACTTATTTCAATTTGGAGTAATTTGATTGGACAAAGGGGGCAACCAGGAAGCAGGAAGTTTTAGTTGGTGTGTTTTTAAAACCTATGCAAGATGCTCAATAAATGATTGGAGTTATATGGAGACACTCCATCCACCTATCGGTTAACCCACAACTTAAACTGCTCGTTAAACCGGTCTACCAACTGCCTGTCCTGTATAGATCCACATTTACATGAATGAGCTTGTGAAGCCTCTCATCTAGATTAATGGCATTTTGTCAGTCTGAACCCAGACAGGTTTGTACTGTATGTGTAAATCCATTATTTGTGGTGAATGAAGAAGGATTTTACTCCCATATTCACAGTGATATTATAGTTTACTGACCATTATCTCTCTTGTCATAAGACAAATTTTACTATCCCTTTAACCAGGTACTATAGATTAAGGTACAGATATGTTTGTTACAGCCATGGAAATAATTCAGAGACCACAGTACAAGTTTGTTCCACTCATTTCTCAATTTATGGGTGTTTGTATGTGAATAGTATATATTTCTTTTGCAAGCTACAGCTTACTTCATCCCTGTTTTTTCATTAATGAAGGGCTTCTTCCTTGCTTTATGGAACTTTAGTCCTGCTTCTAGAAGCCTGTTACACTGTCCTAGCAGTGCTCCTCACACCTGTACTTAATGTTTCCCAATCCTGCTGAAGGTCACTCGATGTCATCCTACAATTCATGAGAAACTGTCATATCGTGCAATTATAATGTCACTTCCACCCTGGTTTCTGGTCGTTCCCAGTGTCTCCTGCTTCGCCTTATTCTTGTGTACTGCTGTCTTAGAAATTTTGAACCAGGAAGCAACCTGCTGCTCAGCGTAGCCTCCTGCCAGCAGAACCACAATTACACCATGATTTAAAAATGCAGATTTGCTTTATAATATAGAGTGGTCAACACCGATGCCATTTCAATCACCAAAACATAATTTTTTGAAGACTGTGGGAGTTCAGGATCAGTATTATAATCTTTATGACTGCTTTTAGGTCAGCCCAGAGTGTTATCATATCCAGTAAACTAACCTACAACTATACTTTGTAGACTATCAGCGAGCCACCTCATTGAGTTGCACGTCACACTCCCCACAGTGGTCCGTCCTGACATACTCACCTCAAATTAATATAACATTAAAATCAACTATATACATTCACCATTATAACTTACAAAACGAACATATTAATTACTGTGACAAACTTCAACAAAGATAACCGTGAACATTCATAACTAAACCAAAGAGCCCCCTGAGGCTCATGGGAGTCCAAACACGAACCAATCCTGACCCAGTCATTCCAGAACAGGACATGTAGCAGCCTCTACAATACGAATGGAGCGGTAGGGTTACTGCTTCTGTATCAACAAATAGGAGAAACCGAATGTAATGAGTAGGTCCTGCCTTATCCAGCACAGGGAGGCTCAGTGGGAAATACTGTGACATCCCAGCACCAAGGTCACAGGTTCGAATGTGTGTTTGGGCTTCGCATCTTATGTCTTTTTCCAGCTACTCTGGCTGCATCCGCAGTCCAAAGAGATTCTGCATTTAAGCAGACGGGTGTCTTCATTTCGCCCAGAGTCTGTAATTTATGTGTGTAGTGACCAGAGGCTGGAAAACAGATGGATCAATCAAAATGAATCACCTGCATTGTGATTAAACAGAATCGACGAAAATCACGCAGCTGCTGCTCGAAATCGGCAACATGAAAATAGAAGGAAGTTCTCACTCTTGCTTCCCTGTTTTTGTTTCAATGATTAATTGGAAGTTAATAATTAATTACCTTGTTTGCCTTTTTGTCTGCCTAACTGTAATACTGCACTAGCGTAGAATAGTGTGTTCTACTCTCACACACTCTCAGTCCCCTTAGGTTACATATATCACTGCTGAACTAACTAAAGACATAGTGTATATAGAAGTTCTTAAATGTTTAAGTACCATTATATTTTGTTGTTGTAGACATAGAATAATACAGGGAAGCTTTGTGGGAGGAATTTGTTAAATGATTAGACAGAGGGGAAGTCAAAAACAAACAGGCAATAGCCATAGAGATAAAAAAGATCAGCATTAAGAACCATGTAAGATAATGCGTACGTGTGTGTGTGTGTGTGTGTGTGTGTGTGTGTGTTTCAGTTTGCATAGATCACATTTGGGGATCGAAATGTCCCCAAAGTGCGGTAAAACCTGAAACTTACTTTTGGATAACCTCAGTTTTATAAAAAAAAAAAAGTCTGTGAATACAACCAAAAAAGTAAAGATGTCAAAGGATCTTGTATTTTGGTTGATTACTTATGGTTAAGGTTAGAGATGGGTAGAGTTTAAGGGTGTCGTGACTGGGATTAGGGTTTTTCCCATAGAAATGAATGGACGGTTCCCATTTAGATAGGCAGACCAACGCACGTGTGTGTGTGTGTGTTTACATATAAATGTATGTATATTACCAGCAATGATATTGTGATAAAGTAGCAGTAAGAATACTGTATAATACTATACTATAAAATACATCTAAATATTATTAGCAGAAGGAACACAAAGAGTATCACAGATTGCGTGGGTTGGTAAACGACCCTGACCAGCGCAGGCCGTCCCAAAAGCTGTGGATGTGTCGGTTCTGACTGTGCCGGACCACCCCGACAGCCGGCGAAACCTGACCTGCCGATCAAGTGGAGCAGCCGTCTGTCCCGTGTCTGCCTGCTGACCGGCAGCCCGGACGGGCTTTGGGGGGGGGGACACACTCCACTGCATACACATATGTGCACGCTGCTTCGGAATTATCATTGTACAGTATAATGACGCAATTTCAAACAGACACAACTGGGAAAATGAGTATTTTATGTTAATAAACCACTTAAAAAGTGCGCAAAAATTATAAATCTGTAATATTTTGGTCTTTTAAAATGTAAATCGCAACTCAAGTACAAGAATCTAGGCTTGTAAAATGTTTCATCGGTTTACATGCACAAAGCATGTATTTGTGTGGAACATAAAGACGATGTTTGAGATAAGACTGACTTGGGGGTGGCAGCTTTGGGGGTGTGTTCAGGTTTGCATGAACGGGGGAGTGATTTAATCACTATTTTTTTGTGGCTGATTTCCCCAGGATATTAGGCATGAAAGGCACTTGGAAACCTGTCAGCGAGTCTCAGTGTTCATGTGTCACTCGCCGCCTTTTTCCCGAGCTTTTGTGGAGTGTGAGTGCCGTCTGTAATCCGCACGGACGGAATAAAGGGTTTCTGTCTGCCTGTTCACGACAGCAACACGCTGACAGAGTAACGGCCCCTCGCTTGTGCGTCACTTTGGACAGAAGTGCCTGCTAAATAAATAATTGTAAATGTCAAACCGGCAGTCAGAGAGGCACCTCCAGTGTCGTCCATATTTAAATATTTTCAAATGATGTGTTTTAATTGTGTCTTGTAACAAAGGAAGACCTGATGAATAGGTCACATATGTTAACTGGTGTCTTTCTAGCTTCCTGTCCAGTGCACCCAGCACCCACGACCCCGACCAAGTCAGAAGATGGACGAGTCCTTTCAGAGGAAGAACGCACAGGCATTTGGAAGAAGTTAGCGTTGAGCAGATATCAGTCACTGTTAACTCTCTCCGTCCGACATGGCTTGATAAGTTTGCTTTTGACAAGATCGTTCCCTCATCAGCTGAAGTCCCAGAAATACTGGATCATTGTGAAGAGGGCAGGGCAGCTATGGGCTGTATGTCTGGCTTTACCACATGCCTTCAGCTTCAGCTTACAGCTTCTTTGCTGTTCCTGCATCTGTCTCGACATCCTCTTCCTCCTCAGTTAATAGCCTGCTGCTCCCTCCTTTGCCCATGGCTATAATTACAGCGATTAGCACACCTGTGTTCAGCTCGGTATGCTGCACCGTGGATGGAATGATCTGGGGTCTGTTCTGGCTGCTAATTCCCCCCCCATGCCTGTTAGCAGAGTGGGTCGCGAGCTGATTCCTTCGGACAAACTGAAGTGGCAAAATCGTCATCAGCATTGCACCATCCGCACAACATCCGTCTATCCAACTATCCACCCATCCATGCTTTCCATCCGTCCATCTTTCATAAAAGCTTCACCAAAGCAGAGTCACAGTCAGCCTGGAGCCTTGGAAGATGGACGGCGCCCTTCTAAGTTTTGGAGATATAAGTGAAATATCGCGATATGAAAGTTTAAGCGAAAGCAGGACAAGGTCAGTAAAGAGAAAGACGAGTGGCTTGTGACAGCAAAACGTTCACACTCTTTCTGGCTCTAAATCTCAAAGGGAAATGATTCAGACAGAAACTAAGAGCTGGAGGGCTGCCTCTCCACCTTGGCCTGACCATTCACATATGACTACTAACGGATTTCACCCTGCATATCCGGAATGGGAGGAATGCATTTGTCTGGATGACCGAAAGTTCAATGTGGGGGTGGTGTGGAAACTGTGCCTAGAACACCTGCATGCACTATATCCCCCCAGATTAAGGGCTCCGGTCAAACCTGAATATCTGCCGTGGGAAATCACTATGTTTGGGTTTGTAAGATTCCCTGCGTGCTTTCACTGGGAGTTGCTGGAAAACCAGGAGTGTGTGTGATCACATCTCAGACTGCAGGCTGACGCAAGTCTTAATCTAATGCCTACCTAGGACAGATTAAGACAGTCATGATTACTGCAGACCTTCTCTGAGCGAGCCGGTCGCCCTCCGACAGTCCAAGAGCCACACACAGTCATGTTGGTCAGAGAGAAGTTGACAGGGTGCATTAGTCCACTACTGGAACAATTGCTCCCTCCCACAGCCCTCCCTGAAAGCTTAGGGGAATAAAACCACACACCCCCGTCTAATGGCACCCTATTTCAACTCTGCAGTGGACAATCTAAAGGTCTATAGAAGGAGCAGTGAGTCAGCAATGATATAAAACTGGAAGGATGGTCAGTGTTTCCCAACCTTCCTTGGGGACCCCAAGATTTTTGCTCCCTTGGAGCTGGAAGGGAGCAAAAATGTGAACCGTCTGGGTGTCCCTGAGAACTGGGTTGAGAAAATCTCTTCTACCGTGTTCAATGAACATGGTAAACTGTAACTATCCCTAACTTAAGATAAAAGTGAGAAGCTATGATCTAAAACTTCCATTTGCCTTCTCTCCTTTGCACTATAACATATCTAAGAAAAATCTTAACTACCGTCATCTAAGGGAGGCCCAAAGCTCCATCTTCCAAGTGCTTCATTTGAGCACTTCAAATTGCAGTGCTTTTTGGGTTTTTCCAGCCTGCTGCACACCCAAGCTTCGTGTTTAACGTCCAGGAGGACAGTGTGGAAGAGCAGCCGCAGACTCGTGCAGCCATCTTACCCATGGAGAGGTCCTCGCAGCAAACCTCCATGGAGTCAGAGGAGAAGTCACTCAGGTCCTCCAGAGACGAGGTATCATTGTCCTGCTGTGCCTGCAGTCTAGAGGAGACAACCGCTGGCTTCCTTAGTAGCAGCATAAACCGATGTTTTGAAATGTAGCTTTATTTTCCATTGGTGCAATTTGTGCAAGTACATTGAAAAGTGTTTTCGCACTTTAAGACACACACAAACAAGGGGGAGAGTTAGAACTCTATTCAGTACCCCTGTGGTATTTTTTCAGGGCATTAATCAAGGGCTCCATGGAGATGTGGCAATACTGCTGAGCATGGGATTTGAACTAGCAACCTTCTGATCACAAATACACAGGCCCAACCCACTGGGCCACACACTGACCCCAAGCTTTGCTGTATTCTAGGACGCATCTCAACAAGAGGGGAAACAGGAACAAATTAGGGTCGATTAAGAAGGAACCGGAGAGGAAGGAAGGGCTTATGAGGTTACAAGCCAAACAAGAAATGGTGGAGTACTGTTTTTAGTTTGGATAACTTTGGCAGTCATTAATTCAGCCCTTTGATACTGTGAATAATGCCCCATTGATCGTCACATAATAGCTGCTGCCTGTAATTTACTTATAAATGTCGTCTCAGCTAGAATTAAGGGCGTGAATATGGATGGTGACAGGCTTCCTTAATGCCTCAATGTTCTTCAGGGTTCCACACTGACTGTTTTTTTTATTTACCCTGATTATAAATGAGCAACTGGACTGAATACGTAGCTTTCATTAATAACTTGGAAGTTACCGATTTTTATACAAGGCAGCTCTACAGAGATGTTTGTGTGTTTCTCAGGCCTCTCACGAGTTTGAACTGTTAATCACCTTCGCCATAAGTGAACACTAGTAATAAGTTTAAAGCCAACATATGTGGCATAAACTCTAAACACAGCCTTACACATGTAAAGCAACCCCAGCTAACAATTTTTCGTTCTAGGAACATTTACCCGACATTTGCACACACAGAACAAGAGACTAGATACAATAGCAGCCTCTGGAGATGTGAGGTGGTGCGGCTGTTCATTGTGGTCATGTGTAACGTTCTTTTAAAAAGTATTTAACTCCTGTTTTAGAGCCAGCTTCACATGAAATATGACAGCACTTTATGTCACTCTGACACTGAAGAGTCAGTCTTATAACCTTTTATGTCACTTGAAAGAAAATAGTGTCATAACACAAATTTATGTCAGCATAACCCTTTGACACAGGTAATATGTCAACTTGACACACGAGTTGTCAATGACAGCTACAAAAGTTGGAATGAACCTTTAAAAGTGATTTTGTATGTTATGCCGACTGTCATGAAGGGCTTATGTAGGTGTCTTAGCCTTATGAAGACCCTTAAGTAAAGTGTTACTGCTAAAATGTACCCTGGGATCACTTTATACTACAGACACGATAGCATTTCTAGAACAAAAAATTATTAGCTGGGACATGACGACCAGGCTTTATAGTTTTGGGTGACATGCTCAGGGAGGCATGGAACTGAAGAGCAGAGACACTCACCTGTACCTGAAGGGCGCAATGGCGGCCATGTTGACACCTGGCACTGTCTTCCCCTCAGGCGGCTTGTCACGCTGCTCTTTGGCAGGCATGGGCGCGGGCTTGGGTGTGGCGGGGGACAGAGCTTCGGGGGTCTCCATCTCCTCGTCAGACAGGCTGCCGGCCTTGCCTCGCTCCAGGCTCAGTTTGGACCTCTGAGGAGCACCAAGTCCGTACGAAGGGAGGCCACACAGCAGGTTGGCATTGTTGAGTTTGTACGGGTAGAGGGCCTGCTCTCTGTCCTGGCCTGACGGGCCTCCTTTCTCCTCTGCGGCAGGCTCTTTGCTCCCCGGGTGCTCCGTGTTGTCTAGCCTCCTCTGCTGGGCTCTGGTGGCACCGGCGGACCGGTTCCTGTTCCCGTTACGTCTCAGCTCTCGGAGGGCCTCCAGGGAACACGCCCCCTGCGGTGCGTCCATGGTGTCCTTGGAGCGCGGCACCACCTTGCGGGAGATGCTGGGACTGCTGTAGGCCGAGCGGGTGCCGTCGCACCGCAGAGCAGCGCAGGTAGCCTTGGAGGAAGCATGGGCCAGGGGGATGCTGCTCCTCTGCAGAAGAAGCTGATTCCTCAGTGTCGTGTCTCTGAGCAGGTCACGGGAAGCAGTAGATATAGACGAGGAGGAAGTCAGGGAGTTCTTGGCTGGGAGAGGGATCTGCGTGGAGGGGTGTGGGAGACCCCCGCCCAGGTGTTGGGGGTCTGGCTTGGGGGAGGGCAGCATACTCCGCGGTGTGGGGATGCCGGAGCCCACTTGGTTCCTGGGAACTGACTTCACATGGATTCCTCCACTCATGGTCAAGGAGACTCAGTCACAGAGCTTCTGGAAAGAGGAGCTGTGATGTCACTTCCTGGTCATATTATGACAAACTGCTTAAGAAAACAACCCACACCAGATCACACCGTCCACCGAGATGATATCATTGATCTGCTCACCACCTTGTGTTTGCAGCACAGCTCAGAAACCATCAACTGCACACACAAAGCTTTATGGAATATTAATTCCTTTGAAAAGGGAGAATATAATGTTTAATGTAGCACACACTTTTACATTTGTTTTGAGAAGGTGGAAGTCGTTTAGTGAAATCATCCTGTCAACTTGGGATTTGAACTAGCGACCTTCTGATCACAACCGCAGCACCCTGAGCCACATGCCACATGGCCCATATGGATCACATGACTGTTTAGCCCTAGGACATAAATAACAGATGAGTAAATTATATTAAACCAAAATGCAGGCCAGGAAAAGCAAATGCTCTGTCTGCTTGCCGTTCACATCATCCAAGAGACAAAAAAAGTCTGATTTTCCAAGCTGTTTTGCGTTCGGCTCGTGGAAACGAGCTCGCAGTATTTCACAAGGGGGACACAAAGTGTTTGTATCATGTGGATTGAGATCTTAATGTTTGTAATGTGCACCCAAAAAAAAAACACCAGCACATCAATATACAGTAATGGTTTGGTACGAGTGATAATGTGGCACTAAACATAGCATCATAGATGCGAGGTTCTGAGTGGGCAGCTATGCCAGCAGAAGTGTTTTCCAGAGCTAAATATAGAGCTCAATCACTTTGAAAGCTAAACTGATCACAGACATTAGGTTTGGAAATGAGAGTATTTCATTAGAAAGTCGTATTGTCGATGGCTGAGCCTCAGAGGGACGGAGGACCGGCATGACCGGACCAGACCGTTAGTCATGCTGTGTGAAGTCAGAAGTCCCTCAGATCTTTGAAGGTCATCGATCGGACAGCCCTTCAGGAACCGGAGGTGCGCCCTTTCAGAGCTACTCATTCCAGAGTTACCCCCACCTCCAAATAATTCAAAGACTTAAAAAAATAGCTAGCTAGTAGAGTCAGAAGATGGTAGCTAGAGTCAGAAGATGGGTTGTGGCCACCTTGAGGGTCCCAAAGCGTGGTTTGAATGGTGGTAAGCTCTGCTGCTGCTAAGATATCAGCCTGCACCCCTGCATGCAAGCAATGGGGTTAAAATGTTGTAATTCTTCAGCCGCACATGGCTAACTAGCAAAGCTAAATGCACTCAGGACACTGAGCTGCGATACGTGGACCTGCTGATATTCAGCGAGAGGTGCCATTTTTAGCTTGAATGCTCAGACTGGCCTTGATTTGACTCCGCCGTTTTCTTCCATTTATGACTTTGCTTCTCTGGTCGCTGTGACATTAAAGCTCGAGCTGAGGATTGGCACAGCATGACTTCTGCACCACAGGACTCAAAGCCTTTCATGTGCTGCCAGAGCTGCCCATCAGCTCCCCTGGTCCCCTTTCCCCCCACCCAGGCATCTATAACCGCCACAGATATCCATCAGCTGCCCAACGGACAGCCACGGCTTGCCCTCTCAGCGAAGGAGGCCAGTCTCGCAAGGGTCCTAGAGACAGGTGAGCTGCAGGTAGAGCCGGCCAAAGCATCTTCGACAGGATGCCGGTGAAGACCTGAGCTGCAAGCGATGTATTGTGGGATTGAAGGTCTGCATATCTGCTGTCCAAGAGAGTTATGAAGAAGAAACAAAAGCTCTGGATCCTGGTATGATAAGTGATGTCAGGGATAAGGGAGGTCTATATAATGTCTCCCCGAACATCACCGGCACAAGCCTGGTAGCCATTTTTCATTTACATAACAACACAGAGAAGTGTATCCAAAGTCCATTCACACTCCATGGGATCAGACATGCAGGAGCACAATGGAAACACATTGGCTTCTATAATGATCTACAATTACATTTATTCATTTGGCAGACAGTTTTATCCAAAGCGAATGCAGAGTCAGCCAAGCCTCTGGAGCAAATGGGAGTTAAGGGCCTTGCTCAGGGGCCAAATGGTGACATCACTCTGCTGACCCTGGGATTTGAACCTGCGAGCGGAATGATTTTACCATTGGGCCCCTGAGTAAGGACTTGAGAACCGGTGCTTACCATCCAAAAGCCGGAGAAGAGGAGGATCTGGAAGATTCTTCAAGGACACGGCCAGAATGTCACCTAGAGGAAAGAGAAGAATTTCTGAGTTTAATTCTGCAGAGGGAAAATTATTACACACATAGCTCAACAGATTTTATATATCTGGGAATTTCACTGACCCAAGTTAAGAAAAGGCTTAATAAAGTATTGCAGACAGACACAATAAATCACAGGCTGCCTATTTCTATTAAATTAATCAAGTTCTGTTTTCACCAGCACACAGTTGTCTAGACACGGGCAATTTTCCCATCATGCATTTCAGGCCTCAGGAAGCAAGCTGCTGCCAATATGGAGGATATGAAGCAGTGTCCCTTTGAAATACCATGTCCTCGTGGCTTAATCAACAACAGCCCCTGAGCAGCCCCATGAATGCACAAAAAATTGCTCTCATGGGCCAACAGTAAAGCTCAGTCTTAATACACCCGCTCTACTAAATACTGGGCTAGCAAACTGGGCTAGTCTTGCCCATTGGCTGTATAGTAAGCCATCAGCAAGAATGTAGCCGCTGTGCTCTGGTCAATAGGCACATTTTTCCAGATTGTTCTGAATGCCTGGAGCCCTCCCTGCACCTATATGAATGTCATGAAACGAACAAGCCGTTTGCCGGAAAATAAATGCAGAACTTAAGAGAAATAGGGATCGCTGGTGGGCGAGGCAGCGAAAGAGGAGGAATTCGGTGACCATGAAGGATCCCTGTAAGAAACCAGCCGCACCCTGAGGCATCCCAGCGTTGGGTGAGTATCGCCGTCTTGGATGTTCTCCATTCCTCAGGTGGACGCCTGTGATTAGATGACGCAAGAAATTCTCACCAGAGCCCCCAGGCGATCCCTGCCTACGCGGAAAGCCGGTCTTTCCTCTCCCTGAGCGCGAGGAAGAAGCAGACGAACAGTCTGACCAGCGACCAGCGCACATGTCTGCGTGCCCAGTGCCAGCTGCTAGCAACGGCAGTTGGACAAATCCTGTGATATATTTCCTAAGAGCCTTGTGTTGCCGTTGAGAGGACTAGCGAGAAAGAGAGAGAGAGAGAGAGAGAGAGCTGGGCACACAAAGAGATAGTCAGTGTGGACAAGTCACCAGCCAGTGAGTCAGGTCTGTTGTGACGATCACAAGGTCTTTCAAAGAAAATGAACCCTATCGCTGGCAGAGGATGGCCTTTCCTGTGTGTGCCTGGCTCGCCACCATTGTCTGTCACTTTGCCCTGACCCCCTGAGACCAACGCAATCAGCCATCATGTACAGATGTATCCTCAAGTGCCCCAGAAGAAAGAACACTAAACGAGATCCACTTAAGTGAAATCGAAAGAGGTTCTCCACCCCGAGCAATTTAGGGATTTTTTTGGCCACGTAAGAGGGACCATAATTCATACAGAGGGGTCAGCTTTATCATTAGCCAATGATATGTTTTGAATTGATGAATGACAACAGAGGGGGCACTCCAGGGGCCAATCAGCTTTCCACTGGGGTCAGTGCACCAGTGGCCCCGCCCCTGTATATACCCCTGTTCTGCACCTTGGGGATGGATGGAATGGAAACATGGACCGGCATCCTCATCTGCATTATTTCCTTAGATCACCATCTGCTCCACACACACGCCTCACAGTCGGTTCCCTTCCCGTTCTACTCCACAGACCTGGTGGTCTCACTGCGTGCAGGCATCTGGAGCCTGCTTGGGGTAGACCACTCTGCCAGTCCCAGCCCCAAGCAATCATGAGAGAAGTCGCTAAGGTAACCAGGGAAGGATGGCATGGTGGAATCCAAGCAGAAGGAGGCATGGATCCCATACTGTACACCCCTGACTGGTTCAAAACATGGGACCCGCTGGTGCCTGGCGTGATCTTTCTAGATGGTTTCTGTTTTTCCAAAGGAAAACTTCCAATCCCACCCACATGCACTTCCTGACACGACCATTTCTTTTCAAAGTATGTGCGGATTTCTAAGTTACTAAATCATACACTACCGTGGATTGCTTGCATTTTCTTCTCTAGAGCAGGGGGTTTTCAGTATGGGGCGGTCAAGTAATTTGCCTGCCCTTGACATCTCAAAGCCGTTGGGTGAAAATACATTGTTTGTCTAAGCAGCTTTTTCAGGGTTTATATATCTATGAATTATTTTCTAAATGTTACCTTTTAATTTCAGGACTTCTGGATGTTTTTGTCCATGACAGGGATTACACACATCTACCTGTGAATCAGTGCTGAGCCACTAAATGCCACTGGCTGATAGGTGTGACAGCACAACTAAGCAACACAACAGCATATAATGAAATGTTTGTCCCAGTTTAGATGTACGCAATAAAATGTTGAAATGCCCCCAGAACATGTGCAGTGAGTGTCATAAACAGCACTGTTTCTAAAGACTTACAGACCAGATACGAGATCAGTTCATGGAGCTATAGATGAACATCAGCATAATGACACAAGGGCTGCTGCCAATATACCCTGAATGACACATTTACATGTTTTTGTTGATGACATATACAGTACATGGACCCCTGATCTGGTTCTTCCTCCTACAGCTGATACCTTTGTACACTACATGGCTAAAGGTTATGTGGACACCAGCTTGTCCAATGCTTCATTCTGAAACTAAGGGTATTAATATGAAGCTGATCCACCCTGTGTTGCTGTAGTGACCTCTGCTCTTCTGGGAAGGCTTTTCATTAGATAGCTGAGCATAGCTAGCGGGATTTGCTGCCATTCAGGTTGGATGTTGGGCGATCAGGTCCCATCCTGTGAGCTCATGTGGCCGACCACTTCGCAGCTGAACTTACTCACTGGCATTTTGACCTTAACTATCACTTTACTTGCGGTTGACACGGGCAGCTCTAGCAGGGCAGGAATGCGGCAAAGTGATGGAAAGATGGTGTCTTATGATGGTGCCAAGTGGAAGGTCACTGACCTCTTCTGTACAACCACCCATTCTCTGCTGATGTTTGTTGCAGCATATAATGTAACTGTGTGCTTAATTATACAAATGTGTCAGCAATGGGTTTGGCTTAATTAGGCAATTCCTCCAATTAATAAGGGTGTCCACATACTTTTGGCCATATAGTGTATATCCTCCACTTCCATTCTTCACCACATTAAGTGGACTGGACTGGCCTCCCTGCTATCATAATATATACAATAAGCCGCCCCGGGTCAAACCTTTCCCCTTTTCCCTTTGAATCTAGCCACCTTTCAACATGCAGAAACTGTAACCAGCAAAACAAAAGGATTCAACTGTCGATACTCTTTCTTCCTTCACCTACTACGAAATGTCATTGGAAGACAAAATCACATAAAAAAAATAAAAGTCACCCAACAGAACAAATCCGGTTGTCGGGGACTTTGCTGCGTCTTTCAGCTCACGCTAATCGCACTGGAAAGAAACTCTTTATCCCTGTTAAATCTTTAGGCTGTGAGCTGTTGCTTAATCAGTCTCTTATTCTGAAAGGGAACAAACCCCCGTGAACAGATGCAGGGATTAGAGATGGACGTTTCCTGGGTTCCAGGAGCTGCGATAAGCACTTAGCTCTCCTCTGGCTACTGCTGAGGCTAGCCTGACAAAGCACACCACTCTTAGCTGCTTAGCACTAAGGCTAACCTGAGAAACCACACTGATTTTAGCTGCTGTCTCTGGTTAGCACTGTAGCTAGCATAATAAGCACACTGCTCTTACCTGCTGTCTGACAAAGCACACTGCTCTTAGCTCTCCTCCGGCTAGTGCTGAGACTAGCTTGACAAAGCACACCAGTCTTAGCTGCTTAGCGCTAAGGCTAACCTAAGAAATCACACTGGTCTTAGCAGCTGTCTCTGGCTAGCGCTGTAGCTAGCATGATAAGCACACTGCACATTGTCAGAATAATTAACTCCAGATTATGCATGTTACTCCTCCCTTATGAAAAAGAAGTATATTCTTAAGTGTAAGGGTATTATAAGTTCCTAAACTAAAAATAAGTATGTAAGTAAGTATACTCTCAATAAACTTCTTATGTACTTAACAGATATACTAAACAAAGTCTGACTTAAGTATACCTGGCTTAAACTGACATGTATTGAGAAAAGTCTAGGTTATATGTAAAATGTATCTTATCTTTAACTTTGGCATTCAAAACAATATTTGTTCATTTTGAGTGACTAAGAGAACTAACTAATATTACTAAATAAATACACTTAAAGTATATACTTTAATAAACTAAACGTGGGCCAATTTAGTCCCAAGAAATATACTTAAAAAAGGGAACTTTATACTTTTTTTTAGCAAGGGCTGTCTGAAAGGTTTCTGCGCTGGGTTACACCATGGACTGCTAAAATTAATTTGACATAGCTAAACATTGCATTAATTTCACAGGTTACATACATTCTGAATAAACAGAGTCAGACAGTCCCTAGATGGATTGGGAGTTAAGGGTCTTATGCTAGTCAGTAAAATCAACACTGGGATTTGAACCAACAACCTTATAACCACAAGCACAGCATCCTAATCTGCTGAGCCACACATCACCCAAAAAATATGCTTCCCAAGAGTGACATCAGCTACAGATCTCCCTCTATTCCAATCAGTGGACTCACCTGTCACCATGGACCTTGTAAATCCTGTGAGATGAACATCAGTGTTTCTGCTGACATGAACCTAAGGCTCCATACCCAGTGATGATGACAGCAGGTCAGTATTATACTGAGTTTCTACACGCCCAGCCAGCAGGCTTCCGGGAGGTTCTCAGCTCTGGGTATTTGACGGGGGAATTTCAGAGCATGCTTCTCACAGGCACCAACGCCTCCCATAAATTTACATGACAAATCATGTGACACTACAATATCAGTGTATCACACAAGAATTAAGTAAACAATATATTGTGGAGCTGGATGGAGGGCTTGGCAGGCAAAGAAAACGCATTTCACAACTGGGTTTATCAGAGCCTCTGCATGTCTGGTGAAATAGAACCGGATTATCCTGTTACCCTGGCTGGATCCGCTGTTATCACACATACTGTAATAATACTTCATGCATGTGATGACATGCTGTTACATTTTATGTGCCATACTTGTCCAGGGAGCCTGACCCAAGCTTCTCTGTATGATACTCATTTAAACTCTTACTCAGTGATGGTGCAGAGCAAAGCCATCCTCTGTCGAAGCTTCACATCTCCCCATCATCTCCACCCACCACATTTTAAGTGCTGGTCCAGTTACTCTACATAGAATATTCGTAGTGCTGTACCGGTTACGCTACACAGGACATTGATAGTGCTGTACCGACTACTCTACACAGAACATTCATAGTGCTGTACATGCTACTCTACATAGGACATTTATAGTGCTGCACCGGTTACACTTCACAGGACATTCATAGTGCTGTACCGGTTACACTACACAGGACATTCATACTGCTGTACCGGTTACTCTACACAGGACATTCATAGTGCTGCGCCGGTTACTCTACACAGGACATTTATAGTGCTGTACCGGTTACACTACACAGGACATTCATAGTGCTGTACCGGTTACTCTATACAGGACATTCATAGTGCTGTACCGGCTGCCCTACACAGGACATTCATAGTGCTGTACCGGCTGCTCTACACAGGACATTCATAGTGCTGTACCGGTTACTCTACACAGGACATTCATAGTGCTGTACCGGTTACTCTATACAGGACATTCATAGTGCTGTACCGGCTGCTCTACACAGGACATTCATAGTGCTGTACCGGCTGCTCTACACAGGACATTCATAGTGCTGTACCGGCTGCTCTACACAGGACATTCATACTGCTGTACCGGCTGCTCTACACAGGACATTCATAGTGCTGTACCGGCTGCTCTACACAGGACATTCATAGTGCTGTACCGGCTGCCCTACACAGGACATTCATAGTGCTGTACCGGCTGCTCTACACAGGACATTCATAGTGCTGTACCGGTTACTCTACACAGGACATTCATAGTGCTGTACCGGTTACTCTATACAGGACATTCATAGTGCTGTACCAGCTGCTCTACACAGGACATTCATAGTGCTGTACCGGCTGCTCTACACAGGACATTCATAGTGCTGTACCGGCTGCTCTACACAGGACATTCATACTGCTGTACCGGCTGCTCTACACAGGACATTCATAGTGCTGTACCGGCTGCTCTACACAGGACATTCATAGTGCTGTACCGGCTGCTCTACACAGGACATTCATAGTGCTGTACCGGCTGCCCTACACAGGACATTCATAGTGCTGTACCGGCTGCTCTACACGGGACATTGATAGTGCTGGACCACCTTGATAAATGACTGCTTCTATAAAAAGAAGTCTCAGGTGGTATTCTGGCAGGGAGAAATATGAGAGCTTTAGAAATTTATGACCTGAAACCTAAAATCCATTAGGGCTGGTAGCAGCATATTTTAATTAGAAGTATGCTGACAAAAAGATAATTGGTCCTTGTCAATGATATTTCCTCCCAAACTACTCTCTAAAATCCAGTCTTCTTTATCCTTGATGATTCTTATCAGGAGTGTATAACACTGAATTAAAGCAACTAAGCCTAATCAATAAAGTATGATTTTGGTCTTTGTAGATGCCATCTGATACATCTGAAAAGTGTCATAGAAAGCAAACATTCAAACAGCCATTGGATCAAACATTGCTCTAAAACCCAACAAAGACCAATAAATTTAGCCACTCGTGCTCCAGTTAAGGTTTTATAGGGTTACCATAAGTCCCGTTTTCCCCGGACATCTCTTTGGGCCCCAGTCTGGGCATCTAGGCGGTTTTTCAAAAATCAGAGATTTGTCTGGGTTTAGCGCTGCAACCTGTATAATCCAAAATTGCCAGTTACAGTGGAGTACCAAGTAAAGGAAAAGGTTTTCGTGTTAACAGTGAATCCCACTGTCTGCTTGAAGTTTAACAAACTTAAGCTTAGTGTTTTGTAACTTTTGTTGAAAACGACTCGTATGCACTTATAATGTGTCAATTGTGTGTGGATTTTAAAATGAGAGCTACCTGTAGGCTACCATACGTCTGGGTTTCCTCAAAAAACTAATTTTCAATTTATAGGGTGGTTAGGAAAAGCTAATTAATATTCATCAGAGAAGTGCTACCTGATTGGTTGGTGAACGTAAAACCTCATTAATATTCTGTTCGCCTAACATGTCCTCTTTTTTGTCTCACCAAATACGGTAACCCTAGGATTTTATTCAAGGCAAATTATTTTAATTTGCAGATCCAGCGGTTTCTAAGTTAGTGACCTCCTTCTTTCTGTCTTTGTTGATTGTGCAAGAACCCTCCAGGGAAGTCATGACAGCGAGAAATGCTATTGGTCCGAAAGGCCCAGTGATGCAACCAGCCAATCCTGAGGTTAGCTACTATGCAAATTTCCACCTTGAGATATAGGACACCGGCGTCGTCTTCAGCTTATCTCAGCAACTGAAGAGGACAAAGAGAAACCAGAAAATGTCGTTTCTTCAGGAGAGCAGGCTCCTGTTTGTGTGATGGAGCTATTTTAAAGAGTTAATGACGTGCAATTAGCCTGGAAGATGAGTGCAGTTCATTAAGTACCTCAGCGCGTGTGCCGCTCTTTTGAAATGCAGCATGTTTGAAATGCAGAGCTCAGCAGAACATTAGCAAACGGCAGCTGCTGCTGCGGGAGAGCGGTGTTAGGCTCCACCCCCTGTCCCGATTTAGCATCCACACAGCTACCTGTCTGACTTGGTAACGCTAGCTGGATTTAGCCCACCCCGTAATCTGCCATGTCACCGGACTGCTTTTACATGGCAGGGACTTCCGAGCACGAGGAAGACTTCCCAGCAGGCATGTGTCATGCTTCTGCGGAGAGGCACTGGCTACCCGGAGGCTTAGCGAAGGAGCAGAGAAAAGGATGCTCTCACTCCCGAGACATTAACCTCATACATCAACTGCTTCTCAGCACAGAGAGGACTGTACTTTGCTCGTCATCAATTTACAACACGGTGGCATAGCTAGCAGTTTAGCACTTGCTTCTGAGGAGTGCACAGATAGAAGCAGACCATGCTTCTCCGAGGCTAGCACGTCCGTCTGTCCCTGAAGGACACAGCATACTGCAGCACCCCAATCCTGCCTCATTCTACAGTTTCATACTTACCCTGTGCTGCCACCTACTGCCCATCTCCGGTATCTGTACCTGAAAAGAAGCTTAAGCCGGCAGATTCAATAAAAAATTATCTTTAAACGCTGATCCCAAAGTTACTCCCAGCTTCCCTAGCTAAGGATGTGAAGCTGGTAGTTAGCTGTGGAGGATGATCAAATACTCAAAAGCAAGGGGCTCTGTAGTTAAGGGCATCGAGTCACAGCCCAAAGGTTGTTAGTTCAAATCCCAGGAGGGACCCAAATGTTATACCTTTGATCCAAAATACGTTCCGTAAAATACATAGCTGTGATCAGCTAGACCACTGACACAGCTTAGCACATGCTCAGCCCAGAGTACTAGAAAGAACTTCTGCAAGCAACATCCGTACCTGAAATCTCACCCAATAAAAAAATGTTATCATAGAGTCGGGAGCCCAAGACCTGACGCTAAAGAACAAAAGCTCATTCAGCACCAAAAACACAAAGCTCCCTTTTTCATTAAGTTGTTAGGATATTAAAAACACGTTATCAGATGAGAATATAAATGCTAATTTAAGGCACATACATTCAGTTAAGTCATTTTCACCAGCCGCCTGGTGTTTTGCCTACCTGAAATGCTGAAAGTGCATGCAGATATTAACTGAAAGCACCCCGTATCTCGGAATTTCATTGTTTGAAGTCCACTGGAGAAATAACAGGATGTTTTTTTCCCTCCCTGATCCATGTCTCCGCTCCTTTATTGGCAGATATGAGGAGAACCGGAGGAACCAGGAAAGGCGTCATAGCCGCCGAGCAGGGATTCCCCCAGTGGAAGCACCGGGTTGGGTCTGGGTTTAGACCCTTTCACGGAAATCCTGGGTCCTGACACTGAATCAATGAAGTGGACTTTATCAAACCTTTTGTTTCTGCCGTGTTTTAGGGAAAAGAGTTTTGCACTAAAAAGTAATTCCTCTTCATTTATTATCTTGAACTCTGAGAAAGCAGAAAATTCCCTAACAACATATTCCATAATAATAACGACTCAATCAATAACAGATGATAATCGTCTGTATACACTTACTATTCTCTGTATCTATATCATATTATGTTTATTAACCTTTTCTATGAACATGCTACATAGTTTTGACAGTGACTTGCGATTGGTTGACTCATTAGAGCAAATTGCCATAAATTATTGAGCCACATGCAGAACCAATCACAACATTCGATATCATATATCAGCTCACAGCCATTAATACTGTTTACAGTATATTGTACTCACTTAATGTGCAATTAAGGAGCGCAGCAACCTGGACCTCCTCTCCAGCGTAGGTGAAAGGCTCTCTAAGCTTACGCTGGAATCCTGTACCCTGAGTCATCCGTCGCCGATAACGCTGACTCAGCCGGATTGCGGACCGATGTGCAATCCGATCCCAGCCCTCTGCTCTATTACAGGCACAAACCAAGTGCAGCCACAATGCCCACCTCTTTATTACATCACCTCTGCTGTAATAGATTATAACGAACGGATGGCACCAAAACTGTCGAAATGTGGTCATCTCCCTCTGGGGGGAGAAGAGCTTCACTGTGCACCTCCTGCTTCTGTTCCAAAAACTGAAAACTCCTCCACTGCCGCAGACCAACACCCCCCCCCCCCCCCTCGCCCCAGCCTTCATTATCAAATGGACCTGCTGACTGCACGACTGACTTGAGCCGAGCCACGACAGATCCAGGGGACAACCACCGTCCCCCCCCCCCCACACCCACTCTGACTCCACATCGATTGGTCAAACTGAATGTTCCTCCTGCTCCCTGTGTGATGCACCATCAGTAACTCGCACCCTCGGCGCTTGACTCATCCCAACCCCAAGGCTGGGTTTGATGTTTTTGCCCCCCCCCTCAAAAAGTCATTTTCGCCCCCCAGATGTTTCAAAAACTAAAGAAATAGCCAGGGGGTAGAGTCAGAAGCTTCTGGCTAACTAGCTGGTTAGCGGATCACATTTGCATTAGCATCTCCTAAATAAGGAACACATTTACTTAATATTTCATGTAGTAACTGTTTGTGGCCGGGGGGGGGGGGGCTGAACCTGTGGGCCCCACGCGAATGCATGTTTTTCTTGCTCCTCCAGGTGCCTAAGGGGGATCACAGTGAAGGAAGGTAGCTATGTAGCTAACGCTGCGCTAACACTTTCCCATGGCATTGATAAGCAGTATTTTCCTTGCTAATCACGTCTTAAAGGTGTTCTTTGTTGGGGGGATGCAGTTCCGATGCTGATGTAAATCATTACATTAGGCTAACGTTTGCCATTACTTTCACATTCCCATTTCATGGCTAATTAGCCCTGAGGGCTAGCTTTAGCATCCCAGGATGTGCTTATGTGAGACCAAAGTGAGTCCCATTGGGGGGGGGTCATATTTTAAACATCTATTTGGGAAAACAATATGGTGTCGCACTGATTCTAATTCTGGCTAAATGGTATGGGGGGGGGGGGGGGGAGGGCAGCAGGTGTCTAAGTACAAGCTCCACCGAAAGGGGCAAAGATTAGCGTGACCGGAGAATTCGACGGCGAGATACCCCAGCGAGCTTAAATGCCGGAGAGCGGCCTTAACGAGCGACAGAGGAGATAATTAAAGGCATGCAGCTGTACTTGTGAAGGCGTCCTCTCTCATTTGAGTCAAGCACACTCCTCTCTGGGGGACGGGAGGCAGAGAGGGACAGCAATTACAGTCAGAGTAATAACGGGTCAGAGGATGCAGGACCGGTGGGGGAGAGGTTCTAATCACGGGCCCCGTAAACACATTCCTGCGCGTTTATTTATGTAAGCGTAGCATTATACGACAGAAGAATCTGTGGCTTTCTTAGACAACCGTGTATAATCTGTCTCTTTGCCTTCCGGTTTCAACTACTTTCACACTGAACTTCTAGACACAGACACATGAGGAGCATTTGACATTTTTATGTATTTTAATAATTACAGACACTTTTATCCAAAATAATGCACTTTTTTTTTTTTTCAAGAAAGCTGGGTCAGACGATCCCGGGAGCAACTGGGGTTATGGGCCCAACGATGACATCACTCTGCTGACTGCCATTGGAAGCAGCGACATTCCGGCCATAAGCACTGACCCGATCAAAAGCAGCACCTCCAATATTGTTACTAATTCACACAGATGAGCATTCTTTCTGCGCGGCTCTGGGTAAGAACCACGGCTTAGAGCCTTGTGTCCTCCTCAGCAGCACCGTTGCAAGGCTGCCAACTTTGGTCAGCTTCCTGGAGTGAAATTTTCAATTCGAGACACGTCTGCACACGCATCTACATGCATGTTGTATGTATAATGTAATATTATAGATTTGCCGCAAGACTTCTTGGGTGAGCCTGGGAGTCGGACAACCAGTTATGTGACAGTTGACATTCTGCACTTGCAGTAAGTCTTCTTTCTTGAGCAAAGGCTTCGGTGTTGCCGTTCGGCCATTAGTAGCAGCTTCAGGTCAGGTCACGTTCTTCCTTTTTCTGCGGCTACCTGCTTCCTACTGCTGTGGTCCTGAGTGCCATCAAAGAAGGATAGAGCAACGCACAGCGTGAGCACGCAGGCCAGCACAGCGAGATGTAGCTTCCAGGCTAACACCCACGCTAATCGTATAGCCGCTAATCTCTCTGCAGTGACAGTAAGTGCCGCGATCCTTGTTATTATTTTAGCTGATAATGAGGCTGCTTCGCAGGCGTCTTGTACCTAATATTTATTTGTTTCGTTGCTTGTTCGCTCGATTAGCAGACTGCACTGTGACGCTAAGTGCTACTTCGCCTCTTTTTCTGTATCACCCAGCGCTTAGCAGAGCGATTTTCCGAAGTACGAGTCAGTTGAAATCAGCTGCATTGCCGCAGCTGCAGCCGACTCACATCCTCGTCACTGGCAGAGCTGCCAGCTGGCCCAGACAGGCGGATGAACGTGACCACTTTGGCGTCAGGCACAAAAAAGGCAAACTGTCTTCACATACCGAAGCTTTCACTTCTTCTGCCGTACTGTACATACTTTGTTTTTAGGGGGGATTCTGGGTAATAATTTACAATATGACTCTATGGTCTGGTTTCTGATTACCTGGACTGCAACTCATAATTTTTCTCCATGTAGCTGTCTGCTGCCCTCTACTGGACAGAGACTCTATGTGCACCCTTTCAGTCTATGACCGGTATGCCTTCGCATGCCTCTTAGGGTTCAGAAGATCACGTGTCCCGAACCATAAAATGCTAGCTGTACTTTCATACTCTCCTTAAGACCCCAAACGTCATCAGCCGGCAGAGCGAAGCAGGAGGGAGGTCCCCTTGGAGAACCCCCACTTCCCAAACATGCCCACGGTCATTATACTAATGGGTGCAGCTAAAGATAGCACGGAAAGATGGGAGGATATCTCATTAGCTCGCTGGGCACTTGCCAATGAGGCTGAATACCCCCATTAGGGCTGCTTCCATGGCACAATTGAAGGTTTTCCCCTGCTAGGAAAACTGATGACGACAGAGTGATGCTAAAATGTCTGAGAGGAAGCCTTCAGAATAACCACAAATCGAGGATCAGTTCTGAAACCGTTCTGTAATTATTATCAAGAGTTTTGCTCGTCTGTTTTCAGTGACTGTGTTGACCTATATTATAATACATTGTATTTCAGTTCAGAAGGGCCTGAACTGGCATGCAAAACTGTGGAATCCACAAGCTCACTTCTGAACCTTCTAAAATGCGGGCAGATAAAACACCAGTTACATGGCCGGAGAGAAGCCAGGAGGGCTGCCTGAGACCGTCTAGCTGCTTTTCACCCAGTGCTGCTTCTCACTGCTGACTCTACACTTCCCTCCAGTATTAGAACACATCACATGACCAATATCTGCTCATGTGATGTGTTCCATGTGACGTGTTCTGAACAAGCCACTGTTTGTCTCTGGTAAGTTAAATCTCCATGCGTTTAGCTGTGCAGCAGTCGAGTGGCTCTTGATGAATCACAATGTCACATGGAAGCTAGTTCAACGATTAAAAAAGGACACTTTGGAAGCTATGAACAAGCTGCAGTTTACCTGAGTAACCACTTATCAACAAAATATACATATTTCTACTCACCACAGAAAGTTTATTTTTTTCAGTAGCAGGAAGAGGTGGGACAAACAGACACAGGCCTCCTGTCTTGGGGGGGGGGGGGGGGGGGCACTGTCCATCAGTGACCACTGTGGCCACACTGTACGCTGCTTAGGAAACCATCCATCATCTAACCACTTTTTCAGTTCAGAGTCACGACAGTGGGGTTCAAACCCCCCTCCCTGGAGGTGTGAGGTCACTGTGCCCCCCTACTTAGGAAGCCATAAATAATATGGACATTCAGCTAAATATAACACCATGGCATTTATCACCACAGAGGATGTGGTCATTTCCGGAAGCTTGACCATGCACTGTATTTTAGGGCGTATTACTGTAGAGATGTGCTACCAAGTTCAGTTCCACACAAAGGTTTTAGGCCATTAAAGAACTTATGTTTAAAGTCATTTATCCGGGCAGTACAGTCAGCGCATAGCTTTTCAGAAACAAAACACACTAACATGCGAATATCTCTGAATGAACTATAATATAACCGAAAGTAACCAAAAATGCTCCAAAGCACTTGTCTAGGGCACCCTAGCTACACCATTTGTTTGTTACATTTCACAACCAGCTCACTTTATTAGCCTTAATGACCTTCGTCATTAGACAAGCAAGGTTTACTAGTGGTCTGCATGGGTAACCGCAAACACTTATGAAATGGCTGAGCTGACAATGAGGCATAAGATTCTAATGTTACGGCAAAACAAACATTTTTTGTGTTTAAAATAAGGATAGAATGAAGTAGACAGAAGTACAAACTTTGCTTCTACTGTCAAATCACATGAGGTCTGTTTGAAAAACAAATTAAATTTATATATATAGTCCTGTGCAAAAGTCTTAGGCAGTCCAAAGAAATGTTTAAAGCTGTTTATCTGGGTAGCAAATGTACTTTGGCTTAGAACAAAAAACACAATTTAACATTAGAACATGTGCAAATTACGAGTAACACAATAAAAACTAGTAATAACTTCTTCTGTTTTCTAAAAAGTTACTGATATCTAGTTGGACGGCTAGATGAACACCGCTTCAGTTCCCAAACATCTCCTCAGGGGCACCTCAGCCGTTCCATGATTTGGTTAAATTTCACCAACAGCTCAGTTAAATAATTAAATATACTGGTTTAAAAAGTCAGTGGCAGATTGACCAGCTGTATGAGTTGTGCTAGTGGCCAAGTCAAAAAATACATGGCTGCACTGGACGGTCGCTGCAAATATTAGGATGAATTTAGCAGAGGTTCTGAAATGGCTAAGCTGACGCACTTTAACAGGCATAATATAGTTTTACACCAACAGGAGGATAATCTAAACAATTTTTTGCCTGCCTGAGACTTTTGCACAGTACTGTATATATATATATATATATATATATATATATATATATATATATATAGTATTCTACACCTATAAAAACGTAAATGTGAACAAGTATTTCTCGATTGCCTGCACCACATCTAAATAAAACACACAGTCACCTTACTGCCGAACATATGTTCCTTTTCAGCGGAATTGCAGTCAACTGCGAGTTTCCGTCACAAACCACTACAGTCTTTTCACTCAATGGTGCCAGTGAACACGAAGAAAGATCAGCAAGAAGCTGAAATAGCAGGTAGACGGTCACACTCTGGCTGAAAGAGGAGGAATTCTGCTGACTTACTCAGTCCACTTGGCTGCAGGTTTTATCTTTGAGCTGAAAGGCGGTGCTTTCAATTCCATTGACCTATTGAGTCTTTTAAGAAAACTCCCTGCAGAATGGAGACATTTTCTTCTATAGTTTGAATCAAGATGTGTCTCTCGTTGTTGTGCACACACACACACACACACACACACACACACACACGCACATGCACACACATGCACACACGCGTGCACATCGCAGATACACATTCAGAGTGAACAAAGAGTCTGTTTTATAAAGACTAAAAATAGGGCCCTTGAGCCACCAATTAGGAGATCACGAAAAGAAATGAGAAGTGGCCTGCTAACTGTTTTCAAGTTCGAGTTCCTCTTTCTGTCTTGTTTTTCTCACTTCTCGTGTCCCTGCCTCTCACCTCAGCTGAACTTTGCCTGGCAGACGGTTTGGGAAACGAGCACCGGCATGTTATAGTAGCAGAACCGAAATCGGTGCATTTTAATGTCTCTTCAGAAGCCAGAGTTCTAGACCCAAACGCAAACCCACACTTAGCATTTCCACAGTGAAAAAGATAAGTCTCAAAATTTTTCTTTCAAATTTGCTAATAAATCGACTACTTGTATCGTTTCGGCGAGTTCGGCGGACCTTGACGCACGGTCTGCGCGAGATGAGTTTGCATGGTGGGACTTACAGCCTGATGCTGACTGTATCTGACACACTTTAGTGCTAAAGAGAGAGTGTTAGGGTTACAGAGAGTCCTCAGGTGCACCGAGCAGCATCTCTCCTGGATCATTATAGGCCAGTTAGAAGAAGATGAATTACAGGAGCCTCAGAACGCTGCCACAGAATACTAATGCAATCCGGATCGTTAGAATATGCATGGCAAAGATGCAAATTACAGAAGATGCATCTAAATACAACAAAAGGTGGACCTGAAATCCAGAACCAGCATCACAAACCTGCAGCTCAGCTCATGCCGGTGCGGCTCCAGCCCAGCCAGTCCAGGAGACCCTTTTGGAGAGGGGAGGGGGATGAGTGTGATCCCCTGCAGTGCCCCCTGCCTGTGCCAGGCGTTCAGTGGAGCACGGCACGCGTCGTACTCACGGCTCAGCCCCGCGCCCGCAACCCGGCTCTGCCCGTCCGAAGGGGGCAGCCGTCGGCATCGCTTTGTCGGTAGCTCCGAGTCGCTCTCCGGAAGCTTCTTGCAGGATACGGATGGGGGTGTGGGGGGGCTCGTTGCCGAGAAACAAAGACATCAGCGGCTGTCTAGACTGCAGCCTCGCGTGGGGTGGCAGCGGCGTTTGTGAGCGTGCAGCCGGGGCGGGGCGGGGGGGCAGGGTGTGGCCAGGAGTGGGTGGTCGGGGCAGGGAGGATGGGGGGGGCGGATGTGTCACTGTCGCAGCCAGACTGCTCGTGCCCCCCAGGCACACGACGCCCCCTTTCTGTCTCCCCCGAATTGACAAATACCGAGCTTCCACAAAGGGGTGCTTGTGCCAGTATCCCGAGGGTGGTTTCGGAAGGGGGGGGGGGGTCCGTTCAGCTCTTTGATGGAGGGGGGGGGGGGGGTGGATTTCGACTCCGCCATCTGTGTGGGGACCATCTCAGGCACTAAGTGCCCCCTGAAAAGTGACAGAGGGAGAAAAGGGGATGTCAGATGGGGCTCTTTGGACGACAGCGGCGAAGTAAAAACTCGCTCGAAAAACTGTTTTGCCTCCCATCCTGAGAACAAAGGCGGCCGAGGTGGAGCGAGACCCTGGCACATCGCGGCGGCTTGGCTGCCTTCATCGCTAATTACCCACAAACCCCCAGGGATCCTGTCTCATTCCTCCAACTTCTCTTGTCTTTCTTTTCAATTTACACTGTTAACATTCAGGATTAAGAGCCACGCAGGTGCTGGGCTCCTCAAATGGAGCTGTGAGAAGCCCTTTCTTTCGAAAAAGGAATTTATTTCTACCCAATTTACACCAACCCCCCTCAAAAGAGATGGTTCCTTTTGCAGTATTATCCCACAGGTTAGTGATTCTGCTGCGCCCCTGCAAATGAACCACTAGATAGATAATGTCCCAGCATGCAATGGGTGCATGACACTAAAAACACAACTGAGAATGAGAAGAAAAAATGGAAGATCCCATGTGAAAGCCACGGAACATTAGCTGTTTCTTGTGCCCCATGTTACCCAGCAGGTAGCTAATCGTTCACAGCCATGCACAAAGAGGCCCTCTGATTTGCTACCAGCACTACTGAGGCCCCCTGCTGGAGAAACCTAAGCATGACGTGCCATGATGTTACTTTTTACCGCTAGCAGTTGTATCAAGTGTGATTCCTCTCCAAGTATATTAAACCCAGTTATTATCAATGCTTTTACATTGCAAGAGAATAATATGCTCCGCGTGTCTTTTAACCCTATCTGTGCTGTCCAGTATTGTGTGCAGTCCACACATTCAAAAGTACGAAATCTCTGCAGAAGTAATTTGTCAGTGATGATTTATTATAATGAGAAAAACAATCGAATTAATCCATGAGGCTTTTAGCCTGATATGGTCAAACCGTTATTGAGGTACTGTTCACATGTAACTGTGTTGCGTTTTAGCTGAAGAATTACAGGATTATTTTATTACATACGCTTGTACGAGGGATTTGGCACGATATGTTAGTGCAGCCACACGAATTTAAACAGTAAAGCTGGTTGACAATCATACTGTAAGCTGTACAAAAGAGCAGTACAAGTAAAGGACAATATAGAAATATGACGGTCAAATTTCTTCTTCTGTTCTGGGAGAAATGCAGAACTTATGTTGGTATTTCGGTGACGTGAGACAGCAGCCAAACCCTGGACTGTTCTGCTGTGCGCGGCCCCATAACCAGGAGAGAGAGAGAAAGAGAAATAGAGAGACTGGCCCAGTTAGATAGGGAAACCCCCTCCCACAGTGTCTTCTTCCGAGGGGGTAGGGGAGCGGAGCCTGACGGGGTGGGTTGTTTGAGGACATCACACCAAAAGGCTGTAAAACTCCTTTTCTGAATGCAAAATACTTTCATTAAAAGTCTCCCGTTTTGCAAATACCCGAGGTTCAGCATTTAAATGCGCTATTGTTATATACAAAATAGCTGGCAGCCTCGTTATTAGCTAACTAAAAACCCAATGACGTTAACTTAACATCGTACCTTAACCATCAATCCTCTGGCCTGTGTGAGTCAGTAGATGGTATCTCGCATGGCTTTAGGTTTTTACGTCTAAACATCAAGGATTCTTTATGTTTAGGAGATTTGCGCTAACCTGTGATAATCATAGCATTTTCTCTTGCCGTGTCTATTCGCGACGATACAATATATGACCACAGGATGGCAATAGAGGGCAGTTAATGAGCACTACTCGCAATGAACAAAAACGATTTCACAACTGGCTGGAGAGAAAGCGGATTTGTAATATAAAAGAATATGGTACTTATCAGTGTTTTCAAGCGTGGGACACTTTTATAGTTTTTATGTCTTTAATCTTATTGTTCCTTTCTTGTCAGTTTTTTGTCCTAAACTACATAGCCGTGTAGTTTTAGCTAATTTACTCTTCAACTGTCTTACTCAAGAGGACAACAGTCCTGCCTATTCTCAAATAAAACAGAGTAACTCTTGCATGCACCAGAATACCAGTGTTTATTGAGTTGTGAAAATACTCAACCATCTTGATAATTGAAACTGCTTTACGTGTATTTCTGGTATTTTAAGGTCATTCTTTGCTCACTATTCCCATAAGAAGGCGCGAGGTCTTGTTTCACAATTTCAGTGATTCTGTCAGAAAAAAACATCATTTAGAGTTTAAACCGTGTCCAGCATAAATAGCATGTACGTCAGGAGTTTGTTTCTAGCCCTATTGTGGGACTTACTCACAGAGGGAGAGGCTCAGAGACTGTGGTGGTTTGTAAGGACAGATATGACATCACTACAGTAAAGGTCTGCGTCCGGATCCGGTTAAAGCACAGCCTAGAGCTCAGGAACCATCATAACGAAACTTAAAAAAATCAATATCGACTTATGTTGTCCTACATCGATATATCCATATATGACATATTGAGTCGTGTGGTCATCTTTCCAAACACAGCTTCCTATGAGCAGACAGAATGCATATTCTTTGCCAATGTGATTTAGGAATTGTGGGAAACAAAATATGACAACACATATTCAGAATACTGTTGTGCCTGTGTGTGTGTAGGGGGGGGGGTCAGGACCAATATAACCACCCTAAGGGGGCCCTGCCAAAAAATGTTCAAATACCACTGCATTACACATGCTCTACGCAGGGACGGATTATGGGTTGTGTGGGCCCCTGGGCAAAACGTTTGCGAGGGCCCCCCACCACCACCAGCACCACCACCACAACCACCACAATTCAAGGGCCCTTGGCAGCCAAACGCCCTCCCTATAGGGTCAGGGGCCCTTGTAGGCAGAGGATCAAAGAATGTAGGCCCTCTAAAATAGACAAACGAAAATACATTGTTGATAAGCGTTGCAAATTGTTTTGGGCTAGGGGCCCCACGGGCCCCCTGCACCCCAAGGGCCCCTGGGCAGCGGCCCCGCTGGCCCGGTCCATAATCCGTCCCTGGCGCTACGTGAAGCAGTTGTACTTAGTTTTATTTATATAGCACTTTTAACAAGGAGCACTGACCCTTTCCAGAGCCCAGGGCCTATTGGGGGGGTCCGTCCTCCAGCGGGCAGAACACGTTTGCCTCATCATTCCTCTTCTGGAACTGGACCGACGTGATTTCATTTCTTGTGCTGAGTAATAAGGAAATCAGAACTGAATTCTGGGTATCAAAAGCCAATTTCGGTTTTAAAATTCAAGCTTCTCTGTTTGCCTTTTCTGCACCAGTACATAGGAATCCTCTCTTATGCCAGCCAGTGAGTAACATGTGACAGGGTTAGACAGCACAGAACAAAGACCTTCACACAACAGCAAAGCAGACGTATAACTAGGAACTGCAGAGGTACGTATTTATGGAATAAATACGACATAAATATCAGAAACAGCGGCTTTATGGAGCGTTTAAAGGCTAAGCACTCGCTCCTGGGCTCCCGGAGCGACCATGAAAAGAGCACTCTCCCTAATTTATGAATCACATGTACTTGACCTTTCATTTCATGTGCGCAATTTATGTGGCATAACAGATGGTTTGGAAGTTTCCTATTAAAACTGAGGGACGACTTATTTATCTCTCTGGTCCACAACCGAGCTCAGCGTCTGCGTCTTCAGCGAAACGAAAGGTCACAAGATCACGGCGTCTGGCTGGAAATCCAGATGCGACTTATTGTCTGATTTGAGGTGGCCATACTGGTTTGACTGGGCCAGTCAAGTGCCCACACATGATGGTTGGCTGTGATATAAGACTCCCATGGTGCTCTGTCACAACAGTTCCTGCCAGTGGAGTCTGAGCTATTGCAAAGATCAAGAGCTAAACCAGGCCAAGTTAAGCCAAGTTTACCTGAGGCTTGACGGTTTGTTTGTTTTTGTTTTTTTTTCGAAGGATGATTGGCAACGAGGCTAAAATACTCAGGGCTACAGCCCGAGTGATTCAGGCCTAACGATACCCACGGTTCCACCCCCGAGTTCCTGGAGGATGACCTCGCCCAGCTATCACACTTTACAAGCAGGAATTTGCCTGCAGTCGCTTCAGCGCACATTAGGATCCCCACCTAGTTCTTGTTCATTGTTAGGTCTTTGCACTAGGACAGGATTTATAAACTATCATTTCAATTAAAAGCACCTGGATTTCACTCAAGCGCCGAGTTCTTGCTGCGTGCTGATTGGTCAGTCTCCTGTAATCATGCGCGTGTCACTAATGTTAATGTGAAACAGCTGGATGAGTCTTTCAATCAAGGAAGCAAACCAAAGCCAAAGAGCTGAACCATTTAGACAAACACGAGGGCCTTTCAGTTTTAAAGCAGCCTGTAAAACCTGAAGTAGCTCATAGAATCCCCCCCGACACGGATTATGTGGTGACTGTATTGTACATGGCAGCACTGTTGTACAGACACAATGCAAAGCGGCAGCCAGTGTATCGTGCTGGTAGCTCCACCATTACGTTGTACCATCCCTGAAATGAAACAAGCTATCTAGTCCATTGTTTTGTTCAATGTTCTTCTGTGGGTTAGAAGGTTCTCTGGGACACCACCATCCTGGACAAGGGCTTTGTGCTGGAGCACCAGGAAGGGGGCGAACTTCTGGTCACTGCCTTAAACATGAAGGACTGTTATCACAGATATTTACTAATGGCCGAAAGGCACACGCTTGAATACTTCTTCTTTTACTCCATCTCACGTTCCATTTTTTCCTCACTCCATTCCTTTCCATCCATCTTCCCCACTCCTTATCTTATCTCTTAAGTTCAGACCCAAACTGATTGTCAGCCCTCCCCTCCCATCCTTCTGCTTACTGGCCCCTCCCTCTGACTACATTTGGCCCCTCCCCCCCCTGCTTCAGTGCAGAGAGAGCTGCGCACACCCGACACAGTGATTAACACATCCGCCACCTCTCTGCAGCGTATCTGGATCTCCTGACGCTCTCTCCTCATCCGACCGCAGCCCTTCACTCTGCTAACCACAGCAGGTAGGGTAGCATTACCCAGAATCCTTCGCTCTTCCTCACATGCTGCCCAGCCTGGGCTACGGAGGTAAGACGAGGCATCGCAGTAGCACACAAAGTTTTTGTCCTGTTACTTTTTAAGGATTTAGTCTTTCAGTTTTTTTTTCACAGCTTCTGGGAGTCGTGCAACCTCATGCACTAGTGCTCTGATGTATCCTAGGTTGTTTTGCATTGTTCTAAAATATGACCATGAAAAAGTGGTCTTGAGAGACAGGAATGCGAGGGTGGGAGGTGAGCTGTGCACAGGATCTGGTTTGTCGCCGAGCTGCTGGCCTGGATTCACTTTCCAAGCCTTTGCTTCTCGGAGGCTGCCTTTGACGGTCCGTTTTCCGTGTTGCACGCACTGAACTTCTGCTATTGTCATTTTCATTTGTGTTTGTGTGCGCCCCATGATAGCAGCATGATGCAGACAGACTGTTCCTTATCGTGCTTTTCAGAAGTACGTTGCACAATTTTGCAGTGTTTCCGTGGTAACGAACCTACACCCAGACTCCATGCACGTTCAGGAAAGGGCTCGCCACACCCGTGGTGTTCCTCTGTTTTATCCTAACAAGCCTCTCCATCGGCGTGAGTACATATGGAGTCCTGGTCCAAGCGAGTCACAGAGTCAGAGCGCACATAGGCGTGGAGAGGACTAGCGGCAGTAGGATGGACTTGCGCTGTCTGGACTTGTTCAGCCCAAGGCTGAAGTGAAATCGAGCCAACAAGGGGTGTAACTGGGCTCGGTGTAGCTTAGGTGGTGTGAGAAAAGTATTTTAAACAACTTTACTGTTGTAGGACAATGTTTCCCAATCTGGTCCTCGGGACTCTCAGACAGTCCATGTTTAGCAAAAATGTGGTCTGTCTGGCAGGGAGCTCGGAGGGAGCAAAAATGTGGTCTGTCTGGCAGGGAGTTAAGAGGGAGCAAAAACATGGACCGACTGTGGGTCCCTGAGGACCGGATTTGGAAACACTGCTGTAGAAAGATGCACAGATCTTAAGCTTCTCATTCACATGTCAACTGTGTTTAGCACATTGAATTGTGACAAAGGTGACATTTTTATAGCAGACTTACAAAGGCAAGACAGCTGGAGACCCAGAGAGAGAGCAGAATAGCTCAAGCCCACGGTCTTGTAAACAGGACTGGAGTTGCCAGTTCCTGCTTGTGCACCAGAACGAAGAATTAAAATTAGTGTTTTTCCAACAGTCAGATGAAACCAAACGATGACCTAAAAGCTAAACCGTTGTGAAGCAGTGCGTATTGACTGTTAAATAGTAAACGTTAGGTGAAGTGTGGCTTAGAGTGTGACATTACTCATTTACAGTGATGCAATCGCTTGGCAGAAATGGGTTAATGATGATGGAACGTGTATCTGTGGCTGTGCCTATGCCTGCTCCCCTCGGCTTTCCCGGTTTCGGGAGAATGGAGTGTTTTCCACTAAAAGTTCAGAGAAGTTCTATATTTGCGCTTTAAAAGCTTTCAGAATGCGATACGTACTTTTATAACCAAGTCAGCACATTGGCCGTAGCTTCTTCCGGTTCTATGTCTCCATTAAAGGTAGTGATGTGATGTCAAACTCTCAGTGATGCACCTGAAGGGTCCTGTGCTGGACTGACCCGAGATATGAGTGTTATAAGGGTGACATTTACTTGGACGCCAGCTGTTTATTAGAACTGTCCTGTGAAGAAGGCAGGCAGTGTTTGTAGAGTGTTTAAATATCGAACAGCCCCGTTGGATTAAGGAGCTTCTCACTTTTTCAGATGATTAATCAGGGTTAATCTACAGCTTTACAGAACTGGAGTCTGATGCTCTTATTCTGCAAATTAAAAGCAGAACAGTGTTGGGAGAGCTTGGCAATGTGACCCACCCAAAAGCGATGAAGTGACCCCCCCCAAGTGGTCGCTTATCTCTTGCGATTGTGGACCATAGCTTCCTGTTTGCTGTACAGCATCCGTTTCAATGGGAGGCGAAGAAACAGATGCATCTGCTCGGCCTGGATCAGGGAGAGTATGTAGGGCTCTTAAAAGCGCCCACAGAGTTAGAGTAGAGGAGAAATGGTGACAAATAGTGCGCAAGGAATGGTCTAATCCCCAAAACGTTCAGCCTATAAGTTGGCATCTATGAAGGTATCCTAGACAGTGCTGCCAGCTCCAGGCCACCTTGTTACAGAGAGGTGAGGGAACGTCACTGGAAGATGATGTAAGAGGCAGTAACAGGAGTGATTAGGAAGGGCTGCACCGAGCTCAGGGCAGGGTCCATCCTCGCCTGGAGACACAAAAGCACCAACTCCCTGTTTGACCTGCATTAAACTCATATTAATCAGGATGTTTAGCTCTAAACCTCATGCTAACGAGCTTTTTGTAACACTATATTTAGACCATAGCAGAATATACACGCATGTAAAGAGACCGAATGATGATACAATGTGCGGCACATTGTAGCTACAAAACCAGTCAGAAGTTTTGACTTTTGCCACAGGTTTGTATCACTTTTCCATTTGCTTCATAAACTGCAGATTTTTTATTCCTGTTAAGCGTTGGAAAGTTGAGTCAGGAACTATAAATGAAAATATAAGTCAAATAAAACAAGTTTCCTTTATAACATGGAAAGAGTATGTAACAGCGCATGTCTGACATCCTATTAACCGGTTGTGTGGTGATGGCAGAGTCAGATTCCAGGCTGCCCTTTTAACTTTAAATGCACAAGTTGACTGTTTCATCCCATGAAACAGAGCAGTATTTAATGTCCCTTGTAGAAAGAATGCTTCAAATTTTCCCTGCTGTTATAACTGCTAGAGGAGGTTACTTTGACGAATCAATATATGACATTTTCTTGCTAATGAAGATACTCAGATGGTGAACATACTGTCAATTTATTTATTAGCAAAGCATGTTGAGTGTATTTTTAGTAAATGCTAAGTGAGTAACATTGAGCAAAAGCTGTGGTAGTGTAACCTTTTGAGTAAATTCACATACAGTGTGCCTTGGTTTACAAAAACACCCAACGTGTTGGGTTCTGAGGACTGTCTAGATTGTTTGATTCCGAGAGCTTTCCAGTGTGTTGGGTCCTCGGAACTGTCCGGCACGGTATTTTTCATAGATTCAGATCGCGTTTCCGTTTAGACGGTGTTCTGTACCAAAAACTGCACACCCAAGCACTAAGATGCATGTTTCTCTGTCTGATAAAATGAATTGGTCCTTTTCCTGTCTGTAATGTTCAGCTCTAGCCAGCACATTCCGCTCAGATAACATCCCAGGAGACTGTGTTCCCACGCAGCCTGTAGCCTGACGGCAGCGATGCAGGTGAGGAGTCCCACTGGGGCCCAGAGCGACTCACTGACCTGCCTGCTGGTTCTCAGGACAGGATGCCTTTCGGAGGAGGGAACAAGTGTGGCTGCTGCCAGAAGACGGTGTACTTCGCTGAGGAAGTGGTGTGTGATGCGCGGAGCTATCACAAGTCCTGCTTCCTGTGTCGTAAGTCTGCCCCCATCACCCAGCAGCCAATCATAACTCTTGGTTTCATTCACAAACTCTCCGCTCCCTGGTCTATAGAAAGGCCTCAGACCAAAACCACAATGTTGCCGACGTATATCAACAAAGGCCTTAGGTCTCATGTTGGCTTGTTCACCACATGCGTTATGCAGAAATTCACTCTAAGGGTCTCTTAAAACGAAATACAATGGAAGAACTTTTTTGACTTGGGGGGGGGGGGGGGGGGGGTAACCTCACAAATATTCCTCCAAAAATCCCTTTTTTAAAACTTCGGTTTTCTAGAGGTTGTTTTGAAGTTTATCTGAGGGCCTTTTGGAATCATGTCCCCCCCGAAGGAATGCAGTGCATTTTTCCTGTGCTGGGTTTTTTTTTAAGGAATGTGTTCACTGTTCAGAAAGGGAAGTGAAGCACTGGTATGTTTCAGAACAGGCGGAGCGTGGCTGCCCATGTTTGGAGATGTGGGTCTTTAACGGGATGTGGGCTCCTCTCCTTCTACGGGAGAATAGGTGACAGTCTGTCCGAGGCCCAGAATGCACTAGGAATGTGGGTATAATTGCATTCTGAGATTCCCTCAGCAGCACTGATTACGGATCATGTGACATCAGGCAAACTGTGCCACTTAGATCTCATCTGAGATCAGTATCGCTGAGGACTGTTAAGCAAGGATGTAACTTTGGTTAGAACATTTGGGGGGGCTGGGTTTGAGGTCTCCACCCATTTGGGGGAAGACATGGGGTTTTATTAGCCGGTTTTGATTATTGGGAGGGGTTACAACCCTCCTGCCCCCCCTTGTAAGTTATACCCATGCTATTAGGGATCGCTGGAGATGTGGGGATGAGTGTCTCTGTGTCGTGGTTAATTCTGACTCCTAGTGTGGAAAATAGCATCTTCAAACAGATTTGGAAGAATGTTATATTCTGAGAAGCACCTCGTCTGTGTTTTATTTTCATTTATGTTTCCCCACATTCTTGTCCTGCTCCTTTTGGGACACATTCGATGACAAAAACAGTGTTTAGTAAGTTCAGTAGCATTGACGTTAATCCAGATCCACTGAAATGTATATGACAGGAGGCATTGTCTGTCAGTCTGGAAAGATGTTCCAAAAATCAGTGGGTGGCTTTTCAGCCTCAACCTCACGATTACAGTAACTGAAAGCCATCGACCTTTCAGCAGGTTAAGGAAGCTTATTGATTTTTCATTGTAATGCAGCAAACCTATTGATTAAATAGAAGGCTTAATTCTGTACGTTTATCAAGCTTTATTTCACATGTACAGTGTGTGTTTCTATATGTGAAAAAACTGAAGTTGAAACGCTTGTGATTTGCACTTGTGCTCCTTGCTGTAACTTCACAGAACTGCAATATTGTCCTTGCAAAATGATGTTATTGGGGAAATTGAGTTCTATTTCCGCCCCGTGAAGAGCGTCTCGCCCTTTTCGAACAACACCGAGCGATTTCTCCAGGTCACCTGACCCATGCGTTGTCCCCTGTGCTTCAGTGGTTTGCAGGAAGAACCTGGACAGCACCACAGTGACGGTGCACATGGACGAGCTGTACTGCAAGGCCTGCTACGGCAAGAAGTTTGGGCCAAAAGGCTACGGCTACGGAGCAGGAGCGGGAACCCTGAGCATGGACACGGGCGAGGCCCTGGGCATCAAACCCCAACAGTAAGACCAGCTCCTTACACGCAGTTCACACACCAGGTCCTGGAAGGCGATGACGCACAACTTAAAGCAACTAGAGCATTCCTGTAACTCCAGGTCCTAGAAGGTGAAGAAAATGTTGCTTAATCCAATAAAGAGACTCTTGGTCTTAGTGACCTTGGATCATCATTACTTAGTGTCATTGTTATTGCTATTGCAAGCATCATCTTTTCTGCGTGTTGAAAAAGTATTTCGTAGGAACTTAAAGAGAAGGAAATGCATATAGAATCATTACATCAAATCAGTCTAACTATGACGTTGCCTGTCAGTCGAAACTGGGGACAGTTAGGCCAATGAAACCAATGCTACAGGTAAAATTACACTGACAGGAACAAATCAAATCAGAGTTTGCCACCAACATGGTTATACGCAGTACAGTGCACAGTGAAATGCTTGGTTATCCAAAGACTGTTAACATGGAATATACGTGTAAAAAAGATCAAGGTCGGCAATTAAACATTAGCACAGATTGTAATCATATATCAGCATAAATAATGTGCAAATCAGCAGGAAAACGACAGGAAGGGGGTGGAATAACACGAGCTGGGCAGCTGAGGGATGTCAACGTTGCCGCTGCCATCTTCACTGCATGAAGAGAAACACAGAATTATTCTGAAGTTTTTTAATCTGATAAGGAAACTATTTTAAGTGAGGGGAGACAAATAGCGATGATGACAATAAGGGAGCACGTCACTCTGTCCCTAGGTCAAGGCTTTTCAAATCTGAACCTCGATTCCGAATCCAGGCCGTGCTTTAATAATTTCTGCTTCTGATTGGCCACAGGGGCTTCTCACCTCCCAGGTAAAGGAAGGCTGGGAAATCGGCAGGGATCAGACCTTGAGGACCGTGATTTGAATAGTTCTGCCTTTGGTGTTGCTTTGCACTGATGTGGCTGATTTGCTTGATATTAGTGATTTGACTGATTCTACTTACTGACTGATTTTTGCCTGATTTTCCTGATTTGGCCTTATTTGTCTGAAAGGCAGCATGACCCACGGCCTCAGAGCTCTTTGTCATCCCACCCCACCCCCCACAGGTCTGAACCCCATCGGCCCACCAACAACCCCAACACTTCCAAGTTCGCCCAGAAGTTCGGCGGCTCAGAGGTGTGCCCGCGGTGTAGCAAGGCCGTCTACGCCGCCGAGAAGGTCGTGGGCGGCGGCAGCGTAAGTGTGAATCGGCTGCGATGTTCGGAGGACGTGCATGAGGCCGGGGAAGTGAGAAACGTTCGTGGGAGGCAGAGCAGTTTATGGGAACTGAGGGCAGAGACAGATGGTCAAGAAACAATGATTTTCAAGGGGCTATTCCTGGAGGGGGTTGGGTGCTGTGCCGTTCCAGAAAATGCTTTCACCGCCCGAACATGGCAGGCGGTCCCAAAGCCGTGTGCTGCCTCCCATCACAGGCAGGAAACGTGTCAGAGGTGCTGGATTCCAGTCACATGAATCACTGTAGTCGTAACCTCCATTTCCCGAGAAAAGTGGGAGGGACGGCATCCTGGCTAGAATCCTACCCTCTGCCTCCCACACAACAGAGAAGCGTAGCTAGTGCGGTGGAGGCCGTGTGTGGACAATGAGTCTGTGATCAGTTGGTTGCTGGTTCAAATCCCAAGGATAGCAGAGTGATTTCATTGGAGGATCCCTGAGCGACACCCTTAACTGCCAACGGTCTGACCTGCTTTCTCAAAAAATGCACTTCAGATAAAAGTATCTGCGCAATAAGATGTAAAAATACATTTCTCCTCCGCACAGGCCTGGCACAAAGGCTGCTTCCGCTGCGCCAAGTGTGGAAAGGGCCTGGAGTCCACAACCCTGGCCGACAAGGACGGGGAGATCTACTGCAAAGGTATCTGCTCCATACGGCCATCATCCTGCACAAGCAAGCCGGCTGCGAAAATTAAGCAGCTCTGATCTCAGCCAGGAAATGGTTGCTGGCCCTTTTAGCTAGAGACCCAAATCACTTCAGCAAATACATCCAGTACAAGATTATATCTGAACTCGGATTTATCACTTATTAATTTTTATTAAACTGACTGGCTCCATTTCTGTGTCCGCAGGGTGTTACGCCAAAAACTTTGGGCCCAAGGGATTTGGCTACGGTCAGGGGGCGGGGGCTCTCGCACACGCTCAGTAGAGCGCTGGGCCCTCGGCGGCGCCCCCTGTCGCCCCACTCCATATGCTCCCTTCCCAGTGAAGGGCTAAGAGTCACGAGGACGGTTCGGTTTGCCACCCACTGCATCACTCTACCCCCCCCCCCCACCCCTCCATAGAGAAGGGACCTGAAATTCTCAATCACTCACTTGCAGGTGAACCGCTCACGGCAGCAAATGTTTACCCAGCTAATTATTTTGTCGTTAATGGGATAAAATCACAAAAGGGAGGCTGTAGGCTGTGCATGTTATGTGGATGTTGATCAAACCACTGGCTTTCCGCCACGGACCTGGAAAAGCGGCGGTACAGCGTCGATACCCAAACAGTGACGCATCATCAACATCATGTAGCATGGACCTCGCGGTCTTGCCTCTCCAGTTACAGGACTCTGTGATCGCTTCCAAACAGCTTGTTCCCCAACATATCCCCGCCTCTTCTGTCATAGACAATCCCTCGTCCTCTCTGCAGCTGGGCACCCAGGCTGTCTAATGCTCCATTTCTGCTCATTAACAAAACTGTCAGCTTGCTCTCCACCCAGAAGGGAAGACAATGTATAAATAAACTGAACTTGTGTCATATTACACGTGTGAATGGAGAGTTTTGATGCACACGGACCACAGCCTGCTTTGGGATGTGTATTTCTGTTTCTCCTGCTGGCCACCAGTAACTGATTCGTGATACGGCCTCGAAAGTCTTGGTGGGAGGGATTTCCGGGCACTGCTGACGTTTCTAAGGAGCCGAACACACAAACGGCAACTAAGGGTGATTCACTCGCACCGCCTCTCTTCATAGTGTGATCCATCATTATAGCCTTGACTTATCAATGAAAAGCCACACAAACTCAGCCCATCTGAGGCGAGGCGCCAGATCACTGATGCGAAAACTAAAAGCAGACAGCGGTACAAAGCGAGCTGATATGATGCCACAAAATCATTATCTTAAAAGCTTAGCTTTTAGTCTGTTCACGCTAACAATGGCCGCATACCCACACAGAGACGAGCGTTGACGCGCACACATACAGCGACACGAAGAGTAGTGAGTAAAAGACCCAATCACAATGGTGGAAGTATTTCACCCCCCCGGCTCAGTCCACAAATGGGTCACGGAACACAGAAGAGATGAGGTCCATTGAACACTGCAGTAAAGACACGTGTACAACTCACTCACTCCATGCAGTTGAGACACCATCCAATAACCTCTGACAACTAAAAGTATTATGGAGCAGTGTTGTGAAACCGTAACCAGACTGGAAGACCATCTGCCAAATCCTCCATTACTAACTGGCTCTGACAATTACCCCCATTTGCCAAAAGTAGTAAAATTGTTTTCCTACAAGCAGACCAAAGACCGAGTAAAGAGACTGTGTGCATTTCGAGTGGATGGCTACACGAAGCTCCAAGAATCCACTATCCACGCATCTTTGACAAGCAGAACCACGCTTATTTTATTAGCCAATCAGCTTAATGGGCCGCTGATGGAAAAACATTACCTGTGCATTGTGGGATTTTCCCATCCGCCCGGCCTTACCTGATTTACTCACACTGAATGGCTTCATCGAGACAACAGGGAGAATAGACCTACGTTGCAACGCCATGCAGTGCCCCACGCGTATTGTTCAGGGTTGTCTTCGAACATAAATCATCATTACATTTCAGTATGCTGTCTGTTGTAGGCAAGCACTTGACAAGTGTTTCTCACACGCCCTCTAGTGGACAATTTAACGAAATTTAATGTAATTTTGCTCAGCCGAAATTTTGAGATCAACTTTTTAATTTTCTCAGAGAACAGACTCCCGTGGTCTTAAGGTATCGGAATCTCAAGGAGATTCGTGACTCTGGCAGCTCGGTAATCGTGAGGGATTGTCTATAGTTTGATCCGAAGGTCTGGCTGACAAAGCAATGACAGTGAATTCGCAAGACTGATGCTTGTAAAAGAACCATAACTTCTCTTTGCAGGGATACAAATTAAAATTTCTAGGCAACTTACTGCAGTAGATTTTTGAGTTTTGAGGAAAATTTTTACACACCTGAAAGATAAATCATCCAAACAAAAGACAATAAAGACGTGAAGTTTTATTGATATGGGAAAAGATCATTTATCCGAACCAAACATTTTTAACCAAAAATCTGAGTTGCGCTCCAAACTCAAAAATGAAAGATGCATTGAAATTTATTTATTTTTACAATGGATAAACATTAATAAATGAACAAAGATTTTATAAGAACGTGACAATAAATAACGGTTACCAATAGGTCTATATACTAATATACGGTGAATCGCCTCATAAAACTACTGACGGGCATTTTCCAGGTCGTTTTTGGGACAGATTTGGTTGGGCAGTTACTGAAAATCCAAAGGACATGACATGCAGTGAATTGCACAGTATTATTGCTGTGTAAATTATACAGCAGAGAATGAGTCACGCGAAACACTAAGTAGCCTATTTTAAACTCTATGTAACTTTCTCATGTCAGGGTCAGATGAATCTGTGTACTGTTATTTGCTATGACCTTATGAGTCAGTAAAGCTGAAGTAAAAAGCAAAAGAAATGATCACCCTCCGCGCTCCGCTTTGGCACAGACAAGGAAATGCGCGTGAGAGCCAAAGGAGACACGCGGCCGCGGACATTTTAATATACAGGCAATTATCGGGGAAAATTCACATCAAGGAAATAAAAACATTTTTAAAGTAATACCAGACATTTATATTTACTTACTGGTCTCAACACAGCTGCCCTAACACACCATCAAATTCATTCAATCAGTTGCACGACCTGCTAAAATAGACTAATACACACTTACGGTGAACACTGTGTCACGTGACCTTTTAAAGTGAACAAACAAGCCACCACTGCCCACACTTAACGTTGTTATATTCTTTTTTTGCCTGTTTTTATCGACATTACACACCTTGATATATGCTCCAAAGTTGCATTTTTCGTTGTGTTTTCCGGATTTTCAAAACCAACAAATATAATGCTTTATCAGGTGACACCTCCAGGGCTGCTGTGTGATTCCTGCCCCCAGCTCTTCTGGTCTTTCCATGAGTCGCTTCTGGATGTTTTGCTTTATTTCCAAAGTCAATAACGCGTGGCTCAGGTTATAAATGACATATTCCATGTATCCTCATATAAAATGGGACACAAGATTTTATTTTTCATTATGGGACGGGTGACAGCCCCTTTCCCTTGGACGCCACAGAGGCAGTTATAGAAAAATATGCCAGCACATTTTCAAGTAAAAATGGAGCCACGAAGTAAAGAAAAAAATGACTTTGATTATATCGTGATAGATTTAATTCGATAAAATCGATTACTGTGAAAAATTGGCCTGATAAAATATTTGCTGACGAGGTGAGATTTACCAAAGGTGACACCCTTCTTGGCCCATAAGAAGGGCTGAATACCCGGGGAGGATGTTGCAAAGGTTGAGAAATCGTGCCCTAGGTTGACCATGAATTACTATTGGATACGTGGTTATGGGAGATGAATGGATGGAGTGATGGATTTCTTCCGTGACAAAATTCGTTATAACTACATGCCTATGTATCATTATATAGGTAAGGATATTATAACAAAATTGTTAATTATTAAATAAATGAACGCGTCCTTCTTATCTAAAAAACAGCTTACAAAAGCGTAGGCTACATTTAAGGTGGATATAACATATCAGTCCTGAAGGATGTTGAGCGCAGAAAACCTACTTGTCTTCCCAGCTAAGAGGAATTGTTCCCAGAACTTGAGCTAATATTATGTGAAGATCTTTTCAAAGCTGACAGAAAACGTTCTTACTGTGACGTTAATGGAACATTATTTCCACGTGTTACATTATAACAAAGATTCAATGTCAGCACGATGAAATTCTTACCTTAACATCATTAATGCAATTAATGTCGAAAATATTGTTTTATAATAAAATATTATTGTATGCATGTAAAAGTGCTATGTGTTTGTATAGCAAATGCATCTTCCATCCTTGAACCCGTGATCTACCATGTGCTTCATTAGCATTTATATTGTCAGTCTTAGTTGTAGTAGTGAAGTAACGTTCCGGGAACATCAGGAAAACTTGACACTGAACATTTCTAAACCTTAACCGTAACGTTCAGTAAGCGTTACTGGAACAAAAAAAATGTTAGGAGGGTTAGAACAGCTAGCAAGTTCAAATAAGCGCTCACTTCACACCCAGATTCTGTTTAAAAAGCCTGCATGAAATGCGCTTTTCGTCAATGAGTCTCAGCGAGTAAGTGAGTAAGTGAGAGTAAGGCTGAGACGGGTTAAACGCAGCGGTCAGCCATGACATCATGTGCCGGGGCTGGGCTGACGGCGGGGCGGCAGGGCTCCGGCAGGAGCGGACACATCCAGAGGAGCGCAGCTGGAAACGGCACCGGGATTACGCCTTCCGACACAGGGTCCGGGAAAAACTAGCTGGGTATTAAGGTAAATGAAATAAATGAAACTGAACAAAAATACGTAAAGTTTAGACAAATCCTGCCCCTCGGCATTATAATCATTAACCGCTTCAAGTGTTTAGAAAGCGGATAAAAAACTTTAAATTTTGCAACTCGATTGTAAGATGTAATAAAACTCAAATAGATCTATTTTTGACTGGTTTATAATAATAAAAAGGACAGGAGGAATATAGGGGTACGGTAATTTAGGAGGAGGGAAGCGGGGTGCCGGTCCCTAAACAATGAATTCACAGAAAGTGATGAAGGAGGGAGTGCTGGAGAAGAGGAGCAACGGGCTACTGCAGCTCTGGAAGACCAAGCGCTGCGTCCTGACGGAGGACGGGCTGCGCCTTCACGGCCGCCGGCGCGCCAGCGACGGGACACTCGGCTTCAGCGCCGCCGCCAAGGAGCTGCGCTTCGAGCGCATGGCCGCCGTAGACTGCGTGGAGCACAAACGGGGACTCATCTACTTCACCATCGTGATGGCCGGCGGCCGGGAGATCGACTTCAGGTGCCGGCAGGATGGCACCGCTTGGAATGCCGAGATCGCGCTGGCACTCGTGCGCTTCAAGAACCTACTGGCCGTGCGGCACCGTGCGCACCCGGGCAGCGCCGAGGAGGGCGGCTGCTGATGGCGGCCTGGAAGGTATGATGGCTCTGACACCTGTATGATGCCCGAGCAACATGTCAATATCGCAGGATCACACGCTAAACCCGCAGTTTCTGTTACCGGTATTTTTAAAATCAGGCACCTTTTTGACAAGGTTGCACATTTCTTTAAAAAGAGCGCATCAACATAACCTCTGGTTGAAGCGCTTTGTGTTTTTAGGTGAAAACATTTTATTGGGAAATTTTGAATCGCAAAGCTTGATGTTTTTGCCTTGCCCTAAAATTACAGCTTTCACATTGCCTACACTTCCTTGGTTTAGATTGCGAAGCTGGTCTCCAAAACAACATCTGCTTCTCATTTACACGGCGGTAGCAATTGCTCCATGGTGCCGTTCAGACTTAAAAAAAGTCTTTCTTTATGAAATCCACATGCAATCTCATAAAGCAATTTAAAATAACCCCAAACGGCGTCTCGCTGCGAGGGTAGGGGCGTTACAAGGGACAAGGACGGCACTGTAACCGTCTTTGCGCTCAGATGTAAGGCTTACGATCATAGATTGGTCAGGCAATATAGATGTCAGCCTGCCAAATGTGGCCAACTAAAATACCGAATGAGGACACAAATAGTCTCTACATAATATATGCGTTTTGTTAACTTTTGTCTTTCTTTTTTGAAATATAAAAGATTATCCACGCAATCAATTTTTAATTTAGGCCTACGTGTTCCTCCTCATAAATATGTAGGTCTGTGTGGGTATAATTTGGCCAGTACTGCACTGGATTAGTGGCCTGAAGATGGAAACAATGGGTGATAAAAACCATTAGTTATTTTTCTTATTAAGCACTGGGAAAGAGGCTACACAGCTTGTTCCCTGTGCTGTGCTTTTATTCTGCATGGTCTCTTAATCTCCAGCTGTAACAATTGTCACCCCAAACAAGGACGAGGTACAATGCGTTTGAGGCACTGCATTTAGAGGCTCAGGACCAGGTGTACCTTGTCTTTGTTTAGGGTGATAATCAAAGGTACCTAGTAAAACTGTGTAAGCCTCTATGTTTGTGGGGAGATTTAATGCAGGTTTTTTTTTGCTACAGTTATATTGTATGTGGTATTTTCCAAAGGCTGCTAACCTCTAACAGCTAATCCACTCTGCAAAGTACTGTTTTCTGGGCCAGATCTTCTCGAATGGCATTAATGAGGATTTCCTTTCCCAGTCTCCAGTGCACTGATACTAATTCCTGTCATCTCGCAGGACACATTGCAGGGCTGGAACAGCAGGCGATCTTGTGTTCTTCAGCACCTTACTGCCTAGGACCTTAAGAACACAGACGGCTGGGGTGTCCACAGGATCTTCCCTGAAATCATGTGAAATCACGCAGAACCAAAGGCTAGAACCCTTTCCAGTATCTGACCCTGTCATAAACGCTCACGCTGACGCGGGCAAACCACGGATGTAGAAACACCCCATCACGGAGAGGCGGGTACCTGTGGCATCAAGTCCACATTCTTGGCTGACTGGCATCACAGACCACATGGGATTCCTTTCATCCTGGCTGAAAACTGGAGTATTTTGAGTTTCTTCATCTCACACACAGCACAGCAGAATGCGACCATTTTGCGTTTAAGAATCCCGAACCTCCCATCTTACACCTGAGAATTGTTCTTTTATGTTATCCTTTTGACATCTTTCTTGTTTTATTTTACATATTTAATGACAATCAAGCCCTCGGACATTGCGGGCGATGTGAGCAGTTAGCGGCAGGGAGGCGGGGCAGGCCGAAGCAGTGAGTCACTCCACGTTTTTATTGGCATGAGCGAGACCCTTTGGCTCAGGGAGGGAAACCAGAGAAGGACGGCCTTTCAGCTCAAGGGCTCCTTGGCGAAAAAAGCACCTGTGGTCTTTCTCAGAACGGAAAATCGGATCACTTGGAATTTCCTGGGATTCCGTCCGGGTCATGGTCAAATATTTAATTAATTTGCTGCGAGTCGCACCCATGAAAAGTGTCCGACAGATGCGCAGATAGGGAAATATCTGTGTCAAAGACCATAATGTAATGTCTACACAAGCAACCCAATCAAACCCCAGAAGGTAATTGAGCAGGAGGAGATGATACAGTCATCTCACGCTCACCAGAGTTTTGGGTGAATGTAGCTCTAAGAAAGAACCTGTTGTCATTGATATTTTTACATTTTTGTCTTTAAAGGAGAACCGTGTTCAGGTACTGCTTGGGTCACCACGGCTTCTAGTATAGCTGTCCAATTTACAGGATTCCCTTTGAAGTTTAACAGTGAGAGAAGGTTCACTTGCAGGATTGAGGATGTACAATCATACCCACAGAAGAGGCTCTATCTATGATGAAAGGGTCTTACAGTGCTACTCGTTTGGAAGTTGTCAAAGTGTATTTCTTGCTCTTGTTTTTTTAAATGATACTTTTTACCTTTAATGTGCCGTCAGTGCTGGTCTGCTTATTTCTCCTGTTTTCAATGATGTATTAACCCTCCTGCACTTACTACGCATAAGATATTATCCGTGACAAGCTGACATTTCAGTGAACAGTAGCCGGCAAACCATGATTCCCATTCGTGATGCGTCATCCTTCTGAAACTACTGTTTAGGGTTGATTTCCAGCGAAGGGTCTGTGAGTAACTCCAAGAGGAGCAGGGAATTGGAAAAAAGCGCGACCGGTGCTTTGCTAGAACTACACATTTAGAACTGTGAGTATAACATGAGTATATATAGTACAGCGCAAAAGTCATGGGCAGGCAGAGAAAGTGATGTTTGAATGATCTTCATGTTGGTGCAAAACTGATATTATGCCTGACAAAGTGTGTCGGCTTAAACATTTCAAAACCTTCTGCTAAAGTCACCCCAGTGTTTCCAGCAGCCGCCCAACACACCCGTGTGCTTTTTGACTCGACCACCAGCGCACCTCCTTTAGCTAATCAGTATCTCATTCACTTTTCTAAACTGATTAAATTAAATAATTAGATGAGCTGGTGGTGAAATGTAATAAATACATGGGATGGCTGGGGCGCCCCTGAGGAGAGTTTTGGGAACTGAAGCGCTGTTCATCTAACCATCCATCTCGATATCAGTAACTTTTTGGAGAACGGAGAGGTTCTCGCTAGTTTTCCTTGTGTTCCTCTTGATTTTTACAAGCTCTAATGCTAAATTGGGTTTTTTTTGTTCCGAGCAAAAGTGCACTTACCACCCAGACAAATAACTTTAAACATTTCTTTCGACTGCCTAAGACTTCTGCACAGTGCTGTATGTGTCATGTTGATGCAACATCTACTAAGAAGATATGGTCAATCAAATATTGTATCAAAAATGCACAGTCAGGTTAGGTAGTTTTATCTGTCTTATGAAATGATCGTCTTTTCCATTTAGAGTTTAGTTCCTGGTTTCCTGCTTCTGGCCAATGGTTATAATCCGAATAACCAACAAAATACCTCAATGAATCAGTTCATCATCTCACAATGAATTCATTAACGTCTTCGCAGTATTTACATACATGCCATGTGTCTGATGGTGCTGGCTTCGAACCTTATCATTTTCAGGTTCTACAGAAGTCATTTACAGATGTTCCTCCTGAAAACTGCCTCAAGCCAGCTTAAGATGCTTTCATGCATCCTCTTAGTAATGGCGACTAGATTGTACTTGCATGCTCTGGTTTCTCGTGGTTTCCAGCTTTTTATTGCAACCTTTTAGAACGCAAATTGGGATATTATGGTGTCATGTGAGAACCCCTCTTAATAGCATGCTGACGTTTGTGGTTGCCTATTCAGGGCTGAATAATTGGGTAGACTCCCACAGATGTGCCTGGTCTGCTTGTATTTGGCTCTCCTCTCTGGCCTGTATCATCCTGTGCTGATGTCGTGATCCGTTGGTGGTCATGACTGAAGGCACAGAGCATCGGAGATCTCACCTTTGCCCGTGAATCCCCTCATCGCTGTGGCCTCTTCTTGATGGCGTGGGCTGGACGACGGCCCCACCCTTCTCAGTCCTTCTCTGGCCCCTGCCCCACAGCCTGCTCATAATGAGCTAATTGTGTGCTGCCTGGAACGCCCAAGCCCCCACCGTCGCCATCACCACCCCCCGGTTGGAGAGTAGGCAACAAAGCACCGTTCAGAGTCGAGCGATGAAGTAACGGCAAAGCCCTCCCCTCCGGCGACGGGGCTGCCTGGAAGTAGAGGATGAAAACATATTCGGAATTCAGTGTCGGCAGATGCAGGGAATTTCATGACTTGTAAACTGGGAAATATCATAAGAGGTTAGAGTGTAGGCCAGGCGTGGGACGGGAGGCCTGGAGGGTGGGGCTCGAGACGCCCTGGGCTCCATATCGCGCTCTTTGCTTTCTTTAGCCTGAAACTGGAGGGGCAAAATGTGATGCCGTTGCAGGGGCGTGGGGGGAGCATGCTATGGACACATGGAGAAATGTCAGCAATGTGTTTCGGCCCCAACCGTCCAGGATGAAGAAACGTTCATGCAGATCTTGGTGGTGGTGCATTACGGGATGGAGTGGGAGAATATGTGTGTGTGTGTGTGTGTGTGTGTGTGTGTGAGGATGTGGGAGCAACACCTTGTGTAAACATCTCTGAAGGAAACAGGGTTCCTCCTAATTCCTCAAGTTCTGCATCTCTGCCCCTCTCTCACCATCAATGGACTGGACAGCCCTCTCGGATAACGTGTGATGATCATCTGCTGGCCACCCACACGGTCCAGAAAGCATGATCTACTGGGAGGAACTGGGGCCACAGACGGTCTTTTTCTCAGAATGAAGTTTAAAAGCCTCCCACGGAAATGCTGGAATGGATGGGTGTTCTGCGGTGGCTGGATTGAGCAATCGACCGAGCTTGAGTTCCAAGGTCTGTTCAGCTGAGGTTGAGTAGATGACCGTGGAATTTCCGAAATAATAAAAAAAGGTCCCCAGAAAAAAAATGGCGTGAACATCTGAGGCGTTAAAGAGAAAGATAAACATGGTTTTCTGAGAGCAGAACTGTATTCCAGAACCTAGCAGATGTATTTAACAAGACCTGAAACCCTATTATCAGAACCTACACAGAGGATCTGTATGGAAAGCAGCGCTCAGAGATGTGGAGAGTCAGGAAGGGGAAGGGTCTGAGGGACGGAGTGCGGACCCCAGTCTGGAAGTTTATCAGCGCTGAACATTTGGGTGGAACATCTGACTTCCTCGGGATGCTGCATCGGGGTGCTATGGGGGTGGGGGGACAATTTTAGCACCCCTGAGTGACAGGGGCCCTAAAAAATTTGTAACATAATTGGATTGGTCTGAATTGGGAACTGAACATGATATGCTTTCATGGGGTCCAAAATATCTAGTGGCTCCCCTGTGCCGCACATTTATGCTGCGCAAAAGAAATGAATACAGACCATATTTCAGACTTCAAACAGACTCACAACAACCATTTAAGAGACTCCAAATTGAAGATTAGCTAAGCGTTAAAAAATTGATGTGCTTTCGTAAGGAACGTCTGTAAACACGTGAGTTTGGGCAGAGTTTGGTTTTACTGCAAGGCAGGATGCAGCAATGGCGAGCAGGACTGCTGCCCTCATGACCTCAGTCTACAGCAGGGGTCTCCAACTCCGGTCCTGGAGACCTACGACCCAGTAGATTTTCTATCATACCTGGCTTATGATGAGCCACACCTGCTCTCAGGCAAATACCAGGAACAGGTGTGGCTCATCAAAAGCCGGGTAGGATAGAAAACCTACTGGACAGTAGCTCTCCAGGACCGGAGTTGGAGACAACTGCTCTACAGGTTCGATCTCCTATGCCTCAGTCTTATTTCAGCCACTGTCACAGGGAGGGGGGATTCACAGGGAGGGGGGATTCCCAATCAGAGGGGAGAAGGCAGAGAGGTCCTGACAGGGCACGGTGCGCTGCTTAGTATGACTTTGTTAAAATATAATAAATGCATCTCAACCAAAATATATAATCATTCTGTAAATAGCTTGTGGACATAAAATCATTTATATCGAATAAATAATAATCAATGAAAATGAATAGGAGATAAAACATTGAGTTTGCTATTTCATTTGGTAACGGGTAACAGATGTACACAGCAAAAGTAATCCAAACATCGTGTAGAAAAATCAGTCTTTTTAAAATATTTCCAGTGATGTCAATGAATAGTGGAGGTCTGAAGCATTAAGCAGACCTGTAAGTTGATTATTGCGAATGTCTTTCAGGCTTACAGCACCAGTTTTCCGGAACAGCCAAAGTCCTGCTTTTTAATATTTAATGTCGAAGGAGGGCAGCTCCACTGGGCCGTAAAGCGAACCCCAGACAGCAGTGGTGTTTACCACCACCTACACCAGACATTTGCACGCCCCCTGTTGGCCACAAACAGCCACTACACGAAATATTAAATATACGTGTTCCTTATTTAGGAGATACTGAAATAGCATGTTCTGCTAGCCAACTAGCTAGCTACCATCTTCTGACTCTACCCACCAGCTATTTAATTTTTGAAATGTCTGGGGGTGGGACAGGGGGGTGACTTTTTTTGAATGGGGCCCCAGAAATAAAAAACCCACCCCCAACCACAGAAGGATTGTATGCATGGCCCCGCTGTAAGAAAGGGTGAGGCAGGGCAAAGTCAGAGGGATGCTTAGCTGGGGGTTTATAATGCCCCCCCACCCCCCCCCCCCCCACTCAGGCAGAGTCCACGGCTCCTTAAGTTAGCCAGATTAAACAGGCGTCATGCACCTTGGGGTTTACGTTGCACACCGGGGCGTCGAGCAGACACAGCCAGGCAGGGTGCGTAACTATTCACACTGCCCGCTTTCCGCAGCATACAGTTCTGCCCATAGATAGATATTCACAGTTCGCCATTTTTGGGACCTTTTCTTAAAGGAAGTGTTTTGGATTTAGTGCTTCATTCGAGGCTTTAGGGCGGCGAGACCCTGGGAAATAAACGTTACTTGGGAAATTAAGGTGCCTGGGGGTCCAGGCGAGTCTGTCAAACAGCTGACACATTTAAATCGATCCGTCTCATTTAGGTCTCAGCAGAGATGAATTAGGCTGAAATCTTCAAGGCCAGGTTTTCAGTAACTTTACAGCTTTATGACTCTGAGGGGTAAGAAAACATGGTTGTGAGTCACATGCTCTTGGGTCAAATAAGAGTGATGTCACAATTGGGCCCCTGAACATGGCCCTCCCTGCTTTCTTAAAATAAATATTCCGTCACTTTTGGATATAGGTAAGTAAAATGTAAGGGTGGCTAAAATGAAACTGACTGATAGGGGGTGCTGTGTCCCGGTGCGACACCCTGTGGTCCTGAGCTCCGCCCAGCCATGATGAGTCTGTGATGCTGCTCATCAAATGAACCAAAATGAGCCCTTATCAGCTTTAGCCCCATGATGATGATGGCAGCTCGTTCTCCTGTGCCGTTGAGAGTCCTACTACTGAAACAAAGGAATTCACTGCTAACATCCTAGCTTGAAATGTAAATCAAATTTTATCCGATGGTCTGCTAAATTAAATGTAGTTGTTCTTACAATCCATTGATCTACCAGGTGGTGAGATATCTGAAGATGAAGAACTTCTATCAAAGCAGGAGACTCTGCGACTTTCCCTGGCCGTCGTACCTCACTTTGGGGTGTAAGGGGACTTTTAGCAAGCAGGCTCAAACCAACCAGGCTCCAGACACAAGATTTATCTCCAAACACGGACGTTTATCACAAAACAGGGACATTCCAAGCGCCTGTGACAGACTGGTGTGACGGAGCCAGGCCTGCCCACTGTGAAAACTCCCCAGAAGGCCTGCTGACTTGCTGTTGTTATGTTATTTGTTAATCCAGGTCAGGTTTACCGCTTAGATCTGCTTGATGGGCCTCCGAGACGTGAGCTGTGACCCTGAAACGCCCTATTCACAGATTCAGCTCCTTATGAATTCTGTAAAGAGAGGATGACCAGAACCAAGTTACCAATGGGCTCCCCAGTTTGTACAATGGGATATATTAATCTGGGCAGCAGGGGGCGAACTATCACTCAATATCACCAAATGCTGCATGTGATTGAGATTAACTTATTTCTGTTCAATTCAGAAGCATTTAAGTTTAATCAACCAAGTCATACAGAGAGATATATAATTAATAATAATGCAACTGGTTCCAAAAACTATGCGCGGAACAAAAAAAAATTATTGATAAACAATCTTACATATACACCAAGTCTGTAAAAATGTGTGCCAGGCTCCAATGGAGCACTTTCAGAACTCAATCCCTGCTCCAATAAAAGCCCAGAAAAAGCAGGGACCCAAGCCTTGTTTACACTCAGTTATACCAACACAAGGCTATAAAAACAAACCAGGAAGGGCCTGTTGAACGGAGAGCAGAAAACAACATTTATAACAGAGAAATCCCGAAGACAGCTTGAAATAGCCAACTACACGTAATGGTTTACAGATTACTGGCAAGGACGTTAAAAACAAAAACCTTGCTTTGGGAAGCTGTTTCAGACTGTGTTTCTTGGGAACACTGAAGGTAGAAGTGCCCTAATTTACATCTTATCCATTGTTTTATTCCTCACTGGTGTCGGATGTGTTTAGCTCAGTGGGGTAGGAACCTACATCGAGGTCTGGAAGGCCAAGAGTTCAAATCCCCAGGACTGTGAAGGATTCATATCACCATCAAGCCCTTAAAACCAAACTGCTCCTGGATGCTCCTGTAGTTTATGAGTCAGTATACCTGGAATAAATATATCCGTTATAAGGAGGTCAGGTTAAAGCTCAAATGCGATTTTTTTCACTTTTTAACATTGAATACTGACATGTTATGCTGAGCGTTTAAGGTTGACTGTTCACTTCGAGCAACGTACAATGAGGGCAGCGTTAGCCCAGTGCTATGTTTGTGATCAGAAGGTTTCCAGTTCAAATCCCATGCCTGACAATGCTGAATCACCCTTGGGTTCCTTAACCCCCAGTTGCTCCAGGGACTGTCTGACCCTGCGTTCTCATCATACATCCGTTCAGGTGAGATCAAAATTAAATAACCATGGTTCTAAAAATATATATATTTTTTATGCAGGTTTAACACGGTTTTACTGATGCCTACTGCTTGATATGAAAGAAGCATATCCACCTGCCCTCTGTCTGTGACCAGCTCAGTGACGGTCTGCTTGGGCGTCCGAGTTTCGGGGGTTAGGCTTAGGGTTAGGCTTAGGGCTAGGCTTAGGGTTAGGGTTAGGCTTAGGCCACTTGTGTGTGTGTGCGCTTGAAGGTGTTATCTCCTCTTATCCCCTGTTATCCAGGCATGTGCGCCAGTCATTTAAAAATAAAAGCAAATGGGCTGTTTTCTGCGGTTTCCCAGAATAGCCGGGATTGCAGAGGGGCCCATTAATCCTGAATAATCCCCCCCCCCCCCAACACACTTGCATTCCTTTGTCCCGCTGGAGTGCAGCAGGGACCCTCAGTGCCCAGATCTGTGGCCAGTGTGTTGCCTGGCAGACTCTCGGTGGGGGTGGAGCCACAGTCGTTTGCGGCAGACCTATCGCGTGCAGGCCCGCTCTCTCTGCCTCTTGAGTAATTTATGGATGATTTGACAAGAGGCGATTTCTCTGAAGGCTTCAGCTCCATATGGCCTGTAGCATGGCTGTCTGCAGTGTAGCTGCCTGTGTGGGAATCCGGTGGTGTTTCTGCAGGGAATCCCATCACGCGTAGCTGCCAGACGCCCTAATAAGGAGTGAATCTGAGATGTACTTCCTTGCAAACTGCAGCCATTAACATATCAGGAACACCCCAGTGGATTTTAATAGGCTCACAGAACAACATCAGTTGTCTCCTTGTCTTATTTACTGTACCAACATCAAAGGAATGTGTTGTTTGTATGTCAAATAGGTACTTAATGTCAGTATACAAGTGAAGTATCTAACCCTGTAAAAAGTAGATATCTAGCTGTTATCAAAGAGAAGCACACAAATCACAAGTGTTATTCATGAAATAGTCATGAAATCAGTGCTAGTTAAGGTACATGTGGAGCTCTATACGAGCTTCACCATCTTGGGGTTAAAACAAGTTATATCTGGACCACACACACACAGTGGCATCCCACCTTCTAAGCCCCCTCCCCACAATGTTCAGAGTGTCAAAACTGAAATGTCCAAACATGACGTTACATTAAATTATTATATTTTTTGCCATTTGCTCAAGTGTGAGTACAGGTACATTGGAATGTGTTACTTGTCACACATCCCATCTTGCTCTGCTTTTTAAGACACACACACATACACAGGTGAGAGGTGAGGGTGAAGCTGGGGGGTCTGAGCGCAGGGTTCTGCACCCCCGGAACATTATGTTAAGAATATTCCGTGAATCGGCACAATGCCTTGATTCCCACATTCCCTGGCAAAAGACTCATAAATAGTCACAGGTTTTTGTTCTCACAAAGCTCTCCGATTGCCCCCTTCCACTTGGCAGCATTTTTACAATGTCACATTAACATTGTGGCCACCATTTTTTCCAGTAAATACATCCAGCCCGGCCCTCCGCCTCTCTGCCCTCGACGGGCATGGTCCAGAAGCTTCCGTGGGCCGGGTAGCAGCGTGAGGGACTCCCTCCTTCCCGTCAAACCCCGTAGGCATCAAAAGAGCGTTAAATAAAGACCTGACCAGCAGTGCTGAGAGCAGAAGCCACCGCCTGCTGCCTGACTGCCATCGCCTTAGATTTATAACCCGCACACAGCGGCACCCTGACCTTTAAAAGTCTGCAGACAATTACCCCCCCCCCCCCTCCGGACCCCCCCCCCCAATCTGTGATTTATGGAGAAAGCTGGCCCCGCACCCTCCCTGTGTTCGGTTACAGCGCAGAGATTATGACGCGGCGACAAGAGTGACTCTCAGAATTAAAAACACTTTTTCTTCATTCCCTTCTCTTGCTTTTTACATAGAAAAGCGAAACGATTTTTAATTGTTTTGCTAAAGGCTAAGACGGCTCTCTGGCACCATTATCAAGGGTACAACAGCATGCTTCCCCTAACATGTTTGGACATAAGATTAGGGCCAAAGCTCCCACAAAGCATGTAGAATTACCCTCCTTGACTTAATCTGGGGTCGTTGTTTATTTGATGATGATTTCTCAAAAGCACGGTTTCCACCATCCCACCAGTTGTTCTTTCTAGACACGTTTTTTTTTTTTGTTACCTGGACAGATTAGTTAGACATAAAAACAGCAGGACCTTGGTCTGAAGTATGATTGTCTTTGGACACCTGAGGGAGACATTTCAGGTTCAAAGCGGAGGATGGGTGACAATGTTTCCGGTTCTTTGAACAGGATGATGCTCATACATTCATACTATGCAGCAGGTGCTTTTATCCGAAATTTTTTTTATTAATTTTCTTTTGAGAGCAGGTTCGGCTAGTACCTGGGGAAGCCGGGGGGGTCAGGGTCCAACAGTCAAATGTGGATTTGAAACAACAACCTTCCGATCACATATACCTACAGTATAGAGTGCTAGCCCAAAGAGCCAACCGGCCCTGAGCTGTATGTTCATTGTACTGTTACACAAGACTGCTGCATATTGGTCAGAGCTGCCCATCTGCTTGTTTTGAAGCACTTTCAGGTTTTTTGTGTCAGGTTGCTATGCTTGCAGGGGTGGTGGGGGCGGGGGGGGGTGCCTCTCGAAATCTGGCCGGGGTCGGAAAGGAGAATGGAATGCATTGGGGAACAGAGAGCGAGTGGCAACTGGCTCTCTCACATGGGACAGGTGTTCCCCACCCAGACCCCCACCAAGGACCACACATCCTCGCTCATGAGCGTAAACCTATCCTCCCTGGGTGGGGGGCCAGTGGTCCCTTGTTGGGGGTTATTTCAGGAAGGGATCACACTGGATTGACGCACATACTGGCCTTCTGTCTTCTTCCAGCTACTTCTCGAAAATGTTAATTGGTATGTGCTTGGAGTGGCTAATTATAGCATATATGCTAATAGGATCCCAGATGTATTAGCAGTAAAAATGGAATAACTGCAACTGACAAAAGACGGACCTCCCAACTGGTAGGGTAATCATACAAGGGGAAGACACAAGAATGAGTACAAGTACCCTAGATGCTTTGTTTTATATATGACATTTGGCTCTTCTATAAGACACACACACACACAGGTGAGAGGGTATGGGATTCCTAGTATTACAGCCATTTGTCCATCGCTGAGGATAAATTAAAAATGTAATAAAATAGAACTAAACGACACTAAGTTCACTCACTGTCCCACTACCCTTTGTGTCTCTCCCCCATTTGACCAGCAGGTGTCACGGGTCATCCAGCTTTTCCCCTCCCTGTCATACAGCCCTACAGCCTCAGTGTGTTGAACCGGCTCCCCAGGGCACTCCAAGGGCTACATGTGCAGCCCAGAGGTTATAACCCTCTGGTCATGGGTCTGAGGTCGGTCAGAGGCTAGTCTCACCACTTTGCATTTAATGGCTTTCTGTTCCCCATCATCTGATATTTTCTATCTTTGTTTCCCTGTCGAAAACTTGCCCTGATTCTGCTCTGTTTGGATTCTCTTTTGTACTTTTCTTCCATTGTGTTAGCGTTGCAATTCCTAGAGTGTGGCTATTGTTTCTAAGTTTGGGTGTCTATTAAATTCCCTAGTTCTGTGCTTGTTATTGTTAGTTACGTCACCTGCTGCTTGTTGCCAGTGCCTTTTCTGTTTGGTAAATTGTCTTATGTTCCACACCTGCCCCCCCCCCCCCCCCCTCCCATTAGCCCGGCTGCCTGTTAGCTGCCTGTTCCTGCTTGGTTCTTGAGTCTCTCATTGCATATGTTACTCTGCCTGTTTTTCCTAGTCCTGTCCTTTAACGTATGGTCTTCCCCAATGTATTCAGTTCAGTTTAATTAATAGACTCTTGCTGTCTAGAAGCTGCTCAGTAGATTGTCACTTTTTTCTTGCCATGCACTGCCATGACACACATGCAGCAAAGCGTAAATATGTTTTGGTCTGGTATGTGTTAGGAGAAAGCGCCGTAGTTTTCACTCCTACAATCTAGTTATGTTGGAGAAAGCGCCGTAGCTTTCACTCCTACAATCTCCTGTGTGAGGAAGCGCCGCAGCTTACCACTCACACACTTCCACTTCTAGGACCCAGGAATAATCGAGACAGCACACGTCTTTCTGTTTTACTTGCGCAAGGGTGCCCACTTCAGGTGCAACAGACAGTATCTGCGCCTCTGTTGAGTGTCACACCGGACAGTCCCTTGGCTTCTTTATTTATAGGGTAGGGGAGGGGTTACATGGGTCTTGTCTTTAACTAGTCAATGCTGTGTGAGGCCTCCGTGAAACAGGGTTAATACAAAGCATTACATATCTCAAGGTGGGCCCCCTGCTATGTTGACAGAATCTGTTTCCTTTCTCAAGGTCTCTTATTCCTGCGTCACAATCTGGTAGGCCCCTGTGAGGACATTTTGTCTGCAACCCTTTCTAGGCCATGGGTTAGTTGTTAAGGGTTGCACGTACACATATAGGAGGATAATAATATCATAAAATACACAGATACACTCTAACAGTATGAAAGCCAGGAATCCCAGTAGAAGATGCGGCGTTTGAGCATCTCCTCGCCTGATGAAAGTAAATGATTGATCTTCTGGGCTGTAGGAGTTTAGGCTCAAACCCACTCGGTCTCGGTATAACATTTGCTATTGGGTACAAATCCTGTTTACCGGCACAAACAAACATGAATGCCCACGACCTGACAAGATCCACCAAGTGACCTGAAGAGGACAAGTTTGACTGACAGATAATCAGAAAATCCACACTTTTGGATAAGTTAACAATCATTAAATACTATATTGGCAGAGTACAGTTTTAATTCTGCAGACTGTGGCCAGGCCAGACTTTCGAGACTCATATGGTGCACAGACTGGAAGAAGCCGGGAAGTGTGAAAGTATGTTAATTGGGCCAGGGTGCCGGTCCGCTTCCCACCATCAGGTGAGTCAGTCGTGAGACACGGTCCTTCTAAATTCTCCCAAAGCGTGAGGAGAAAGCGCCCCTTGCCTAACACAGAAAACCGGAAATTTTACATGTTTTCCGAGAGAGATAGAAAGAGGGGGGGGGGCGAGAAACAGAGGGAGACGGTCTAAAAATAAATCCCAGCCGCAAGCGAGAAGTGACAATGGGCGGCGGGGTTAAATAGAGCCGCCGATCGCAGGTCCGCATGTCCGAGCAGCGGCCGGCGACCGCAGTACAGTAAGCGTGAAGGTAGGATGCCCCGGTTCACCACCTAGGCAGCAGGCAGCTCCGGGTTACCTTATTGACTAGTGCGGTGGGTGATGTTTAAGGAAGGGACTTTTGTGTAGAATACGCAGGGTTGTCCTGTTGTTATCCGCCATTAACACTAATTAAGTCAGTCGTTTTTACAGTTAGCCTATTCAGCAAAATGCAATGTTGGATACATTATTTTATGCGCTTGCTCTGTCGGTGTTTATCGATGCTATTTGGGAATTCCATTTGCAGTTTAAGTGGGACCTGTAATTAATTATAATGAAGGAATTGGGCACATTACAGTTGTGGACTGTTTGCATTTCAGAGAAGGCAAACACAATAAATATGAAGTTTGTCATTGGTGCTGTCAGATAGTGGTATGTGTTGCTGTCTGCTCCCGTGTCTGGTCCTACATCTCTGAGTGACACCTGCCCAGTCACATTGGTCTTTCTCAGTCCCTGTATGCATGTCCCGCCATTTCGGAGTCACATTCTTTCCAAAACGCCGCTCGTACATTGAATCCTTTAGCCTTTCAAATGGTGCAGGACAGCTGTGGTCTTTTACCGTGACCTGCTGCTTTATTTACGGGGTCCATCTGCTGGAAGAGGCCAAAGAAGTTCCCCGTAAAATCGGTCCAAAATTCCCGGGGCGATCTGCAATGGTCACTATCCTCACCCCAAGTCAGATTAGGTCTGTTCGGGCCGTTTCTGGGTTCAGTCACTTCTCTGACAATACAAACCATCCATCCTTATTTAAGATTCAGATACACTTTTGGCGTCTCGCAAACAATGCGCCCTGCACCCCACGACCGGTGCGATACGAGCCGTCTGCGGTGTGTTTGATCGATAAGGAGGCAGAATAATAAGGGCTTTTTTTGTCTTGTAGGTGAAAGACCAAGATGCCAGAACATGGGTGAGTGTTTTGTGCGTCTGTTTCTGACACGTTAATCCGCAAGGCGATTCACTGACTTCCTTATACTCCTACAAAATGTCTGTTTTAACTTTAATGAGAAATTTAAACGCACCCTGGAAATAAAAGGAACACGCTGAAACTCATCTTTAATTACTGTTAATATATTTTTTTTAATTCATGATTACCATTACAATTCAAATATAAAAAGACTTTCCCCAAGTAATTCAAAGCAAACGACCATTAGCCTATCTATTACTTTCTGTTGCTCTTCTGCTGCTAAGTACTCCTGTATAATAATGAAATATTATTATGGCTATTTTTTTAAATAAATTGGTTTAAATGTTTATAGGTTGCACCTGTCACTGTAGCTAGAAAATGCCTGTGTGTGGGGGGTTGATTTGCCAATTTTCCTATTTTCCAATTCATAAAGAAATGTTTCTTTCATGTTCTTTTGCAGGCAAGAGGTAAGATGTAAATATGGCTTTTCGAAAGGTATTTATGCTTAAATAAGCTAACACTACGAACATTCTATAATGTATAATAACTCTAATTCTGATTACAATGCCTCTGTTGCCTGTGGACGCACAATAAAGTACTTAAACAAAAACACCGAACGAATCACCTACTGGCTCTCGTGTTTCTAGAGGAAGTCCAAGATTTCCGCTTCCCGCAAGCTCATGTTGAAGGTAATCATCAAACGTTACATGTGCAAGTAACAGAACGGGAGTGCATCTGCTCACCACAAGGGGGTGTGATTGAGTCATTTTAAACACTTAAAATTTCTCGAAGACATAAGAAAGATTGAAGAGTTTGTGGTCATGTGGCACAGTAAACACTATGTAGTGTAAATATAAATTAAACATAAATACTAATTAAACACAAATACTAATTAAGGTGCTTGCAGTAAGAGAATAAATATGAATACAGTCCAAGTGTTTACCTGTGTGTGTGTGTGTGTGTGGGCACTCAGAGCTTGCTGGTGGCCAAGGCGAAGGAGGAGCTTGAACAGGAGATCCTGGACAAGGAGGAGGAGAAGCAGCAGTACCTGGCGGAGAAGGCGCCCCCTCTGTTCACCAGCGGCATGTCCTTCACGGAGCTGCAGGTAAACCGAGCAGCGGGGCAGTGGCTGCTTGGCTCGCAGGGTGTCACGCAGTCAGGCTGGGGGAGGGGTCCTTGGCAAAGCAACCTGGGGGGGGGTCTGTAGCTTTATACCAATATAGAGGCAGTAAAAATCCATACAAGACCTCTTCTTAGTTAGTGTCTCTTCTCCTGTCACACACAGATGGATCAGTCATGGTAATCTAGAGTAGGGGTGTCAAACTTCAGTCCTGGGGGGGCGGAGCCCTGCATATTTCTGGTTTTCCCTTCATTTAACACACTTGATTCGACTCCTTGCACCTCCTTGTGCCAATTACCACACAGCTCTTGAGCTGAATCATTTGTGTTGGAACAGAGTAAGAACTAAGCTACACAGGACTCCAGCCCCTCAGGACTCCAGCCCCTCAGGACTGGAGTTTGACAGCCCCTGATCTAAAGGTTCCCAAACCTACTGTCCACAGACTGGTACCGGTCCGGCCCAGTATTCCACCGGGCTACAGAATGCTGGGGGTGGAGTTGCCGCCCGTCCTGTATGTTATGGGATTGTTCCATACTGAAAAACAAAAAGGCGTGACCTATGAATATAAGCAATTTTGTTCCATATTTCTATACGTATTTTCTACCCCCTTCGTTCAGCAAATGTTCTCTTGGGGGAAACCCACCCCACCCACTTTACCAGCACAAAACTTCAAAAGTTGCGGAGCTTCTATCTGAATCAACACCAAACGTTGACTGAGACTGACCTAAAGATGCAAAAGCGATGATCGGCAGGGAACGTAAAAAACGGTCATGCCTCTGCTTTTGTTGATATAATCATAGAAACCGTTTGTTTTTTTTAGTAAAGGATTGAAGTGACAGTCCATCTGATATTAAATCTGGGCCCTTTATCTGTTGACGAAACAAGTCCAGAAATTGAATTTTTACATATTAAAATCTCCCGGGTAACAGGCCTGTACATTCATTTTCCAGCTTTAAGATCTGCCCACATTTCACGGTGGTTTTCGTTTCACAGTGAGCTGTGAAGCATAACCTTCGTCATCGTAATCCTACACATGAAAGCGTAAACACATCATTAATGTGCGGTCAGCCCGTCATCTGATAGGACTGCACCAGATAGACGAAGGACTGCATTTTAAGGTGTACTGTGTCGCTCTACGTAGATGCAGGCAATGAAAGAGTTTCCCCGAGAGCTCCCTGTAGTCATGGCTAATGATAAATAAAAAATACATTTAAAATTAAGATAATGAAATGGAATAAATTTGTTTTGACTTGCAAAATGAAAGGCTTGAGGGCAGCCGTTCGGAGAACAAAAGGGGGTTTTATTGGGGGAGCAGGGAAATGAACAGGATCACAGTGGGTCAAATGGGAAGGCGAGTAGAGGGAAGGACAAGTAAACAGCAGGGGTGACATTAATGACCGGACTGGGGAACACAGGACTGGGAAGCATTAAAATACAGGTGTAATGGAGGGCTGACACGATGCAGGTGGGGGTAGTTAGCACAATGGGGATGGGGACATCGGGAAAGACACACCTGGGTAGAATAAGAAGGGATTTGGAGGACCAGCAGCGACCCCCCCGCTGGTCATAGCATGAGATGGGCAGGACAGGTTGTGACAAAAATAAGAAAAAATGGAAATCTGCAGTGGTCACACTCACGGCCTGATCTGCCTTTGAGCAGCTCGACTCCCTCAGGGAGGGAGCCGTTCCGGAGCATCACCTTCCGCGGGTCGATACTCTGGTACCGTTAGTGACAGCTAGTGACAGTTAGGCAGAGTGCCCTTTCCCTGCCTCCCTGTGAGACCCACTGAAGTCTCACGCAGACGCCCGCACCTCACAGCTGCTCGTCTTTGTGCCGGGAATCGCTGTATTTCTCGCTCAGACTGGTTTTGGAGATGCTGTGTGATCTTCCGTCATTGCTAGCCTGTGAACTGTGAGGCCGTGGGTGTGGCATTCAGTCTTCTGGCTTACACAGACCTACATGCAGAACCGGCTCGCTGCTGGACTGACTATAACCACAGCACCTGGCTTTTATTAAAACAGACTTATTCTCTTTGTATTGGATGTTAACATGCCTGGGGGGGGCAGCCTTGGACCCCCAGAAGTTTTTTTTTTTTCTGTTCCATGCACCATTTTGCACAGATGATGTCATAATGGATTTACAACTTCCAAACAGTAGGGTCCGCAGTTATTCCGCGGAAGGTTTGTACAATGCTATCGGTGTCCTCATCATTGTCATTAACATCCCTCTAGAGGTGCACTATACAGGCCCAGATGTTAAAACGCCAATCCCACGACTCCTCCATCTCCAGGAACTGTGCCGTGAGCTGCATGCCAAGATCGACATTGTGGATGAGGAGCGGTATGACATAGAAGCCAAAGTCATGCTCAACACTCGAGAGGTCAGTGTCCTCCCATCTGGCCATGTTCCCCAACCATGGTTCCCTTTCCAAATCAGGCCCTTAGCCACACTTCTTCCATCCCTCCATCTCTTCTCTACCCCCAGATCAAGGACCTAAACATCAAGGTGCTGGACCTCAGGGGGAAGTTTAAGCGACCCACGCTGAGGCGGGTGCGCGTGTCTGCCGACGCCATCCTCCGCTCCCTCCTGGGCTCCAAGCACAAGGTCTCCATGGACCTTAGAGCCAACCTCAAGTCCGTCAGGAAGGAGGACACCGAGAAGGTGGGCCGTCTCTGTCTGTCACTGTGCGGCTTGCGGGAGACCTCTCCTGACCCCCCCCCCCCCCCCCCACAGACATCACACCGACTGAAAAAAAAACAAAATGAAATATTGAGGGGGATCGTCAACACTGGTCAAAATGTTTACTTACAGGGCGGGAAATATTTGAATGTTTCAATTGAATATTGCTGTCAATTCCAGAAATATAAGATAAATACATATTCATCCACCCATTTTCTGTGACCACTTATCCTATCCTGGGTTGCAAGGGGTCTGAAGCCTATGGATGCAGGGAATAACCCAGGATGGGTCACTAACCCACTGAAGGGAGATTCACACCACTCACTCACACATGCACACCTCCGGACAGTTTGGTATTCCCAATTCCCGAAGGCCTACACCAGTTATATCTAAACAACGTAACACTCAAGTGGCCCGACATATGTGTGCTATGTGGGAAAGTAACAAAGTTGAAGGAACCTTAAACACAGACACCATAATGAAATTGTATTGACAACGTCAGACCCCATTACGCCTAAATGTGTTACACTGCATATATTGATGCAATATTACAGTGATATTATGTTTGTGGTTATTAGTTACGGTGGTTAGCGGGGAAAATAGTGGCTGAGCTCATTTATGACCTTGCCCTCTTTGTGAAGCCTTCATGAGCGATGGAGATGGATCAGCATACTTACGGAGAGGGTGGAGAACTTCTCATGAAACACTCCAGTAAAATACTGAAGTCTGAACATGCCCACTGGCCCTGAGCCCTTCTGATAACATCACTGAGGATCACTGATCCCCGGGAACTCGGGATAGATGCGGGGAGCTGGTAGCTGGCACAACGCAGACCAAGCATCTGTAAGGGGCCCCCTGTTGGCCATGAACAAGCCCTACATTGAATAGTAAATAAACGTATTATGTAGGTGATGCTGAAGCGGCATGTTCTGCTAACCAGCTTGCTAGCTACCATCTTCTGGCTCTACTCGTTATTTATTTAGTCTTTGAAACATTTGATGTTGGGGTGGGGGGGTTACTTTTTGAATGGGGCCCCAGAAACAGAAAACTGGCCCCTGGGCACCAGGAAGTGGGCGGGGCCTCTCTACAGATGGCCTGAGCAAATGCGGTATGTGCCTGCCAGTTCTGTAGCCACTAGCGCTCAGCCCGGCCAGGGAGGTCATGCTCCGGTTTTTTTAGTGCCCACCCCCCCGCAGCGAGAACCTGTCTGACCGGCGGGACGGGCTGTTTGCCTAGGCGGCCACTTGCCGTTCGGCAGAAACAGGAGCTGAAAGATGCCATGAGGATTATCCCAGCTGCCAGCTTGGGCCCCTTAAGTAGGGAGGGGCGTGAAGAAGTGTCACTTCTTGGGGCAGTGCGCTCACCCATTGTCACAGTCACACGATCCAGCCAAGGAGGGCCTGAGACAGTCTCCTTTTCATGCCTGTGTGAACAGAATAAACAGAAGGCGTGGATCTCCACAAACAGACCGTGCGCTGCACATTTATCATATGTGGTTTTGTGCATTTGGAGAAGGGGGGCGGGGCCTGGATGTATGCCAAGTGTCCAGGAGCATGATGGGACGCCACAGGTGTGTATGCGTGCCTGGGTGTATCTTTGTGTTTGTATTCGGGGGGGAGTCCTTATAAATGCCACCTGTCTGGGCTCGACCTGGACCGGATGTTCGTGTTGGTGACGTGGTTCACGTGAAGCCGAGCATTTCCAGTTGCGGGGAGCGACCCATTTCGGCAGTCCCGGATCGGGCAGCTGCAGCCGGCACGCTCCCTCGCTCTCTCACTCTCTCCCTTATTCTGTCGCTCTGTATCACTCTATCCTTCATTCCCTTTCCCTTATTGTGTCTAGCATTCAGTTTTACTATCAAGATGTTTCTTTCGTTGACATGAAATGAGCCTGTGTTTCCAAAGCAGAAATGAACAGAAGAAGGTCAACCGATGGGCACTGATGTGAATAATCGCATTATAATTCATGAAATTACCAACATTCCTATTTCATCATACCGCTCATTACCTAATGCAGACTCTAATGATGGAGCTCCGTGGGAGGTGCTCTTGCCTCGCACCAGTAGGTTATGGGTTTGAATCCCAGCTCCCTCTGGTTGTGTATTATTGTTCTATGATACTTGCTTTTCCTTCTCCAATCTAAAGACATGCAGTTCAGCTAATCGATATCCTAAATTGTCCATACCACATGTGTAAGCACCGTGCAGTGGAAGGGCGTCCCGTCCTGGGTGTATCCCAGCACGAGAGAAGCTCCAAGCTCCTACAGTCCTGTCCAGGCTCACTGGTCAGATGATAGATAATGGATTTCTGGGTAGCTTATAGCGTCTTTATAACATACCACTAGCTAATCTATCAGCGTTCGGGCCCACAGAAGCGACCGGTGGAGGACAGCGACTGGAGGAAGAATGTGGAGGCCATGTCTGGTATGGAAGGCAGGAAGAAGATGTTTGACGCTGCCGCACAGTGAAGAGGTGAGTGACATCACATGACAGGACGGGACCACCTGCTGCCCTCAGCAGCAACGTCACCAGCCGTCAGCCATTTTCAGTGGGTAGCAGAAACTAAGATGTAAGTTTAACTGAAAGTATATAAAATTAAATGGTAGAGATTGTAATATTTTCACATTTAACTCAATCATAAATATCACTTGTATTTTACTCAATTGCTTTTGGTTAAGTTAGTGCAAGGGATTAACACTGAGCTAGTGTTAACCTTGCTGGTTAGGCTGATGCCCTGAGTTCGTACTGCACACATTCGTAAGCCATGACTGTACCCAACAACATCCATTATTATAGCTTTAAAAGAAAACATCTGATTTGTTTGGTGTCAAATGTTTGGCTGCTCTGGTCATTCTCAGGGAAAATTTGAATTCTTGTTTGTATTATTAAATGCTTGTCCATCTTAGATTCCTCACTTAGTCACCTGAATCGCTCATTAGCCCTGATTATATATCACCCGCTTTCCTCGGGTCATGGTCCCATCGTGTAGTTTTCAGTCCCAATTCCATCTTTTGTCCCCTACAGGAAATGATGTCAGAGTCATCGTCCCCCACCCACCCACTGTACCTGGGAAACGCTCTCCCTCCTTCCTGGAGACGGCACAGGAGAAAAACAGTTCAGATGTGCAAGATCTGGTCTCTGTGTAGCTGGCTGCCACAACAACAGATGCTTGATTTAATCAGCGGCTGAAAGCAGAAGAAAAAATGGTCATTTTGCTTAATTAGCCATTTAAAAAGAGCCCAGTAGATCTTTACTGTATAGCATACAAATTTCCATTAAGACTTTATGGAAGAAGGAGAGGGCATTTGTTTCATTCTGCATGTAAAAAGAATGTGCTTTTATTTTGCAAAGGGTGGGGTTCCCCTTCTCCCATCTCTGCTTTTCTGTGTCCCTTTGATGCTTGTGTAATAAGTCATAAATCTTTTCTATGGTTAACGACATACTGCGTAGTGTCTGATGGGTCTTCCTGGCATTTATATATTCACAGCCTGGTTATTCTGACAGAGAAACAGGTCAGGTTTTTTGCTTAATGCTCTGCTCCGGTGAAACCCCCTGCTTCCTTGTCATGTGACATGTCATGTGACAGGGTTTTTTTGTGCGTTCCCCTGTAGGGGATTCTCAATCGCACATGCAGGGTCTGTTTTCTAAGACACACATCGCCCCACCCCCAAAACACGCACGCCGCCCCCAATGCCTGACCTCACTTTCTTCAGGCTGGGTTCTCCCCTTTTTCTCACTGTACTGACACTGAAATATCAGTATTTTGTCCCCCCCCCCCCCCCCCCCATCCCTAGTGTCATTCCTAGCACCCGTCCTATGTCACATGATTCTGTTGTCTATCCTAGCTGGGGCAGGTCTTGGGAGAGTGGTGTGTAACCCAGCTGGTTAGAATGTAGTGTCTGTGATCAGAAGGGTTCTAGTTTGAATCCCAGAGCCCGAGGACTGATCCCGCTGTTGGGTTATGAATTCGACCCCAGTATTAATTCAACCAGAATCATTTGCTTTCCCGAACTTTCAAACGGAAACCAGTGAAAGGCAGGTTTTTTATGACGAGTTCAGATGAATATCCCTCTACTGTTCCGTTTCAAATGAGCGATGGTGACCATCTCAGCGACAGCTGACCGCAGGCAGCCAACCATCAGCCACCAAGTATTTGCATGGGGTAATGTCACCGATCTGATCTCGCCTCTTAGATCAGATATGACACTGCCAGCTGATGCAAATGAGGACCAGGCTGCGGGGCCACTTACTGCTCTCCCATGACCAGCTGTGGACCAAGCTGGATACCACATGACCAAGTGGCAGCCAATGAGATTAGGTTACTCCCGATGTCCTGAACCTCACTTCCACGATGGCGACTTCCTTACGGTTCCTAAGGAACTTAATTTCCATTCAACAACTACAATCGCATGATGCGACCTTACAGCGAAATAACGTTTAATTAGTCATTTTCTGTAACAAAATAAATCCCGGTAAACCTCCGTATTGCTGGATCGCTGCCAATATCAATATCAATGCCATAAACAGAAAAGTCTGGCAGGTCAATTCTTGGTTATCTCTGGCCACGCCCCTCCACACAACAAAGGAATGAGTCATCCTGAATGCCATAATAGCGAGGTTCTTTCACATAAAGAAGCGCGCCAATCTTCAGTCGGAGCGCAGCTCTGCACACTGTTGCTTTTTCCCAGAATGCACTTTCCCAGCAACCGTCTTTATGTTGTTCTTGCTTGTTAGAACAATGTTGTGTACCTCTTGCTCTTATACCACATACACTATAACCTGGGCATTCGCTGGAAGCTCAGCCAAACTGCACTTACACCTAGCTGACTCCTTGACAGCCGTATGTTTGCAACGTACTATTTGCCTCACTTGCATATCACTTTGAACAAAAGCGTCTCCTAAATGAAATAAAATGCGAATGTTCTTGAGTATGAATAACGCAGTGATTAAACACAGCCTCACCCTCAAAGCCACAGCCCCTGCTGGCCAGTGAGCGTGATAAGGGACAGAGTTCATGTTGGGACGGTGCTGGAGGCAAACATGCGTATGAGGGTGGTTCATGAAGACGAGCCCTGAAGTTCACTTCTGGGACACAACACACTGTGTAATGAGGGTGCATTCACCCAGAAACCACTCCTCTGGTTCAAGGTTCTGAATTACCACAGAACAGCAATCACATTGCGAATATAACAACAACAACAACAACAACGACAATAATAATAATAATAATAATAATAGACGCTCCACGACCCTGAACTGGATAAACGCTTACAGAAAATGGAAGTTATTTAATTATTATTATTATTGTTGTTGTTATTATTGACGTACTGTATTCAGGTCTTTTTAACTGGAAAGGAAATATATTGCATTTGGTCCTGAATGAGGATCAATACCAGACAATTAAATTAATCGCTATTTTATTAGAGCGTCTTGTCACAGATGTGGTGTAGCCTACAGGTCTCTCTCGTAAAAGCAGATGATCAAATTCCAGTCAAATGTTCATTTTCAATGCAAATCGGGATGATATGCCTCCGTATGATAAATGGCCAAAGGGCGATGTGGAGTTTATAGTAAAGGTGTGGTCGTTCAAGAACAAACACACGGACTCTTACACAGCTGCTGAAATAACTAAAGCACCACTGTTATATTATAAGACTTCATACCCCTACCTATCACCCCTTTATAAGTTTGGGGGTCGGGGCAGGAGAGGCAATTTCACTATGAATTAAAGCCAGTTAAAAATTAAGCAACAAGAAGGCGGGGAAATCGTTTTGTACTCTCTGTTGCATAGCTGTACGTCAGCTTAGCTTAATTTTTAAAATGTTCACAAACACCTTGTAGTTTGTTCAGTTAGTAATATTAGACGGAGCTGTATTGCAGTCAGATCCATAAAATGAGATGCTTATAAGTACAGATAAATTATCTACCGGCCGAGACGGGGATAGATAGGCGGGTCATGTGACCACCCCCAGGTGCGGGGTGAAGGTGCGCGCGGCGCTGGGGGTATGAACAGCTGCGTCTATCCGAACCGCTGCATTACGGCACTGATATAAGCTTTTAATTAAAGGTTTACGCTTGGATATACCCCCCTGAAAGAAGACAGACAGCCATGTCTATCAGCCGGAAGAACTGGTCGGCTCTGTCCAGGTGAGTGTCCGTCAAGGTGAGAAGGGAAGTGAAAGTGAAACGTGGGGGTCCGACATGGGGGGGCGAGGGGGAATATTGGCCATTAATACACTCTGAGATGATCAGTCTGATCGCAACGGCATTATTTGGACCCAGTTTTAATGGCATTAATCATAAGGAAGCTGCTGCGGTCTAGCTGAAGAGTGAAGGTACACTCGTGTGTTTTAATGGCATTAATTATAAGGAAGCTGCTGCGGTCTAGCTGAAGAGTGAATGTACACTAGAGTGTTTTAATGGCATTAATTATAAGGAAGCTGCTGCGGTCTAGCTGAAGAGTGAAAGTACACTAGAGTGTTTTAATGGCATTAATTATAAGGAAGCTGCTGCGGTCTAGCTGAAGAGTGAAGGTACACTAGCGTGTTTTAATGGCATTAATTATAAGGAGGCTGCTGCGGTCTAGCTGAAGAGTGAAGGTACACTAGTGTGTTTTTGCCTTCAACCCAGAAATAATACTATATGCTCATAACTGTGAGGCTTGGAAAGAGCAAGACATTGTTAAAATAACACACTTGCGAAAGTCAATGCGTCTGCTGCTATTTACTGCATACTCAAATAATAATAATTAATAATAATAATAATAATAATAATCTACAAAACATTTTTTTTATCTGGAAAGGAAATGTATTGCATTTGTTCAAGCTAAAATTCAGAACTCAGACTATACTTGCAGGCAGATCTGTTTGCATGATCTGAGTCATAATATACTTATCACAAACATGAATATGTATCCATCTGTAGAGGTGGGGGTACACCCTGAGCAGGACGCAGGTCCGTTCCTGGGAGGCACGTGGACATGTATTATCGGCCAATTTAGAAACGCAGGTTCACCTAACTGCGTGTCTGCGCTTCGGTAGGGGTTTGCCACCGTGTTATATAAATGAGAGAAAAAAAAACTTACTCTTAGACTTGCCGTTTTTATTAAAGCGGCTAATTATGACGTCAGTGTCAGTTAGTAAATTACAGCTGTTTTATTATGTTCCGTAGAAAGGCTGTACCGGCCATGTTCACCCATATCTGGGTGTGTTTTAATGACCTTTCAACGCCATGAAAACACCCTGCAACTGACAGGACAGCTTTCAAGCATTCAGTAAGGGTATAACTTTGGGGTGAGCATTAGGGGGTTGAGGTCTCTACCCATTTAAGGGGATCCAGGGGGTTTTATTGGCTAGTCTTGATTACTGGGGGGGGGGGGGGGGTTACAAGCCTCTCCCCCCCCCCCCATAATTTACACCCATGCATTCAAGTGTCTCTGACTGTTTCTCTGTGTCCTGCATTTTACAGTTTCAGTTTCCTTTAAGGAAAAGTAGTGATGAGGTGTTGCTGCTACATTATACTCTGTAAGTGATGGCATTAAGTCATTGAGTATGGGGTGGGCTTTAATAAAGGGGTCTGCCCCCTGTGTGCTGGAATAGCGGCTGTCCTGCCTTAATGCTGTATTATCTCTGCATGTCAGGAGACTGGAGCACCCCCCGAAAAGTCTAGGGTTCCATTGTCCTCCTGCTGTTTTGCCGGCCCTTATTTGCGGTGTGAGGCTCAGCAGCTTAGGATGCTGTGCCTGTGATCAGAAGGTCACTGGTTCAAATCCCTGGGTTAGCAGAGAGATTTTGCTATCGGGTTCTTGACTCTCAATATTCCAGGTAAGGGTGATTTAATGTGTAGGCTTACCTGGGCTGACCACAGGGGGCGAACTAACCTTGTAGCTCACACCCCCCAGTCAACAACCTTCACCAGCATCGCCAGCTAACCCCCCCTGCCCCTATTAAAGATATACTAGGCCTGTCTGACTTGTCTCCACTCATGATATAATGTATGTACAGTGTTACCTCACATCTGGTGAATATTATACTAATATCCTACATATAATCTCAATGAATATTTTAAATAACCACAGAATATCAGTTACGCTACACATAACTGATCATCGTGCCCCGTTCTAGCCCTTTGATAACCCCCTTCCCGTAATAACTTAGCCAGGCTAAGCTAAGCTAATAACAACAAAGGTGAGAATGCGTCCATGGTAACACAGAGAGCCCTCTGGCCTGCAGTCTGACCCGCCAGTGGACGGTGGAGGATGAGGAGGAGGTGGAGCGTGAGCGGCGGAGGAAGAACCGGAGCCATAGCAATGCGACGGACCCCGACGATGACCCCGCGGAGGCCTCGACGCCGACAGCGCTGGGCAGGTGAGTTCGGCCTTGTCCGATTTCACGCGGGAATCGCTCGTGAAGTAGCACAAGAAGTGTCACAAGAAGTATGCCGTGTGCATTCGACGTTGGTGATTTTTACAGACATCATCTAAGGATGAGTGGCGCTTATCAATGTAATTTTACCTGATAGATCATCACAGGAATTAATATAAGTAGTAGTAACTTTGACTGAATGTGCCCGCCTGTAAGTGCCGGGCCGGATTAAGTGTTCTGAGTGTCATTGGACAGCAGCACACATGACGTCACATCAGAAGGAAATGGAGCTGATTGGTGGCTCACAAAATACGGAAATGCATCTAACATATGAAGAACGTCACACACATTACACAGGCTTTTCAGTGAGCACCTTATTAACAAAACAATATGCAAGCACATGAAAAATATCAGGATATTAAATTGTATTATCTTGTTAAGAGACATTTGGGAATGTGACCGAGGGGGGGGGGTGGGTTGGGCTTTTGGGGGGTCCTGCTTGATGTCTGCCGAGGACGTGGTGCCCCTGGGCACTGCCCAAATGCCCATATGGTTAATCCGGGCCAGTGTACATGCATGCTTATATGCGTGCGTGTTTGCGTGTGGATATTTCTGCACGTGTGTGCTGTCTTCATGTGCTGGCCGTGCGGGTGCGTGTGCAGGCCGACTCTGTGATATACGTGTCCACGTGATGCAGCACCCAGGACGGCCAGGATACAGTGGATCAGGCTCAGGTGGACTTCATGGAGATGCTGCAGGTTCGAGACGAGCGGCGGAGGAAGCGGCAGGCGGAGGTGCTGAGGCACCAGCACCTGCAGGAGGCCGGACAGGACGAGGTCACCCAGGCCAGTTCGCAGGAGGCCCGAGTGGGCGGGGAGATGTCAGAAAGGGGGCGGAGCCTGGAAACAGCCCCAGTGTACATGTCTGCCAACAGCACCGTGAAAAATCAGGTCAGTGATACGCATGTGGTCGGCAGGAAGGGAGCTTTAATCTTTAATCTGCATTGCTGGAAGGGTGAGTTTTACTGGTTAGTGTGCTGGCATTGCTCCCGTCCAATTGGACAATGAGGGTTTGACCACCAATGAAGTAAAACATCCCAAAATATATAAGAATCAGACACATTGTGGAAAAGCACATGAACCTCTTGCTATAACGTTTTATTGGTGGAACCCTTTGGATTGTTCTGGGGGCTGAAACGCACCTCTTGGGTTTTGTCCAGCGCTGCTGGTTCTCCTCCTTACGGGTAAAATGCCCCCCATGCCAGAACCTACCAAGACGTGTTTATACTGCAGTCGCTCGTTACCCCACGCTGAGTGAGGTCGTCAATCATTAACAAATTTAACTGAATGGCCTGCGGGGGGTTGGGTGAGGGGGGTCCATGTTAAGTCTTAGATTGAATCATTGTTGTTGCCTGTGTTCTTTGATGCTCTGTTTTTGTCACAGGGAGGGAATGCAATACTGGGTGCGGAGCCGGGAACCCCGAAAGAATCCTCACGCAAGTTTGTGAGGTGACTACAAACACCGGAACTCTGCTGCAGTCAGAAACACAAACACATACGGGTGTTTTTACACGTTAGTAAGATTAACCCATAAATGCCAGCTACTGTAGGACAGTTAAGATGTGCGGTGTACTGGGTGCCACATCTGGGTACCAAATCTGACACGTGAGAGAAAGACCCACTTGGCCCAGAACTGACACATCCTAATGTTTTGTGTCCTTCAGCTCACTGTCCATATCCTTTGACAAGGGCCCCACGTCGCCCTCTGGTGGAAGCAGCCTGAGTTCTCCCATGAGCCCAACCGGCTTCTTCAGGGCAGGGTCCCCAGACCAACCTTCTGCCACCGTCAGGAATAATGGAGACGCACAGGTGAACGTCTGTGACCGCAGACTACTCACCCAGTGGTGTCTGGGGTCATTTTTGTCCATTTTCAGGAAACGTTCGCACGTCATCCTACTTCTTGAAACGTGATCGCTCTTTGAGAACTTAGACTTATTCTTGCTTTTTCCTGAATCCTCTCCTGCCTGAACCTGAATTCTCATCTGAGTCCAGCCCATTACTGTGAAATACTACAGAAAGCTTCTTAATATATCATATTACAGGGTATCTATGTAATCCAAATAACCTATAAAACGTAGGGTCTGTCTTACTACCCAGCACTATTAATCTACCCAGCACCTTGGTTGTGACCATGTCTGACTTGGTGATAATATTGTTGCTTCAACTGAGGGAAGGTTGAGCAAAAACCCAAGCAAAGAGCCAGACTTCATGTTTGACTTGAGTTGTGTGTGATTTGCACAGGAGTGTGAGGATGACTCTCCATCAAAGAATGTCACCAGCCCAAAGGAAAGGGAGCAGAATCCATTCAGGAGGCAGAACTACCGTGCCTGGTCCTTCAGGGTAACTCTATAGGAGGACACATCCCACACATCCTACACATCCTACACATCATCCATGTCACAGTTACATTATTAACAGTTACAGTTACACATCACAGTCATTGCTATGTCTGTTACACTGGTGCTACCTGATTCTAAGCCATTTTACTCTGAAGGTGATGAGAAAAAAAGACGAGAAAGAGAAAAGTCTTCCTTTTCAGAGAAGGTAAGAAACAGTTTTTTCTGTTTTTCAGAAAAAATGAGCATCTGGACATGAGTACTTGGAAAGTAGCCATGTGTTCAAACTCTAAAAATGTGATCAATATACTTTGTGAATATTCAGATTCCCTCAGGTCCGGTTAGGATATATGACCGTCTCTCATGTCCGGTTGGGATTAATGACCGTCCTTCACGTTCGTTTGGGATGTATGACCGTCCCTCAGGTCCGGTTGGGATGTATGACCGTCCCTCAGGTCCGGTTGGGATGAATGACCGTCCCTCATGTTCAGTTGGGATGAATGACCGTCCCTCACATTCGGTTGGGATGTATGACTGTCCCTCACGTTCGGTTGGGATGAATGACCGTCCCTCACGTTCGGTTGGGATGAATGACCGTCCCTCAGGTCCGGTTGGGATGAATGACCGTTCCTCACGTTCGGTTGGGATGTATGACCGCCCCTCACGTTCGGTTGGGATGAATGACCGTCCCTCAGGTCCGGTTGGGATGTATGGCCATTCTTCTGGTCCAGTTCGGATGTACGACCATTCCTCATATCCTGTTGGCTTTTGTGACCAGACGTACCTGTCCTTCAGGATCTGTAATCCCCTCGGCCTACTCTTCTTCTTTTCCAGTGCAAGTTTCAGAATTTCTTCGAATAACATTGAAGCTGCCAAGGTAAGATGACTGAGTGTCCATGGTTTAGTCACTTTTATTTATTCACTTTTTTGGTGATTTCAAAGGAATGTGCTCATCACAATGATTTGATCTGTGCCGCCCTCATGTGGCTAATGTAAGGATGTGCCTACCATTCATGCTGACTGTTTTTGCAGGCCTCAAATGATGAAGAGGATAAGCAATCCCCGTTTCTAAGGAAGTGAGTGGCAGGAGCTGTACAACACTTATTGTATATGTAGAAAGTTTTGCCCATCCTTGGTCATAAAGCCAGTGATACTTGTACAGCAGCCCCTTCAGGAAGAAGTGAGTCAGGTCAGATTTTTGTTGAGTTAGCTGTTGTCACAAAAAAAGCAGGTCGAGGAATCAGCCGAGTTGCCTTATTAGAGACTTTAAGTTTGTTATGTGAGACACTAACTGTGCTACACTCCTCACAGCTCAAGGCAGTGGTGCTAACTGTGCTATGCTCCTCACAGCTCAAGGCAGTGGTGCTAACTGTGCTATGCTCCTCACAGCTCAAGGCAGTGGTGCTAACTGTGCTATGCTCCTCACAGCTCAAGGCAGTGGTGCTAACTGTGCTATGCTCCTCACAGCTCAAGGCAGTGGTGCTAACTGTGCTATGCTCCTCACAGTTCAAGGCAGAGGCACAAACTGTGCTATGCTCCTCACAGTTCAAGGCAGAGGCACAAACTGTGCTATGCTCCTCACAGCTTAAGGCAGAGGTGCTAACTGTGCTATGCTCCTCACAGCTCAAGGCATAGGTGCTAACTGTGCTATGTTCCTCACAGCTCAAGGCAGAGGTGCTAACTGTGCTATGCTCCTCACAGCTCAAGGCAGAGGATCTCCTCCCGCAGCATTCAGGAAACCATGGAGAAGCTAGCGCTGGCTGCACAGGTGAGTACGCTCCAGTATCAGCATTAGGGGATCCAGTGATGACCAAATGAAGCTTCATTAACTATTTTCTGCATTTTTCAACTCCACTAGATGATGCTCTTGGTCTCCTTTGCTCATGCTTTGAGCCCTTTTTTGAACAGAGAAGCACCAATAGGGTCAGAAAATACAGGAAATTGTTCAGGAAACTTAATTTGGGCATAATTAGCGGGATGACTTTTCGCAATCACTGTGAGGCTCTCTGTGACAACTTCGCTCATAATAACTGATCGATAATTAGTTAAGTCAAAACAGAACCCGCATGTGGGGTCTAGATGGGTCAGGAAACAGAAACATCTCTTAAGCTCTAAGACCAAAGCTCTGAAATACCTGTTGCATTACTGCGAGTTCCAGCATGACACTTAGGTCATTTCCCAGCTATTTTTGCACCTCCTGAAATATACTGTAGAGTCTCGAAAAAGCCTTTCTGAATAGTGTTTCTAACCACTGACGTGGTGCTCACTCCTCACCTACGATGGCATTGGTGTTTGCAAGCCTTTCTGCTTAACCAACATGAAACCAAGCAGCAGCTGACCAATCAGCCTTGGGTTGTATGCAGTTAGTCACACAGTGCCACGCCCAGCTGACTCCACATGAACCTGTCTCCAGAAATCAGAGAAGATCAGATCCCCCACGGCCACGCAGCGGAGCCTGTACTCATCAGACGAGGTCTCAAGGAAGCGTGAGATCTTTGAGAAGGAGCAACAGGAGAGTGCAGAGCCAGACAGGGGCACCCAGGTAAACCGGGATGATGTATGCTAACATTTTACAACGATGACGATTGCTAGCATTTTTGGGTTTGGGTCTGATGTGGACAACAGTGCCCTCTAGTGTCAATAAATACAGAATAAGTGGTTGACAGAAGGATGGATGGTTGCAGTAGTAGATTCATTCCTCTAGGTGTCAGTGTTGTATTTATTATTCTAGTTGTAGAGAACGTAGACCACGAGGATTGTAAAAGAGTTCAAGGGTCAGACAAACTACAAATCAGCAACCCTGCAAGCTGTGCATTAAACACCTTGATTTATACCTGCCTAGAACAGAAGGTTTGCTTTAAAACTGAAGGATTAGAAGGTGTTTAAATGTAACATTCCATTATCCCACCAAGTAATAAGAAAGTGGAACCAGGTGGGCTTATTTCTGCTCCCACTACAGTCATGAACCAGGGCCGCAGTTTTGGCTTTGATGTTATATTTTTAGGTAGCGACTGTCAGAGGGCTAGCTGCCGAAAACGATTAGCGATGCTAACTGACGTCATCTTCGAAAAAGAGCAACAAATAATGCTAATCGACCAGATGCATCGCAGTATTGGCTAAGTTTAATGAGGCTGTTCCCTACCTGTGCTTGAAATGCGAACGCATGTTTTTGATTTATAGATGACAAAGTCCGGCTAGCTGCAGAGATACAGGATTGCCAGCTCACGCATCTGTCGTGACTCTCACGCGTCTGTCGTGACTCTCACGCATCTGTCGTGACTCTCGCACTCACGCCATAAATCTTAAGGCAAGCCTGCCTTATTCCATTATAAACCTAAAATTAAGTGCATCAAAAGCGTTGGGGTAGTTTGCAAACCCTACAGACTACTTACAGGTAATAAATCAGTTACATGCATGTAAATGAGCGTGCAGACTTGTCTCGAATTAAACATCTCGCTCCAGCCAGCTGACCAAACCCTGGAGATGACGGCCTTGGATTGCAAGCGTCTTCTTTTGAGATTGTCGCCCCTGAGTCACACTGGGAAAATCCCCACCAGAACAAAGATAAATGAAAGAATGTGTGTGTAGACCTTACAAAGTGTACACGCCTCAGCTATAGTCTGATTCAGCATGTAACGGAGCATGAAAACAGTGTGGTTGAAGTGGATCCGCGGCTCCGCCAGGGGCATGTATGTGAATCAATACTGGAAAAGTCATGTGTGGTATAGGGAAATGGAAATTACTGTCCTTGCTAGCATGCTGATGTCACTCAGCTGGATTGTAAGGGGAAAAGGTGCCATTTCTCAGCCTTACCTATCACTGAATCATCTGTTTACTTTGCTAGTACGACAGCCCATTGATTGGGAAATTGTCCCGGAACAAAATGGCGGCAGATATCCATCTGTATCAAATGGTATCGTAACACTGTCTCTTCTGTCAGGGAAATTGATTAATCTTATTCGTAAGTGCTCCACACCCAAATTTCAGCGCTCAGTGATGAGTGATCGATCGCGTTCGCGTCTTTAGGCTGTAGTTTGTTTTTCCCCAAGGTCGCAGCCAAGGTCATCCGGATCGGCACCTTGGTCAGCTTGCCCCGTCGTGACATTTTCAGTGACCTGTTGGGGGACTAAATCGCCCGGCCTGCAAGATTATTTGTATTTTGGCCCCGCTGAACAGTCTGGCCCCGGCATTTCCTCTCAGTGTCTGACCCGTGGGTCATGGAGCTGAAGATGACAGTATAGCTGCTTTGACCTTTGACCTGACCTCGGTTTCCGCAGCACCGGTTTAACGTGACAGTGGCCAGCAAGCGGCAGCTCTGGCAGAAGAGGGAGGAGGAGGCCTCTGCGCAGAACGGCAAGGCTCAGGATACAAGACGCCCGCAGGTATGGCCACCGCACGCCCCCCCTCAGACCCTCTGCGGGTTAAAGTTCTACATCCTCAAGCTGCTTTGCAAACGAGGCAGAACTATGGAGCAGTTGTGGGTAACCCCCCCCCCCTGGAATTTTTCAGAGGTGCTGGATGGGCGGCTGAACCTGTACTCAGACCCCCAGCTTCACTCTCCCCTCTAATATGTGCGTGTGTGACTTTAAAAAGCAGAGCATGATGGGATGTCTGAAAACTATCATATTCCACTGTACCTGTTGTCTGCCTGTGCAAATGGCAAATAACACTTTTTTCATATGGGGCGGGTGGTTTCTGAGGTTAAAAAAAAGAAATTGTAGCTAACAACGTGTCCTTTGCGTCCTTCTCTGAATCACAGATCAGCAGTTTGCATTCTGGGTAAGAATAGACTTAAAATATAAAAACGAACTGTTAAAAATGAAAGTGATGTAAGAGCGTCAGAAACCATTACAGACGCTCTACCTGCACGTACCTGAGACAGTGTTTGAAAACAGACGTTGCACAAGGGCAGTTGTGTGACTCACTGCTGGGTAATGTGAACCTGAGAAGGGCGTGGTGCGGGCAGGGCGTGTTTCCGTCAGGTCTCGCCATCTTCGCGGTGGTGGGGGTCCCTGATGTTGCCGCCAAACCTATCCTGGGTGTGCAGGAATCCGAATGTTTCTGCTGAAATCTGTGTGTTTTTTTCCTGTTACAGTTCTGAGGAGACAATAATGAACCCAGACGTCACGCTTGGGACGACGAGAGATCTGACGTTTATTCTGGGTTATTTTCTTATGTATCATGGATAATATTAATAATTAACCTGTGAAATCTTGCAGCAATTGACGAAATTTTTGAATTAGCTAGTTGGATGATATATTTTACAGGGATATTTAGGCCAGTCGTCATTCCTCCAATATAAATACATGCTAACAGATTCAAAGATTCTTCACAATGGGCAAGAACTAATAAAATATTTTTTCTGCATATCTTTTGGCTTCAGTCCCAGTGTCTGGTGAAAATTACTCCAGTCTCATTGCATGTAGAAAAGTGAATTGGCGCTGCATTCTGTTTTTATGTAATTGTCTGGCATTTAGCAGACTGTATGGGCCCACTGATGAAATACTTCTTGGTTCCTGCAAGCAGTGGCAATTTTAGCCACCATCCAAACCATGTGTTTGTGTTGGGCCAACAATCATTACGCTAAATATTAAATAAACGTGGAGATGCTGAAGCAGCGTGTTCTGCTAACCAGCGACTTACAGGAGTCTGGGACAAGGAGGCACTGATAGGTGTCCTGTGGTGTGTCAGTACTGCCCCGCTCTGGCGAGGGGGGAATCAGCGACTTACAGGAGTCTGGGACAAGGAGGCACTGATAGGTGTCCTGTGGTGTGTCAGTACTGCCCCACTCCGGCGAGGGGGGAATCAGCCACTTACAGGAGTCTGGGACAAGAAGGCACAAGCAGGAATAGGTGTCCAGTGGTGTGTCAGTACTGCCCCTCTCCGGCGAGGGGGGAATCAGCCACTTACAGGAGTCTGGGACAAGGAGGCACTGATAGGTGTCCTGTGGTGTGTCAGTACTGCCCCACTCCGGCGAGGGGGGAATCAGCACCTTACAGGAGTCTGGGACAAGGAGGCACTGATAGGTGTCCTGTGGTGTGTCAGTACTGCCCCGCTCCGGCGAGGGGGGAATCAGCACCTTACAGGAGTCTGGGACAAGGAGGCACTGATAGGTGTCCTGTGGTGTGTCAGTACTGCCCCGCTCCGGCGAGGGGGGAATCAGCACCTTACAGGAGTCTGGGACAAGGAGGCACTGATAGGTGTCCTGTGGTGTGTCAGTACTGCCCCGCTCCGGCGAGGGGGGAATCAGCACCTTACAGGAGTCTGGGACAAGGAGGCACTGATAGGTGTCCTGTGGTGTGTCAGTACTGCCCCCGGTACTTGCAGATAATATCCCCCGACCCCTGTGGTCCCGCCTCCATTTCCCAAACTGAAGGGCCTTTTTTGGGAACAGATATAGAAGGCTGCACAATCAAACTCCTGGGGTTAAAAATAAACACAAAGGCAGCGCTCACTCCCCCCCCCCCAAGCTCTGCACTGTTGTCATGGCTGGTGCAGCTCTCCCTGCCCGGTGCGATCAAGGAGGTCACGTGACCTCTGGCCAATTTAAAGGCTTCGAGGGGAAGACAGACTCCACACACTGGTTCCACTGGTTTTCCGTGACGTGACCTCTTCACCCAGACAGGTAGGACCGAGTACTAATTTTAAAAAAGGAGAAAAAGGTGAAACTACTTGGGAGGAAAACCTCGATTTGACTAGGAAATTACTGGAATACCGCTTAGTACTACAGCGCAAAACCTCACTGGGAACCACATTATCATAAACCATATCTGGACATGTAAACCGGCACGAATGGATTAAAAAAGCACATTGTTAATATGTGTAATTTATTTTTAATGAATTTGGAGCTCCAGGATGAGCATTGTGAAAACGGGACACTTGGCAAAACGGGACAGTTAAACTCTTAAGGTTCAATATATAGCATTCGTGAATTTAGAATTGTATCAAGATTCAAGACATCGAGATGATTTTTCCAGAAAGCACTTCTTCATAAAGTGTCCCATTTTAACAATATTCACACTATTACAGTGAACAGTCCGTTACCAATTATTAGCATTATCAATAATGTAACCGTTTTAGTAGAAAATACTATAAATGATCATATATTTAATGTAAATAATCGTATTCATATTACTGAATAAATAATAAATTCATAATACAGGTTACTTGATGGTAGAGAGTAACATCAAACGCAGAAACAATACATCAGAAAAGTTATTACTGCCAAACAAAATTGTTTTCTGTCTCGCAAATTTCAGGGACCGGAACTTAAACATGTCAGATAACGAGGAAGTAGAAGAATACGAGTAAGTGTTTGTCCCGAGGACCAAATCACCTACCGAATATCTATTCAGTGATCAAAATAGTCCGTGAGCCAGATTTCGTTAACAATAATGACATCTTATATAACAGCAAGTTCAGGAAAATACATTTTACTTCTTTATTCCTATTTCAGTACAAAGGCACATATTAAATGCTTTATTGTTTTATTCATTATTGTTTGTACTCTTTTCAGGGAACAGGGTGGTAAGTAATGAAATGACTGTTAAAATACAATTTAAAAATCATTTATAAGAAAACACTGCACTTATTTGCACTCTGTACATATACTTGCTTATATAAATATGCTTCTGATTTTATAGTAGAATCAGAACGTGCAGTAATTGTTCGTTGATCATATAGCAGTTAATACAAGGAAAAATCCATCTGATTAATGCTGCATAGAGGCAGACGAGTCCGCATTGTAATCAAGCCGCTTGCAGCATTGTCATGCGCAAACTGTCTATTCGGTGTGACTAACAAAGTTTGAGAAATATAAAGATTACACACTGTCTGCTTTAATGAGGTACATACCGCAAACTGGAACGCTGACCGCGGATTCTGTATGCGGCTGCAGCTATGCGCATGCGCAAAACAAGGGAAATCTGCGTCATTGCCTTTTATCACACATTATGCAAAATACCGGCAGTAGAAATTCCCTCTTAGTGTGGGGTAATTGCACATGCAAATCACCGAACAGTCCGTCAGGACAGTGGACCCACCCTGCCTCATCTTGTATCCAGGGTTGCCAATTCTCACCCATCTGCGGTGACACTCGCAAGAAATCTTACGGCAAATCTGTATTATTCCATTACAAACCTACAATTAGCCACATCAAAAGCGTTGGGGTAGTTCGCAAACCCTGCAGACTATTTACACTGTAATAAAACTGTTGGATACATATAAAAGCATGTGCATGTGTGTGCAGAATTGTCTAGAATTGAAAATCCACTCCAGCCAGCTGACCAAAGCTGGCAACCCCGTGTACCAGTCTACACTACTGCCGTCTGTGGGCGGCAGTTTACGTCCAGCATAAAGTCACAGTGACTTGTAGGTGTGGCTACTCTGCTTTCCTCCAGTGGGAAGGCAGGCGTCCTGCACCCGCGGCCGTTCAGACTGCCACTGCTTTGCCTCTCCCAAGGCATCACCCATGACGATTTGGCTTTAACATTGTCTAAGGTAAAGGCATGCAGAAAATGCCTGAACAGACCTACCACTATTTCTGTCTCCAATTAGAATGAGCCCTGGGGCGTTTGGGCCGCGTTTAACCCAACCTGTTCTTTCACATGAAAACACTGAAAAATATTTTTCTTAGTTAAGAGCGGTTAAACTGTTTTGGCATGCTTTAAATGCTAAACTAAGTACCACGAATGTGAATAAGAGATGCTATGTACAGTCTGTAATGTAGTATCATTCTGGGTTATAAGTGTCACCATACACACAGTGTACTGGTGATTGGAAGGTCATGGTGTTTAAATCCCTGGCTGACAGAGTGATGTCACTACTGGACCCTTGAGAAAGACCCTTAATCCCTGCAGAGCCTGTCTGACTGCTCTCTGATTCTCACTTGTTGACTCCCATCCTGGAAGGGATGATAATCACTTTGGACAAAATTTGGTTGCTAAATATATTTCTATTCTCAGGAGTTCTTGTATTTCCTTGACTATAATTCTCCAGACAGCATTGCTTCTAAAAGTTCAAAAGAAATTATCTATCCGTAGCACAGGGCATCCTGTAACAGATGTTCAGTCTGGGTGCGCTCCATCATCAGCCCGTAAAACTGGCCCGCACGTGTCTCCATCGGGTGGGTTAGCCGGTCGGGTTCCTCTCTGTAGTACGACTTTCCTTTCCAGGTGACATGTTGCTTGGAACGGCCTTTGGCCCTTAGAGCCTGGCTGGTAGAGTGCACTTGGATGGAAGTCTGTATTAACTCTCAGGAGGTGTATAGACGCTAATCCTCAAGGGGATCTATGCTAATCCTGAAGGTGGTCAATACTATTCCTCAAGGGGGTCTATGGTAATCCTCAGGGTTATGTGTGGGGCTTATAGTACATTTGATGATACATTTGAGACTCCAAGCATGAATCCCTGAATGGTGTGGCGTCATCATTAATATCCGATTGCCTAACCAGTACTAATGACAGGTGTTCTGTTTTGGGTAACCTGTCGGCCATGTTGCCTGGAATTGCTTTGCGGTCTGCCATGCTCCCTAACCGCGGGTGTTGTGTAGAAGAGGCAGACGAGGTTGTGCAAGAGGAGGAGGAGGAGGAGGAAGAAGCCCCGGAGGGTGAAGGTAGATCGTTTGCTGCATGTCTGCGTCACTATAGCAGCATGAAGGGTGAATTGTGAAGGCAAGGATGGATTTTTCTTCAAGGGGGAGGCCCCGGTGATTCGACACTGCTTAATACTAACTGCACAGGCAGCCATCGGTTTAGAAGTGTGGACACCGTTTATCCATGGCTCCACTTTCTCTCACTCTCTCTATTTATCTGCCTCTGTCTATGTTTGGCAAACACACTGAGACACACACGCGGAAACACACGTATGGAATGAGGCTCGGCTGCGATAGCGGCTGTGAGTCACCCCGTATCTGAAGGGCTGCCCGTATATCATTTTCCCGCACAGCTGGCAGACGGGCAGCCCGGGGCCTGTCATCGCCTTTAACTGTGCTGTTGCCAGGCGCAGCCCTGCCTAATCGCCATCATTACGCTTTTCAGATTGCACACACTTTCCACCACTGGAATGAAAAAGCCCCCAAGCCGGAGGATAGCTAATATTATCCCCGGTGAAGGAGAGAGCTGTGTTTAACACATTGCTTATGACATTTTTCATTTTCTGCACATTCCGTGGAAGCATTTCACAAAGGATTGTGTAACTGACCAGGTAACCTAGTTGCAGCCACGTGGCCGTAGTCACCATCTTCTGGACATTCACTGTGTGTGTGCATGGTTCCTGATCTCACTTTCATGATGCTCCTGGCCCAGATGCTGAAGGCGAGGCTGCTGACGATGGAGCACGCGGAGGAGGTGAGGCCACAGTCATCTTTGCCATCGCCCCGAGGCACTAGCCCAGTCTAACATTAGCATCAAGACCAGCAAGGATGTGATGTTATTATTCACAAGAAGTGAAAAGGATTCCACACGTCTCCTAACTCTACTCGCTAGCTATTTATTTATTTTCTGAAGCATCTTGGGGGGGGGGGGGGGGGGGGCTTTTTGAGTGCTTACTTCTAGGCTGAACAGGCTTTGGGGTGGGTGGGCGTAGTCACAGATGCGGGGTGAACGATATGCCCTTGCGTATAAAGATTCCTCGAATGCCAGGCCTTTTTTGGTCAACGTGGCTGGGGATTCTCCCCATGCCCTACTGCAGGGTCCTCCTTGTACTGTCAGCTTTCTATTTTGGGTTGACGCTCGATAAGTGTCGGGCATCACTGCACATGGCAGACTTTCAGGCAGCGCTGTCTGTTTGGTTCCAGGCGCTGGAGAAGAAGCTGAAGATGGAGGAGGTGATGAAGGCTTATCGCGGAGATCTCCTTCGTAACCCTGAGACTGTCTGAACTTTGAGGAAGTTGTAATATTTACACTTTCAGGCAGTAATTCCCAATTTAGTCCCCAGTGAAGAACAGACTCACCATTTTTGCTCCCTTTACTACTTAATATAAATTTGCATAAGCATCCTGATTTTACAAATGAATAAACAAATTTTATTAGTGAAAACATTACCAGTGAGGAGTGTGAGGATTTGAATCTCTTGATGAAAGCTGATATATTAACCTTCTTCTTCTTCTTCTCTTCTCATTGGTGCAACAGAGGAGACGAAACCCAAGCCAAAGTAAGTTACCTTGCTGGTTAGTTAGACCCGTGTCCAGTGCCCAGTGTCCAGTGTCCAGTGTCCAGTGCCCAGCGATGCTAACTGCCTGCTGCTGTCTATCAGGCCGTTCATGTTACCTAACCTGGTGCCTCCGAAGATCCCAGATGGAGAGAAAGTTGACTTTGATGTGAGTGAATATGAAAATGACTGTAATCAAGCACCATTAAAAAGACCCAGAAACCCAGAATCTTAAATTCATATCAGCACATAATATTTTGTAATGTAATTGGTTTAGAACATGCTTGCTTTTTGAATAGAATCTAGAATGTAACAAGAGGCATATTGATTCTAAAACAAAAACGAGGTTGTTTTCTTGTTCTCATTGAGTATATATCGGGGGGGGGGGGGGGGGGGTTACATCAGGGGGGTGTTACATTAGGGGGGTTTTACATCGGGGGGGTTACATCAGGGGGGTGTTATATCAGGGGGGTGTTCCACGAAGCAGGATTTCTTGGTTAGCTGGGTTTACATTTACATTTACATTTACAGGATTTGGCAGACGCCCTTAGCCAGAGCGACTCACATAAGTGCTTTGAGACTCTGCAATGAATTTCCGATGCTAGCTCAATAAGGACCCAAGCTATGAATACTATCTCTGAGAACGCCATTGAATAGTGCAGAATTTTTTTTCGAGTAAGAATATAGAAGTTCTACGTCAGGTATTTCTGAAAAAGAAAAGTTTTGAGTCGTCGCTTGAAGACATTCAAGGATTCAGCTGTTCGGACATCTAGGGGGAGTTCATTCCACCAATTAGGTGCCAGGACAGAGAAGAGCCGAGATGCGTGTCTTCCTTGTGCCTTGAGGGGAGGTGGGACCAGTCGAGCAGTGCTGGAGGATCGGAGAGATCGTGGTGCAGAGCGGGGTGTGATGAGGTCCTTTAGGTAGGATGGTGCCAGAGAATTTTTGGCTTTGTATGTGAGCATCAGTGTTTTGAATCTGATGCGTGCAGCTACAGGAAGCCAGTGGAGGGAGCGCAGCAAAGGAGTGGTGTGGGAGAACTTGGGAAGGTTGAAAACAAGACGAGCAGCTGCATTCTGAATCAGTTGGAGGGGACGGATGGCGCTCAGTGGTAAACCCGCTAGAAGCGAGTTGCAGTAGTCAAGGCGTGAGATGACGAGGGACTGGACGAGTATCTGGGTAGCCTGAGTGGAAAGACTTCCAGGGTTAAACTTAAGATAGAACTCATGATTGTCCATTAAGAGTTTAGGGAAGGAGCATTTATATAGGACCTCATGACCTCAATCTGGACAATCGGTGACCATCGTTAGTTAAACCCAGCTAACCGAGAAATCCTGCTTCGTGGAACACACCCCCCTGGTGAAAGGCATACATAATAATAATAATAATAATAATAATAATAATAATAATAATAATAATAATAATAATAATAATCAGGTCAAAGAAAGAAAGAAAGAAAGGTCTGCTTTCCAAAAAGACTATCAATGCAATCGATACTATCTTTAGCATCCACTTTGATTGCCTGCTTGTTGAACTCGTCCACTCGTCCCGACAGGACATCCACCGCAAGCGGATGGAGAAGGACCTGAACGAGCTGCAGACCCTGATCGAGGTTCACTTTGAGAGCCGCAAGAAGGAGGAGGAGGAGCTGATCAGCCTGAAGGATAGGATCGTAAGTGGCTCTGCCCTTTGGACCTGCTCCCATCCGTCTCCCCAATGAATAAAGACCTTCCTGACTGACATTCACCTGTAGGACAGTATTTGGTATTTCCTCTTAGGAACAGGAAGTGGAATGGTGAATGATCAGTTTTGGCTGGGGGAGTTGTCGTGCGTTTGAGTTTTCAATCCAGTAGGTGCTGAGAAGGAGGGTCAGATCTCTGTGAAAGATCAGAAATAGGAAATCCACAAAAAGTCACCAAGCGTAAAAGTCAACAGGTGCCAGGATTAAGCTAATTGTCTGCAGTGAAGTTGAACTTCTGTAGTCCATCTTGCTGTCGGCAGGAAACACGCAGGTCTGAGCGAGCCGAGCAGCAGAGGATCCGCAGCGAGAGGGAGAAGGAGCGGCAGAAGCGCGTGGAGGTGGGTCTTCTTCGCTAATGATCATCCTCGAGGGGTCCGTCTATTCACAGAGCTTCCCATGGTGGGGGAAAAAATGAATTCCTCTTAAATTCACTAACGGTGTGAAATCTGAACGTGGGCTTTATTGTCCATTTGACTTGATTTGACTTCTCCAGTCCAGTTCTCGCACAATATTCCGAACCCCAGTGTGAAGAGTAGATGGGTCATATCTGAGGTCACGTTTCAGGAGGAGAAGGCCAGGAAAGAGGAGGAGGAGGCCAAGAAGAAGGCCGAGGAGGAGGCCAAGAAGAAGAAGACCTTGACAAGCCTGCATTTCGGCGGCTACATGCAGAAGGTTGAGTCATCTTTGGTGGTAGACGTGCCAATAAGCGGCATGTGACTGGGCTGACCGAGACCTCTGGCCACACAGACGGACAGACGGAGCGGCAAGAAGCAGACCGAGCGGGAGAAGAAGAAGAAGGTCCTCAGCGACAGACGCAAGCCGCTCAGCGTTGACCACATGGGTGAAGATAAGCTCCGGTGTGTTTGTTCTCCTTTCATAGTTAATTGGGGGAGGGGGGAGGGGTCGTTATGAGACAGGATAATCTCATCACATGCAAAGGATGAATTTATTCACCAACACATTTGGACTTACACAGACAGCTGTGCCATCACTAATTCCCATCATACGTCGCTCTTGATTTCTCCACAGGGAGAAGGCCAATGAACTGTTCAAGTGGATGTACCAGTTGGAGGCCGAGAAGTTCGAGTTGCAGTACAAGTTCGCGCGGCAGAAATACGAAGTAAGCGGCATATCCATGCACCTGCTTACAGAAAGCACTCATGCTTTGTGGAGATAAGTGGAGGGAAATGCACTCTAGATGGGCCTCTGGATCATGTGATAACCTTAGGGTTTGTGAATCTTTTTTGACAACTTCAACTTTTCAAACGTGGCTGTCAAAAAGTCAACATCCTTGTTTGGTCGGTTCCCTTATCAGTGCCAAGTCTGCGCAACAACAAAGAACCCTTAATTCCAGAAAAAAACATACAAAAAAATGAAAAAAAGCAGCCCATTACTTCTCTGAGGTGTGTGGTGGTGCACTCTGCTGGTGTGTTTTGGGGGCTTAAAGAGAAAATAAATAGCAGGGATAAATAACCAGAGCTCTGTGGTCGCCGGCGTCTTACACGAATCCATTTCATTTTTTTAGATCAATGTCCTCAGGAACCGTGTGAGCGACCACCAGAAGACGTGAGTGACATGACGACATCTCACATGTAGCAAACCAGCCAAGCTCCTGCTAGGTTTGACGAACGCAATATAGAATGTAATAGTGACACTTCGTTCATCCTCGTGGGGAAATGCTCTTTTCACCGACCCCATCTTGCTCTCCATGAGACACACAGACGCACATGCAGGTGAGATCAAGCTTGGGAGGGTGCAAAGCACAGGGTCAGCCAGCATGCAGCACCCCTGGAGTTGGGGGGTAAGGGCCTTGTTCAGGGGCCCAATGGCGGCAACAGTATCCTGGCCCTGGGATTCAAACTAGCGACCATCCAATCACAGGCACACGCACCCCCCATAGCCTCCTGTGCGGGTCCCAGGCTGAGCAATGTCAATGGAATGTTGATATGGGTATTTTCCATTTCTTTAAACCAAATATACTAAACAATACAAATGCTGTTTTATTACCATCGGTCACACCCACTTTACATATGTGATTCAGTCATGAGGAATTGAAAGCATATAAATGGTGAGCCCAAAAGCAGGAATATCAAGGACTATGGTACAGGCGCTGGGTGCCACATTCCAATACCAGTGTTTTGGGTCTTCAGAGTTGTGTGGAAGGACAGTGCGTTCACGATTGGGGGACAATGAGGGACAAAGTTATGCGTCTGTGAAAAAATTTAATGCAGAGGTGTCGGATGTCTGAACAGTGGAAAAGGACAGTGTGACACTGTGCCCATGTGGAGAGGGGGGCGGTATGGGCAGATTCACTTATCTGGGGGCCCCAGGCTGGCATGAGCATGGACACTCTTGTGGTGCTGAATTAACTCACTGTTCCGTTTTTCCCAAGGCGGGTTGGGGCCTTGATATTTGCCGGAGCCCTGGGCTATAGCCTAGGATAGCCTGTACGATGATCCTCCCCTGGGGGCAGTCTCTGAAATACATTTTAACTGTTGATAAACCTGTAGAGGAACATTCAAGTTCAAACGTAGCCTTAAAATAAAAACAAAAGGATTCCCTAACCCTCTACCTGGAAAAATGTCTCACCCTGTGTGATCTTTCATGAACTTTCCCCTCCCGCTGATCCGCAAGCTGCTACTTTTCACCCCCAGCTGTCGAATGACCTTCAGACAGGGGTGGGGTAAATAAGACCCCTCCAGGACGGTGGACACAAAGGCACGGGTTAAATAGAGGTGTGTCTAAGGGGCATCTTCAGACTTCGAGTACCCCTGGGTATTATGGCGGCGGAGTGATGGACGCGGCAGCTGCACAGGAGAGCAAGGGGCTTGTTAGCAATACCGCGCGCTATACGTGGCGCCAAGGCTTGGCCAAATCCAGAACGTTCTTCCAGACACTTTCAGACTTCCTTAGACTTAAAGCTTTCTATCTGCATCCTGCCAGGTTTTGATCGTGAGCTGTTTTCTGATGTTTCATGGTACATGCCCTGGCATGTGATGTGCCAGTGTTGCACAACCTTGCTTACTCTGGCAGGACTGGCACCCCTCTTTGGCAGGACTGGGCGCGGCCAGAGGCGTTGCCTCTCCATGGTGGGGGGGGGAGGGGTGGCTGCATGGGAAGCTCAAAAAATCTACGATCGCTTCATGGTTGCATATAACTAGCAAGTAGGATCAAAAGACCGTAGCTTGCTAGCTTGTTAGTAGAGCACACTGCTTGAGCATGTCCTAAGTAAGGATCGCGTTTATTTAATGTTTAGTGTAGTGACTCTTTGTCGCCAACAGGGGGCCCCACGCGAGTGCGAGGTTCGAATGGTGGTGAAAACACTGTGACGGCCAATCAGTTAATGGTCCACACGCCATGTTAAAGCCAGTCGCTGTGGTCCCGAGGGGGGTGGGGGGTGGATTCTTTCAGTGACATGCTGCAATTCTGGATCGGAAAACAATTTGGGGGGGGGGGTCATCTACACTCTCCGGGGACGGCTGGAATGTCAGGGGATCATGGCCCTCGGCATTGGGGCATGGCCCCCATCAGCGATGGCAGCCGGCATTCTCCGCGTTTGAATCTGGGCCGCGGTGTGTCAGCGGCAGTCGCTGCAGGGTGGTCGGCCATCGCCAGTGGTCGCTCAGGGGGGATGGCGCACGGTATGAGGAAGCCACATGCAGCATGCAGTCCCCAGCGTCACAGAGCAGGACATGTGAGAGGGTGGCCTTAAAGCCACTCTTATAATCCCACAGCTTTTGTATAATTATAGCGTTACTTTATACCATAAATTAGTGAATCATCCATCTATTACCAATGATAAAGATCAGCAAAGACGGCAGTAGTTACACAGCAATTTTAGGCCGTTTCATAATGATTATAATTATCACCTGGTATCGTGTTGGGTTCAGGTACCCGCTCAGATAGCTCTCGGTCTGGCAGGCTTCTCCCATTCATGAGCAGGAGTATATGCCTGCTGTGAACATTAAGTTTGCCTGGCAGAAGGTCTCACCGGCTCCCGCATGCAGCCCGGACTCGGCTGAGCTACTAAGTTCCCTTTCTTGTTCCCCTGCCTTCAGCTCCAAGAGAACCAAGAGAGGACTGAGGAAGTAGAATCGAGGGGGTGCAGAGACGCCGAAGAAGGATGAGGACACTCCCCCCCCCCCCCCCCCCCCACCCCACCCCGGCTCCCCCATGTACATGATGTTGCGTTTTCACTCCAGGAACGTCTTCCTGAAAAATAAAATTCCCAGAGTGGCCGAGCATGTACGAGCAAATCACAATCGCAATCTCCGTTTGGGCCTAGAGCAATAGCGTTTTATTCTGTTACACTGCTCAACAGTAATTTCCGGATGATGTAAAAAGTTATGACAGATAAACAGTGTTTTCCCTGCTTCAAAATCCCCGTCAGCTTTTACTGCTGAACATTGTCATCAGCCGCTGGACCATATAAAGCTACTCAAGCAGTACAACTCCACGGGGCTGAACGTGGTGGAGGCAGAGAACATCAGACTGGCAGAGATTTAAAATGAGGCTCTATTGGCCATTGGCACATTTACAGGTACACAGAAATGTGCTTTTTTCCTTCATATCCCATCATGCTCTCCTTTTTAAAGACACAGACACACATAGAGGTGAGCGTGAAGCCTGGGGTCTGAGCGTTTGGTCAGCTGTCCATCCAGCACCCCTGGGGCATTTTTCAGGGGGTTACCGGCCCAACAAGGATGTAGCTACTCTGCCAAGCTTGGGATTCAAACCAGCAACCTTCCACTTCCAGCCAGAGAGGTCAGTGGGTCACCACCCCCATAGGACTGTTGCCTTTATGGGGAGGGGGACATCTGCATGTGGTTAAAACACAACCATAAAGCAGGAGCTTGCGGTTGGCGGTCGTTCTGTTCGGCGCCAGCCACTGAGCTCTCCTGAAACACAAAGTCCGCTCTCATGCCGAACTTCTACATTTCCTCCCATGCCTCAGTTTAAAACTCAGTCTCAGTTTAGTCTGGGTGAACTGCAAGAGCTAAACGCAGACAAATAGCAAGAGTGTGGCACCGTGATTGGGCACGTGTCCAGGAGTCCCGCCCTCCTGAGAAGCAAACTGGGTGTTTCTCAGTGCTAAGACCGTGGTACTTATGTAGGGGGGAAACTTGACACGATAAGACTTGAATCGTCCTCAGTGGGACACACCCAGACATTCACTGGGCATGAACAATTATCCCACATTGCTTACCGTGTAAAAACATACCCGTTTGTCTTCTTAACAAAGAACCAGATATACCCAAATATGTTGCCACTAGATTCTTTCTTTTGCTGAAAATAGAAGTCAAGATAACAATTAAAGGTTACGAAAGTCAACACTCTTAACTTAAGAAAATAAGGAGGAAGAAATACTGAGTTTGAGTCAATAAAACATACTACAAGCAAGACGAGGGATTGTGCAGGGCTATCATAATCAGGAAAGGTAGAGCTACCATGCTAGGCAGCTTTTACCTGCAGGATAATGACCAACACATGTAACAGGCAGGATTAATCCTTAGGAACATCCAGGAGCAGGTTTCCCATTTCTGGGCCCCACATTTTGCCCCGCCCACATGTTTCAAAAATGAAAAAAAAAAGTAAAGTCAGAAGATGCTAGCTAGCTAGCTGGAACGCGTTTATTTAATTTTTAGGGTAGTAACTTTGTGGCCAGCATGGGTCCCACCCAAAAGCATGGTTTGCATGGTGGTGAACAGCAGCACTGAGAACACACCCGTATGGTCGGGATCTGTGGAACGGGATTAGGGTTATATTATGCATTATAAAGCCATAGAAAAAGCTTACAGCAGACAGAGTATGTCAGTATTGGTCTAACAGGTATGTTGTGGTATTTGAGACAAATCGCAGGGTGTGAGAAAATGCTGGGCCGTCCAGAGAGAACTTTCGATGGCTGAAAGGGTTAAATAAATAATGAAAAAAAAGAGCCAGACATGATCCCTGTGCGTCGGTGGCAGCCATCACCACTGTAAACGTATCAGACATCCATAAAAGGCACAGCATGATAAACAGGATCACAGGAAGTTAGCAGATTCAAGCGAATGTCTACCTGTCACGGAAAAAAAACTATTTTTCATGTAAGCTAATTAATACTATATCATTGTTATAGATCGCGAATCCCTAGTCACATTCCAATAGAAGGTGGCAACATGCAGAAAACACCCCTGTCAACCCATGAGCTCTGCAGGATGGTGCTGCCATGACCCGGTGAACTTCACAGAGAGAAATGTCATCTGGGGAGGGTTTAGCCCTAATTCAGCGGCACTTTCTATTTAAAGTCTGTCATTTGCAGCCCCTGGAATGCTTTTAATGACCAGGGGACACGTTCAGCATGTCTCCCATTGTATGTTTAGAGCGAAGGTGCTAATTACAGTGTAAATGATAGGTGTTAGGCTGATGATGAGTGGGGTAAAATGGAGGTAGAGTGTGCAACAAAGTCACCGTCCATCTGCAGAACTGGCGGTTTGAATTCTGGAGTTTACATACCGCTACTGTGGTTGGAAAACGGAGGGATAAAAATTTACCTCTGTTTTACAGTAAATGATCCATCCATCCATCCATCCATCCATCATGTAACCATTTATCCTGGTCATGGTGGCTCGACCGAACAATACCTTAAAAACAACGAACATGTGTGTCACTGTGTACTGAGCTTACATTTTTCACCAGGCAGATATAGGGTGGTGATTGATATGATTGTTCAGCAGGAAACTCTGAGGCAGGAGTGAAATTTTAAACCTGTTCTTAGAGTGAACATTTTGTGGAACTATGGTGCTACTCTGCCAGATTGAAATAGCAAAATAGCGAAATAGAGAACATAAAATGCATGACACAACATGCTGTACGGCACTATCCAAGCACGCCTCAGCAGGGAGCATATGGTCTTGGAGAGTTCAAAGCGCGTTAAAAAGTGTCTCGAGTTAGCACCTTAATTCAGTACCTTAAGAACCCCCCCCCCATTACCTTCCACTGATGGACGTGCAACTAAGCTAAGAATATTCCGGAATTAAAAAAAATAAATAAATAAAAATAAAAAATAAAAAAATGATTGCCAAAGCCCAATAATAGCCTTCGGGTTATTTATACTATTAAACAAACATCACACAAATTCTCACTTCATATCTGTCTTTATTTATTGCCGTAAAAGGTTTTTTGACAACCATCCCAATGCTTTGGTTTTTTCTTTAGCTAGAACAGTGGTGGCAAAATCTGGCAAAGTGAATTCAGATTTATTATCAAAAGCAACATCCAAAATAATTCATAAAAGCGCAAAGACGATATCGAACAAATTCTATCTATGACGACCCTGTAAAGTTAGACGCTAATGTATCCCTTACATGCACTGTAGACTGTAATGTGCTGTCTGTCCCGCATTTCCCAGTCCCTGGGGTATAAGGCTGTGTGAACATGCCATCATTCCAAAAACACCAGGCCCAATCCAAAGTATCCGAGCTTATTAAGTCGAGGGAAAATGTCAGAAACATCTGCAACACTCTTAACTCACTCAATATCAGACACAGATTTGGGAGTGTAGTCCAAATACCGGGATAACACCAGTTCGAAGTTTTCCTATTATTAGCAGTGACATTTCCATTGACATGGATTTTGCTTATCTTGAAGATGCAAACTGAAAATTCATAACAATGAAAGTTTGGTACCACTTTACAATAAGGCTCCCATTTGCCACTTATAAATGGTAGTAACTCATTAACAGGAAGAAAATTATAAACAAGTTATTCCACAGTTGTCTAGTAATGATTTACAAAGTGTTACATCCTAATTAATAACCTGCTTATAAACCATTCATAATCCCTTTATAAGGGTAGCCTTATAGTAAAGTGGCACCGAACGTTTTTACATAAGATCAAGTGAAGGTAAAATGAAATGAAGTTCTTCTAGAGCTACTAGCTTCTGGAGCTCAGGCTCTGTGCAGAAGCACGAGTCAGGGATCCTACTCTCGCCGAATGATAAATGGTGCATCTTATTCGCATGACATCCAGTGACGGAAACACACCCTCTTCGCTATTCCACTTTGTCAACTTACAGAGTATTAAAATCTGAGCAAAACTTTTCATGGAAATACAGCCAATGAAACGACAGGGCAGATACTCCCAATCAGAGGTGGAAAGTTCCGGTCAAGAAAGTACAAATCCAGACCAAGGTTTTGTCTCAACCAACCAGTTGAGTACTCTCTGACTGTAATCTATATACTGGTTGGTTGAGACAAAACCTTGGTCTGGATTTGTACTTTCTGGAACTGAATTTTCCACCACTGTTCCTAATCCATATTGCCATGGCAACTGACTCACTGCAAACTTCAAAGGATAGTCCATAACCCCCCCCCCCCCCCCCCCCATTCCATTTTCCAAAGTCATGTGACCATGTTTCTTTATTTTAGCAAAAAAAAATGTGGCAGGATAATTATGAAAAGCTTACGTAAATTGTTCATTCCTCTATACCCGTTTACATGGAACTCGGAGTACATGCAAAAATGAGTCAACTAGATTTGCGGAGAGTCAGAGTGATACCTCAGCTGTGTGAATTAACAGGCAGCTTCACAAGCCTGAGAGTCAGCATCGTGGAAGTGGCACTCACATCAAGACGTACCCAAACACACGGGAACACCAAGAAACGCAATTACAGCTAACATCAGACACCAAACCAAATACAGGAAAACAGCAGACATGCATTTAACTGTAGGCATAGCAAAGTGTTTAAAAAAAATCCATCAATATGTCCAGAAAATGTGAATGTAGCATTAACACTGGTAACCCTTGTTTGAAAAGCGTTTGCTCCACCTGTGAATATCATAAAAATGTTTTTTTTTTTGTTTTTTTTTTTTTTATTCCCAGACCTACTGAATTTAATGATTAAAAACACTTTTCCACTTAAGAAAATAGAAATTTAAATTTACGACAATGTCCACACCGTGTGAAATCACCCGCCGTTATGGTCACCGAACCAGCAGACAGACGTGTGCCCCCCACCTGTAAGAAGGATGTGCTGAAATTAGATTAGGCTCTGTCGAATGCAGTCACGATTCGTCCGACCACTTGATCTCGCTCAGTGAAAATAATATGCTTCATGTCAACAGTTTGTGGAACGTGATGCAAAAGATTATCTGATGATCTTCTCAAAACAAAGAGCAAATAAATCACCTCTGTCCAAGAATCGGTGTCCGGGGAGACGCCTCATTGAACAACTTGAGCAGACTTGTGGGCGCGGCTGGTGATGTCATTCACAAAAGAAGACTTAGACATTCCTTGCTGCAGAAGATAAATCAGTATTAGACTTGTCAGTCATCTCGAAGCTAACAAACCTGGCTGGTTATATCAGGGTAGTGAAGGGCTTCCCCTGAAACAGGTATCTATTAAAACCTTGTTCAAATATTACACTGTTTTTACCAGGAACCAGTGTACAAGGGTGAATCGTGAATCCTTAGGATGCCTGAAAAAGCCTCCCTGCTTTTCTTATGCAAGATAAGGAACATTCATCTAAAACTACAGAAAAGTCCAATTAAGGTAATAGATGACTGAGGCGTCGTCCATTTTTATTTAGCGGATTCTTTCATGCAGCACACATTTTTGAGAAAGCATTTGGGGGTGAAGGACCTTGCTCAGGGGCCCAGCTGAGCTTCCGGGTCATTCATCGACCCATGGAGAGAGAGGAAAGTGACAGCGATTAGAGGGGTTGTTATGATAAGTTTCTGCAAGTCAGTTGCCGGCTTACACGCCTGAGGACAGGCAGCCCGGGACACGCCAAGCGATTATATGAGGCAGAGCAGTCGCTGAATCCAACTGGCCTTTCTGGATTTTCTCCCCTGCGGCTGTGGGGTGAGGTCAAGGCGGTACAGCCCTGCACAGGTAAACTCAAACAACAGACACCTGCAAACCCCACTTACCTAACCCTAATCCCTAATATGTGATGAGAATCAGAATTATTTAACACACACTTTTATTCAAAGGAATGTGATTTTTTAAAAAAGAAATCAGGGTTAGGAAATCTCTGTAGTAATTGGGGGTTAAGGGCCCTTTGATCTGATTACCTGATGACCATAGACATAGCATCCTAACCTGCACCTCCACACACCACCCCACTAAATACTAATGCTGCTCAGGCACTGTTCAGCCTTTCTGCCATACATCGTCCCAGCGTTAATAACGTTACACCAAGAACTTTAGTATTGTCACATCACCATTACACGAAGGTCTTCTCAAAACTGGCAAAGAACGTTAATGGAATGTGATTTCCACCTTTTGAACTTTTAAAAAACCTTTTGTCAATGTTGGCACAATAATTTTATTAACCATTATTGTTAATTATAAAGTATAATTTCATTAAAGTGTTGCGTGTATACAACACGAATTCCCCGTTCAGCCTAGAACCCTAACCTTTAATGTGTAAGGTTACAGTATTATCAACTTTACTTACAGCAGTTTGCTTTTATATTATTAGTCTTAGTTGTTATAGTGGGATAAAGTTCTGGGTATATCAAGAAAGCTGGACACTATGAACGTTCCCATACCTTAATAATAATGTTTGGTAAACATTTCTAGAAATGCATCAACCCAGCTGAGACGGGCCTTACCTTCTTCAAGAAGCCCTGAATGTCCTTCTCTGACCAGAGGCTGTACAGAAGGATGGAGGCGGCTTTGTTGGCTTTTGGCAGGTACCTGATGGGGGGGGGGGGGTGGGGATGATAAAACCCTCAAGGTCTTCACCATGCCCTCCCCCACTCGCAGAGAGGTGCCGAGCACTATCTCTCACATACAACTCATAACAGGATGTTTGAGATGAGAGATGACTCATTGGTTGCCATAGGAAAAAAAAAAAAAAAAAAAAAAAGTTGTTTTGTCGAGTAATAAGTCAGCATTTTTGGAGCAAATCCAAAAAGCCGAAAGCTAAGCTAGCATTAGCGACGAGTCATGGGCTTTCTCTGCCACATATTGAATGCTGTTGTCCTCTCGGAGCTGACAACACAGGGTTTCTAAGGAGGGATGGTTGCGGACTGTGCAGCGGCAGGGTGACGTAACCATAGCAGTGCGGTGATGTTTGACGGCGCTCACCCGTTGCGGCTGAGGTCGTTCAGCGAGCTGACCAGGTCTCCGTTAACCACCTTCTTGGTCAGCTCTGGCTCTGCCAGCAGCAAAGCGTGGAAGGTGCGGCACGCTGTTGCCAAGGTATCGTCTGAATTGCCCTTGTCGTTGGCATTGGCGGTCAGGATAGTGGCGAGCTTCGGCACCACCTGCGGGGCTGCGGCCATAAAACAAACGAGAGACTGAGTGTGATGATACACAGAGGAACTTTGTGAGAAATGGTACCAGTCAATGTTGCTGACCAATGGTCCTTAGGCACTTTACCATTGATATTGGACAACAAATGTCTATTTTAAAAACTACTGCAATGGGCAATTTTTGGTAATCATCCAGATCCACACCTGGTTGACGATTGGCTGGCAACTTGACTCAAAAATTTTGCCCTGTGCATCATCACCATTAGGGCGTTTTCACACTCGGTTCCTTTCAGCCCTCAAAATCAACTCAGAGCAATTAATCAACATTTTTGGCACATATGTGAACACTGAAAATGAACTCAGACCCCAATAAATCAAACCGAAGTTACACAACCTCGGGAGCCTCGAGTCTGCGTTGCGGTTCATTTAACCCACGTATACAGAGAGCGCCATGTTGGTTTTGCCGTTTGCCATTGTACTTTTTGCCCTCTAGCTTGCCATAGAGAGATCACATGCTACTGCACTGGGACACTCAAAAAGCAATTAGTCAGAACCACGGCTGCTGGAAAACGACGGTGTGAACAGCATAAGGACTGAGGCCCCATCAGAGCTGAGGTGAGTCCCTTTCCCGTTGGTCCACTTTAAGGGTGTTTTCATACCAACACTTTTCAGTCTGGTTAAAACGGACTCTGGTTCAATCCCCTCTTTGGTGCAATTCGCTTCAGCAGGAGTGAGCAGATTAAAATAACTGTACTGTGACCTTCTTTTGAGGTCCTTCTTGTTTCCCCTACAGACACATCTGACCAATAAGCAGAATTAACATTCTCACATGGTTTTGTATTGGTGCACGGTTGGGGAAAATGCTACAAGTTTACAATTTCATCAACTGTCTCAGACCAGAGAAGCCAAACTATAAGTGTGAAAATGCCCTAAGCGGAATGTTAATTAGAACTACATGTGAAAATACCCTAAATCTTCACACTCAGGTTTCCTGGGGGCCCTGAACAAATGTGTGGTTTTAGAGGCTATAAATACCACAATTACATCACTATTATTTAGCAGACATTTTTATCCAAGTTGAGAGCAGCTCTCAAATAACAAACTGTACAGGATAGAGCCTTTCCTGCTGTACAGTGCATTTCGAAAGAACCAAACTCCACTTTAAGTGGACCAGAAAGTGGACCAGGAGAAAGAGAACTGGTCTTCCTGCTGGAGGAGCTCCTGAAGGCTGAGAGGATGCTGAAGCTACTGGGATGTTCAGGAGCCTCCATGTCCAACTGGTAGTTGAGGTTGTGAAGGATACATGCACAATCCTCCACTGATTCAGTTCGCTTTGGATTCACATTGTCTATCACCTTCCAAAAGTACTCGGTACACTTTCCGGTGCGCTTCAGCTTTAATAGGGTCTCAGTCCACTTCGCATTCACACCTGGTCCTCTTGGAGCCTGAACTGATCATAAGAGTCAAGTCTTTCTCAAAAACATGGCTGCACATACAGTATGCTGGCAACATGTGCTATCTAAACTGGGACAAAGTCCACAAAAAACAGACATTATTATGCAATCCAAAACACATCTGAGGAGAAAACATACATTCCAGCAAAACCAAATAAAATCTGCCTGACTTTTGATACTACTGACAACCCATCTGTCATTGTCATCTAAAACATAGGTATCACTGTAAAGGACTTCCATCAGATTTGATCAAATTTCCAAAGTTTAAAAGTTAATTTCATTAATCTACAGAAAACTGTTATAAATTCGTGCAATCCATCTGAAAAATCCATAATAATGTTTTGACAGTTGCGACAGCATTGTACGGTATCCCATAGTGGCCAAAAAGCGAAAGCGAGCTAGGTGCACTTGCTGTTCACATATAGTCCACAAACAACCTGCTAACCTCTTCTGGTGGTCTGACTCCAGTTCACTTTTGGGAGGTCTGAGTTTGGAGCGTTCACATATACTGTAGCTCACCTTGCATGGGAAATTACCACTTAAATTGGCCGAATTGAGCCTAAATACTACATATCAATCAGCAATGAGAGATACATGCATTACTGTGTAAAGTGTTATAATTCTCTTCCCCTCACATATAGAAACTATTATTATGTTTTTATTCATTTATAAGAAACTCTTTACTGAAGAATCCCACAATGACAACAAATAACTAATAACTAATTACTAATAATGCTGTTACAATCCACACAGTTCCCATTTTCATTTAATGTTTTTCCTCATTATTATGAAAAAGTCACATTTCCGTTTATTTAGCAAATGCCTTTGTCCAAAGTAAGGCGAACAGCACATCGCAAACATACGGCAGTCCTGGTCCTAAACACCAACAGCACCTTCTGCTGTAGTATGGACCACTTTCCAGGCCAGACTTCTCACCCAGGTTGCTCATCAGGGCTGGGTTCCTGGACAGATTCCCCACCAGAGACACCACGGTCTTCTGCAGGCCAGGGCTGGAGTTCTGCAGCAGTGGCTCGATGTACTGCATGCCATTCTGCTTCTGCACAATGGCCTGGCTCATCGCTTTAGAAAACTGGAGGGAGACGAATCCCATGGTTACATGAATCCACGCCGGACATCGAGTGCAGACAGAGGGTGTTTCTCAACATGCGTTCTTGACCATACTTGTGTTCTCACATACCCGTTTTACATCAACTACCACTGCAAAAGACCATTTCCAATACTCAAGAGCAGAAGTACAGAGGACAGTAAAAATCCCCGGATGCTGTTCTTGACCCGCCTCAAATATCAGGGTACATCGGACGCATCTTCGCCAAATGAGACCCATCTCATGAGTCACTGCACCCGAAGTCCATTGTTGGAAGGCAAGTTAGCAAGACTGGTCTTGCCAAGACCACAAGTACAATCATTGCGTTCTTGGTATTGAGCAATACCCGAAGACTGCTTGAACCCATCTGCTTTTCAGCCCCATAGAGATAAATTTCCCACAATGCTGTTCTTCACTAAGAAATCCACCAGCAAAACAGGTTCTCCTGGACCCTGATTGGTCCCCGCTGATCAGCCTGACACTTACTGCTCCCTTATTGGCTGTGAGGTTCTGCAGGGCCCCTGCACAGGCCTCCAAGGTGGCATCATTCTGGCTGGCCCCCAAGAGGGAAAGGTAGGTCTTAATAGTGTTGGAGTGGTAAAGCAAGCCAAGGCCTTTTGGATCAGCCTCTTCCACCACTGGATATTCAAAGGCAGTCTGCAGAAAAACAAAGGAAAACTGTGCAAGGCGATTCCTGCAGTGATTAGCTCTGAGCAGTCACCTGTAATCCGATGACCTCCAATACCAGCAGATTCCCAATAAACACGCAGTGTACCATGTGTAAAAGATTGTTCAGGGCAATGAGAAGAACCACATACCATAACAGAAGGCTGTGTCACTGTTATATTTGTCTGGGCTTTGATGTGTGGTGCCTGTATGATCTATACACAGTAGTAGTCTTTACCACCACTCAAACCCAGCATTTCCCTGGGGCCCCTGAGCTTTGGGGGGCCCCTGTTAGCCACAAACCATCACTACATTACTTGAAAAAGTTGGCTATTTAGAAGATGCTGAAGCAGCATATTCTGCAAACAGCTGCCTATGATCCTCTGACTGGGGGGGGGGGGGGGGCTTTCTTAGTGGGGTCCCAGAAACAACATACTCACCCCTGTTTATGTGGGAAAACAGTCTCAGTGTTTAATTGGCCACTATGGAAGGTACACCTCCACCCTGACCCTCTAGAGGACTTTATGAGACTTTATGAGGACTTTATGACGTCGCTCAGGACATCCACAGCCACTTTACCTCCTGGTCGACCTTGCTGCTCTGCGGGCTGAAGCAGCCCAGGCTGGTCTTCCTGCTGGATGAGCTCCTGGTGGCCGACAGTGTGCTGAAGCTACTGAGATGTTCCGGAGCCTCCGTCTCCAGCTGGTACGTGAGGTTGTGAAGGATACAGGCACAGTTCTCCACCGACTGTAATGTCATGGCACAAACATGGGTTAAAAACTGTCAGAAAGTACTGGCCCTCTAACTAGGGGCATTTCCATCGAACTATGGACTAGACATTTGAAAGATATGAACTGGAAAACTCAAATCTCGGAAAAAAGAAACCTCAAGTATTCTAAAAAAGTTTTTCTTTTCATTTGAGGAGTGTTTAGAGGTAGGAATCAATTTGCAAAACTGCAGTTCTACAATTCTATAGCTACTAACTTGTGGAAAGTACATCGTGTATGTTTACTGTAATCTCATAGGTACAAATGGTACAGCATGGTGGAGTGCTGTATGGCATGGCAGATTGCGGCAACGTGTAGTAGAGTGCTGCAGTGCATGCAGTGTGGCAGAATGTGGCAGAGTGCAGGGCATGGATGACTGGCAGAAAGTGGTAAAGCACTGTAGAGTGCTGCAGACCATGGTAGAGTGTAGCAAAGCAGGGTAGTGTGTAGAAGTAGGCAGTACAGTGCTGCAGACTATGGTAGAGTGTGGCAAAGCAGGGCAGAGTGTAGATGTAGGCAGTACAGTGCTGCAGACCACGGTAGAGTGTGGTAGATCGTGGTAGAGTGTAGATGTAGACAGTACAGCACTGCAGACCATGGTAGTGTGTGGCAAAGCAATGTAGAGTGTAGATGTAGGCAGTACAGCGCTGCAGACCATGGTAGAGTGTGGTAGAATGCTGAAGAGCATGGAACAGTGTGGCAGAGCATGGTAGAGTGCTGCAGGGTTTGGTAGCAATGCAGTGCCTTTCTCACCATGTCATCTGGCTTCTCTGCCGCCACGCAGTTCTTAATGTAGTTGACGAGTGCCTCAATGAGCCCGGGGCTATCCCGCATGGCCTGTCGCTCCTTATCCTTGGTGCAGCTCAGGTTCCTGTCTCAGGGAGGCAGGAAGGGAGAGGTCAGGCCACGGGGCGGGATGGACACCTCCATGAGAACCCCAAGACTGCCCGGCCCCCCCAAAACACCTACCACCTCTTTGGATTGTCACTGTTTACTGTAATTTATTGTTTATTACTGTCTAATAAAGTTTTACTGTCAAAGTCTGCAGTTTCCTTTGGAATTAACAACGTAGCTTTCCATCCATCATCCCTAAAACACCCAGCTATATTAATTACTGATTTTAATTTCCCTCACAATTTCAACGAAGTGAGTGAGTGAGGCACGTGTCACGGATCGAAGGCACCCAGCTAGAGGCAGCCTCACCTCAGGCAGCCCGTAGTGCTGCAGAAGGCCTCAGGGTCAATGTGCCGATTGGTGCCAGTGTCGGACCAGCAGGTGAAGGGTACCACCACGTTCTCTGTGAGCACGGGCAGGGCCCTCTGAATCAGCACTGGCTTCAGGCTGTCTGCCGAGGACAGGTTCCACAGGAGACCTGGGGGCGGTGCGGAGAAACAACGATTTATGGTCCCATCGTTACATCCGTACACAGTTCACACTCTGAGCAGAGTCACGGCAGGTAATCCTCATGTTCTGCAAGGTCAACCCCATGACAAAGCTCCTTGCTTATCTGAGAGAACAATAACAGGCCTAACAGGCTGTAAAAACTGTGGCTGAGTCTATGCTAATTTAAATGAGGCATTATAGTGATATACTGAATGATTCCTGGTCACAGTCAGGGGCGGATTTATTCACCCCCTAATGTAGTGACTGTTTGTGGCCAATAGAGGGCCGCATAGAAATGCATGGTTTGAGTGGGTTGCATGCTGGTCATGCTATAGTGTTTAACAATGGCATGTTAGGGGTGTTTCCTCCGGGTACTCCGGTTTCCCCCCACAGTCCAAAGACATGCTGAGGCTAATTGGACTTGCTAAATTGCCCGTAGGTGTGCATGTGTGAGTGAATGGTGTGTGAGTGTGCCCTGCGATGGGCTGGCCCCCCATCCTGGGTTGTTCCCTGCTTCGTGCCCATTGCTTCCGGGATAGGCTCCGGACCCCCCGTGACCCAGTAGGATAAGTGGCTTGGAAAATGGATGGATGGATGGATGGATGTTAGGGGTGTTTCAGGTGAGAAAGGGGGAGGGTGGCCTTGGGTGTCACCTGCCAGCTGACGCTGCGTCTCATTGGAATCCGTGTCCTTGAGTAGTGTCAGCGCCTCCTCTATCCCTCCACACTGCTGCACCTCCTTCTTGTTGTCAGCGTTTTTGAACACCAGGTTGCGCAGTGCGCCGGCGGCCGTCTGCTGGATCTGCGGGTTGGGGTTGCGCAGGAGGGCTACCAGGCCGGGTATGCCATTTTGCCGGAGCACCTGAAAGCAGGGCGGGGAGAAGGTAGCAAAAGTGGGGGTGGGATCAGGTAGGGAGGGGGTGGAGTTTGGGTAGAGGGGGGCGGGGTCATGAGAGAGTGGTGGTCAAGTAGAAAGGGATGGGGTTAGGAAGTGAGGGGGTGGGTCATGTGGAAAAAGACGTTAGGGCATCGTTAAAATAAAAAAATTGCATCGGCAAATACTCAGTGGCGAAAAATAAACGATTCCAGACAATTAGACATGTGACAATGGACATTGTTTCTACTGTGTGATTTTTATCCAAAGTGGTGCGCTGTGAGGAACGATGCCGATCATGCACATGACGCTGATGTTGCCAATGTCCTCTATTAACATTTCAGCAACATCAGTCCATTTAGCTATTACAGTTGTAACAATCTAAAATTCTAGTTGCATATGGATGCAGGCTTGAATATATTTATAATTTCAGACAACTGTTCTTAGGAAAGAAATGTTTAAAAACAATGAATGATCATACAACAAAACAAGCATGAAGACCCATCGCCATTACTGAGCCAAGCATCTTCTCCTTGAGCTCTGGAGAGACCAGAGGAGTCCTGCAATTGAGCTTCTCCTCTCATGTGGATCAGAGAGGACAGTCACATGTCTCGCACTCTCACTTACCACTAAGCCACGGGGAAACCGACGTGTTGACATACAGGACGGTTTCCAAACACCAGAGTCGCTTACGGGATCGTCAGCTGACACTAACGTGAGACAGGGGTGGGGATGCTGGAGGCAGGGCGTGCTTAGGCAGTGAGAGAGCTCCTTCAGGCAACCTCTTCCAGATTCACAATCCTCACACACAGCCACACTGGGCATTTCTCAGTCGTCTTTTTGACGACTGCCCACAAAAAAACACAAGCAGACCCCCATTCCCAGCCCCACCCTAGTCCCTCGCCCTTTTCCGCGTGTTTTCTTGTTGTTCATCCTGGAGCAGATATATTTTGTTTTTCTTCATGCCATCACGATTTTATCCGACATCCGTTCTCCGCCCTCCTTCCCTGGGTTAGATTCCTATCCTCAGTTCTGACAGATACTCCTAGGGATTGTGTCAGTCAATGTTCGTTTAGGGCACAAAGATTCGCGAGCTTGATGAGTGCCAGTCACTGTTTGCGCTTCTCAAAACCTTCCACACACCCGCCGCAGCCCTTCGAGTTAAATGTGCCCAGCTGGGCCCAGTTCCTTTTAGGGTTTAAAAAGGGGTCAGCAGATGAACAAGGGAAAACAAGCATCAGTCTTCACTGTGTGGCTGAAGAACCAACATAGTACAGCGAACTATTCTTATCCATAAAGTTTACCAATGACCTCTTTCTTACACACTTGAATCTTTTCTCTAGCTGCCTTGCAGAGACATTAATGATCCCCAAGTGTCTATCTACTCACCTCAAGCTGGAACGGGAGTATGGATTAGAACCATCCAAGCAGGCTCAAAACAGCCATTAAAGTTTTAGTCTAGCTCAAAATGTGTGTCTATGGGAAGCCCAGTAGCTTAATTTCCCAGGAGAATTTCATCTCCATGAAGAAGCCAGAAACCCTGCCTGAGGGATATTATGGGGGGCATCTCACCTCCTGCTTGGCCTGGTCCTCCTTGAAGGTGCTGTGCTGGATGAAGGAGGCACCACAGAGCTGGAGTTTCTCCTCTGGACTGGACAGGAACTCCACGGCCTCTTTGATGGTCATGTCCGTCCCGCTGCCACTCCCGTTGGCCCTGGAAGCGACAGGAAAAGCCCGGCTCCACTCAGAAGACCCGCTGGAGGATGTGATGCATATACTGGAGCAGAATGATTAAATCTGGCCCAAAAATGGGGCCTGGTCTCTCACCCCGTAAACTCGGTCTTGGCCTTGGTGAGTATCACCTTAGAGTCGCCATTGAGGGGGCTTGTGGCAGTCCGAACAAGCCGGTTCTGGCTGCTGACCACCTTGGCGGTACTGTTCGCCACCACCTGGGAGCTGCTGTTGCCGGTGGAGTGAAGGCTGGCCCTCTGTAGGCGGTAGGGCAAGGTGGCACTTGTGGCCTTGACCAGAGTAGGGTCACTCTTGCTGGGCTTCAGGCCATTGGAGACCTGCGGCTGGTTTTCACCGTACATGGACTGGAAACGCTGATCCGATTGGCTGTTGCAGCTCGTCATTCGCATGACTGGGCCCATGGGCAGGGAGTGACTCTGCCTGGCCTGGGGGAAGAGAACAACAGATTCATTCAGCCTGGCCCTGCCTGGCCCAGCCTGGCCTGGCCCAAATAGCAATGCCATTAATTCAGTCACAATCCAGCAGGGCTGGCATATCTTGACCATTAATTTGGGTGACTACTAGCACTGATAATATGACAACATTTCATAACCAGCTTGTGCCTGGGTTTTATGTTTGCTTTTTGTTTCTTTTGGGCTCCGAACAGCATCTACCGAATACGATACACAAACACCGGAGAGAAAACACTTCTGGCTTCTTTATGCTGGACACCGTCCGATTTCAGAACTTTGACTACCAGACAAGCAAAGATCTGAGCAGAGGAGGAGGAGCAGCAAATTCCTGGCGAGACAGAGGTGCTCCACCCAGCCCCGCACAGCAGATGGATGATAAGACTGAGGACCTGCACTGCCTGCTTCATTCTCAGCAGGACATGAGGGACCGCTGTGTTTTCACCTTCACACGTAACTAAACCTGAACATTCACAACTTGGTCCAGCACCCCCTCAGATTGACAGAACATCACAAGGAGAGCCCCTCTGAAGACACCAGCCACACTAGAGGAGGTATATGTTTTCTAATCGACAATTCCTGGCTTCCAGACACCACTGTACCAGCCATGTTTTGAATGGCAAACACTGAGTACCCCATGGTTAAGCCCTCTGTTTCATTGGCTAACACTGAGTACCCCATGGTTAAGCCCTCTGTTTCATTGGCTAACACCGAGTACCCCATGGTTAAGCCCTCTGTTTCATTGGCTAACACTGAGTATCCCATGGTTAAGCCCGGTTTGATTGGTTAATACAGAGTATCCCATGGTTAAGCCCTCTGTTTCACTGGCTAACACTGAGTATCCCATGGTTAAGCCCTCTGTTTCATTGGCTAACACTGAGTACCCCATGGTTAAGCCCGGTTTGATTGGTTAATACAGAGTATCCCATGGTTAAGCCCTCTGTTTCATTGGCTAACACTGAGTACCCTATGGTTAAGCCCTCTGTTTCATTGGTTAACACTGAGTACCCTATGGTTAAGCCCTCTGTTTCATTGGCTAACACTGAGTACCCCATGGTTAAGCCCTGTGTTTCATTGGCTACCATTTTGCATGCACTGGTTAAACCCTATGTTTGGTTGTTTAACATTGAGTACAGTACGCTTAACTATGCCCAGGCATGAAACACAGACATGAAGTCAATGATGTGACTGGCACATGTATGCGCATATGTACACTGTACATGAACTGGACCCGAAAGGGACAAATCAGGTAGGCTACACAGATCAGGTAGGCTACACAGATCACAAGCTTTGTTTTCCACAAAACTGCATTGCAAAAAAAAATAAATGACACAGAGAGACTGGGGATGCCTTGCCCAATAACTCCCATTAACAAATTACATTACTAGAACCTTTCAGTTGCTTAGCTCCAACAATGTAAGCGTTTGCTGGAAATTTGGGCTGACAAGAGTATCCAGGAACAGCTGGATGCAGCACACAAAAACCTCGAATATGGGACTATTTCCTTATACGTGCAGCACACATAAATAAAAAACACTGTGCTGTATACTCAACGGTTATGAGGGCCGTGAGTCACTGCACCCAAAATGACTCCAAATAAGCCACAAATTAAGAGCATTAGTCATGAACTACATTGTGCTGTGCAGTAGTTATTTTTATCCCACGTCTTCTTCAACACATAAAGTCACACAGTGACCACAAAAGCCCAAAATGGGCCCAAAACGTTACACATAATGTGAGCACAGACTAGTGGGGAGAATCATGCTTTGGCATAGTACAAGGTGACTAGGTGTCTGCTAGTTAAACCATGTTTTTAATTGGCTAACACTGAGTACCCCATGCTTAAACCACATTTTTAATTGGCTAATACTGAGTAGACCTCATGCTTAAACTCTTTGCCTCATTGGCTAACACTGGGTACTTCATAGTTCAACCCTGTGTTTGACTGGCTAACGCAGAGTACCTACTGGTCAAACCAGGTTTTTAATTGGAAACCCTGAGCTTGCTTGGCTAACACTGAGAACCTCATGGTTAAGTTCTGATTGGGCAGATTTGATGATGCTTGTTTCCCTCATAAAGCTAAGGTAGTGCATTCGAAGACTGAGCCACAGACATTAATGAGTTTGTAGAGGCAGTTACACAATGTATGCAACACTGTTAAGCAAGGACTGAGGCTTGGTGGTGTCTGGTCAAAACATGGAGCCACAAAGCTGCCGGTGAAGGAGGGGATTTGGTACCACGGCTGCCTGAGCAGGATATGGGGAGGTTCTTCGGCAAGGTCAAAGCCTGTAGAGACTCTGGCCCTTACAGCCTCCCCATCATGCCATCAACATCAGGGTACTGGCTACCAGATTCAAAAATCAGTTTCCTTCCTAAAACCAACCACACTGGCAACAACTAAAGCAGAAGTACTGCAATATTACTCACATCTGAGCTTTATACAGATTGTAGTTATTTGTTGTCATTGAACTACTGCATACTGATTGTCTATTTGTTGATTTGTTAACTTTGCTTGTTCTTTGGGTTCTGTTAGCTATTCCTTTTACTGGCTGTAGGTAACACTTGTTACCCAATAAGAAATCTGCAGTCTTGAGTCTATCCAGTATTGTTGTCAGTCCACAGTTCATAGCTATTTCTGAGATAACACCTTAGTGGTTGGGGGCCCCCCAGCTCCGGTCTGTTCTTATTTGGAGGGGGACCTGGTCTAAGAACAGTTTAAAACCTCTCATCTAGGCAATATTTCTCAGAAAAAAAACACATTTCAACATTGTAACACAGGTTACCAGTTAACAGTAACACAACAGAAAATAAACTAGAATTTCATCTGTTCTCCAAAACGTTACTGATATCTTGCTGGATAGCCAGAGAAAGTTCACTCTGATTCCCAAATCTCAGCCATTTTATGCATTTGTTAAATTTCACCATCAGCTAATTAATTAATTAACCTGATTTGTTGGATATCTCAATGGGGTATTGATCAGCCAAACAAGGGGTTAGTGGTTGAGTTAAAAAATATATATATGCGGGTGTATTGGATGGCTGCTGCAAATTCTGTGGTGATTTTATTGGTTTTGAAATGGCGAAGCTGACACACTATGACAGACGTAATACCAGGGGAGGTTTTATCATTTCTAGGGCCCCCACTGAAAAAGCCACACGCAAATGTCCCATATACTAAATTTCCATGTACTTAATAAATAGCTAGTAAGTAGAGTCGGAAGATCGTAGCTTCCTGGTGCCTCGGCATCTCCTAACTAAGGAACGCTGTTATTTATCGTTTAGTGTAGTGACTGTTAACGACCAACAGGGGGCCTCATGTAAATGCGTCTATGTCCACTAACTACCTGCCAGCAGCCTCTCTACACCCTTGCATGTTATTCATAAACATGTGCAGAATGACCACAGGATTCTCTGTTATTAAAGCCTAGATGTGATACAGATCTTAAGCTATAGGTCTCAGAACGGCAAAAATCCCAGACTGACAAACAGCGTGAGATCTTGTTACAACACACGATTGTAGAGAAGCGTTCTACAAAAGATCTGCAGATATAGCTAAATGAGGTGTGGCACCGATATTCCACTTAAGTCTGCATAATTAACTGGTTTGCCAACACCTATAAATAAACATTTCCTCTGACAAGCCCTGGCATGACTTACGAGGTTAATAATTAAAAGCGAAGGGCTGAATCCAACTGCGACGGAGAACAACATGAAGCTGGTGGAGAGGGAGACTCTCAGAATACGACACCCGGCCATATTCAGGCAAACAGGCAGGTGCGGGGACAACCTTAACACTGGGGTCCTAAACTGACTGTCATTCCACAACGCAACAGAAGACGTGCTGGGACAAAGAAAAGCCCAGCTGAAGAACTGCTATGTTTGGTCATTTCATTTACATTCTATTTATTTAGCAGATGCTCTTATCCAAAGCGACACACAGCTGAGGAAGCAGGATCAGGCCCAGTGCCCTCGGCCAGTACGGCCCGGCCAAGCACGATGACATCACGCACACATGTACCTGAGGAAATCCTATACGGCAGCGTCTGCCTCTATTCATAGCGACACTAACTCGACTTCCCACGCAATCATTACAAAAAAGCCACTACCACTTTCTTTGTGGATTTTCTCGTCATACAGCCATTCATGTAATCTTACACACCGACCCAGAAATAAAGTCTTAGTCATAAAGCCATTAATATGCGAATTTGTGCTCATTTAAAAAGCAACTCAGGAGAAGGCAAGACCAGGGAAGCTGCATAAAGCTTGGATGGAAGCAGAGCAGGGGATTCCCTGCAAAGTGTCTGGGGTCTTCATGACGGGTAGCGAAACGAGGACCGGAGACCAGCAACAGGCTTTGTGGTACAGCACCTCTTCCTGTCCAGCGGCATGCAGAGGTTCACTCAGCAGCCATACCACCCGCGGTTAAGCCTAGGTAATCCATCTGATGCTAAGCAGGTTTGGGCCTGGGCTTGGATGGGAGGCCAAATAGGAAAGTGTATTGCTGCTGGGAGAGGTGTTGGTGTGGCAGACAGATTAACTCCTTTGTGCCGATCTCAATGCAGTAATGGGGACACTGTGTTGGGGAAAAGGGTCCTTAAGATGAGAGCCCCTGCTTCTTTGACATCATAAAAGGTCCCTGGGCATCTTTCAAAACAGTAGAGGTGGTACCTCAATGTCCTGGTGAAAATTGCCCACTGTGGCCCGATCTGACCTCGGAGTCACCGTCTGTATCTAATGGGTGAAATCTCTCCTGCCCCTTCATCACCTTAACTACAGTGCAGAGATGGAGAAAGTGGTCCCACTGATGTTCAGCTCATCGAGGGTCTACTAAAGTGAGTGTTTCTGTGAAGTGACTGAAGATTAAGTAGATAAGTACTCCACAGATCTGAGTGTGGCTAATGGCCAGCACACTATTGATTTGCACGCGGTCAAACACTTCGGAAGTGAACGCCGGCGGAATACTTAGCTCGATGACGATTTGGTCATAAGCCTCGAAAAAACAATGTTATCACAAAGGACACACATTATCACACATCATCAAAATATGCCCTGAAAATGCAACAAAATTAATGTACATACAATTTAATAATATATTTAATAAACTTCCACGTTAATAGCTAATGACAGCTACCAAATGTATTACATATACACATAATATATATAATTACAAGTGATATACAACACAGTTACCATATATATATATATATATATATATATATATATATATATATATATATATATATATATATATATATATATAGTTATCTATGTTAGGGTTTACTCAACCTGCAAGTAACTATTCATTATTGTTGTTTCATCGCATTTTATTTTGGGGTTAACATACATTTAGTTCATTTATGCTTTAAATGAAAAGAGGAAGGTTCTTATTGGGCATTTTTATTCTTTCTGTAAACATTCAGGGTGATAAATTATTGAAACCCTAAGACACACACATTGTGCTGCATAAGAGTGAGCACTTCTCCAGTATCACGAAGAACATTAGACAAGGGATCGCCTTACTGACACAGGATCGCCATATATTCTTCATAAACCAGGCGAAGTTGCGTAAGACTGACTATTGTTTAAGATTAGTGTACTGTCTGTCTTATACCGCAAACCAGGACGTTTTGCACAAAGTCATTTGAAGTTGAAGACTTTTTTATCTGTGCATTACGCCTCTACTTCATTCGAAGCACGTCTAACATCTAACTGATTGTTTTGCCATTTCTGAAGATCAGATTTACCTGATCTTCAAAAAACACACACAAAAAAAATCCAATCTGAAATTTAGATACATATCCGCACAGCCGATTGGGATTAAAAATGTCAAGTTCAGCAACCTTGAAAGGAATGTGACCCAGTTGAACCTGTCGAGATCACTTGCACTGCTAAAAGTGTCCTTTGGGGCTAAATTGAAGCTTGTGACCATGAACCTCTTTTTTAACCCTTAAAACATCAGCCTAACGTGCAGTATAAACAGCACTACACAAAAGCATGGACATATTTATTAAAATCAATCAAATTCTATCAATACACTATTCATATGCTGCTCCTGTTGTGGCCCAGTGCAATATACGGCATCACAAATGCTGCAATCATACAAAAAAATAATTTAATAGCTAGTAATGTTATAGCTTAATAAAGTATCACTTTGAAATAAGAGTAGATATTCATAAAAAATTGTAATAATAATAAAAAACGAACTAAATGTTTGTTTGCATCCAGTTCATTTATTCATTTACTTGCCCATTAAAACCCGGTAAAAATAAATAAAATTCACATTCAGATCAGCGAGTGAAAAGGGAATCAAAGAACAAACCTGTGAAGTCTGCATGTAAGCCGACTTTGAACTTGAGCTGTTTCTTAGGAAAAAACCGCTGTTCTTCTTGACTGGAGAAAACCTGAATGTCCGAAATTCACTGAAGACTGCATCGTTCTGCGGACCTGTGGGGGGAGAACGTGTCAGTGCATGAGAGCGACCCTAAGGAAAGGCCCACGGCGACCTCTGCGATTTATACCGCATTTAACAACATCTATGAATCTCATTTTGTTTGGATTCCTGTATGAGCAGAGAGGCCTACGCAGAGAAGTTTCTATCAGGGGGGGGGGATGGAATGATTTCGTGGCGACAGGAATATCCAGTACCAAATCTTTAATTATGTTCAAGAATCACTGTCTTTTGAAAATAAAGACATACATCTTTTAAGACATATGTCTTTTGAAAATAAACATAAATTATATTACAATATAATTATATATAATAATATAATGTGTGTGTATATATTTATAGATATTATATATAAAAAATTGTATTTTATGAAACATGTACTATAAGGAAGATAAAATTACCGGAATTGATTATAAACAGTGCGAATTAAAATTCAAAAATCTTGATTTTCATGCCAAAATAAAAAATACATAAGATATACCTTCCTTGACCTTGTTAACATATATTTTCCATAACATTGTCAACTGAAAAAAACTAACAATGTCTAACACTAAAATATTGCGGTCACTGTCTCGCTCTTGGTGTTAAAGATAAGGGCCACATACGCTCACGTCACACGATGCAATACAATGTCATTTCGAAGCTAGGAAGATCGCAAGCCTCCACATATTTCAGCAGCAATCTTCGAGGACATACAGCAAACACCTTCCCTGCATTTCAAAACAAGTTTTTACGTTATATGCCTATAGGTCAAGAATCATAGCAAGCTGTGTTGCATAAGCGTTTGTCATATTCACTTGTGATTACTGCTGCCATGGTGACAGGCAAACGGTATAGGCTAAGGTATGGAAAATATCTGAAATGACAAGCAATTACAGCAAATTACACTGGCATATATCCATAGCAACTCCACAGTTTATTTATTTACTTGAGCACCAAAATACAAAATTCGTAGATGAGCAGTACAGATAGGTTTTCATTTACTTCAGGACATGATACAATCTTTACTTTCGTTGAGACCCGGTCAATCATTTTGTGTAGAGGGCAAATTCGTAGCTTCACCGTGTAAACGATAAGGTAACGAAAGATACGATAATCCCTTCTTCGAAAATTCCAGAGGCGGATCTTAGGGATAGCCAAGGGTAGAAAATATAAGGCCACCCAAATCAATAAATCTGGTCGATCTGCCGGTACTCAGTCCCCCTGAAATACAGCCTAACTGGTCCCCAATGGCCACCCCAATTAAAATTTTCTGCAGGTGCCAATGGAAAAAAATAGAACCATCGTTATTTTCATGTTTATTGTTAATTCAAAGAAATGTTTGTGGGGAAAATCTTTTCATCTAGAACTGAATATAAAATCTTACCTTTTTTTTAATCATCTAACAACGGACTGGATTTACCCTGCTTTAAGTTAAAGTAGGCTTGTAAAACTTGTTAAAGATGATTAAAGACATCCTGTCCTGTCAAATTTAAACGAGGCTGCAAAAAGTTTGTTATACTGACTGCAGACATCAGTCTGTTCTTTCTCCTGCTTCAAGTAAATTTCATTTTCAATTGACGTATGCGTCTGCTATGTCATGCACAGCATATTCGCCATTTCGCATGCCTATTCGCCTGACATATGGACCGAAGATTCCAGAAAATTCTCAGAAACAGCGTTGCTCCTAATGTCTATGGGTGTATTTATATTTATCTATTGTGGCTTAAAGGCATGAAATCACTCTGTCTACGGGATTTAAACCAGCAGCTTTCTGCTCCGAACCAATGGTGTAGGAGAGAGTTTGAGCTTGGAGGGGGACGGGGATACGGGACACTACTTAATCTAAATTATTAACCAGTCAGTTGATTTGGGGGATGAATGAGGCCAAATTAAAAATGGGGGGGTGGGGGGACACGTCACTCCCGGTTCCTACGGCCCTGGTCTGACAGACACACATCACTGAAACAAGAACGCACATATTCAATTTTACGGACCGACATAGAACCATTTCTGTTTTTTTCCCTATCCTTTTTGCATTACTGCAATATCTTCTACTAAACATTATTTCAAACGCCCATAAATTAATGGAGAAATTATTAAAACAGCATCCCATTTACAGTGTTCCTTCAGTCTTACCCGGACTCTGCGCGACCCTGCACTGAATAACCAGCTAATCGGCCGAAATTTAGGCGATATACTAACAATAGGACACTCGCACTATAGGGGCTCACGGCGCCAGGACAGTATAAGGTTCAACCAAATCTAAAAGACACTATTTTTGCAGCCCGTTTAACCTCTCAAAACAATGCAGAGGTCTAACAAAAAGAAACCATTACACAAAAGAAACGCCAGAAGCAGAAATATCTTGACGCATAAAAGTAGGAAGGACGCCTCATAGTCTGAAAAGACTCTCAAAACGGGAAATATTTAACCCACGTCAGCTAGCCGGCCGAGAAAGGGTCAGCTGGGAATAGATACCTAACGCGTTTGTGTTTACTGGTAACACTGGTGACAGCAAGGCAAGATATGACAGAGAACTAGTCTAGATCTGCTGGACAAGCAGGAGTCAGTACTTAATCCTTACATGTAGAGTAAAGCTGGCCTCTTTAAATCTGCTCTTATTAGATCTATCTATATTTATATTTCGATTTTCTTTTATATGACTGACTTTTTCCGCACGCTAAAAAAGCGCAAATAAAGTTTTCGCAAACACTCGGGAACGTTCGTACCCTTCGGCTACATCTGTCACCTTTTTTGCTTATTGTCCTTTATAATGATATGACTCTATACTATTCTGTAATTTTTATAGGCCTCCCACATCCTTCAAAATGAAAGCCACAAACAATTGTCATTTATTAAGAATACACTGTTTGTAAAATATTCGGCGCTGCTTAAAAAGCGCATGTCACAGTTTTCATCAGTTTCCTTTTTGAATTATTGGGTTTTAATTCACGTATCAATTCCTAGCTATACGTTAAAGCATACAGGCAACAAAAGGTTGCACTTCAAGATTAAACTATCCATAAATAAATATATAAACAAAGTGCGATGAATACGCGATCGTTTAAACCAGACTAAATAGTTTTCTACATTCAGCTAAATAATTTTACTTAGGCTATAATAAATCTCTCACCGAGTATGATTAATACATATGCATAAATATTTGCTACATAATGTCGTATAGGCTACGTACTTCTGTATGACTCATGTATTAGTTTCCACATATATACATGGAAGTACGTGTATCTCACTTTACTTCGAGTCAACATAATCGAATCAGTTTAAGGACCGACGCGCATTAAATAAATCAAATCGCTTCACGTTTAATGAGTGAGCTCATGAATTTCAATGGTACTCGGCAAAAGCTGCGCATTAACATTAAGTGGAGGATCTTACTGGTGGGCGAAACGGATCCACTTTTGCTCTGCCTCAACTTGCTCCGCTTGATGGTGGTAACCTGGTCCAGGACGCGGCGCTGGCCCGACCGCAGGGTGGTATCTGACGGGAGGGCGAGGGACGTGTCCTCACTGGCCCCTAAGGACAAGGCCGAGCGGAACGGCTCCATAGTCATCTTCAAAGCGTTTTTTTCCCCCCAAACAGCGGAACTTTGTCGATCAAAAATATATTAAAAAAATATGTTTCCGTGGGCCGATCGGCTCCGTCGTTTCCCTTCGCAGGCGCACCGAGGAGTTTCTTTTCCCATGCACCTACCGGGAGCTGCCACACCTGCACTCCGCCTCCTGCAGCTGCTGAATACCCGCAGGTTGTATCTAGCATTCACCAAGACTGAAACCTCCCCAAACGCGTCGGACTTTAACCATTTGTCTATAATAAATGCTGCGTCTCGCTCTCCTACCCGACCTCATGGAGACCGCAGATCGCAGCAAAAGTCTGCTGCGGCGTGTTTTTCAGAATCGAAAGAGTTTTATTATCCCGAGGGAAATTGTTTCAATTGCACACTTGCGACTTGTTAATTTATTTCCTGAACAATATTCCACACGGGAAGATCCAACCCCCATTGATTTGTTTGCACTTTGTTTACCTGTTTGCACCATTTCTATTGTCTTTGCACTTTGTTTTGCACTAGGCCTAGGCTATAAGTTTGTATGTCTGTTTAATTTAATGAAGTTGCGTTTTATGCACAAAAAATACCCTCTGGGACCATTAACGTCATCATATGTATCCTAGTTAATTGTATATTATTGCAGTACTCTACACGGTGCATAGACTTCCCTATGTTTATTCATGAGGCCGACTAGTTTTATCACATTAAAAGCGTTCAGTCTTGATGCAACAGTATTTTACCCGTACTCGTAAAAATTTACCGAAAACAGAAGACTATTCTTTATTTGAGCAGAAAGCATTAAGCATTTTAAGGATGCGCGAGGAAATTACTAAATCGGATAATCCAGTTTTGAGTAGCGAAAAACCTTATTGATCTTAAAAAAACTTATTAACACGTGATAAAAGTACAGAAATGGCTGAATTAAAAGCGACGCAGATAAGCTGTATAAGGTGGCGCTAACGATGAAACCAGAGACATGTTTCCCAGGACCAGCCCTATATTAACATAGTAACTGAAAGTTTATATTAACTGGCGAATTAAGGTATAAGGTAAGGTAAGGGTTTGTGTATTCTATGTATTAACACGCATATTTATGGGCATACAGGAATCCCATGTAGTCTAAAAGTACAGTTTAGTCAAAAAAGAAGGCTGTAAATTTCCCACAGTTAGAAATGTGAAATTTGACTGCACTGTAATTATATGTGTAAACTACACTTTAGTTTCTGCCTCCTTGTTCTGTTCATAAGGGTTTAATCTGTCCTCTCAGTCCTGTACAGTTAACATGCGAAAGCTATAGTCTGATCTACGCATCTCAAATTATAGGGGCGTTCATTTCAGGCTGATACTATTTAATGTTTATGTGACACTATTAAAAAACGCTTATTTAAAAAAAATCAGGAGCCCGTACGTCATCCCATTTCCCTTCGTGTGAGCCTATAATGTTAAATATATCACTACGCTCCACCACCTCCGGATTTCTGCCATGCAAGATCCAGGCTACAATATTAAGATAAATGCTACATTAAATTTACGGAATAATTATGATACCCATTTCCTCAAAGTCCAGTCATATTTTGGCAGGACGTGTATATTTTGGTACCTCTTGGTATGACTCGTTTTCTTATGTATTACGTCCATCTAGATTTGTACGTCTTGCCTTATCGTGCACTATGTGTTAACTGTTATATAATATTATATAATAACGTTTTTTGACACTATGAGCAACTTGGCACGTCAAATTCATACATGCCAACATCAGGTTATTAAAAAAGGGAGACTTTGCCAAGTGAAGGAGGAGGTCCCGTACGATTAAATTTGCCGGGGAGGGGGGTAAGGGGGTTCCCCGGCGGACAAATTTATCGAGCCGGACGCGGAAAATCAGGAACTTGGAATTAGTGAATTATAATTTCATCTCGGAGCTGATGGCTTGATGCAGCCTCTTAACATGAACATGAGCAAATTTTTGTAGAGAGCAGGTCCAACCGTCCAAAACGAGCGCGGATGTCCGAGGACGTTTTGGGGAAAGCGGAGGCTGGCGGCCCGGAGAGCGGCTGATGCAGCGCGGCGCTGTGCCAGGGCGCGGCGGACTGTCAAAGGGACACTGCTGGCGGGGCAGGCGGCGATGCGTCAGGGCACACCTCCGCCTTTGTTCACCCAGACTTGGAAAGGTACCTCTCCTGCACTCTACTCTGACTCCAGTTACGGCAAGTAATAATTATTATCTTTATAAATATTTTTAGTACATTTATAAAATTTTTATGCCGGTCCTAACATGACCATCTTACAAACAAAAAAAAATCTTTCATAAAACTGTCGATGTATAGATAATTAAACAATGGGTGAAAAATAAAAAAATAATTTTAAGTACAAATCTTTATCAGCTACACAACCCCAAGGCAAACTGGCTCTCATCAAATAAAGTGAGATTAAAAAGTTAGATAAAAATTAAACGTTACTGTAAGTTATGCTATGTAGACCCATGGAACGATTCCTGTGCGTGTGATATGGGTTTGATTGCTTTATCTTCTGTTATGAGGGATAAATTAACGTGTGTACTTTACCCAATGAGTTACCTAACGCCTAATACTTCGTTATCTTTTAGGCCTAAAAAAAGTTAGTTAATTAGCGAATGTTTCCCGAAATTCTGCGTAACTAAAGAAATGTGTACAATACCAGCCACTTGTTATTTTGTAAGTTATTCTTTATTTGAACTCTTGCCTGTTGCCATGTCACAGAGACATAGAGGTCGCAATAGATAACAAAAACACACTGATGCTCTTTTCAGGGCAACATAATAATAATAACAACAGCAATAATATAGACCTAGACCTATATAGACCTAAAACCTGGAAGATATAGGCCTACATCATTGATGTAATAAGCTGATAAAAGGTAGGCCTAAATAGGTTTACTGGAGAGATTTACGCGGAGAGATTTTGCTGAAACGTGAGAGGTGCGTTGCAGAGCAGCAGAGTGAATCAAGCTATAAGCCACAGAGCCGAAGGTTAAGGGGAAATACCGGGACTGTACCGGTTTAACAATATAACACTGTCTCTCTATTTACCAACTAACATTTGATTACACACTCTGCAAACCAAGAAAATAGGCCTATGTTAAGGCAGTCAGCCGTCATTAGGCCTAATTCTGTAAGATTGGAAGAATAATTTGTGAAGTAATCAGGCCAGACGGAAGACACCATAAAACAGCCGCATCACGCAGAAGTTGCTGTAGTTTAAGACGACGACGACTCAGCCTTACGTCTTTCAGGGTGCGATTCATATGAGCAGATATGTGTTTTCATGAATACTTTTAAAAGTGGCTCTAATTTGTTATATAGTCCTTAGGAGCAGCGTTGGGGGAGGCAGATACCAGCTTACCGGTGGATAACGCCTGATCCGGGGAATGAAAAGTTGCTGTCAGTGCTAATCGTCTGTGTTCGCGTTGAAAGACCAAACAAAGAGGACTGAATCTGGTAATTATTAGAGAACAGGGCAAGATATTCATCAGGACAACTTAAGTTGCGTGAAAATACCGCAATATGAAATTGAAAAACAAACAACCAAACAGCAGAAAAAGTATTAAAAAGAACAGAAGACAACATGAAATGTACCGTGAAATTGTACATACATAAATGGGCGGTAGGCTAGAGGTCTAGGTAACAACAGTGTTGCGCGTTGCTTAAAGAGCTTCTCGTAATACGTATGACACCTAAATGAAACTTAGCTAGCCTACCTTCTTCATTAATGGCTCATGAACAGTGACATTACAAAACTTTCGAGGGGGTTGCTTTGGTTTTTGAACAAATGATGTCTTTATGTGAAGAATTATAAGTAAAATAATAATTGTGCTTACATTTTCTTCGAAAAGTAAACGCTACAGTATATTACAGCAATAAAAAGGTTTTCATCAGTATTACCACAGATGTATTTTGTGACAAGCAAATTATATGGATATATTTTATGCAGAATATTAAAGTGAACTTTTATTTACAATGTAGGCCTACATATACAATACCGACATGCAGTATTTAAACTGCCGGCTATGCTTTTCCTGCGTTTTATTTTCAATAAGGGAATTCCAGTAAAATGATCTTCTTGGATGTATTTTATTTTAGGATTGTAGCAATTGTTGAGTCAATATGTTGTTACACGATTTATTTAGTGAGCAGTGAGATTCAACCCAAGTTAAGTTGACTAGTGAGTCAGAATATTTATAGTGAAACTGATACATTGTGCACAAGGCTATATTTCACACATCAAACTGTTGCATGTAAAATGTTCTTGCACAAAAACACACAGACACCTAAACTCACGGAGGAAGGGGAACACGTTTGACAAGCCAAGAAACAGTGGTGGGTGGGAGGGGGGAGTTGAGGGGCTTTCGCCCCCAGCAAAATGTACCTAGTAGGACCCCCTTCCTCCCTTTTTCATAAATAAAGATCACACAGGATTAACTATTTAAGAACTATTTACTAATGCCCTCGACCACCCTGCTGGAGAAATTTTACCGAGGGGGAACCCTCCATGTTTGCCCCCCCCCCCCCATTGTAAAACTCCTCCTCTGTCCTCAACACAAAACGGACGAGAGGGGATCCAGTTACAGTGTTCATTTCCAAAACCAGATCACAGATCGGCAATCAGAGTCAAGGTTCAGAGAAAGGAAACTCAGAGTCCAAATCAAAAACTGTGAAGCAGGAAATCAAGCCAGCGAGTCATGAATGAAGGAATGAGGAATCAAACCAAATGCTCCAGGGACAAGACATGGCACTATGGTGTCATGGATGTTAGTACAATTGAGCTACTAACAATTAAGTTAATTGCATATACATATGAGAAGTAAGGGAGCCAAAGGTTTAAACAGTATTCTAGTGAGAGTCGGGGGGGTGATGTAACAGCATCATTTTCCACACACCCATGTTTTTTGCAAAAATAAAAGCTGAACAGGAACTATTTCCTCATAAATTATACCAAATTTGCTAAGATTGACAAGCCGACAGGTAACATCCGGAGATAACTAGCGCGTGGATCGTCATGTTTCATCTTCAGTTACCATAAAGACGACCCAAAGAAAAATGAGACGTGACAAACTGAACTTCTCAGCTGGGGTACATTTCCCAACAGCAACGTTGCTAAAAACGTTGGCAACTTAAAGGTTTTCGTTCAAGTTTTGGTTATTTTATATTTCAAGATTTCTGTTCCATTTACATTGCAAAAACAGGAGCAAATTGTATTTTTTTTATGCAAAAGTCATTGCAATGTAATCTAATTAAGCAATAAGGCTATTTTTCAGAGTTGGGTGACATGAATCCGGTAGTTACCACCCTGTGGCAACCCAGTGAGCGTTGCTGTTCTCATAGCTTTTGGGAAAATCTTGGTAGAGATCCATCCATCTTCCAAATACTAATCCAGGACAGGTTTATAGCGCTGCCTGGAGCCTGTGCCTGGCAGCGGCTGGCAGGGCTACACCCTGGTTGGGAAGCTAACCTGATACAGGGCTCACACACACATGCACACTCACACGCTACCGGCAATATATTAACACCAATTAGCCTAACTACATGTCTTTGCACTGCAGGAGGAAACCAAAGGGAGTACTAACAAACTCCAAGCACAGCCAGAGCAATGTCGGCTACAGATTACGCAATAATCATGCAGATGATTTATGCATTTTCATGCAGAACATTACAGTTGTGCCACGGATGTGTGCTTGGGAAAAGTGTTCTATGATTGACATCACTCAGAGCCAATGACAATGGGGGGAGGGGCACTTTCAGGGAGCAGAGGCGGGACTCACATCTGGGAGGTGTGAGGCACCTTGCCACTCTCGACTCTGCGCAAAAACCTCCAACACCTTTCAGGGGTACGTTTCCCAAAAGCTTACGCTGGCAACTTTTGTAGTTTGAACCATTTCATTTGCACAGTTCTCAAGAATTTTCCTAAAAATGATGAGAACAGCGATGCTCACTGTCGCCACACAGTGGAGTACCGATTTTATGTCACCCAACTCTGTAAAACAGCCTTAATGCTTAATTGGATTACATGGCTCTATGTCCCGCTGCTACAGATTGTTAGATATCTTACATAAGAACATGAGAAATTTACGAAGGAGAGGAGGCCGTTCGGCCCATCAAACTTGTTTGGGGAGAACTTAGCTAATAGCTCAGAGTTGTTAAAATCTTATCCAGCTCTGATTTAAAGGAACCCAGGGTTTTAGCTTGCGCTACACTAGCAGGAAGAATATTCCATACTCTAACTACACGCTGTGTAAAGAAGTGCTTCCTGAAATTCATTTAAAAATGTTCTCCTGCTAATTTCCATTTGTGGCCAAGTATTTTATACCAAAACTATTTGTCATTTGTACACAAGTTTGGTTGGAAATGCTGTCCTATTCCGCAACCTGTGATTGATTTAGTTCAGGTGTGTGGCTCTCTCTCCTAAGTAAACATTAAGCATGGATAAAGAGATTAAATTATATTTGAAGGGCACAGCACAGTCCAAGACTGACAAAAGAGTCTTTGAACCAGCATAAAGATGAAATCATTCATATTTTTTACATGAAATATGCAATTAGCATATTTGTTGCATTAATTGAAAAAGCAGTCCTTTATTTACTTTCAGCGGTGGGCTGCACAAAGGTTACCGCGGTGAACTGTCACAACATGATTTTTTTGTGTGTGTTAATGGTATGGGTAAGTGTGTAGGAATTTGCCCCAGCAGATTTTCCGCTTCTGCTTAGTGGCATTTTTGGAAAACGCTCATATCCTGCTGATGCATCTTCGTTTGGCTGCTGTCAAAGACCTGTCATGAACAGACCCTTCACCCATTCATTGGCCTGCATTCCAGTCTGTTGACAGCCAGAGTTGGGGCCATTACCATTAAGCCAAAAACCTTAAATCGAGAAGGTCCGGAATCTCACCTCTTTATTCATGTCTTACCTAATGAGGAGGTTCGTGTTAAAGGGTCAGAATGGGTTAGATAGTGACAACCAGATTCACTCAGCTGTCTGTACAGCATTTTACTGAAGCCCATCTCTGCTGGGCCATTTTCAAGACATTGTCGCATTTTTCTCTGAGTGGTTTCAGTGTGGATATGAGGTTGGTTTTAGTCAGTTTCTTCATAATAGAGAATACTCAAAGAATACTCAAACTGTATGCTCAGTGAGGGTGGTGGGATATAACCTGTAGCCCTGGAGTATGCAGTAGCGGAGACAATGGAAGAGCATAGAGTGATACTGCCCCCCCCCCCCCCCAAAAAAAATAAATAAATAAAATAAAATATTTCATTGGCCCACTGGGTGCTTCCCTCTCATCTCCCATTTTAACTGGTTCTGAATTTATAACTCATAGGATGCAAAACACTAATTATTATAATTATACATTGTATTTTGTAACACTTTACATTTGAAACACATCTAAATTGCTAAAGTGCTACAAAATAAAATCATTCTAAAAAAAAACCAATGTGAATCGACTTTAAAAATGCAGCAACTCCCAAAGTACGTTAAAAGCCATTAGTTCTGCTAAAAAGAAATGTTTTAAGTGCTTTTCAAAAAATTCACAAGTCTGTCGTGCGAAGGAGGTGATCGGAGTTCACAGAGCAGGAGACATCGCGTCGAGGTTAGTGGGGTAAGTAGTTCTTTCAGGTGGGGGTGGGGGTGGGCATTGCCATGGATTCCCTGGTGAATAAAAAGGGAAACATTCTGTTCAGTCCTGGCAGAGATGGGAATCCAGTGAAGGAAATGTGTGTAACGTCCATATTTTCCCTCTCAGTGCTGCACTGTCCTGAACGTATTAGAGTCTTTGAAGACTCTTGCTGGGGATTCCAGTGAGCAGTATATTACAGCCAGCTTTTCAGCATCTGATAAGGTGAGAGGAGTATAGACTTTGGCAATATTTCTAAGATGGTGAAACAAAATCTTGCAGGGGTGTATGATATGGGCTTCAAAGGTGAGGCCACGTCAAACACCTGTGCATGTTTTAGTAAGTGTAATTAATTAAGTGTAACACTAATAGTGCCCAGACCTACATGAGTGTCCTATCGTTATTATATGTGTAGGCTTGATGGATAATTCAATATGATTGACTCGGTTAACTAACTAGCTGAAGCGGCAGAATGCAGTTGTTTTTAATCCGAGTGCTGATTATTGTGTCTTGACCTGCATGCTGTAGAAGATGAGCTGCAGCGATCCGAGCAGGATGGTGAAGCACAGCGCCCCCAGCAGGTGGAAGGAGGCCTGCGGGAAGAGCTGCCTGGTGGCGGGGACCAGGTAACGCGAGGGCGACGAGGGTGAGGAAGAGGAGCACCACCGTCTCCCTCATGTCAGACTTTAGACACGGCATCACCAACTTCCTCACATACAGGACGTTCTCATGAAATGCAGGGCGGTATTATTACAATTAATTTTGCGTCTAGAACACAATAAATTGAGGGGGTTTATTCTCAGATTTTACACGAGCGATTACATTTGAACGTATAGGGTGTGTTTAAAACACTGAAGTCTCCCATTCGTGAATCGCACATTTCGAATAACATGGAGAAAATCGGAAAATTGGAAGCGAAGCTAAACACAGAAAGGTAAAGTTGACATACATTAGATACATGTTGCTTTGTTTACATGAATTAGTGTTTTATCAGCTAAACTGAATGCCTAATATTAGACAACCCACCAAAGGACAAACCCGTGTCTGGTTAAAAGAAAATATCAGAACAGAAAACAAGTACCTGCATTTTGATTTAATTTGAAGTCTGGCGAAAATGTGGAAGAAAACAACACGGAACCGACGTCATAGCACTATTGCACATTTATAACGTCATGCTGCCCCCTAGTGGTAGGTAGGTGTAAGAACAGCACATACACAACGTGCGTCCAGCCATCCGTGCTCTTTACGCAGTCTGCACGGCGTTTATTCTGTGGCCATGCACATCAGATACATGCCAGTCAGGATGACAGCTGGAAACACGGATTAGGAATTTAACTAGTTACCAAGCGACTGGAAGATGGAATAAACGCGTTTTACTAGATACTGTGGGGGGAAAACCGGTCGTTTATGGGGAAGGAAGCGGCAGAAACACATCGATCTTTCAAACCCAGCAGAAATCCATTAGAAGCCGCCTGCGATTCGCTCCAGGGTTGCCTGTAAACCCGGGCCGGACACGACAGCGTATATAATACAGCACAGCAAATTTATTCCAGGTGGCTTAACAGCCCGTCTGCTAACAGCAGATGTTGAGAAACATCACAGATGTTTTGTTAAAATTAATTTTAAATGTTCAATTAATTTTAAAAGGCACGTTTATTCTACAGTCAATAAGTGCTGTGATATGAAACATCTAAACTTCTGCAGGTCTTCTCGTACTGTTTCTCCCAAGCAGTACTCAGAAATAATTAAACTTCAGAGCATGGGTTAAATCAGGACTTAACAGCTCAGGAAGGACACAGAGAAGCTGAGGTCTTAAGGAGCGTTTATTTTCATTTCACTCCGTTTTCCCAAGCAGAAATGCGGAAGCAGCAGAGCTTTCATACTTCTCACGAGACTCGTAAATCTCCCAGCTTCTTTTTGTGTGTGTATGTACACAGAGCCTATCCAGGAATGCAAGATAACAGTATATACCAAGTATTTCAAGTGCTCAGACACGGATCTTGTGCCATTTCGCGACAAAGAACGAAAAGTTACGTACATTTGGTAGATTAGTAGCATTTCACTGCAAAGCTACTTCTTAAGACTAATTAATTGAACTAATTAGTCATAATATTATTATTTGTTATGAAATGCAGACAAGGTAATCGGTCGACCAGTTTTTCTGACATAAACCAGCCGACGCGTATCAAGTTAACTTCCGTCACCCCACTAAACATTCTATGAAATGTTTGTCTGAAGGAAGGGGCCGTTCAGTCTGGTCTGAAGTACAAGAAATGAGCCAGAGCCACAACATACCAAAAACGATAGCAGTACAGTACAGTGATATGGAGTGAAAGTTCCAGGACGTTTACGAAGAATGCCTTATATTTTTCTACGAGCTGCTGTCGGCAGGTTGAGCCACGTGTGACGAACTGCAGAGGCAGCATGGAGATGGATCCCCGAAGTGGCTGTAGCTTCCTGCGACCTGAGCGAATGGGGCAGGTTTAAGGAAATGGGTCTTGGCCTAGCCTGAGGAACCCGGCCTGGGGTTCCGGGACTACATGGAGGGGGGGGAGGAATCAAGGAGTGTAAATCTGGTGAGAAAGCGGGAGGATGACCTGAGACAAGAAGTGACCGATCCCCCCCCTCAGTCCCCTTCATCGGGAGCAGGACCCCCTGACTGAGACTGCTGCGTCCTGCACGCACTCTGCTCAGCATGTGAGCCTAACGCTTGCCGAACATGGATCCACCATGTGGCACGACGTCGCTGAATACCACCTGCCGATATGGTGGGATTGTTTTGGTCCAGGGAGCAAAACCATGAAGCAAAACCAGAAGACACACAAATAAGACTCCACAGTGCTTCTCCTGAAAGTGAACAATGAAAATGAAAGAATTTAAAAGAGACTTAATTTCGGCTTCACTTAAAACATCTGTGCTATTCCTAACCCTCTCGGTCTCTCACGGAGTGATTCGTTTATGAAATGGAGTCAGAGTTGGGCTCTCTGTCTTCACCGACGGCTTTGGCGCCTGCAGCTTCCCCTGGGGGGTGCCCATCGCGGCACAGGGGCTGCCCGCGCAGCTTCTCCTGCAGCCCGCCGGCCGCCAGCCGCATCTGGTCCTCGGCGCCCTGCAGGGCCTTCACCTGCATGCTGTGGAAGATGAAGAGCAGCAGGGATCCGAGCAGGATGATGAAGCACAGCGCCCCCAGCAGGTAGAAGGAGGCCTGCGGGAAGGGCTGCCCGGTGGCGGGGGCCAGGTAGGGCACGGCGGCGATGGCCAGCTCCAGCAGCAGCAGGGCGAGCCCCAGTGCCCCCGTGCGAGTCACTGTGTGCAGCATGCGCTGGGCGCAGTGCAGGCCCACTTTCACTTCAGTGCGAGCCTCCGTTACCGTGTTCACCAATTCGGCCAGGCCCACTGCGGAGTGAGGGAGAGGGTGACGAGGGTGAGGAAGAGGAGCTTTAAGATTCAAGCCTACAACCCTGGTCATGTGAAGCCACAACTGTAAGAACTGCAAGCCAGCAGTCACGTTGGAGAAACACATGACCTATTTGAAATGCACATGTGATTTTTTGCCGATCTGCTTAGTAACTGCTTGGGGGGGGCAGCAATGGGGGAAAGGTGAAAAACATCACAAGCCGCCTGTTTAGACCCCCCCGAGGTTATTACCCGTGTCGTCGTCTTCCACGCAGCTCTTCACGGCGCCCCCGCCTGGCTGCACAAGCAGGACGGCATTCAGGACCTCATGGTCCGAATACGGGAAGGGTTTCCCAGGAACTGAGCCCTTGGTGGTGGACAGGAACTCACACTTCACGCACACCCTGTCGGACCCCTGCGAGACAGATAGGGGGCGCTATGTTACTGCCCAGGCATCTGGAATCTCTCGAGACCAAAACGAGGCAGATCCAGCATAGCTCCTGATCCATCCATCCATCCACCCATCCATCCCACTCACCTTGAAGAGGATGTAGTCAATCCGGATGCCTTTCTCAAAGGGGAGAAGCTCCTTCCTGTCTGTGAAGGGGTTGTCTGCTATAAGGGTGAAGCCTTCCTCACAACCCTGCCAACGTCAGCCCCCGCATATCTGGAGATTAGCTGAGGCCGGTTTAAACACAAAGCACAGCGCCCCCTGCTGCCCGGAGGAGCATAAAGCAAGTATCGCAGATGCAATGGGGGGAAACTCACGTCAAAACCATCCGTCTCGACGAAGCAGTCTCGGAGACCCGTGTATGTCCGTAAGAGTCGGGTGCCCAGGTCCTGGGGGTGCATATTCAGATCGCCCCCCAGAATGACCAGGTCCGCCCCACAGGAGGTGTGGCTGCAAGTCAGCATTACAGGGAGTCATGTGGGATCATCATTCAGGTAACACTACGTCAGTTATTTCTGTGGAGCGGTGCTGATATTTACCCACCGGACAAACTGCTGCAGCTCCCAGGCCTGCACCACCCTGTGCGGCAAGTACGTGTCCTGCTCCCGGTAGTATTCGGCGTGGAGCTGTGGAGGACACACGGCGAGGGGACAGTCCTTACTGCTCATACTTGCAGGGCTTTATAAATTCAACAACAGGCAGCCCTGGCGCTAAATTAGCTCGGCTTTGTTAGCAAGTACGGTGGCCCAGATGTGCCAAAAACGCCACCCGTTAAGGTAACACAAAGACACATCGAAGAAGCGCAAAAGCATGAAGGAAGGAAAATCTGTAAGAAACAAAAATATCCATAAATGCACATATTTAAGAAAAATCAAGAGACAAAAATGTAGAGATTTTTTTGTGTGTATTTTAATGTTCTTGCTTTTTCTCAATGTTTTGTGTTTTTTTTTTTTCTTTTGCATTTTCTTAAATGTTTTTACATTTTCTTAAGGTTTCGCATTTGTAGCATGCTGTGTGCTGTACTTCAGGGCCACCGTACTTAAAGGGAAAGGCGGAAGGAGCGATGGATGGTACACCAGGGTCATTACCGGTGTGATTCTGCGCCACAATACGAATTTGCATTATACCGTTAACACCGCGATAAGTCAACAACCTAATAACAAACAAAGCGTTTTATTTTCTTCAAAGCTTCAGTTGTAATCTGAGTACTTGTCCTTATATATCGCGATAGCAAACTAACAAATTCAAAATAAACATATATATAATGGCAAATTACAAAGTAAAACTTATTCGCCAAATCAGTATATATATACGCCGCAGCCTTCATATAAGGTGTATGGTAAAAGGCACAACTGCCCAGTTAACTGCAACCGTACATTTGCCACGTCAATGAACACCAAACTCCTTTAGCCTCCAAGCAGGACGTAGTTCGGCGTATGCAGCCTTTTGTTTGCGCTAATGTATTATTAGTATTAATAGCAGTAGCAAAGCTAACACCCGCAACCAATAAGTGTAATGTTCCTAATAGAGTGGCTGATCTGTCCTGAAATCGTAAAGCTGAAAAGTTTTCAAATGCTGTATTATATAAAATGTTGGATAAACAGACGTAGTTTATTGGTGACTTCATGTTCGTTAAAGTTTACATTATTTATCACAACTGTATAAAGTAATAATTTTCATATAAAACTCAGGTGCAACAATTAAAACACAAATGTTCTGGCTTGCCAAAACTTGCGCATCAGACGCACTCTCAGACTCTCACGCAAGAAATCCTACGGCAAATCTATATTAAACGGGCATTTATATAACGGGAGAGGACAAACTACTGCTCCCAAAACTTGGAAAAAAGTAATACCGTGATATAATACTGTCAGTGTTCAAGAAAGTGAAAAATACTGTAATAGTAGTTTTGGGTTATATCACCCACCCTTAGCTGGAAGCATGTGCTTCAATGGCAGGGAGAAGGAGGGGTGGGGATAGTGGAGGTAGGGTTAGCCGGATTGCAGCATCAAAACGACAGTCAGGCAAACACCCCCCCACAGTAATGACCATCCTGAGGCACTCAGCTCTGCATCTGATCTGAAGTCAGGCTCACATGCGTGACGTAGACGTGTGCCGTCCATCCCTGGATGTTCATGACGACCAGCCCCACGGCCTTCCCGCCAAACCAGTCTCCATGGTGCAACTGAGAGAGACAGAGCAGAGCTCACGTCTCCGTGAAGAGCTCATTCCAATCGGCTTTGAGATACTGGCTACTTGTAAGGGGGGGGGTCATTCTTTTAGACATTTTCAAGAAAGATCAGAGCTGCATTCATGTGTTCTAAGGCCTTGGGGAGGCACTTACCATGTAGGGGTATCCGTTCAGCGAGTAGCGGAAGAGTAACGAGTCCTTGATGCTGTGCTTGGAGAGGACAGCCAGGCCGCTTCCTATGACGCCACTGCATACAAGCCGTGCGCACTACGTGTTACTGCCAGTGACACTGCATTTCTGAGAATGACCGCTTCAGTGGGGCAGCTCTGCCCTTAGCCTGCGCTAACCACACCCAAATCCCTAACGCAGCCTACTTGTTACGCATTTCTTGTCCACTTGTCCTTATACTGCAGTGTCGTGGGGGTGGTGTGTGGGTTAGTTCACTGTGCCTGTAATTAGGAAGTCACTGGTCCAGAAACCATGGCTGCCAGAGTGACATCGCCACTGGCCCTTAACCCCCAGTGTCTCCAGGGACTGGATATTTCTGCTAACTCAAAAATGCATGTTACTTTGTATAAAAGAATCCACTAAATAGTTTAAAGGATGTCTTGCACCATCTTGTCTTTTAATGCATAGTACTGTCTGTCCTACTGTCCCCGATGCACCACTCCCCTCTCCAGCAACAGTGACATAAGAATCTCACAATGTTCGTACCAACACAACACCAGTTCTGAGTGACACGGTGCCCTTAAGAGTAAAAGGAAACCTTCCTGCTGACAGACCCCCCTGCAGAGCACAGCAGTATCAGTGGAGGCCAACGGTCCCGGGTTCGAGGAAATCACAACTGTACTCACCTCTTAAAGTAATGGGAGTACGGATGACAGCAGGCGAGCCGTTTCTTCAAGAACAGGAAGTCCTTCTCGCTCCACACCTACAGCACAAACCACCTCACACTCACCATACCAGACAGATCAAGAAAAAACATGTTGTTGGAAGATGAAACCCCTTTATTACAGCGGAGAAACTGTCCTTGGAAAAGAGCTGAACGTAGAGGGGAACTAATCCCTAGATATTTCTGTAAATATCTGAAAGGAAATCGTATATCACAAAACGACCCTTTATCGAATGAATAATCATCTTGCGTCTTAGACAGCTATTCCTCAGCTAGTACTGAAACTCAAGAGTAGAATTGATACGCTTTGCAGAAATAGTTATTTTTATCTTCAGCAGAACACTGACTGTTTTCAAAACTGCACAGTCACTTCAAATGATTGAAATGCTTAAAATAAACAGACACACATAAACCATAAACAGCAAAGGTTACGTCTGCATGTCCCTCGGCTACATAAAATGCCCCAGTACTGTAAAGTACCTGAATACATTGTTTGGACATTTCATTGCAGGGTTCGGGTCAAAAGGGAAGGACTTCCTGGGCTATCACATGACTCACTTAAGCTCCACCCACCTCCTGCAGCAGCACAATATCATGTCCCTCTCTGGCCAGCAGGTCGGCGATCATGTCATAGCGCTCAGTGCAATGCAGACTGCGGTAGCGGATGCCCCTGCAACAGACAGGCAGGTGACTAGAGGTTTCAATCCGCAACATGACCAACCAAATGGGAATACGGTAAAAGCAGACACCCCCAGGAGTGTCCAAGGTCAATGATATATGTATACAAACAAAGCTTTGTTAATTAATCTGCCCCCTCCCCGACAAATTAACCAAGCTATAAAGCACAGATCACAAGCTGCAAGTCTAACAGTCAAACAGCAGGTTGCCACACATAACAACTGAGATACACCTATGAATTCATGTCCCATTTAATACTCATTTCATGTCATGAATGGGCAAGTTTAAGTAACAGACATTTAGGTATTGGTAAAATATTCACAAAGCGTAAGGCACAGAAGAAGAAAGAAAAACAAACAGGTCTCCTCTAGCACAGTTTAGTGCCAAATACGTGAAATCGGCCTGAAGAAGACTTCAGTTACCAAGGAGACACAGTGATGTCTTGTCAGTTGGGAAACCGAGAAACAAAGTTCTCAGAAGCTCACTTTTCAAGCTACCCTTTGAATAGAGAGGTATACAGTTTCTCAGGACACACACATGCACGCACGCACACACGCACACACAGATTCAGACACATGCACACACAGACCTACAGATACAAACTTGCACAGACCCACAGAGACACACAGATTTACACACAAAGATGCACACACACACAGACAGAGATAAAGGCACACAGACACAGATTGCGACACAAACGACAAGCGACACGCTAACAAACATACAGATACAGACAGACACACAGACAAAAACCCACCAGCAGTTGAGGGAGAAGACATGCAGCTTTATGGGCGAATCACACCGCATGATTGCGTCAAGGACGCAGCCAGAGCGTTCAGGAGAAGATCAGCAGATGCGGGTGACTGCAGGCCGGGCTGCAAAATCTAGGGTTACATAAAACACATGAGGTGTGCTAGAAAGGGAAACGAGTAGCTACCCCCCACACACACCTCCGGGGAGCTCAGAAGCTCCACGCATGACTGCCCTGCCCTGCCCCCCACCCCATACCACACACACACCTCCCTGGTGTTCAGGTGTGCTCAGCAGCTCCAGCCTCGCACTGTCCAGAAAGTCCTGCAGGGAAGGTGGGGGTGGGGAGGCAGTTATCCAGCAGGAACTTGGTGACTGAAAAAATAGATGACAAAATACCCCAAGCACTGAAAAAAATAGAGGAACTACCACACATTAGAATATCTCTCAAGTATTTAACGAGTCGACCCCAAACCGTTTTCATTTTTATTCAGAAAAGTCTAATGATCAGCTTATCGCACGAGTATGCTAAACAGGAATCAATGCAGCGCTTCTAGCACGACGGAATTTCTCTGCGGAAAAGTTGCATCTGAAATAAGCTTTTTATTCGTTCATCAAACCAAGTCTGCAGTACTGCCCGTAGACGAATGATGGTTCGGCGTCATAAAAATCACCAGAACCAAACATCTTTTGGATTTTTAAATGAATGTAGTAGTTTGAGAGAAAAATGTTATCAACCCGATTTCTTAAATGTGAGATACCGCAGCAACGCAGTCTGAGTCTGGTATAACACACGCAGACACCACATACACACAGCCCTGAACTATGCATACAGGCCTGAAATATGCATATACAACATCCAAATGCACACAGACACAGAACTCAGTACATGCACACACAGCCCTAAGGCTTTGGCACTACACAGAAACTTGATTCATCGCGCGACAGACTAACCGAGCCCAAAGGGATGCCAAGGACGGTCCTGGTCCTTACATATATATGCGTACAAAAGTATACTTTAGTATGTCAGAGCAGGTATTTACAGTTGACCGTTTCGCAGGCGATCACGGGATAAGGCACCGGCGACGCCATACAGCCAAAGTTACATTAGTGATAGCTGGACATGGGAAGACTTTGAGAAGCGGAAAAAGCTCCAGAAAACGGTGCACGGTGTCAGCTGCCGGCTTTGGGAAAAGCCCTCCGAAAGTCACCTCCTTCACCAAGACCGACAGATAGCCCCGCTGCGACATTTTTTCACCTGGTCAGTCGCCGAGACGTCCTCTTGATCTCCCCCTTCACTTACAAACCCTGTAAACTGCTCGACATTTTGCCGAATGTAGTCTTTAAGGGAGAGTTTTCACTGGACTACTGTACCCATCGCCTCTCGGACAAACGGAATCCTGGGTAATGTAGTCGTTATGGCCCTGTGCGTATGCTACCGAACACATTTTGAAATATGCAAAAAGACATTTATAGATTTCATTTTCTTTTCCCGCCTAGAGTTCAATAAAAGCAATTTTCAATCAAAACTGGTAAAAAAAGAACGCCTTCCATTTTTACGTGACGTGAAATAGGTCTTCAATAATATCTTATTTGGGAATCACTGAGCTGGAGAACAATCGTTATAACAGTTATCAATAGCAACAGAGAACATAGCAGTGTTTGCAGAAAATGCAGTTATATATGCAGATTCCTAAAATGTACAAAATATAGGCAGTTGTAATTCGTGATTAGTCAAAACAAATAAAGCCAGTTTTAAATATTGGTGTCTAGGATTGTTGAAATATAATTTTATAAAGACGACATTTTCGTAATTTGCAATATAATGTGTTTCTCTATAGTTATTCTTGTGTTATAATTTTGAGCTGGTGCTTTCAGACTGCAGTGTATAACAGCTATTATCTATTATCATTACAAAATAATCAGCCCCAACCAAGGGCATAACTTTGGTTTGAACATTGCATGTAATCAACCAGCTGAGTTAGCTGTGTCTGTGACTCTTTGTCCTCAACTGGTTGGTTGAAACAAAATCTGGTCTGGATTTGTACTTTCTGAACCTGAACTTCCCACTTCTATCAACCTCGAATGAATGCTTACACATTGTGATGTCCAGCCAGAATCCAAACACCAGAACACAATGAGACTCCCCTGTGCTTTCAGACAAAAAAAACCCACCTTCTGAGGCACCATGCATGTCTTTATTGGTAGATTATACACAATACACTGATTATAGAATACAAACCCTCACGTCGTAGACAACACAATATACAAGAATGCAATGCACCATTTGGGATATAAAATGGGGAGAAATTACAAAATAACTCACCCCCTCCCTTTGAGCATAAAAACCATACATGTACCTAATGGATACCAACAACACACACAAAATATGCCATGGATGTGAAAGCTCCCTTAGAAGGCCTGGACAGCAGGTGCTGAGCCGGGTAGGAGGAGACACTGGCGAAAGGCAGAGTCTTAATAGGTCATGTGATCATGTGGTCATGTGACGCCCGGCAGTTCGGTTTCACGGAAGCCCTTGACTGAAGACCGTAGCCGTCCGTCACATTTAACTCCTTACCCTAAGCCACCTGCTCACCCATTTTCTAACGCTTGCATATTTCCACACTTTGGGGAGGGGTATTTAACCTCATCTATTGAGACATACAAACTCAAAAACAATTGTAAAACTCCATTCTCGCCCTTGAGGCGGGCTCGTTCAGGAGGAACTGCATGGTCACAGCACAGTATAATATGTGTGGCGGCAGCTGCAATTCCCCGGTGCTACATGGTGACAAGACACTATAGACAGAAAGGGGGCGAGAGGGGGGAAACACAGGGATGAATAAGGCAAGCAAGGCGATCAAATTCCTCGGAAAGAGTACAAAGTCCTTGAGTGAAGCGCACTTTCGTCTGCAGATTCTGTAAGGCGTACTGGATCTCCGTCCATGTTTCCAATTCCCTTCTGTCTTCCCACTGTCCAACAGGATGCAAGTCCCCATAGACACAAAGAGCTTAGGGCGCAGCTACCATTGGCTAATCAGTCAGAGGAAAAATAAACATTTCAAAATCTGACCTGTGTTTAATACTCTGTGCCCCTTTGTCTTTAGTGCACGTTCCATTAGATGGTAAACAGTTACATCCATAAAGATCCTCTTTCTGCAGCAGTGTCCTGCTGTTTTTTTTTTTTTTTTAATTGCAGATCATTACAAGAGAAAAAGATGCATGAAACATGTGTGTCGGCCTGAGTGGATAGTCAACACACGTCAAATCCTGACTTGTAACTGTTGAGCGAAAACCGCATTCGTTCACTGCATGAAGTCTACCGAGCGAGTAAATACATTAAATGGGAAAAAATTAGTGCTCAGTTACAGATCATGGGGGGGGGGAGGGAAAAAATCTTTTACCGCTGCTGTGTAACATTCCCTCCAATCGCCTGCAGCCATGCTGGTAAGAAATGCTTGATTTTACATAAAGGTAGCTTCCAAAAAAAAAAAAAAAGAAAAAAAAATTCCACATCTTTGAGTAATTTACCCTGCATTTCACTTCACAGTACCTTTGACTAAAACGCTTCGTCTCCCTCAAATTAGTGTGAGAGCAAAGGTAGCTACATACGACGACGTACGTCTGTGGCAAGAGACCAGTAAGTGCTGGAAATCAGGGTTCCTCACTTGCCTGAGCCCAGTACCCTGTTTCTGGCAATCCAATCAGGTTCTTAGTTTAAGGCTTTAAAAAAAAGAGCCAGGAGGTAGATTCACTCAACCCCATTTTGCATTTATTCTGTATTAGTTAAGAAAAACAAGCAAACAACCAATTAAAAAAAAAAAAACATAACCTAGGTTCAGTTCCACAGCCGGCCCCTGTAATCGATCTGCTTCATGGTGTGGCTTCAGAGCAGACTGCTACTCAGTGCACTGTCCATCCACTCGTCATTTGAAGTTCTTCCTCATTTTCCTGTGCTTTCCAAAGAGACCAGGCAGGTAGTTCGCATCAGGCATCTAGAATGTAACAAGAAAAAGGCCTCCTCTGGTCTGCATGAATCCTTTGGCTTCTTCCCCTTGGTGTTCTCAGGATTGCTCAGTGTTTCTCAGCCCAGACCTAGGGGACCCCTAGACCAGGAGTGGGCAATCTTATCCACAAAAGGCCGGTGTGTGTGGTGGTTTTTGGGATAACCTTTAAGTCAAAGCCAGGTCTGAGGACTTTCAGTCAATCAATTGAAAACCTGCACACACAGCGACCCTTTCTGGATAAGATTGGCCACCCCTGCCAGACATGTGGAGAATGCGGACAGTCCGACGGAGAGCTGGGAGCGATCGAAAACACGGACTGTCTTTGGGTCCCAGTGGACCGGACTGAGAAACACCAGGTTAGCTTTGCCCAAGACAAGAGGTAGTGATTGGGTTCAAGAAGGCTCTCTGGGGCAAAAACACTGCCTTCAGAGTCAGACTCCTGACGTCAGAGTCAGTTCGACACCCTCTGCACTTGGCTCGAAAGCTATCGTCTCCACGTTCGGATTTCCCTTCTTCTCGATCTCATCTTCTCACTGCCCCATCCCGCGGCACCTCCGCAAGACGCATTCAGCTTCCTACAGCGATGCGTCTGCTCCTTTGGACATCGTCAAAAACCCTCCTATTACGCTGCCCCAATCCATCAGCTCAAACGATAAAGATTAGTGTCATCCCTGAAAACAGTTAAGGAACATTAACTGATGCAACCTGCTTTGTTTTTTTTAAACAGAGTATATTCAAAAATTGCCCTTACACAAAGTAGTGCATAGTTTGTTTTTGTTGTTTTTTTTTTTTTGCTTTTTTACTTCATACAATTCCTATTTTACAAAATTAGTAATGATAGTAAAAAATACCTACTGTACTATAAAATATACATATACCCATCTGTTCTGTCATCCAGGTTTCTGTGTGTGTGTGTGTGTGTGAGAGAGATTCTGTGTGTGAGAGAGAGTTTCTGTGTGTGTGATTGAGTGTGATTTTCTTTCTTTTTTGGTTTTTCAATGTTTCTGAGGCAGCCCCCAAGCCCTGCTGCCAACCCCCCCCCCCCCCACCCCACCCCAGGAGGACCCCCTAGTCCTTGACAAGTCGATAAACGTGGTACTGCGCCCCATGTTCACTCGTTGACACCTCGAACACAAACGCTATGCAAAGAAGGGTCTCCTGGGTGTCCCTGTTCGTCACCACCTGAAGAGGAGGGAGGAGAAAAGAGATGGGTGAGGTGACCAATCAGCACAAAGAGTCAAGGAACAGACGGGTGAGGCAACCAATCAACACGAAGAGTGGAGGAACAGAGTGGGGGAGGTAACCAATCAGCACAAAGAGTCAAGGAACAAACAGATGAGATGACCAATTAGCACAGAGTCAAGTCAGAGTCATAGTATCTTTACGGTCATCTTCAGCTATTTGAAGTATGGATCACACACACACACACACACACACACACACACAAAATTTCAATCTCACAGACTGCAGTGCAAGAAATGGTTACAAAAAAGGCGAGTAAATGTAAAAGAAATTTAAACAAAACTTGCCCACTGTCTATGAGACACGAACATGAAAAATACTATGCTAAAACACAGTTATGAAGAGGAACATGCAAGGAGGGCGATCACGACATGCAGGATGGTGGTGATGGTGTCTACCTGCAGGATGGTGAAGTTCTCCAGCACGCTGTTCATCATGTACTTCTCAGGCAAGTGTTTGAGCTTGTGGATGAAGTTGATCATGTACTCACACATGGGGGAGCGGTGAATCCGGTACACGCACCTCCCCCCCTCCACCCGGGCGAACTCCGTCTGAACAGGAAAAGGGAAGTCATTTCCAAACTTCCTGGGAGACCAGGAAGCTGAGCAAAGCTCCGCTGTTCCCTCCAAACGGACATCGAGTGATGATCTGTGCTGGTTCAGCATCCAGACTGCGGCGGGGGGAGAGGCAGGGGGAGACAAAGGAAACTGAAGGCAGACTCACCTCGACCTTCTCCACCACTTGCTTGCCAAAGGAGCAGACCTTAGTGGAGACGGTGATGGTCATGTTGTCGGTGCTGCTGTACTGGCTGCTCACGCCGTAGAAGGAGCCGGGACCGTCCTGCATGCCGCTGCTATTTAAGTCTGCCTGGAGGTTCACACAGCACGTGGACACTCACCGCCCTGCTGTCTCAATACACCTACCCATATGCTAAAAACATAACTGTGCTATGGAGATGCTAACTGCTAACTGAGTGACACCTAGCAACCATAACTGTGCTATGGAGATGCTAACTGCTAACTGACTGACACCTAGCAACCATAAACTGTGCTATGGAGATGCTAACTGCTAACTGAGTGACACCTAGCAACCATAGCTCTGCTATGGAGATGCTAACTGTTAACTCACTGACACTTAGAAACTATAACTGTGCCGGTGAGATGCTAATTGCTAACTGACTTACACCTAGAAACCATAACTTTGCTATGGAGATGCTAACTGCTAAATGACACCTAGAAACTATAACTATGTTGCGGAGATGCTAACTGCTAACTGAGTGACACCAAAAAACATATGCATGCTATGGAGATGCTAAGTGGTACCTGAACAGTTAGCACCCAGGCTTTGCACTGGGATGTCTTACCCAGAACTTGACCAGGAAGAAAGCGTTCTGCGGGCCCTTCTCGTAGAGCTCCTTCAGCCCGCCCTTCTTCTCCGGGAACTTGTCATAGATCTGCCGGATGTCCACGGCCTCCAGAAGTGGGTCGCTGTACGAGGGGTTGGTCTGCCCGATGTGGACGAACAGGTGCTTGCTATACTGTAGGGGCGAGAGGGTGGATGGGGCCTTTAGTGCTTTAGATGCCCACGTGACCCCCCCCTGCCCACATTGCTGTTGATGGTATATGTGGCCCGGCTGCATGGATTTACATACCGGGGGCGGGCTCACCGTTTCAGGGTCCCTTTGCACCTCCATGAAGGCCGAGTACTCCAGCATTCGGAGCTTGGAGGAAGCAATGGTGCGGTCCTGCCACACGGGCACTGCCGTGGTGGCCGGGGGCAATGGGGTGGGCAGGGGCTCGTATGCTGGGGGGGGGGGGGGGAGACAGGCGTCAGTCCGCAAAGTCGATTTATGTGCACATACACAGACAGATATGCACCACATTACCAAACTGCAATGTTATATGTTAGGTAACCCAGGCATTCGGGGGGTGGAGCCTGAAAGCTGTATCGAAATCTGGAAATGTCTGGGCAACCAACCACAAGTTACAAAACAAAGCACTAGTTCTGAAACAGTATTTGCATTTTTCGCTTAATCATCTTGACAATTATTGCACTAAATATACTTGCATAATTGCAGGATGTGACATCACATATGGACACACAGATATGAGCACGCATGCACGCACACACACGCACGCACACTCCACATATTCATGTCTTTATGGGGACTCTCCATTCATTTCTATGAGCATAACCCTAATCCCAGCCATGACTTACCTCCTACCCAGTGCTAACCTTGACCATTAGAAACCAAACCAATTACAAGACTTTTGATGCTTTCAGGTTTTTGATTGCAGTCACAAATACTTGAGAAAATGGAGGTTATGCTCGTGGGGACCGACATGGTGATGTCGACAAGGTAAAAAGTTTCAGGTTTTTATTACATGCAGCAGTGGGGAAATCTGGTGCCTACAATGAAATAATTACAAATACACACGCACGCACGCACGCACGCAGACGCACTCACGCACACACACGCACGCAGACGCACTCACACACACGCACGCACGCACGCAGACGCACTCACGCAGATGCACGCGCACGCACACACGCACGCAGATGCACGCATGCACACACGCACGCACACACACACGCAGACGCACGCAGACGCACGCAGACACACACACGCACACACGCACAGAACACTACAGTTCCCCTCACTTGATATAGGTGTCGGGACAGGTCCCGGTAAGTTGGGATAGGGGGGCTGTGCAAACGGCTTGATGCTGAAAAAGCAGGAGAGGTTATTTAAAACAAAAGTAAAATGGTGCATCACATGTGACGTCTTTTCTTTGTGCAATTTCAAAGCATGAATTCATTCCTTTGGCACACAGCACCTCCAGAAAGCTCTAGAGATACATGATAATCTTGCACCATTCGTGCTGGGTTGGAAGGCATCTCCAAGGACACCAAAAATGACATGAAGACCAACATGCGTGAAACAGCTAAAACTTCTGCATAGTTACTCACTCCTGAGAGGGGCCCGGCTGTCCAGGGATGGGGGTGGGCCAGAACTGGGGAGAAAAGGATCACCAATTGAAAGAGCAAAACAGACATTGCTGGTGCTTGCTCCGAAAACCATTAAAATCAGACAGCTAGTAACCGAACATAATCCGGCATGACAGACCTTTGCTAAACAAACTTCTCTGAGCAGAGCTACACAGGAGGAGTATGGGTAATGAAAATGATCTGAGTAGGAGGTTGTGGGTTCATGTCCCAGTATGGTTACTACTGTGTGAAATGAGTACTTATTCTCCAAATGTGTGAGTTTGCAGAAAAACATCTGCAAATGGATTTAGAAGAAGCCTCAGCTGGAGCGGCTTGTCACTGCCCCCTGCAGGCGGTGCAAGGGGTGGCGGCTCACCCTGGCAGGCGGCGGGTAGGGGGGCTGCGGCAGGGGGGGCAGCTGGTTCTTCATCACGCTGGCCGAGACGATCTGCGCCGAGGAGAGCGCCGCCATGTTCTGGAGGGCCTTGTCTTTGGAGGCCTGATCCTGGGGAGAACGGAAAGATGAGGGTTTCAATCAGGAACATCGGAGGGGCATCTGAATGGCGGTGGGGGGGGGATATACAGGGACAGGTGTTAGGCTGAAGAAGATGCAGGACTGCAGAAAGCATGTGAGTGCTGAGGGGTCTGAGAAGGTGGTCTGACCAGGCAGAGACCGGCTTCTCAGCCTGAGTGCTGCAGCAGCTTGTCGGAGCCCATCTGCCTGCCAGCATATTTCTCACACTGAAATTTATCATTTTTACATCTTTAAACAGACCTGAAAATTTGACGAAAAGGAGCAAATTTGAGCCAATAGCAGAACCTGCTATATACGCAAATAAAATCCAACACCAAACACCAAGGTCTGATGTCATTGTGCCTCCCCCCAAAAAATTCACAATGAAAAATAAATTGGAAAATTGAAAAGCGACACAGTACTTTGCTGAAATAAAAGAACTGAACACTGCGTGACAGTGTAAGGATTCCCATATGAAGGCTGAGGTTTTAAACAGAGATCAGTATTTGTGGACACAGACATGCCTTATGGACATATGCTGCTACATCTGGGTACTACTTCATGCAGAAAAAAGGCTAAGGGAAGCCTGACTTCAATGACAGTGAGGAAGAGAGCAAGAGAGTGAGAGAGAGAGAAAGAGAAAGAGCAAGCAGGTATATTAAAATCCTGAATCCTCTCTGCTGCCAGTGGCTTCCTGGACAATAACTGCTTGGTAACAGTCGTTAGGGGTGTGGCCTATAGTGAGTTTATGGAAACGTTACATAGGCTTGGGAAACCATTCCGGAAGTGACTATTTCACTCTACGGATGACAACCATCTGCTGCATTTTAATCACTAATTAAGTATTTGTGCCTCTATAACCGTGTTCAAGCTCCCAATCGCGGGGAAGTTTAATTTTCTACTGAAAACGCGACACTGACCTGACTGAGCCTTTCACAGCTAATTTAATTGAACAAAATCCATTAAATAATCAGTGAAAATCAGAACAGAAAGCTGCCTGCTTTGCTACTCGGCTTCTGGCTGGGAATTTGTGGTGACAGACAGTTCGCAGTGACCCCACCCATCGCAGCATTTAAGTCTCTCGTGTTTCCCGCCATCAGTCACGCGAAAAGCGGCAAAGGGAGGCAGCTGGAGCCTCGCACTGGCTGGGGGGCCCTGACGAGGCCTCGGAGGCGCCAGGCAATCCCAGTTCTGGTCCCGGGAAGGCGAACTGGACTTTGCTCAGACTCGCAGACGGAGTCTGCGTGTCCCACATTTCAAACATGCCAGAAAATCACAACACAGAGAAGAGCTACTATATGTTTTAACTGTATTTTTCTGTCCAGATCTCAATATGTCATATTTAAAAGCCCTACATACAGGCAGCCCCCAGGTTACGGACGAGATCCGTTCCGTAAGTCTGTCTTTAAGTCGAACTTCTGGGTAAGGACAATACCGAGGATGCGAAAGAGTGACAGTGATGGGGTGACATCATGAACCCTTCACTCCCCCCCAAATTAACACAGTGGGCTATATTATATTATATATTCCAAACTTCGATGCCATCCCATTGTAAACTCCATGTTCAATGTTATTCTATAGTGCAATATATGTACATAGCAGATATATATTTTGCATATCCCTGTTTAAATATAGTATAGATATTATTATATCTAATCTCTCATCTCTTTTTATAGTTTTATAGTGCTTTTTTTATCTACATTTCACTGCAGGTCGTACAGTGTATGATGATGCATGTGACAAATAAAATTTGAATAGTCATCCATCCATCCATCTTCTGTAACTGCTTGTCCTATTCTGGGGGCGGGCTGACCGTTTCAGGGTCCCTTTGCACCTCCATGAAGGCCAAGTACTACTACTAATAATAATAATAGTAATAACAGAGTAACAATAACTACACAGTACTGCACTGTACCTCGAGTAGACGAACCACTGGAGCCACACAATGCTTTCATGAGCGTCACAAAGTACTGTGTGCCTTCATTATTAGGAACCACTGTAATTCTTTTAATTTTTTTTTTTACATAACAGACTTCCCGGCAGTCCATCTGCAAGTACAAATTGTCCGTAAGTCAGATGTTCTTAATTCGGGGACTGGATGTATTTATTTTCTATTTATCTCGGTTTCTTACACTAAAAGAAACAAGACTGATATTCTATCTCAGTGTGTGAGCCAGCTGATACAACTATAATGGTAATATAGATATTTGATAGGATGATGATAAAGATATTTTGACTTTGAAGTATTCGGCAAGACGCAAGACCAGAGGGACGAGGTCTCAGGCACATAATCTGACATATTTCTTTATGCAAATTTATGTGGATACATTTTTTGATTCCCTTTAAAGCATCGTTTTCCAATCTGGTCCTCGGGGACCCAAAGACGGTCCACATTCACAGTCCACATTTTTGCTCCCTATCGGCAGCTGGGAAGGAGCAAAAATGGAGACACACTGTGAATCCCTGACAATCGAGCACTAATATAAAAGGGATTTATATTTACATCTATAACGTGTGTTAACGTATCTTCGTACTGCAAGCCCTGTGGTGTATAAGAAGAGTAATCGATCAAGTTTCATCAAGTTTATCTGTCCATAAAAAACAATGTGCGACAAAAGTAGATCTCTAATCCATAAAGAGTGTAGATTAGATAAGCCTGAAAATCTACTGCCGGCTGGGGGCGGAGCCTAATCCCCATGTCCATACTATGGTAAATTAGAGACACTGACTTTGAGAGGATGGAGACAGTCCTGCAGGGGAGGGGTATGTTTTAGATGGACTCAGGAAGTCTACAAAGATCCCTCAGCCTGCTGGGAAAAGCAAGTGAAGCTGGCTGGTGAGTACTGCACACAGATTTTTGGGCCCTGTTAATGGCAATAGCATTAGTGCCAGGCCTCGCCCAGTAAGCCAAGCGTAGAAATAAGCAAACGCGCGAAGTGCGGGCGGGCGGGCGGGCGAGAGGGGCGGGGGCCATGCCAGCCTAACGCCACGCAGCTGGTGGGCAGGGCTTCAGCTGAGAGGCTTAAAGCAAAGAAGCGACTGGCGATAATCAAGTGAAGACTTACCAAGTTCATGGCCTGAATCAGAGAGAAAAGACACCGTTAGTAAAGCTAACCACAGGACAGATTTGAGCACACCTGCAGAACGGGGGCCCTTCCTCCCTGATCATAAGCCTATGGACGACGTTAACGTCGGCTACTTATTTCATTCTTTGGTTTTAAAGAGCTGGGGTCAAATTCTCAGTCTCTTCTACAAATCGATTTAGGAAGATGTTCATCTCTGTCTCAGCAGTGCAAGGTTTGTAATCCCTATTCACATATTGTATTTTTCCATCATTCATCTAATTTTGAGTGGCACAACCCATAGATTAGCTTGCAGTTTCATATTATTAATTAGCAGAACCTTTTATCCACAGTGATGTACATTGTTTTGAGAGAGCAGGGTTATCGTCTTGCTCATGGGCCGAATGTTTTGAATCAGTGACCTTCTGATGACAGGCACAGTGTCCTAAGCCACTGAGCCCTATATCGGCCCTGCAGATCCAGAGATTCATACCGAAGTCCACATACCGGAAAGATGTGTGTGTGTGTGTGGGGGGGGGGGGGTTGGGAGACATCCCCCAAAGACAGGATAGTGCATCATGTGACACCAGGAGTTAGACATGAAGGGAGGAACTGGGCTGGATACAGGGGACCCAAACCACCAGCTCCTGACTAGAGTGTAGGATTAAGGATAACTAGCAGTTGAAACTGGTCACTAAGCACAGGGTACGAGTACAGAAGTGGCACTACTCAACTTAAACTCATTTGGGTAACCATGTTAAGCTCGGGATTTTCACATTTCAAGACGGACGTAAAGGTGCATTAACACAGGAAAACATGTGTACTGATTGTGGGTGGTGAGTTTAGGGGCTACAAGAAATATGGAGGAAATCGGCCAACGTTGTGAAACGTCTTGAAGGAAAAGCAAACAACGAAGAACTCCAGGAGAGATAAAGGGGGCCCCTCATCTCAGACGGAGACGGCCGAGAGTGCACATGGACTAGGCGTGAAACATGACCCGTATGGAATGGCACCGATTCAGACCCGTACTGCCGTAGTGCGAAGGCTCTCCAGAAAAGACAAAAACACGGGAGGTGTGGGGGGGTTACAGAGAGGAAGAGAGGGGGTTACAGAGAGGAAGAGAGGAAGTTACAGAGAGGAAGAGAGGGGGTTACAGAGAGGAAGAGAGGGGGTTACAGAGAGGAAGAGAGGAAGTTACAGAGAGGAAGAGAGGGGGTTACAGAGAGGAAGAGAGGGGGTTACAGAGAGGAAGAGAGGGGGTTACAGAGAGGAAGAGAGGGGGTTACAGAGAGGAAGAGAGGGGGTTACAGAGAGGAAGAGAGGGGGTTACAGAGAGGAAGAGAGGGGGTTACAGAGAGGAAGAGAGGGGGTTACAGAGAGGAAGAGAGGGGGTTACAGAGAGGAAGAGAGGGGGTTACAGAGAGGAAGAGAGGGGGTTACAGAGAGGAAGAGAGGGGGTTACAGAGAGGAAGAGAGGGGGTTACAGAGAGGAAGAGAGGGGGTTACAGAGAGGAAGAGAGGGGGTTACAGAGAGGAAGAGAGGGGGTTACAGAGAGGAAGAGAGGGGGTTACAGAGAGGAAGAGAGGGGGTTACAGAGAGGAAGAGAGGGGGTTACAGAGAGGAAGAGAGGGGGTTACAGAGAGGAAGAGAGGAAGTTACAGAGAGGAAGAGAGGGGGTTACAGAGAGGAAGAGAGGGGGTTACAGAGAGGAAGAGAGGGGGTTACAGAGAGGAAGAGAGGGGGTTACAGAGAGGAAGAGAGGGGGTTACAGAGAGGAAGAGAGGGGGTTACAGAGAGGAAGAGAGGGGGTTACAGAGAGGAAGAGAGGGGGTTACAGAGAGGAAGAGAGGGGGTTACAGAGAGGAAGAGAGGGGGTTACAGAGAGGAAGAGAGGGGGTTACAGAGAGGAAGAGAGGGGGTTACAGAGAGGAAGAGAGGGGGTTAATTCGCAGCACAGGAAAGCCTGCTCGCCATAGCATTAGCACGTTAGCCACGCAGCACGACTACCGGGGTGGGGGTCGCTCGCCGGCCAAACTCTGGCACGCATCCGAAGCCATGGCGATAGCCGGCGGCAGGTCATGCATCCGTAAGCGTGTCCTTAGCGTGTCCCCTGACTGACAGCTACACTGTCCTTGATAGTATAAGTGCAAGTCACTCTGCCAATATCAAGTGCCAGGAGAGCGTGACCCTCTCAGAAGTATGACTGAGCAAGAACAAGCCCCGCCCCCCAGCCTTGGTACTGCCCCCAAAGACTATGCCAACCATGGAGCTAATTCAGGCCCGCACCTTAAATCAGGCCACAGAAAGAGACCCAAAGACTCCAATCTGGGGAACGGTACTTGCAGGGTGTCCTTGAACAAAGCAGTAAAGCAGATGTGACCAAACAAAACCCTAACCTCTCACTCTAAAAAACAAAAAAAACTATTTCCCCACGCTGTCCTTAATCTTTTATTGCGGCGTTGTAATGTATAAACTTTATCTTATCATTGGGTCTGATTTCTTCACTTTGAGCTATTTCATAACCCTGGATGTGTAAGTAGAGTAATATGTACACATAGACGCTCCCTGGGTTACGATGGTCCGTGTTACGATATTTCGACTTGGCTACGATGGCTAAACGTTTTTAACTTTCAGCACGATTCAATAAATTACATGAGGTATTCACCACTTTAACGATTCTGCCCAACTGTAGGCTAAGCTTAGCGTTCTAAGCACGTTTAAGATGGGCTAGGCTATGACATTTGTTAGGTTAGGTGTATCGCATTAAAATGCATTTTCACCTTATGATAGGTTTGTCAGAACGTAACCCCATTGCAACCCGGGGAGAAGCTGCAATGAAGTGTCTTTATATCTTATGAGCTCTACTGTCCTCTTCTGGACAAAGATCTCATAGGAAACTCCAAGTCTAACATTATTAGAATCATCAACCCATGTTTAATTTCTTGGTGCATATTCATGAATTTAGAGACATTTAAATGCCAACAAGATGCCAATACTTTTCATCATCTGTGATTTCTTTCAGACAACTGCTTTTACAGTGCCTGTTTTAGTTCAAAAGAAGATGCTTATTACAAACACCTATAAACCAAGTACATTAAGAGTATCCAGAAACACACGACTTTGGCAGGAACTATTCTGCCAACACGAAACTCACTGCTTACAGACTCACATAAACAGTATTTCTAAACTCCCCTTAGACCACCTAAATCCATTTTCAAAAACTTTCTGGCTGTTGCCCTTAGGGTTAAAAGGCCATTCCCCATTGGTGCTTCCGCCATGGTGAGTCGCTGTTATTGGTCAGCCTCAAAGCCAAGCCGCCACAAGCCCCGCCCAGCCTGCTACACAAGCGCATACCTTCAGCTTTGACTGAATCTCACGAGATTTTCTCCTGGCAAGAACCTGCAAGTGGCTAGAGACCTGCAGAAAAGAAGAGCAGAACAGGGGGAGGAGAGGAAAGAGAGGAGAGAAGAAGCCGTAACCAAAGAGGAAGGAGCCGCCCGCACGCCCCCTGGTGGCACCTACCTTGATGCCCGCTTGGTACTCCCGGACTTTCTTCCGCGCTAAAACCTGTATGTGACTAGACACCTGGGGGGGAGGGGGGGCGTGAAACAGGTTTAAACACTCAGGCCGGGCCCAGCAATGCAGCGCTCTACAGCACCAGCTCCAAAGAAACCGATGTAAATAGTAACATCAGCTACCGTTCAAAGGACATAAGTGAGAGCTGGGCCGGGTTTGTACAGCACCGTCACTGTCTTAGGCTGTCCGGCTGCAAGACGTGACATTTCATTCATCTCCATCTGGAAACTGATTTTCCCATCTTATGTATTTAACAGACACTTTTATCTAAAGCGACATACATATTGCTGGCGCAATTGGGAGTTAAGGTCCTTGCTGAAGGACCCAACGGCAAAACCACTCTGCCGACTTGGGGATTCGAACCTACGACCTTCTGATCACAAGTACAGTGTCCTAACTTGCTGAGCCAGACATCGCTACCCTGAAACATACAGACACAGAGGTAAGAGCAAGTTTCGCATCCAGCCCCCATGGATAGATTGGGGTTAGGGGCTTAGCCTAGTTTGTGCTGACTGAGCAGGCTGTAATGTGGGATGTGTCTCTCAACCGGTACATGTTCGGAGACGGTCCTCCAAGGGTAGATCGAACTCAAAACTGCTTCTAAGTAAGGCTGGGGATTCAGTTCACTATTTGTGAATCCCAGTTCCACGGCACAGTGCAATTCATAAGCCAGAAACGAAGCCTCAAGTTCTTATTTTTACTGAGAGCCCATTTCACGATTGCAGTGGTGTGTGGCGCCCTCTGTTGTACGTAAACAGCGATGCATTGAACAGTCACTTCGCAGCTTCCGTTTAAGACTGGGTGACCCAACGACCGGCAGACAACCGGGAATGTTTACCCAAAAACCTGGGTAATGGCTAGATAACCATCAAAAAAAAAAAAGAAAAAAAAAGACAGACAACTTCTTATCTGGAAAACACGTCGCATGTGCCAACGAGAAAGATACATCAATTCTCAAATGACGCAATTAAAAATTCGTAAATAAAACGGCAACGATGCAGGTTCGCGCGCTGCTGCATGGGGTCGTAACCCTCTACACGCTCAACCTTCACAGCTCACAAGCCCTGGGAAGCTTTTCCATCCAAGCTGTTCCCAGCAGGTAAGGTGAACCATCATTAATCATTAAAATCAGATCAAACTAATTACGCACTGCCCATCGCCCCTACGAATGTTACAATAAACCCGTAGCTCTCTTAAAGGTCCTCTTACACGCCTCTCCTGCTGAACTGAATTTAACGTGGCCACTTCCCGACTGCCGACTTATTTAGCTGCTGTACTGCCCCCCCAGGGCAGAACGACTGTGCAGTACCACCAAAGCATCCCTCCGAACTCAGCAGTGTATTCATTCGCGAAGTGACGACATGGAGATCGGAGACGGAGGTACCTGTTTCCGCGTCCTGGTCTTTCCCGTCCGCAGCTTGATGTATCTCGCTATCAGCTCATTACGGCCTGCAAGACAGGAGATAGTGGGACTTTTACATGATGGGATTTCCACTGCTGTCTCTCAGACCTCATGCCATCACAACACCTTTCAGCCACATCATAACCGTCCTGCCACTGGGCCCATCACCAGTACCCATTACTCCTGCGCCGATGGAGGAGCCTGCTCTTTGGTCTTCACCTGCTCTGTGTGTGGGTGTCACTTTGGACAAAAGTATCTGCACGCACAGAACATCAATTTACCCAGCAAAGAGAGCTGGGAGTGACTTAATCCAGTTGAGAAAATGATAGATCATCACAGAGCTAAACCTCTCAACCTGTGATGCATCTCGAGGCACTGGTCTGAATTCAGGCTGCACTGCAAGAACTGCCAAAAGTGTTGGGATTCTGGAGATGCCATTTATTCCACTTCCTGCTTCTTACCAGAACAGCTGACTCGTATGACGTCCCCAGCAGTAGTAACTATAGTCCGTGGGTAAACAAAACGCCAGCCTGTTCAGATACCTGATGCACTGCCTTGCTACCACTAGATGGCAGCAAAACCCTAATAAAGCACCTATTCCATTTTATGTTGCGTCACTTAGGTATCTGTTAAGCAATGTCAAGCGTTTATGTAATGTTCTACATGTGGTATTTCTTCTTCCTAAAGACACAAAAGCAACAAACCTCCGAGAATATTATCTGACAACTTTACAAAACAATGGATTAATAATCCAGGTTCTTCTGTGAGATTCTGTTGAATACCTTCCCTGACATTTCGTCACACGGCTGCCGTTTATTGCCAGCTATTTATTCTTACCATTGAGGTCTAAATGCCTCAACAGTGCAAATGTGTGCTGTGTAAATTCCTTTGTAATTAATAATGTATGTATGTATATATCCATACATCTTATGTATGACACCACTCTGGTTTAATAGGTAACAAACTTTCTGTAAACAGTAAATATCTGTCTTAGTGTTCAGTTTCTCAATGTAGATGCTAACTTATGCTTGGTATAAAAATCCATCCATCCATTTTCCAAACCGCTTATCCGACTGGGTCGCGGGGGGTCCGGAGCCTATCCCGGAAGCAATGGGCACGAGGGAGGGAACAACCCAGGATGGGGGGCCAGCCCATCGCAGGGCACACTCACACACCATTCACACCTACGGGCAATTTAGTAACTCCAATTAGCCTCAGCATGTTTTTGGACTGTGGGGGGGAAACCGGAGTACCCGGAGGAAACCCCACGATGACATGGGGAGAACATGCAAACTCCGCACACATGTGACCCAGGCGGAGACTCGAACCCGGGTCCCTGAGGTGTGAGGCAACAGTGCTAACCACTGCACCACCATGCCGCCCCCTGGTATGAAAATCAAATTAGTTCAAATCAGTGAAAAACAGGAAGAAAAAAAAGAATAATCAGCCTTTAAGATTAACCTTGAACAATCTTCTAAAAGCGTGACTTAAGGTCTTTCCAACAGGACTTATGTTTTACTTTTATATTGCGCTTGGAGCATAAGCAGAGTCCCAAGTGAGACACGCAGAGACAGCAGCTCCAAGGCGGTGTGGCAGATCCCTGTATTACTACTGAACTGGCAGCAGATCCAAGCAGGGCGTCCAGAGACAGACCGTGACGAAACAGACAGACAAAATGCATGACTGGGCTTTGCTTACACTTGCCTTTATGGGAGATGTGCCTCACGTAGTGAGGCTGCTCTCAATCAATAAAAACAGGCCGTTAAACCACAGTCTTGGGCTTCAGCTGCAGGTTAGGGCACCGTGAATGTGACCAGATGGTCGCTGTTTCAAATCCCAGGGTCTGACAAGTACCTGGGGTAATTGTGGCTAAGGGTCTTGCTCAGGGGGCCAAATGATGAAATCACCCTTCCGACTGTGTGATCTGAACCAGCGACCTTCTGGTCAGAGGCACAACGTCTGAACCCACCAGGCCAGACTGCGCCCCCTACTGGGAATCAGGCTGAGCCGAAGCGGCCGCTGGATGAGTCACTGTCATCCTGGGGTTTGTTATTCCCGCTGTGATCCGCGTGTCACGAGTCCTTTCACAGACGAAGGACAGACGGCAAAAAGAGACCCGGCTTTGGTCAGTCCGGACACATGCTGCCAGTGGGGGGGAGGGGGGGGGGAGGGGGGCGTGACCTTGGGGACAGCTGCACAGACCCCCCCCAGGCATAAATCTACCCAGAACATAAGTGTGTGCTGACAGCTACACTCGGCCCTCCGCCGCCCCCTGGTCTCCCGCGTGTCAGGGTTGGGGGGGGGCAGATAAAGGCAGGACAGCGTGCAAATGGCTGTAAATGTACATGAACACACACATATGACATTCAGACACAGACACACTGGTATAAATGTCCACACACAAAGACAGCAGAAAAAGAACCATGTGCACTAACCCGGCACCTTCAGAGGTTAAGCCTTTTGTATTTTTTTGGGGGGAGTGGAAAGGGTGCATCACACACTCAGAAGTGCACTCCCATACAGGGGAGGGACAAAGCAGCATGCCCCCACCCCACGGTGGCCCCCCGAAGGCCCATGTAAATGCGAGGGCCCCCTGTGCGCCGGATCTGGGCCCCGGCCCTCAAACGCGCCTTTGTTCGCCTGGGCGGCGGCACAAACAATTAAGGCCACTATGCAAGGCCGTGACAGAGCAGGCCCACGGGCCAATGACTGTCCCCGGAATGTCGGCAGGCCGCGTTCGGTCACTGCCACCGTGAGGAGGGGAAATTCGCTCTGCTTCAGTCGCTGCTCCTGCAGTGCAGCACGAAGAAAAAAAAGATTCACAGAAAGTGGAAATACGAGGCTGGTGCTGCCTAACTGTGCAGGTCACAGTTTCAAGGGATTAATGAACGAAGAATGAAAGCGTGCAAGTATGTATGCAAGTATGTATCCATCCATCCATGCATCCACGAAGTAGTACTCTGCACCCTACAAACGCCTCCCCCGTTCTGAATTTCAGACTCCACTGCGCCACACGCTGGCTGAAGCCCTTCACTAGACACTCATGAGCAGTGGCGCCTCTCAGTGGCTCGCTGAGGAATGACAGGGTGCTTCACACTCTCCCATGAAAATGGAAAATGCTTGTGGGCCAATTCAAAATGTAGACTTTAAAGCCAATTTTAATGTGTTTATGGTATAAAGCTTGCAATAATGCATATTTGTCACGGATAAATGAGAAGTCCACTGGGTGGGTTTTAGAAATAGGAAATGGGATTTTAATTGCACATTTTTCATTGCATTACTAGACTGATATAACATCAGTAATCATGGAGTATAGTGGGGTCAGGTTTGAGGTCACTTCTCTGTTTATCTATGTCATGTTTTGGCCTCACACTACCGGAGGTTTGCCACATAGCTGCAGGTAAATGTGAGAAGTGAATGTAAGAGTTCTGTTTGTGGAACTTTCTAGAAGCAGATTAACAGCCAACATTATCTCAGGCAGAAGTACGCAAACACAAGGCCACAAACAGAAAAACTCAAACAGCTGCATAAACCCAAGCACTATGGGCGGAGCAGGCACATTAATGAGGCCACACCCACATACCAAGTGACCACGCCCCCACCCCCATTTCCATCTTGATCTCTGATTCAGCATCTCAACAAAGGGCTCACACCATGATACTCGGAGTGGGGGAGCAGCACCCACTCAGGCCTGGACAACCCTCCCTTCCCAAGCCCTCGCAGGCTTTCTGCTGTTCCCAGCTGTGGAAATTTCCGCTCCATCCCCGGCAGGGTGTCGGAGAAACGGACAGGCCGGGCCGGGAGGTCCCGACGACCGGGTGCTGGCTCATGTCAGAAGCAGGGCCAGTAAGACTTCCAGAGAAACGCTCCATTCTGATGGTTCCGGGGAACTGGCCGCTGTCATGGCGATTAGACATAGACAGCCATGAGTCAGAGATTCACTGTAAACACTGATCTTTCTCAGACTGCGCCATTCACTTCCTGCTGTCCGTTTGGCGAGTCCTATCCTCACGGAGAAGCCCATTACGGCCCGGCCGCCGGTCCCCTTGTGGCCCTGTCCCATCGTCCACGGGGTGGGGGCGCCTCATGATCTCCTGGGAGGGGCTGGCTTAGCCTGTTTGTTTTCAAGCCTGCGTGCACCCCATTGTCTGTCAAGGGTCTGACTCTTGTAGGTTCCAGCAAAAGGGTTCTCTTACTGGGTGGGGCACATGCGGGTCTTACGCCTGGAGGCTGGATGGATTGCGGACTAAACTCGGGACTTTGTGGGGTGAAAGCCTTTGGGGTTTTGGCAGGGCCTGTATTTTAGGTCTTTAGATTAGTAGCTTTTCTGTTGCCAAGGAGATCAATTACAGCAAACCCTTGGGCTCTTCCTGAGAGACTCCCAAATGGTTTCCCGATTAATTTTAAAAACAAATAAAACTGAGATATTCCATTTCACGGAAACGAGCCCGAAAGCCAGGATTCCGCACCTAGTGTTCATTCCGGAAAAAAGAATCCCGACACCACGAGCAGAGAACATAGGAGAACATTCCATTTAAGCGGAGAGTCCTTCACCCTAAACGGGCAGCCGTCAGTGAAAGACACGCCACAACCCTCTGGGCGTGGTCCATGGGGGGCAGCTATGTCCCCTGGAGTCATCACCTCGTGAGTGAGCTTCTTATGAGGGGTGGGGGTGGGCGAGGAGCGGGTTGGGCTCAGAAAAACACTGTGTGGGGCAGCGCCAAGGACAGGGGGTATGAGACGGTCAGACCCCCAACCCATTACTCTGACAGGACACTGCCAGATTAGGTCAGGAAACCCTAAATGACCTGTGTGGGGAGTAACGAGGAGGGGCAAATGACAGACGGTGACCACAGCGATAGAGAGGGACGCAGGTCAGCCCCCGGGCAATGTAACATAAGGAACAGCGCCGCCCTATTGACAGGGGGCAGCACAGTGCGGTGGGAGGTACTTTCTGTTTTGGGAGCCTTGACGGCAGAATCAACCTCTTGGGGCGAGGCGCACGGGGGTCCCCGATGGGGGCTGATAAGGCAGCATGGACAGCTAAGCCACAGCTGATCCCTCAGGGCTGGGCCCCAACCTCCCCTCCTGGCCAGACAGCTGAGAGCGAAGCAGAGGAGGAGTGAAGCTGGGTGATATGCACAATAAAAACGCAGACTGGGGCAGAGGGGAGTCTAAAGGGCATCAAAGCGGAGCCACACTTTCCACAGCTGACAGTGACCCTGGCAGCCTCTGCTCCCCAGTGAGGTGTCCCACACCGGACTGAAACCTCCTATAAAATGTTGGGGGGAGGGGGGTAAAAACCCTTGAGCTGCTTCCAGACAAAAGTGCTGACTGGGGTCTAGTTCCCCGTCGCTTGGCGGCCAAGAAGAAAACAGGGGAGGGGAAAATAGCGGAGAGCCGCTAAACTCGGGCCGGACTGCCGAACCCGACCGGAAAAATGTGCCCTGCTCAGTTTCCGCAGCGGTCGGGTCGCCTTCCCATCAAAAGGAAGGGACTCATCGACTCTACGCTTCCCGGGATCCGAGTGGAAAGAGGGAATCATTCTTGGTTTCGGGACGCCTCCAACTCAAACAGGCCAGCTAAACCAACGTGAATGAGCCCCCCACCCCCGTTCCCAGGCTCCTAATGCGTTTGCCAGGCCCTGACCAGACCAGAGATGCTATACATCTTTATATCTAAATCTCTACATGTCTATACACTGAAACTTCTATTTTACATCATCTGAAGTGTTGCTGTAAAGCCTGGTCTTGTGTTTTTATCGCTTCTGTCCTTCAGCGTGTGGCTTCGCTGCTGTTTTTCAGACGCCACTGTTATAAGAATGAAGAATTCTGATTCCAATTCTGTTCTAGACATCCGTGAGGATACAGCGCTAGTCTGTCTTCTAGCCCCCCCCCATATTTACAAAGGAACAGGAGGAAAAAGCAGAATGGAAGATTAAAATGCCACGCAAGGAGAGTTTGTGGTTCCGAGTTTATTCAGTGAGGCAGGATTGTGCTTCAAAAGATGTCATTTAATCTCTGTTTAATATTGCTACACTGTCCAAACAGTAAAAAATGTATGGTATGCGAGTTTCCTAGAAGAAGTGACTGATGAATCATAAGTTCACGAAAGGATTAATAAGCGGGTTATATTCCACAGTGGGGGGTCCGTGAAGGAGAGGTCACACGAGGACACTGCGGCGGGCGACCCACGACCCCAGTGGTCATGGCAGCATTTTGGGCTGTGTTCAGTGCCTTTTCCCCCCCGACGCCTCATAACCCAGCACAGGCAGGGCACTAATTCAAACCAGCAGGCAGATTGGTGTCCCGACCAAAGCGAGGGAGCGTGTGTGCGAGCGTGACTGCTCTGAACAACAGGGTAAACTGCACACCTGCAACTCGCCCCAGAACCTGTGCCGTGACACTTATCTATCTTTCCGCTCTTAAATACTTACCCAAATTATTGCCTGTAAATTTTTAGGGCTGAATGTTAACAGTTCAACAGAAATCATATCACGTGCGGTTTACAAAAATATATGTAAAAAAAACAATGTGAAAATAAAGCAATAATTAATAATAAGCAGCCGGAACGTTAAGCGGCTCCATGTGCGTGAAAATGAAATCCAGACGACGGCAATGAATGAAATGGAGAAAGGCCATGAGTTTCACATGAGGGTGGGGGGTTGGGGGTACGTCTGCTTTTCTCATTTCTCGGTTAGTTTGCCCCCCCGACACTCAGGAACATCTATCGGCTTGACCCACGGGAGGTGGGGGGGGTCAACATGGATTACGAGAAGAAATCTAGAGGAGTGATGGTGAGACCGTTACATTTCTGAGGAAAGTACATAAAACACACACAGACACGCGCACACACACACACAGGCACGCACACACACACCATGATATACAGTCATGGGGCTTTCACAACGCTCAGTATAATCTCCCTGGCACTGTCTCGAGCCACAAAAGCCCAAGCAGGACCCTCTCGCAGGTAGATAAGAGCCTCCGGACGCTGGCCCGTGACTGATGACCGTACAGAGTCACGCTCACTCACTCACCTGGACCCAGAAGGGTGCGTGGCTGCTGCCAATACAGGCAAGAGCAACAAAAACCATGGGGGGGAGAGGGTGCATGGCTCAGCAATTCGGGTGTAAAGAGGGGTCGATGCATCGTGATCGATCGATTATTAAGGCTGAGATTCCACTGTATCAATGTAGAACGTCAATCAATATTTGGGGGGGAAATCCTCCTCAAAGAGTCTCCCGCTTCTGGGTTTGTGCGCTCGTGCTCACGTGCGACAGGTACGCGTGCGAAGCAGAAGTGCCGACGCACGGATTTACAAAATGCAGGACGGCAGGGGAAGGCTCATTAATATTCATAAAGGAAGCGCTATTTGATGATGCTTGTGCTATAACGCTTCTGGGAAATTGGTTCTCGTCCTTTTTTTTGTAGGGGGTGGGTAGGGCGGGCGGGATTTATTTTATTAATTTTTTTACAAATTTTGATTGACTGTTTGGACTTTCAAATATGTAAGAAAATACATATTTGAAAATACATACCGAAGAGAGCAGGCCTACTTAGTACGCCTCCTCAGTCCTTCCAGTTTGTTGCGTTTTAAATATATTAAATGAAACAAAACACAAGAATGTAAATTCCTTGATCCATGTGTCTCTCATAAATGCCTTCCCAACTATGGATTTGGATACTTTATGCTGATGTTTCATTCGTGAATATAAAAATTATACTATTTGAAACCAATATTCTGTTTGTCATTCCCATTCTAAATGAACAACAAAGATTTTAAAATATATATCTAGAAATAAAGTATGTTAAAACACGAGGAATTTAAAAATACAGGAACCTGAATGGTTGAACAAGGAAATGCAACTCTACAAACAAGTACTTAAGAACATGTACCACATCACTTCCCCAGATTTAAATCTTTGCACCAGCCCATCTCAGGTAGAGACAAATTTAGGTTCATGAAACCGTTCCAAGACTAGGATTACACAATGTGGATCAATCGTCGATGTGGAATGCCTGGGAAATTCAAATTTCGTCATTCTTGGGCAATTTTCATGCGATTTCAACGGAAGAAAAAATTAGAATAATTCAGGTCCGAGGCATTTCGGCGGGTCGGAATTTTTTATTTTTTTTAAGTGGCCTAATAGCCTCTAATGGTAATCTTTGCATTGGATACTTTTGGGAAACATCACTCTTTTGTATCCCAAAAAAGGTCACTTTTCACCAAATATGGTAGCAATGAGGACGAGACAATGGTAGCTAAATAGCTAGCTAAGCAAAATTAACATTTACTTCAGAAATGCACAATATTCGGTTAATATATCAGTATTTCTATCAGTATTCATTAAAAATCAAGATACCAGTATCAATGCAATGTGTCGGTCTTAGCTGATATTGCCAGTCAATATTTACACTTTATCAGTGTTCAAAATTAGCAGCATCACAGCTAAAGACACAACTATGAAAATAACTGAGATGACGGCATTGGACGAACAGCCATTTTCCATAGTGGAAGAAGAGGGATTTTATCGGCTCCTTCACCACAAGCGCAAACTTGAGTCATTATTAAAATCTGGTCCACAGATCGATTTTTAGCTTTTCACAGAATAAACACGAATGTGATGTCATTCCGCTAATCTGTGCCCAGGAGAAAGTGGCTGCGTTTTTTTTCCTCACTCTACAGTTTCCATGAGGAAAACGCACAACATATTTCTTTGGGACTAAACATCCATGATAGATGTCTTTCACAGACCAAGAAAATAAAAAACACCAAAGCAGATTAACGTGGCGAAATTATTAGTGTAGCCCTGACGCATGTTCTTGCTGGAATTTTTTTTCCAATTTTGTGTCAATAGGCATGAAAGCACTAGAGGATCCATTCATACAACAGATTACAGGCTGTTCTGAAATGTGTGCGCGTCTCTGACCGTCTGCCCGCGCCTATGACTGCGCGCGTCTCTGACCGTCTGCCCGCGTCTGCGTCTGTGTGCGTCAATGACTGTGTGCGCCCGCGTCTGTGTGCGTCAATGACTGTGTGCGTCTATGACTGTGTGCGCCCGCGTCTGTGTGCGTCTGTGCGCCCGCGTCTGTGTGCGTCTATGACTGTGTGCGTCTGTGTGCGTCTATGACTGTGTGCCCGCGTCTGTGCGCGTCTGCGACTGTGCGCGTCTATGACTGTGCGCGCCTGCGTCTGTGCGCGTCTATGACTGTGCGCGCCTGCGTCTGTGCGCGTCTATGACTGTGCGCGCCTGCGTCTGTGCGCGTCTATGACTGCGCGTGCCTGCGTCTGCGTGCGTCTATGACTGTGTGCGTCTATGACTGTGTGCGCCTGCGTCTGTGTGCGTATATGACTGTGTGCGTCTGTGTGCGCCTGCGTCTATGACTGTGTGCGCCTGCGTCTGTGCGCGTCTATGACGGTGCGCGTCTATGACTGCGCGCCCGCGTCTGTGTGCGTCAATGACTGTGTGCGCCCGCGTCTGTGTGCGTCAATGACTGTGTGCGTCTATGACTGTGTGCGCCCGCGTCTGTGTGCGTCTGTGCGCCCGCGTCTGTGTGCATCTATGACTGTGTGCGTCTGTGTGCGTCTATGACTGTGTGCCCGCGTCTGTGCGCGTCTGCGACTGTGCGCGTCTGCGACTGTGCGCGCCTGCGTCTGTGCGCGTCTATGACTGTGCGCGTCTATGACTGCGCGTGCCTGCGTCTGCGTGCGTCTATGACTGCGTGCGCCTGCGTCTGTGTGCGTATATGACTGTGTGCGTCTGTGTGCCCGCGACTGTGTGCGTCTATGACTGTGTGCGCCTGCGTCTGTGCGCGTCTATGACGGTGCGCGCCCGCGTCTGTGCGCGTCTATGACGGTGCGCGTCTATGACTGCGCGCCCGCGTCTGCGTGCGTCTATGACTGCGTGCCCGCGTCTGTGTGCCCGCGTCTGCGTGCGTCTATGACTGCGTGCCCGCGTCTGTGTGCCCGCGTCTGCGCGCGTCAATGTCTGTGTGCGTCTGCGCGCGTCTGCGACTGTGCCCGCGACTGCGCGCGTCTGCGACTGTGCCCGCGACTGCGCGCGTCTGCGACTGTGCCCGCGACTGCGCGCGTCTGCGACTGTGCCCGCGACTGCGCGCGCCTGCGACTGTGCCCGCGACTGCGCGCGCCTGCGACTGTGCCCGCGACTGCGCGCGCCTGCGACTGTGCCCGCGACTGCGCGCGCCTGCGACTGCGCGCGTCTATGACTGCGCGCGCCTGCGTCTGCGCGCGTCTATGACTGTGCGCGCCTGCGTCTGTGTGCGCCTGCGTCTGTGTGCCCGCGACTGTGCGCGTCTATGACTGTGCGCGCCTGCGTCTATGACTGTGCGCGCCCGCGTCTGTGCGCGTCTACGACTGTGCGCGTCTACGACTGTGTGCCCGCATGACTGTGTGCGCGCCAGCGTCTGTGTGCGCCCGCATGACTGTGCGCCCGCATGACTGTGCGCCCGCATGACTGTGCGCGTCTATGACTGTGCGCCCGCATGACTGTGCGCCCGCATGACTGTGCGCCCGCATGACTGTGCGCCCGCATGACTGTGCGCCCGCATGACTGTGCGCGTCTATGACTGTGCGCGCCTGCGTCTGTGCGCGTCTATGACTGTGCGCGCCTGCGTCTGTGCGCGTCTACGACTGTGCGCGTCTACGACTGTGCGCGTCTACGACTGTGCGCGTCTACGACTGTGTGCGCCCGCATGACTGTGCGCGCCTGCGTCTGTGTGTGCGCGTCTATGACTGTGTACCTGCGTCTGTGTGCGCGCCTGCGTCTGTGTGTGCGTCTATGACTGTGCGCGCTTGCGTCTGTGCGCGCTTGCGTCTGTGCGCGTCTATGACTGTGCGCCCGCGTCTGTGCGCGTCTATGACTGTGCGCCCGCGTCTGTGCGCGTCTATGACTGTGCGCCCGCGTCTGTGCGCGTCTATGACTGTGCGCCCGCGTCTGTGCGCGTCTATGACTGTGCGCCCGCGTCTGTGTGCGCCTCCGACTGTGTGCGCGTCTGTGTGTTTGTGTGTGTGTTTGTGCGCCTACGTGTGTTAATGTGTCTGCGCCTGTGTGCTTGTAGGAAAGAAGAAAAATTATCCAACCTTTTCAACATGAGCACATAGCTGTGTGTGTGTCTCTGTGTGTGTGTCTCTGTGTGTGTGGGTGGCTTGCGTGCTGCCGTGAGGCACGTTATCAACTGTGGAAGATCCTGTCTTCCGTGGGTCTGGCCCAACCCGGCAGCCTGCGCAGGTACAGTCATGTGCAGACATGTCCAGGAACCAAATGAGGAAAACAGCCTCAGTCAAAGTGCAGAGAACGTTTTTGTGTGCATGGCTTTCCAGATCACTCAGGGCGGACATGCAAGAAAGCCTCCACGACAGGATAGGAGCACGGTGCTTCTTAGCAGGAGGAGAAAAGGTCCGGCCCACAGAATAAGCAACGCGCTGCTTTGCGCCTGGAGTCAAAAACCATTCTGGGAATGTAGCGAGCCCAAAAAGTCCATCCAGTGCCTTTTGACCTTAACAGGAACATCACCAACAAACGTAACGTGAAGGTTAATCAGTGCAACCCTCTGGTCGTTAGGATAAACCACGGTGATCAGAGGCTCGGCCGCGACCCTGAAGCGTGACACGGAAGGAGCTGCCTCAGCGCAGTCCCCGAATGCCTGCCCTGCTTTCCAAGAAACATTCCCAGGAAGCACTTCCAAGCCGCGCTGCATTCTGGCTCCCCACTTCCCAGCATTGCACTCTTAGTGTGTTTTTCACGTTTATTGCGTAAATATAACAGGTCACCCAAAGGCTGGTGACATAGCGGTTATTGCACACTCCACTGGCCACCCTTAATATTTCCTTTCCGCACTTATAATAAGTACATTTAAGAAGGGAAGAGCGGACTCGATACCTGGGGGGGGGAGTGTGGTCACGCGGGTTAGGACACCATGTCTGTGATCGGAAGCTCGCCAGATGTTTTTTTTTCCCCTGAAGAAAAAAGTTTCTACTGAATAAATAAAATAACATTTGATGACACTGGGAAAAATGTGAATTTTTTTGTGTATATTAGTCAGGGTCAGAAGGTACATGCAAATCACTTTAAGAAATCACTGTGTAAGAATGCGAAAATGTAATCGTGTAAATCTTATGCAAACCCCTCTTGTAATACGAGGAGTGAGCATCTGTTTCATGATCCTTCATGTTGGGGGGGCTCAGAGCTCACAGTCGGACCAGGAACGACATGTCTGCAGTCTGCTGCGGGAACAACGGCAGCAATACGCTCCAAGAGGAAGAGGAACGCTCACCTAATGTTTGCCAGAACCCTCCGTTATTAGAAAGTACTTTTAAAAAGATTTGCATGAACTGATGACTGAAAATGGGATTTTGTGGTCACAGGCCCGGTTATGTCTGGAACAAACCAAACACTGCCTCCCCGTAGCAGGAAGCCCATCACAGTAATTAAACACAGTACTGGTAGTGTACTGGTCCGCTACATACAGACCCTCATGACGATGTGCAAAATGAGAACCTGAGATGTGATGTCATCAGACAGGCTGATCTCTGTTGAGATCCTGGGCCAAAATCTGAGAGGAGCACTTAATGCCCATAATCCTGCAAATGTCACCACGTTAGGAAAGGTCTACATGGATGAGGTCCACCTCGACCCTGTGGGAGGCCAGGGACGGGCCCGCAGGCCTGACGTCACCAATCAGCCTCCCCCCATAAGTTTTAAGGACACCCATTCATGCAGCAGCCATCGGCCGCATGACTTATGACTAAATACATCCATGCTAATATTGAAATTTACTCGTGTTCGGGGCAGAATAGGAAGCAAAGGTGCAGAAAATCAGGCTGCAGATACTCATTTCCCTATATCTAGAAATCATTATAGAAAACATTTTTGTTTTTTAACGTCCAGGGTTCCATCCTATTCGTGCCACTTCTCATTTAGCTAATGATTCTAAATCTACCGTTTTATACTCTAGTCGAGATCTTTAACTAGACCATTGCACTTTTAAGGGTTTGCCAGGACTTCCTTACGAATAACGGCGTTTATAACCAAGTGTTAATATGAATTAATACAGTCCAAGCATTACTGCCGCAGCGCTACGCTGACGATAGATAATGACACGCACATGCCAACACAAACGCACTCAATCTGCCACAGTAAATATGTCTGGAGGCCTTTCATTAGAGAAGGTTTCATCTGCCTTCCAGAGAACACGCTGCCGTGTAGGAGCCGACTCGTTTGATCCTCGACAGGTGTCCCTGTACAGATCGTCTCATGGTTATTATGGACGGTTTTCTGCCTTCTCACTGTTATAGGGACACTGGATGAATCTAACGATTTATGAGGGGTGGTTTACTCACAAAGAGCTAGAGGCTGTCTACTCGCACAACCATCCCATTCTGATGTGACCAAGACTTTTGAAGCACCATCACTCCCCCTGCCCAAGACCCTCCTCTCGGGTTCTGATGTTCTTGTGTCCAAAGTCCAGCCATGTTCCTGTTTGGCCCAGGACAGCTGGAAGGGGTTAAAGATCTTAGAAGGACGAATCTGGCAGGCCTTCTGCTTTTCCCGCTGTGCACATGTACCTCTCCATCAGCACACGGAAGATCTCCAGCCACCTCCATCCTAAGCATGCCTCCACCCACAACCAGAGGGAGCAGACGACCGTTACAAATGGGGGACTATGCAATGATCCCCCCCTCTCCCCCGTCCCAAGACCAGCTGACGCACATTAACGGCAACTGTGACCTGTGCTGAATAGAGGCTGTGGTCCACACAGACAGACACACACGCGCGCACACACACACTTGTGCTGGACTGCGGACACACCATCCATCCCACAAACCTGCTGTCCCTACTTTTCAAACTGCATGACACACAGTCACTCACTTGGTGACAAGACCAAACGCAACTCTGCTTCAGTGAGTCTGCGTTCGATCACATCACATGCCACACATGGTCTGTCTCTGCTGCCCCAGCACAGTTTTACATGTTACTATGCATGTCGCCAAGTACTTTCTTAGTCTTTGTCGTGTCGTCATAGTCCTGTGACTGTTCAGGCCGGGACCTGCTACTCCACGCACAGCTGCAGAATGAGGTCATACACACGTTTCAGCATTTTGCCATCCCTATATTTCAATTTTATTTGTTTATTTTTTTATACTTCTTGTTAAAGTTTATTTTCCCCGGGAAGTGTGCCCCGTCCAAAGCAGTTGGATACACGCGGTTATTAAAACAAGCGACGCGATTTCAGATCCACAAGCTGTGCACCACCAACGCAAGCAAACAACTGAATTTTCCAACTATGAATAAAACTCCGATCATCGCCGCTCGCGGAACTTTTCTTTGGGTTAAATCTCGGATACCCAACCCATGCGGTGACTGGTTCGGGTCCTCCAACCTGCCTTGTCGGGAAACGCGGCAAGCATGTGATTTGCACGGACCTCAATGACATCGCTTTCTGGATGCGACGTGAATAGAATTTGCACTAAAGCATCTCAGGCTGACTTCCAGCATGTGGCCCCGGTGCTTCATTAAGTTCGGCAGACTAATTAATCAGATCCTGTGGATGTTTCAGATTCGCCGCAACACGCATTCTCCCTGTTAAGAGAAGTCAGGATTGTCCAAAACCAGTAGAACCAGGAGACCATCGGACACACCGTCCAATCGTTGACTGCCAAAAACAAAGGGGTCACATCTGTACGGTGGCCCCAGGCGCCCACTGGTTGGGGCAGTTATACAAAGTTGCTCATGTTGCTTGCAGTTCTATGGGTTAATCTGTTTGCAGGTTTACCTGCAATTTGGATGGAGTGTCTCATAGACTGAAAAGTCAAACAGCTGTGTCTTGATTTGGACATGAATGAGGTGGAACTGGGCAGGCAGCTGCTAGTCCACAAGGTCAGGAGATACAGGGACACCACAGGGGAGCCAGTGCTGAAATAAACACACCGTTTCCCCCCCCCTGCCTGCAACCCCACCAATACTGTTTATGACAATGCCTCCCTGACATCAACCTCACCTTCTGTCTCATTTTATCTGGCTAAATTACCGTGACTCAGTGACACACGCGGAGGTGGGACATTGAGGGGGGGCGGGGGGCATGGTGGACTCCAAAAGGGGATAGTCACCCGGGGGAGGTCCCCACTAGGGCAGCACTTCCACAAAAGGAGAAAATGCCTGCCTGTTGAAACAAACCTTCCCCTTCTGTCAGCCTGGGGTTTGATTTCCTGTTACAGGGCTGCCCGCTAGCAGCAGGCCCGGGCCTGAGGCCTACAGGAATGCGTGTCCCTCACAAGCCAGGGGAAAAATGCCAGGAATGTGGGCCGCCCTCCAAGGCCTATTCTACAGGAGGAGAAAGGGTCAAAGCCCCACCCCTCAAGTGCGCGCACACACACTCACACGCTCACCGCCATCATAACATAAATATAGCTACTAAATTGCTACATGGCTACACTTACAGAAAGAACGAGTGACTGGCAAGGGAACTAGGAGGAACAGACACTGGGAGGAATGGGGGAGACTATCAGCAACCTATAGCAACATAGGTGTTGCTCAGTATTTCAGAATTAGTATTAGCTGAATTAACAAAGTAGTTTTTTCGGCTAAATTTCACCGGACGCCGTACAAGAGCTAATGACCCATCTGACAAAGCAGAGGACCATGTCAGTCTCTTGGGTAACATCAGCGGCGCAAAGCTGGCTCTCATTTGCGCCACGACGTTGCTATAGACCAATGTGACTCTGAAGACAAATCGCACTGCCAGGAACTTAGCAGAGATGAAAGATAGCCGCAGGCATAAACAAACAAAGCCATTAATGAACCATTATTGAAATCACAACCATCAACCAGCATGGTTTAATCCAAAGAGAAGGGCCTCAAACCTCAATAGTTACCCTAAAACAATACGATACAACTCTCTTGACGTACAACCAGCAAGTTGTACAATAGATTTGTTCAGTAATCTTTTTGGCCACAAACCCAAAGCCGTATCCCAACAGACCTTTGTGTACAGGCAGATAACAATAGCTGCCCTATCACCACCTAGTGGCAAAACACGCGTGTTCTTAAGCAAATGTCACTTACCGTACATCTTGCCCTCATCCGAGAGGATGATCTTCCTCCGGCCACAGGGGGGGTAGATGGCCAGGGCCTCCTGGAAGCTCTGCTCAATGTCGGGGCTCCACACGCCCTCAGCGTCCCCGTCCATGGCCTTGTCCAGGCCATCGGCCCCATCCTCTCGCCCCTCCTCCGGGCTGCCGTTAGCACTCCACTCGTTGGACGCAATCGTGGCGGCTCCCGCTTGGGCCCGCTTGCGAGCCCCACTCTGAGGACGACTGGGAAGAGTGGAAGAGCCATTAGCAAAATGCAGTTAAGTAGGGAGGACAGAGAGAGGTCTACTCACTGGCAACAAGTAGCTAAAAAGGACGGATGCATGGAGGACTAATCATTATCGACTCAAAGCCAAGTAGGAAGGTCTACCCATTAGCATCGAGACAAGCAGCTAAGTAGGAAGGATGGAGGGAGGCCTACCTGTTAGCACACAGAGTAGCTAAACAGGAAGAACGTACGTAGACCTACCCTTTAGCAGCGAGTGGCTAAGTAGAAAGGACAAAGGGAGGCTTCCTTTTAGCAATGAGAAGTAGGAAGGACGTAAAGAGGCCTAACTGGAGAGGCTAAATGATCAGGTAAGATGGGTAAGATGGCAGACCAGGTGAGATGCTATTAACACCATCGTGTTGCATGGCTGTGTGCTAGACAGCCATGACGCCAGAGATCTGGCAGCTGTACGATAAACCCCGTGGCAGGATAAACTGATCCTTTGAAACCAATCCTTAAGAGGCAAATGTAAGTCTACTTGGATGGGTGGATAGATTATCCGTTATTATAGGTGTGTAATTCCTTTAAGACACAAAAAAAAATTACAAATAACCGCTAAATCCCCCCCCCCCATCGTTGCCAGTTGAGTGTCACCACTTAGAATATGTGGGTTAATTCTGTCAATGACGATAGTATGCGCAACATAATCAAGGTGTCTGGATTTGAACCGCGCATCTTAAAGACTTCTGCAGGAGTCGGGTGGTAAGTGTGCAGCCCGCAGGGACTGGAGGAGCATAACCCAGCGCAGAAGCAAGATCCTGCCAGAACGAATAACACTTGCATGCAGCTGTCTAATATGAAATTCAGAAAATGTCAATTAGCAAAAAACGAAAATATCCAAATGTATTATTTTAACAAATTTAAGCGTCTCTGGAAAATCCGTTAGCGACTTAATAATCCAAAGACAAATGATTTCCTAATTATCGTTACGATTCCCACAAGCTGAATTCATACCACATGCACATTGCAGTAACAGGCACATTCCGCAGCTCCTCATTGCACTGCGGTCTCACCACTACAGAGAAGAGAGACACACATTTGATGGTATTGCAGAAAACCTCCCTTTGGTAGGCCATTGTTCCGAAGCTCCAAACCCCAACAGCACCCAAGGAAAGACAGTACAGTACTGCCACTTTCCAGCATACACTCTGCAGAGTAGGACATTACTTAAAAAAATAAACATACACCGAAAAACGTGTCAGGATGTGTCATAGAAAATTTCTTCTCGGCCATATAAATGACACACACTCATTATTGAGACGCATTTTTTATGGGGCGAAACTAAGGTCTGGTTCACACTGAAAATCTTCCCAGTGTTTGTTTGTTTATACCAACTAGAATAACAGCCTTTCTGTACTGTATTTTCTTACATAGATACTGTTTGTGTAATGTTAATTTCCTTTTCATAAAATATATATATATGTTATTTAAATAATTCCAAGCATTAACGGGGTCTAAACTGGGCATCATTGACCCTTAACATCCAAACCACCCTGCTCTTCGTAATTTGCATGTTACTGTATCTGTCCCCATCTGACCTATTGTCCTATACTCTGTTGTTTCTGATTCACCCACCACCCAACGTTTGTCCTCTTTGGGGGGAATAGGGGTGGCCCTATGCAATGCTCGTCTTACTTAAGGTCCAGACATAGAATCAGTGCTAGAGATCACTCAGAACAAAAAAAACAGGAAGTCAGTCATAACAGGCCCCTGTGAGAGTGACTGACACTGGATCATGCTATATTGTAATGGACTAGAGTATTAGTACTCAAGGACTATGTATTTAGTACTGTACTAGATTATTTGGACTTTGTATTTAGGATTGCGCTAGACTGTATTTACACTATATTTAGTATTGTGCTACAGTGTACTTTATGTATTTAGTATCTTGATAGACTATGCATTTAGTACTGAAAAGGGCTATATATTTAGACTGTGTGTTTTGCATTACACTACACAGTATTTATACTATGTAGTTAGTACTGTTCTAGAGCAGTACTGAAATGGGGTTAAGAAGCAGGGAGACCGTAGCCCACACCATGGCGCACTGCTTCAATGTCCTTATTCCTTATTCTAGTCACAGACTGCCTGCCCTAAGGCGGAGATGGACCGTGCGCGTGTTGGGCTGGGTGGTAAATCCGGATCCCAGGTGGGACCTAAAAGAGGATGCAGAGCAGCAGAGGGCCATGGGCACAGAGCCTGCCTGCCGCAGCGGGCCTGAGATTCCACACATGCCCTTATTAAGGCACGTAGTTTCCCACCTTAGCCTCTGGGAGCTCCCTCGCGTCTTTGCCCAAATAAGGACAGGAGAAGAGGGGAGTCACATGAAGGAGTGGGGGAGGGAGGGGGGGGGGGTCAGCAGACCGATTTAGGCATCTGCCTCAGCTGCGCGGGACCCTGTTTTTCACTGCGTGGAATGTTCTGGCATAGTCAGTGCTCCTTGTGCCGGAGGGGAGGAGGTCTCCGCATCGAACCCGGAACCTGGCGAGCGGCCCGGTCCCCTCGGTAATTCAAGGCCCGTCAGACCCGACCTGGCAGGCAGGGCCAGAGAAAGCAGCGGGGGGGGGGGGGGGGTGGTCAGCTGTCAGGCAGTGTTTAGGCATATAAATACATTGGGTAGGTGTCATAAACCACTGGGAAAATGTCTGGTCATGTCAGGCAGGAAAAGGCTTGCAGGTGTGGCGGCTTCCAGTTCACCGGACGCTCGGTTGGTGAAGCAGCCAAAAAACACTAACCACATGGACCCAACCGCCCTGCGACGCTGACTACAGCAAGCTGGCAGAAGACGGACAGGTGGATGGATGGGTGTCTCCTGACTTGTGTCAATTTTGTTCCTCTGAAATCACTGGGACTCGACCCCATACAAACCTGTCACACCCTTGCCATGCTAATCAAACCGGCAACCGGATGACATACGGGGCTGCTTTGATTTTAGCTTGAGGAGTTTCTTGAGTGCCCCGTTCGAATACCCTCTGCAGTGCGGGGGCGAAACAAGATGAAAGGCAGACAGAACAGGGTGTCCATTTGCGCTCCCCTCCCCCACATTATGCAGTACAGTCCAGCACGACTAAGGAAGCCATCCGCACTGCGCGATGATGGCTGAGCCGTCAAACCGGACAAGTCAGACTCAGACACTTTCATTTAAAGCTACTTAAACCTGAACAGACGAATATCTGACAGAATCACTTTTGATTACAGAACTTGGGCTTGAGCTAATAAGTTTCTGGATACCAGCCCATGGTCGGACCCCATACACCAGTGTTTCCCAACCCAGTCCTCGGGGGCCCCCAGACAGTCCACGTTTCTGCTGGGTGGGAACAAAAACATGGATCGTCTGGGGGTCCCCAAGGATTGGGCTGGGAAACTCCGCCTGCAAGTGGAAGTATTTCATTTTGACCTGAAGCCCCCTCGAGTTGCTGAGAGCACACTCGCTCGCTCGGAGACGGGGGGGGGCATCTAGCGAACAGCAATTGGGCACACGGCTGCAGCGCCGTTTGCCCCCTCCTGCGCAGGAGTCGGACCCGAGCAGCTGTTCGCGGCAGGAGTCCAGCGCAGCCTCACGGACGTCGGCATTGCCGCTCCACCATCCCGCTTGCAAAACCCAAATCTGGTTGGCGGGGGTCTGACTGCTGCAGCACGGATCCCACACGACAGCCACAGTCTCCACAAGCAGCCCCACACTCTCCACACAGACGCTAAGCCCCCTGACAAAGAGGAACAACAGGGTCTGTCACAGTACACAGCTGCTGCCGTGGCTCAAATTACAGGCCCACGGAGCGTCCAGAAGCAGCCTGGAGGACCTGGAAGGAGAAGCCACTTCGAACTCCGCAAGGGTCCTACTAATCTCAAAACTCAGAAGGTCCCAGGACACCCAACTCTGCAGCTTTCCATCAATCATGGAGACCTGGAAGCCCTCTGCGGGAGATCTGGAGATCTTCTGCAGGTCTACATTAATTATGGAGAACATCTACGCACTGGGAATTTTAATATGTGACCACAGGTGTCTTTACAGGAAGCAGCTTGAAGCACATTATGGCAACAGTAACAGACCACTGGAGGAAGCAAGCACCCCAGGGGAGAGCTGGAGGGGGGCTGGAGCTGGGGACACTGGGGCTACAGGCTGCATGAGAAAGGGGGGGGGGGGGTTGTTTCAAGCAACAATCCCATGCCATCCCCCCACCTTCACTACTCCAATCCCTGTGGCTCGCCTCCTCCAATGCCCCCCCACCCTTTCAAGTCAAGACCTGAAGAACCAGTCATGGAGACGGAGGAGGAAGGACAGGAAACACACCTCCTGAAGCTTGAAGGACCGGCCCCTTATCACCAGCTGAGAACTAACCCCCCACCCCACCCTGCGTGGCAAGACGATTAGGAAATCAACACCGCTCCTGCAGCAGTCAGTGCTGTCCTCTAAGGAAGGGAGCAGCGGCCTGTTTGCCCAGCTCTCTCCTGGTGGGGGGGGGGGGCGGGAATCTGTGCCCTCTAGAACCAACGGCTTGGCAGGATCCCTCCAGCATGACCCCCGCCCCAGACGCGGCCGCTGTACTGGACAGATTCTGCCCCGGCAATAACTTCCCCTGACTTCCGCTCTGGCGGCGAGCTCAGGAAACAATCAAAACACGAGAGCGAATGGGAGGAGAGCCAGCTGTGTGCAGAGAGCAAGGGAGCAGGGGGAAGAGGGGACAGAGAGAGAGAGAGCGGGAGGAGACAGGGAGGGGGGGAAGAGGAGACAAAAAGAGAGAGAGAAAGAACAGGGGGAGAGGGGACAGAGAGAGAGAGAGAGCGGGAGGAGACAGGGAGGGGGGGAAGAGGAGACAAAAAGAGAGAGAGAAAGAACAGGGGAAGAGGGGACAGAGAGAGAGAGAGAAAGAACAGGGGGAAGAGGGGACAGAGAGAGAGAGAGAAAGAACAGGGGGAGAGGGGACAGAGAGAGAGAGAGCGGGAGGAGACAGGGAGAGGGGGGAGAGGAGACAAAAAGAGAGAGAGAAAGAACAGGGGGAGAGGAGACAGTGAGAGAGAGCAGGAGGAGACAGAGGGGGAAGAGGAGACAGTGAGAGAGAGCAGGAGGAGACAGAGGGGGAAGAGGAGACAGTGAGAGAGAGCAGGAGGAGACAGAGGGGGAAGAGGAGAAAAGGAGTGAAGAGATGGGGAAGAGGAGAGAGAGATGAAAAGGGGTACAGACACATGCAGACAGGAAGGGGACACCCCCGCCATGGTGTAAAATACATATTGTAGGCAGCCCAGAAACCTACAGACACAAGAAATGGGCCTGCAGAAGAAGCTAGTTGCCATTTCATCCGACACTGCAACAGCTTCCATAACAAGTCTGCTTTAAAATGCCACGATCAGCCTTCTCAGATGATTAACGGCACTGGTTTGCCGACCTGCCGCAGTCACACATGAATTGGGTCCTGGCTCGGGTGCCGATGTTCTTTACTACGAGTGACCCTCCGTGCATGTGGTACAGATGGTTCAGCGCGAGGCTTTTACCCGACAGACTTCCAGCGCGCTGACTGACCCGCAGCACGGAGAATCCTCAACTAAAGCGCCAGTCGGCTTGAGAATCAGGGTGTCCGACTTCGCTCCAGTCATCAGTCTACGGGGAATGTCGCTCGCTGCTCCGTAACGCGCGGGTAACCTTCCGGCGTGAAAGCCAGACCCCGCAAAGACCCAACTGCCGAGGTCTGTGCAGTTAAAAAGAAATGCGATGGACAGATGGATGAACACAGGAAGAATAAAACGCAGACACCCGCTGACTCAGCAGTCTGAGCCGACATTTTCCAGGGCAGAAGCGGCTGCCTAACAGGGGACCAAAGCGATTCATACAGAGATCCGCACAATCCGGTCAGGATTCTCTCCAGAGTGGGGGGAAAAGTAACAGAACCCTTGAACATGACCCCCGGACACAAGCCCCCATTTGGCACGGAAAAATAGGACCAGCTCTCGCATCCAGGAAATCAATTAGGCATTGCATCATTAAACGGGGACCCAAAATGTGTTTTAATAGTTAAGACATAACACGCAGGCTACTGTCAGCCAATCCAACACTTAACTAGATGGTCTCTGTCTGGGTTCAGTAGAATGTGACCTAAAAGATCAGGAGGCTGTTTGTTTCAAAACCCCCATGCCCGCCTGTTGGTCCATCAATCACCCACCTGCCACAATGGGGGGTTGCTGACTGATAGGCTACAAAGGTTAACTTAAAGAGGGTGAGTGCCCTCAGTAAGAAATTACCCTTTTTTAAACCAAACGTGGTGCTGGTGCCAGTTTGGAACCAGTTCTGCGCTTTTCCACTGCCAACCAAACTGCCTGAATACTGGCTCCGGCCCAGGCCCCAGAGGATTGCCGGTCTGACTCTGCGGAGCCGTGATGCCGGTGGGTGGGGAGGTGCTGTAATCTTCAGCAGAGCCACACCACATGTGCTATTCCCCGCGTTTGATATTTTATTTGAAAATATGCCGTAAATAGAGTGGGAGAAAGCAAGCTACATTTGTAATATAGAGCAGTATTCGATACATTTTAAAAAAAGACTACTTAAACTACAAAAAAAAAAAAACTATCTACTGCCGGTTGGAAAAAATGTATTCATTGTAACCAGCCTCCAAGGTGCAACTGCAAAGCATTGCAAGACATACCCCGTCAAAAAGTATTATTTAACAAAATTAAAAAAATGTTGCATAGTCACCGCCGTCCTCTTAATCTCCATCTGTAATGTATGTTGTTAAACAGCGGACTTGCGGGCCGGTTCTTAGGTCTCGCCACGTTAGAACCACTAAATAACCAGCTCCCTGCCGGGAACGGCACCAGCACTGGCATGGCACTAGTGGAAAAGAGGTTAAAAAAATAAAATAAATAAAAAAATTCCCACCCACCCCAAAGCCCCCCCCCTCCCACCGGCAGTCGAAGGTATACGGCTATTTAAATGGGCACCACAGTACCGGCAGCATAAAACGAAACTTCAGGATCTGCCTCCGTTAGCAAAGACAAGATACATCAAAGAGTAAAAGCAAGCGGGGCAGAGTATTCATAATTACGACTCGTGAAGAACTGACGAGGTCGTAACAGTTAATTAGGGTTTCCCAAGTTTCCCAGAGATACACATACAGACTGCCCCTCCCCACCTACCCTGCACATGAACACCAGTTTCAGAGCCAGGCCGAGAAAATCCCATTTCAACAACCAGACCCATACCAAAAACCTATCCAAATAAATATAAATAGTAATACACAGGCACAGTAATACAGAGATTCATACAGTGTTTGTGCATAAATACTGTATTTAAGGCTTAACGGAGTATTGGGAAAAACGACTGGAGGTGCTTTTCTTTTTAATCAGACACAGTTGTACGGCATATTTCAGTCCCTTTCCCGAGGCTGTGGTTATTATAGCCTGCACGAGCTGAATGGTAATTATCTCACGATTTCTACAGCACTGATTCACAATTTCCTCACGAGCAGAAAAAGCAGATTCCTCACTCCACTGCATGTCACCCGAACTGTCAATGCCACAGTGGCTGACATGCAGCTGAGAGAGAGAATTCTGGTTTAACAGGGAGCTCATAAACAGCACTGTGAATAAAGTAATAAAATGACAATTATTGCAACAGCAATAACCGGTCTGAGATTATTTTATCTGCGGCAGAGGTAAGCTATGCCACAGTACTACAACAATAACATAATTAACGCAAATGATCATTTGCTCCAAGTATACAGTTTATGTATTAAAAGATGGCATGAAGACAGCCCTACCTGGCTGTATAGCGGTTTCCTTACAGCCGCAGTTGAAAGTTTTATGTGGCAATCATAGCATCTTAAAATGCTGGATAACTGCACTCTGGCTACATAAACCTCCAAATAAAATATTTAATTGTTACACCCTCCTGATGCATTTTGATTACAAGCACACTCCACAGCTTTCACTTCCTAAAGCGCAATACGCATTCCCTCAAACCGGACCAAAATGTAGTGCGATTGTAGTTTTATGCAAAATAAAGGAGTAACAATTTCGGAGAGAATCAGAAGAGTGGATTGTGACAGACTGATTATCTGCAAACCGCGCGACATCAGACATTGAAGGTCACTATACACCTTCACGATCCCTTCATGCGTGTTTGACAAGCGCTGTAAGAATCCAACACATAATCACTGAAGTCGAGGCTTTCGGTGAAACCTGTGATATCGGGGTCATATGTGAAAAGTCATTGAGAGCCGAATTTATTAGCAACCAAGAACTGATTGGTCGGTCACTTATCTTGAGAAGCGATCAGCTATAAATTCCGTTCTCAGTGACCTATCACGTTTCTCTAGCGCTTATAACCGGCCAATCGTTTCTCTCGCATCAGTTGCCTTCAAATAGAAAGAGTTGAGAAACTTTCCCTCTCATGCATACAGGGCTACAGATGGTGACGAAAATTGGCCACCAATACAACTAGACTTTTAGTTCATCACTAGTTCTTTTCATTCCAGTCGCCAGTGGCGACTGTCTCTCACAATCCAAGAATAAAATGAAAATTAAAAAAAGCAGGAAAAGTAGCAGCTTTTAATTATGTGCAGACATGGACTCTGGCAAAGGTGGGATGGACTTTTGTGAGATATTGCAATATTTTTCCATCACTAATAACTGGACCGTGTCCGTTTAAGGTACAAAACATAGAATTTATTTGTGGAATAATAAGTATAAACCTAAGTGATGCAGACGTGTCCAGTTAAATGAGCTTTTAGCATTAAACTATGGGGGACAATGCACACCGTGTAACTGTCAAATGTGTTTTTATATGTATTTATTAACACAATTCTGTGTCTATTCCTGTTGTGGCCATCCATGCATGGCATGTTTCCGTCTCATTTATTCTCGTTCTTATGTGCAAGACAACGCAGAAGACAACAGTATGCAGGTCAGACCACTCAGACAGGCGGGATTAATGGCAGCGTGAGGTAGACAAAATGCGTCATGTAAGCATTTTTCATTTTACCTTTGGCATGTGACGGAGATTACGGCTCCTATAAAAGCATTTGGCTCCTAAATATTTTGGGTTTAGGGGCCAATGGCACCCAAAGTTATGTTTTTTGTCTAGATCGATGTTTGTCTAGACACACATCGCAGAGCAGAACCAAAAAAACGCATCAATTGACAGCGTACCTCGAGAGTCCCGTACAAAACGCCCCGTTTCTGGCTTCAAAACAAAAACGGGAAATAGAACCATTAAGAAAACAGTAAAAATGGTAGATCAAGGTAGATCAAAGTCACTTCCTTTCAACAAATAAAGTTAAACAAACAAATAAAGTTAAACAAATAAAGTTAGCTTTTAGCCAGCTAATGAAAGTTGCCAGTTATTTTCCTCAAGTGAGGACAAAACATACATGTTTGCCCCACACAGCTAGGAAATCATTCACATAGCAAATCACACGGATATTTCCCGATTGTCTTTTTAACTTGTTCAAACAGCAGATCAATACATCGAGGAGGGTCACACGCTTTGAGGCGAGACTGAAGATACTTCAGGGTGGCTGGGCTTCGCTGCAGAGAGAGGCACTCTGTGGAGCCCGACTGATTTCTTCCAGATTCATTCGCATCATCCGACATCCACAGCAGGGACTGCCATAAAATTAAGGGATATTTTAATGAAACGTTCGGGAAGGACAGCCTGCAAACACCTCGCCTGCCAACACTCACATTTCACAAGGAGATCATCTTCATAACAGCTTGACCACAGGCTACCAAAGGCGCCGCCCCCCCACTGTAGGAGGGGGGGGGGTGACCCCAGGGCTCGTAAGAGTAATCACCTGCAGCTTGAGGTAATGGACCTGGGCCGAACTGAAAGGTTAAAAGATTCCCATGAGGCCTTGCTGCAGAGCCAATTGATAGGAAACTCGAATCCGTTCACTTTAATAAACAGAGCAGAACCTCTGCTGAGGATCGAAGGTTTATAAATAATCTCAGTTACTCCACCCATGTGCTGACAGCTCTTATGAAATCCACCAACAACAATCCCATCAAGCCATCTGGGGGGGGGGGGGGGGGGCTCAGTGCTTCGTAGTCACCTGTTATTTGTGAGATTTCAACCTACTTAAATCAGCGGACGATTCAAAACCCAAGTACAGTGACTCTGAAAACTTTTTGTACCCCCGCAATTAATTTATTGTTTACGAAAATGCCGATAATTTATGGAACTAAGACTTGTTTTAATCAGCAACATAATAAATCTATCTGGATAATGATGCAGATGAAGAATTACATTTATTACTAAAGTCAGCTAGGTACACGTATGCATTGTAATTGTTAATATTATCATTTAATGTCCCTGTATAAACATCCACAAGTTAACTATTTTATTACCCATACTTTGGTAAAAATGATTATGCAGAAAATTATGTACTTTTTTTCCAGTGTCACAAAACAACTGCATTGGTCTTAATTTAACCCCCTGTGACAGACTAGCCCTTAAAGACCCAACACTGGAGCCCATCAAAGGCACATCACTTTTTAGCAAGCACTGCTCATTAATGTTTTAAATCATTCTAATCGTGAAAGGTGTATATGAAGGAAATATTTCAAGGAAATATGAAATATAAACTCCAAAGCAAAGTCTGATTCTTAAATTATCACAGGGGAATTTGACTGGATATTTACTAATATATATGATAAGAGTTTTTGTTATTTGTTCCCAGAATTTTGCAGAGAAGGACTTCAAACTGAGTTTACAGAGTACACAAGAGTACCAACGAGTGGTCTACAGCGTGCGCGAAAGTATAGCGCAAGGTGGTCTACAAAGTATGTGACAGTACCACAAGGTGGTCCACAAAATACACGGAAGAGTACCACAAAGTGGTCTACAGAGTATGCGAACACGATTCTCCTGCTGACAAAGAGAAATCATCTTCATGGAAACAAAGTCTGAGGTTCAGCAGATGAGTGATAGAGCCAGTCAGACAAAAACACAAGTGCAGCATAGTGTAGCAGGTACTAAATGGAAAGGGTCACTATCTCCATTGCAGTAGCATCACAAAGTTGTAGTATACCTAGAGAGCCCGTATTAGGGTAACATTTCAGAAAAATTTCACACACTGTACCGAGAACCCCTCCCAGAAGCAGTGATACTGCTGACATTCTGAGAATCACTTTCTAAAGACTGTTGGGTTAAATGAATTTGAATCAAAACAGCAAAACTGAGGGAAACAAACATGACACACCAATGCATGGACTTGGTTTTAATTAAGAGGAGAATTTCTCAAAGGGCCCCCAGCCTGCCATACAAGCGGGACAGAAATAACTGCAGACCTATATAAAGCCATGATGTCAGGCCAGGCAGTGCTCATGCTTGCAGCTCCATTTGAAACTTCACGACCAGTCTAAAAAAAAAACACCGGCTCCCAATCAACATCGCTTGTTTTCAACTATGGTAGTCTGGGAAAATAAGAGAGACACTAAAGCTTGATGCATGAGTGAAGACTAAACTGGAAAATGGAGCCTCTCCGTATGTTTTTGCGTGCGATTTAAGATTATCTTCATAGGACTGCCTTGTGGTTGTGAATAAAGCCGGGCTTCGTTTAAGACTGCATCACAGACTGCATCAAGAACAGGCTTTATGGCCAAGGGAGTTCACTGTGTAGAGCATAAAAAGGCTTTGAAGGTCACGCACGTTGACGAACGGACAGCAGGCCGACCCTATCTGAATGGATGGGGGTGGGTACACCCTTTGATGGCTAAGTGCAGTCTTCCCCTGGTTCAGGGGGAGTTGGCAGAGATGGACAGGCAAGCCTGTGGGCAGTATGGCTGATCAAAGAATGAAGAGATCAATCAGTCCTGTGACCTTTTGAATGAAGGAGGGGCTTACAGGGCTGGGGGAGGCTTGTTTTGTTTATTAAGGGAAACCTGTGACAGAATCTCTCTCTCTTATTTCAACAGATAATTAAGGGGTGGCCCAAACAATGATGGAAAAGTCTCAAAGGAGAGGTCTGAATTTCTCACACTTATGAAAGTCACGTTCAAAGAAATTTACGAGACTGTCAGGAATACTGGAAAAGCCGGTCCTCTAAAGACAGGTTGTTTTTCAGAACGCATGCTTGTCCATTGAATTGTGTCTAAAGTTCAATAGCTTTGATTTCATACATTTAAATAAACAGACAATCTCTAACCTATATGTATGCACTATAACAACAACCCTTCTGTACACACAAGAATCCCTCCCTAGGATCAATAAAGCATATCTTATCTGCATTTTAATTCCAGACCTTCACACCGGAAAGGAAGTCACCCTTCATTTTCCCTTCATTCAAGAATCTTCAGGTTGATTTCTATACCTGGCCAACGTGCTCTGACACACACAGTATTCTACTGTGCCATGTGACAGACAGCAGCAGATATCCAACAGGCCTATATGAGGGAGTGGATCTAAAGCAGTACGCGACTATTTCTTTACAGAAAATCGCTCTGTGAAACCTCTGCTGGTGTGTGCTTTGGAAAGCACTTACTAGTTTATAAGATTTAAAAGTTAAGTCACCAGCAGCCTGACAGACGGCCTGCGGTGTGGATCGAGTCCCGACACCGGCCCTATCTGCAGAAAGGAACCCGCTGGGCTGTACAGACGAAGGGCCGGCTCTGGGCGGCCCACAACAAGACCTCAGACCTACGAACGTTATACCGACTTTTTTTTATATCTGAAACACATGCTCATTGTTACACAACACAATAATGGACCTTTCAGTAACCGGCCTATAATTATTCGCAATGATTTCATTTACAATGTGCTTTATTTAAAAACCACCCTGCCGTAATATATGCATACATGCACAGGCGCAAGCGATGAAAGGAAGCTGAGCAACAAATGAAAACGCGCCAAGGAAGATTTAATAGCATCAGGGGAACCGAGGTTCCTCTCTTAGGAGGAGGATAGTTTTACTCTGCGGTTTTATCATCCATCCAGCCCTTCAAGGCGACTTTCATAAACGCGACGCATATTTCTGCAATCAGAGCCCCGAATTATCACGTGGATCCGTATAAAGTGAAACGGGAGGCTTTTGTAGCGGCGACTTAAATAAAGGTAAATGGCCAGGGGTGCAGTGACCATCCAGGCAGCGCAGCCCTCCTTTGTTCATGCGGCTCCCTCGCAGAGGGTAACCCGAGCCGGCCACTTCCACATGGTAGGGAAGCGGATCCCTGCTCTGTCAACATGACCAAATCATCTGCGATAATTATATCCCGGCTATTTGTGCCGCAATAAGCTAATTGGCCGGCGCCTGCACCAGGTTGGCCTGAACTTTTCACTCCAACTTTTCATGTCCATTGACAAAACCATCCAAGAAAATGAGGTGGACACCGGCAAAGCATATTTTTCCTAACATTGCAATCCCAAATAGCAATCTCTGTAACAATCGACACCAGTTATGTATTTAAAAACAAATAAAGACTTGTTTTAATAACATGCAGTTCATTAAGGCGCGCTTCCACAGCAGTTTCTTAGATGTCTTTTTTTATCGCTCATAGAAACAAAGAATAAAACAAATAAAGAATTTTATTACCACTTATTTAATATTGTGAGACAGATTATTTGCATAATGAGTGCTTCTTGCGCAGGACTGCAGTGTTTAACAACAATCTCGGCCTCGGTAAATCATGTAGATTTTGTGTTGTCCGTGACTGGACGCTGCGGGGTTTAAGTCTGGCTTTATCGGGAAAAATAGGAGTTATTGTCCGTGTTGACCGATGCTTAGGAATCACTGCGCCCAAACATATTAAACAGCATTATCCCTGCCACTACGGTGGCGCCCACAGGCTGTACTTACCTATAAAATTATTTAAAAAGTGCTTAAGCAATTGCGTTTACTTAAGCAATCCTCCAGTTGACTGATTTTTTTGTTTGTTTTCTCTTTCAAGTCCCTGGTAAAAAAGAAGGATCTGCTCTCACCCCTTCCACAAAAACCCAGGGAAGTTGGGAGTGAAGTGCCGATAAACTGCAAAGAACAAAAACACACACCATCCTCAGCTTCCCCGAAGTACGGACAAAAGCGAAAATGGAAAAAAACCAATGAACACATCAACACTGATTTCTCTGGCTTAAATGCTAAGTAAAGGCTCCACATGACCACACAGAAAGGCGCACAAAATCAGTCATTTTTTGTTTTCTAACCCTCCTCAATCCAAGGAATCCCATGGAAAAAATGCAAAAAATGACAAAGATTCAAAGACTCCCAGCGAGGATCTGCTGCACGAAACTTTACAAAACCACTCAGACAAAGAAGACGTATTTAGTAATAAACACTCACCTTTGGCTGATCCGTACTTCTCCCTTCTCAAGCGCTTGTAAAAAGTTTCCTCATTTAAAGAGTTTATTTTTCGGGCGCTTTTATGTTTTCAATAAATATTTCTCAGGGTTTGACAGTAAAGGTGGAATGTAAAGTATGACTTTGGTATGAAATCAACGCACAACGCTGAAAAACGAAGAAAAAAAAAGTTTCAAGGAGGAGCCATAGCCCTGTGTCAATCAACAAAGTTGGGGGCAGAGACTTCCCTGGAAAACCCGCCCCTCATGCATTTGAAAATACGAGTCTTGTAAAGGCGCTTGTCTTAGAAGGTCTTATATAATCTTCCTTAATTACAACAGGGTACGCCAAACACCACTGCCCAAAACGAGTTGCACGGACGTGTATTCCCTTTGGATTACATTAAATTTTAAAATAACAGGCCTACCAATTAATAAGAATTAATCAAAAGAGTTAGAAATGTAATATAATTTCCACTGCTTATCTATGCACTATGCACTATAAATAATTGTGTCTTGTCAGTATGGTGTATCCAAATGACCCTTTGACCTAATCCATGATCGACTCCCATTTGAAAGTTAGGGCTACAATAAAGTTGTATCCTACCCTGCTCTGTCCTACCCAAAGTCAGCAAGATGTCAGGTGTAGTCTCGATTCCTGGGTGAGATCGGATCTGATGGTGGTTCCTATACTTTAAGTAAAGTTTTGATGCACATTCAGCTATCTGACTAAATATAATCACAGCAAAATAACTCATCTTTAAATGCGAATTGTATAACATTGGAGATTAATGCAAACAAAAGACTACAAACAAACAAAAGGCTCTTCGGAAAAACATCACCAATTTAATATCAGGCCTAACTTCCCAAAATTACTTGAATTACAATTTTTGTACTTCTATCAGAGTATCTGTCCTCGGTCATTGCGAAATCAAATAAATAGTCACACAATTCACTGTTTGCCTCCCAAAACTGAAACAGATATTTGTAGGCCTAAACGAAATCAAGTTAGGCCTATTTAAGTTAATAGCTTGCTGAATATGTTTAGAGAGCTTAATGACTTTTTTTTAATGCCCTCTGTGTGATAATGTTATCTCAGGAATTTCTGAAAAATAGGTGGTTCAGTGGGTATCACCATTACTTCATGCTGTTAGCTTTTTATTTAGTTCTATTCATTGTTATGATATTGCCTCTAGTGCAGGGTATAACCTCCTACAATCCTGAAATGGATGAAGTGCTTGGAAAATGCCATCCATCCATTTTCCGCTACTTATCCGGGGTTGGGTCGCGGGGGGCAACAGTCTAAGCAGGGATGCCCTGACCTTCCTCTCCCCAGCCACCTCTTCCAGCTCCGACAGGGGAATCCCAAGGCGTTCCCAGGCCAGGCCAGAGATATAAACTCTCCTGCGTGTCCTGGGTCTTCCCCGGGGTCTCCTCCCAGTTGGACATGCCTGAAACACCTCCCCAGGGAGCTGTCTAGGAGGCATCCTAGATAGATGCCCAAACCACCTCAACTGGCTCCTTTCGATGCGGAGGAGCAGCGGCGCGACTTTGAGCTCCTCCCAAACGTCTGAGCTCCTCACCCTGTCTCTAAGACTGAGCCCAGACACCCTGCAGAGGAAACTCATTTCTGCCACTTGTATTCGCGATCTCGTTCTTTCGGTCACTACCCAGAGCTCATAATCATAGGTGAGGGTGGGAAGGTAAATCGACCGGTAAATTGAGAGCTTTGCCTTCTACCTCAGCTCCTTCTTCACTAAAATAGGATGGTTCAGCGTCCACAGAACTGCCAACATTGCACCAATACGTCTGCCCTCCCTTCTTCCCTCATTCGTGAACAAGACATCGAGATACTTCGCAACACTATTTTCATAGACACACAGAAGTCACATCACTTAGATTCGCAAGGACAGAAAGGGATTTGTGAAACATGAGGAGCGTACTACTTGTCCTATTTAGGGTGATGGGGGGTCTAGAGCCTATCTTGGAGACTACTGGACCAAGGCAGTGAGCAAACCAGGGTGGGGCGCCAATCCATTGGTTGGAAAATGGATGGATAAAAACTGATTTTATTCCTTTAGACTCGGAGAAATAAATGTAGTTAAAAAAGAGTGAAAAGTAAGAATCTGCCCCCCCAAACTCATCAAGTCCTACCTCCCATAAATCGTTTACAAATACATGTCTGCCATTTGCTATATTTTCAGTCATAAACTTCACTTTAACACGTTGCAACATTTTTCCTGAACTAAATATATCCTAATTTACAACATTTTGAACTCCCCGACATAGTTCATATTAAAATTTTCAAAAGACATCTTGACTCTAAAATCAGTAATTTTATTTAGATGGAAAAAAAAAGACTTTATTTAATCCATCATCACGTAACACACGGGGAAAAGAATCGTAGGTCAATTTCATACTGGAGAACTTCTCCTGGAATTTGTATACATTCCACAGTTAAGCATAGATCCAAGTCCTTCTCCTCCAGTAACCAGAAGTCGAGCCCAATGATGTAATCCTTTGGAGATGAGCCGAACCCGATCATTCTGGAAAGAGGTGAGCCGCCTCCCGCCCCCAAAAAGGAAAGGCCAGCTAAGGTCCCAGAAGAGCTCCCTCTGCTGGCCAGAGTATATATATGCAGTGCCTTATATTATTGGAATCCATCCATTTTCCAAACTGCTTATCCTACTGGGTCGCGGGGGCAGGGGGGATCCGGAACCTATCCCAGAAGCTATGGGCACGAGGCAGGGAACAACCCAGGATGGGGGGCCAGCCCATCGCAGGGCACACTCACACACCTACAGGCAATTTAGCAACTCCAATTAGCCTCAGCATGTTTTTGGACTGTGGGGGGAAACCGGAGTACCCGGAGGAAACCCCACGACAACATGGGGAGAACATGCTAACTCCACACACATGTGACCCAGGCGGAGACTCGAACCCGGGTCCCAGAGGTGTGAGGCGACAGTGCTAACCACTGCACCACCATGTCTGCCCATTATTGGAATCTTTACAAGTTATTTAAGAACTACTTATCCAGCCATAGATTTCGGTTAAACCTAGAGCAGGTTTTCTGGGCGCCCTAGGCTGACATCAGTGCTATGTAACTAACCATTTTTCTGAAGGTGGGGCCTTGATGTTTGTCCTGGCCCTGGGTTAATCAGCTTCGGGTTAAACCCTAACCCTACCTATCCCGGGAAGCACGGGGCATGAGGTAGGAGACACGCTAGACAGGATTCCAGCCCCTCGCAGGACAGACAGTCCTGCAAATGGGTAACTTAGAGATATGTACATTGGGTAGGTGGGTGAGTAGACCGTAAAGTCCGCAAAGAACCTCCCCCCCCCGCAATATATACATTTAAAATTCTCGTATTTGCATCATCAAAGTTTCATAGACACACAAACCACGTCAGATTCGTAAGGACAGAAAGGGACCCGAGGGACACGAGGGCCGCACGCAAAGTGGGGCTGTCCCCAAGGATACCTTCGGACTCACCCTGCATCATAAATATGAATCACGACCCCATCACGGCGGCCATGAGCCGTCCAAGGCGCGTCGCAGGGAAACCACGACTCCCGCGAGCCAGCGAGAAAGGGAAACATTTTCCTTTCTCTGTTTACTGCTCAATTTATTGCTGCCTGTGTTTTGTGCTGAAAACCATGTAGCGCTTCTCCAAATTCTGTGGCAGAGACCAGATTCTCTCTCCAGACACGGACTTTAAATTTTGCGAAATAGTTGGACTCAAAATAATTAAGGGTCACAATAAAATGAATTTCGCAACAAAAGCCGTTCTTTACGAAGAACGTTGCAATATTAAGGAAACATGATGGACAGGGTACCTAAGCACGCTGCTATTGCTACAGTTAATATGATTATGTTCGTATACGAGTAGATGTGGCCCAAACTATTTTTATAAAAGAATCACAAAATTCCCTGATACAAGCTGAAACTGACAAAGTAATTGGCATATACAATTTTTTATTACATTTTCCACTGAGCACTTCACTTTTGATTTAAGACTTAATATATCACTGCAAATAATAAAACACATGAGAATCAGGTCCATTTCCTGATCCAGTAAGCCAGCTAACCCACCCGACTGAAATAAAAATGACACGCGGGGTCTTCCCCAGGCTCGCTGCCACAGCTGACGACATCACTTCCTGCAGCTCTCAATCGCAGGCGAGTTTCCCATGGAAGCTGGACAGTGCGATGGCGAAGGCTTGGACCGCACACAGGGGGTAGCTGTAATCCAGTGTGAAGGTGTCATCAGCCACGCGCCCAAACTGCATTATGATGTAGCTGTCTGATGATGGAGGGGGGGGGGGTGTCATTCAGTGGATGGGAAACTCAAACAATTACAACTAAAAGTGACAGAAGACAAATAAGGCAGACACACAAGCATCCAGCAAGCTCTCAGCATCAGGAACAGCTGAACCAGCTTGCAATACCTCACTGCTGTAAATAACTCACTGTACTTACTGTATTGTCCAGTACACACTGCATTTATTCCAACATTCCACTGATATGCACTCTTGCACTTCTTGTAATCATCCACACTTGTGTGCACTCTGTATATATCAACTGGACTGTTCCTTTCCCTAACTGTGTGTGTATCCGCTGTAGGTATAAGAGCCAAATGTCCCCACAATGTGATGAATACCCCTGGGGGACCAGTTAGAGCAGTGGTTCTCAAACTCGGTCCTCGGGACCCACTGCCCTGCTTGTTTTCCAGCTATCCCTGCCCTACATATTGCTGCTTACCTGGATCAGGTGTGTATAGTCAATCAGAAGCTGAAAGACAGCTGGGACTTGTGTGTGGGGCAGGGATAGCAGGAAAACAAGCAGGGCATTGGGGCCCGAGGACCGACATTGAGAACCACTGAGTTAGAGGTTTCCATTATGGGAAATGGCTATTTTCTAAAAATCTGACACTGCAATCAATAAACTGAAAATGCAAGGACTTTTGTATTTTATTTAGTTACTTATGGTTAAGGTTAGGGCTGGGTAGGGTTTAAGGTCTTCATGTTGGGATTAGAGATTTCCCCATAGAAATGAATGGAGAGTTCCCACAAAGACATGATTACAAACCTGTGTGAACTTTGACCTCTTTCAAATTCTTACAGATAAACACAAGCTAAACCAATGAATGAAATTATCAAGCTCGGTGGCCCTTTGCATCACCATTATATCCAAGGGCCACACAGTGTCCTGCCTCCGTCTTGCCTTTCTGCTTGCCTGAGTGTTTAGCATTTAGCATAAAGAAGATGCTCTCGCTCTCTCTCTCTCTCTCTCTCTCTCTCACTCTCGCTCTCACTCTCGCTCTCGCTCTCACTCACTGTCTTTGCTGTGGACGATCTGGAAGTTTTTCACAGACGCCTGCGTTACGCGGCCTGAGAAGTTGAGCACGTAGGAGGCCGAGTCGTCGTTCCACACTGGGGTCTTGTTGTGCAGCTCAATTAGGCCGTCCATCTGCCGGTCCTGGTACCTCATCACGAGCCCATCAGAGTCCTGATTGAGGACAGGATTGAGACGCAAACAGGGGAGACGCGGACAGGGGAGACGCGGACATGGAGAATGAAGACGGAGGAAACGGAGACAGGAGAGATAGTGACAAGGGAGACACAGGTAGAGGAGACGCGGACAGGGGAGACGCGGACAGGGGAGACACAGAAAAGAAATGTAGATGGGGAGACAGAGAGAAGAAACACAAACAGCAGATAAGGAGACAGAAAACATAGATGGGGAGAAGGAGACAGGAAATGTAGACAGGAAACACAGACAGGAAATGCAGATGGGGAAATGGAGACAGGTGAGATGGAGACAGGGGAGAGAGACGAGAGAAGGAGACAGGGGAGAAGACGGGGACACAGACAGGGCTCACTCAAACCTTGGAACAGAAAGCTAGCAGCTGGTTCTATATCAGTGCTAGCAGATCTGAGATTAATATGAAGTTGTTTTTCTGCATGCAGTTTCTCATGTTGATCAGACGAGGGCAGTGTACCGCAAAACAATGACGCACAGTCCATAATTAACCACATTATTACAGCTGTGCTGAATACTCTCAATGAACAATACATAAATAAAAATATAATCCAGAAATATCTATCAGTACTAAACATGGGATGACTTGCGTACGTTTCGAGGTCGTATCGGCACTCTCTCATTGCATTCATCCATTCCTGGGATGATCACTGTCATCTTCCTGGGGCCCATAAACCCCAGCACATTTGTCCCCTGAGACAAAAACAAGCAAATAAGACATTCTGGATGACTTCCAAAGGATCGATCAATCAATCCATCCATCCATCCATCCATCCATCCAAGTGGAATATATTTTAACTGAATTGGTTTTAGTATGATAAGATTTAGTTTCAACGAGATGAGAAAATCACAGGTGCTCCTTTAGTGATCAATGATCAATTTTCATTGTTGACACACCACAGCACACAACAACGAACCGTGTCCTCTACATTTAACCCATATGTGACAATGTGACATAGCAGGGGGCAGCTAATTCAGCGCCCGGGGAGCAGGGCTTGGGGGCGGTACCTTGCTCAGGGTACCTCAGTGGTGCCTTGCTGGTCGGGGATTCGAACCTGCAATCCTTCGATTACAAGTTAGCTTCCCTAACCAAGAAGCCACCACTGCCCAAACATGCGGGTAAGATCCACGGCTGGGTCTCACATAGATCACGGCCGCCAGCTCCTGCCGTGCATTGGACAGATCCGGCAGGGCCCTGTCAGGGTTCAGGCCGTCATCGAACACGGTGAACTTGGTCCCCATCAGATTCGACCTGCGGGGTCAGAAGAGGGCGAGTTGGATGGTTCGGAAAGCCCAGCTGATCCTGATTCAGATTCGTCAGACAGGACTGAGCAGAGTAGCGGCACAGAGTGCATGCTGGCAAAAAACCTTGCCAACCACCTTCATCTTTCACATGCAAATTAAGCAGATTTTCCGATCTGTTTACCTCAACTTCCCAATGTAATTCTCTCCACCCCGCGACAGGTCTGTGGCGTCAGTGGAGATCAGGTAGTTCGAGGTCGTGCTCTTCTTGCGTTTGCGGCCAGCCAGCAGGAAGGCCTGTTGGAGGGGGGCGGAGTCAGAGAGCAGCCCTTACATCATCTGAACACTGCGCTAAACCTGTGTCTGGTGGAAATCATAGCATTTTACTCCATGCACACTGACACCTGTCCGAAAGCACCTTCAGCCAGATGAAAGGGTCCAGTCTCTTCACCTTCAGCCACATGAAACGTTCAGATCCACTCACCTTCTTTTCATTGTCCAGGTGCAGGTAATAAGTGGGGTAGAATCCGCGGTCCCTGCCTCTCTTGTCACGCGTCACCTTGCATTTGATCGTGATGCCCTGTGGAGCTGGCTGCAACACAAACTCCTCCAGGTCATCAAACTCGATGACAGGTGACGGCGGTCTTTCCTCCTGGATGGAACAGGCCATGGAATGCTCTACTGCAAATCGAGCGCATTCACTGCATGAAACCCAGATTTCTGAACAACTTCACCAGGAAATGTGCACCTGTGAAATACTGTAATACTTTGGTCTGCAGAAAGTAACATGAGAAGATTACAGAGGCCAGCTGGCACCAGTAATTCAGTTAGACAGACGACTTAGGAGATTAATTAGAATCATTGCATTACACAAAAAAAGTTCATAACTTTCATCTCACTAATGCATCTAAAGGAGGAATCAGATATAAGACCAGTGGCCCTTTCACTAATACCACCACACTATCACAGTGAAGGCCAACAATGACACAATGTTTGCTGAAAACTCCCTATGCATACCCAATAACTCTTGGTAGGAAAATGCATTGCACATGGTCAGGATCAAGTACGGACTTCATTTTAAACATCATGACAAAAGCTACATTGCTGGTGGTGTCTTAGACCAGTGTGTTAGGAGTTGGTAGGGAACAAAAATGTGGACTGTCTGGGTTCCCCCAGGACCAGGTTGAGATACACTGTCTTAGATATTTATCTTCTGTCCACAGAAGACGTTCATCACTACAACCATTTGTTAGTTTCCAAGACGAATTGATGGTAGAGCGATATGACCTGGTCGGTGGGCAACTAACACATTCTCAGTATTTGGCTATGTTGTTGTGCGGGTCACACTGTAGGGCGTCATCAGCGCTGTAGGGGGTCTTCACAGCCGTGGGGGTCATCAGTGCCCCGTAACCACTTTGTCTTTGACGTACCTTTTTGCTCTTCTTCCCCTTGCTTTTCTTCTTCTTCATGGTCACCTCTGAGTCCTCGTCTTCACTCTCCTTAGCCTTTTTATGTCCTGGAAGAAGATAATCAATTACAAGTCATAAGTACATCTGCCAAGGGCACCGGTAATCGGTTTACCCTCTTAGGTGGCTTCCAAAGGCTAAATAATGATATTCAGGGCAAAAGCTATGGGGGCGACCTCACCTTTCTTCTTCCCCTTTCTATCCTTCTCCTTTTCCTTCTTGTTGTCTCCTCCGGCCCGGAACATGGAGCCAGGACTGGTGTTATCTTTCCTCTTGGTTTTACTGGGTTTGGTTTCAGGTTCGCTGTCATCGCTCTCCGATTTGCCTGCCAACAACAGACAGACCTTTGTTCTCCATCTTCATCTCAGGCTGCAGCTGAGTTAATATCAGAGTGATTAAGCCATCTGAAGAGGGCGCTGTCATTAATGTAGCTATATTGTACGGTTCCACCCACTGAGCACTGACCTTCATCTTACCAGCACCTTCGTCTCAGGGCCTCATCTTTCTAGGTTGGAATATTGTTAATATACAAATCATCAGGAATCACCTTTCGGTCTAGTGCTGAAATTTGGCTTCTCCTCGTCTATCAGAAACATGTCCACTGGATCTTTTTTCTTGGATTTTGGTGGCTTTCCTTTGTCTTTTGAACAATGAGAAAAACAGACTGGAGATTATGAGACCACAGTAAAAGAGTGTATTATATATAGAAAGTCTTGGGATGCTTGTTAAATTCTGTGAATATGTGTATTGGTTTCATAAGAAAAGTCCATTGACAAGCAAAGTGTAACATATCAACACATATCTTCCACACAGATTTTGTTTTTGTTAAGTGTCATAATCTTTTGACCGACTCATTCTGTTCTTGCCATTTTGCAATTAATTGCAATTGTAATCACTGGCTCGCAAACAGACACTAAACAAAAACGTTTAGTGTTATATGTTATCGAAAAGGTGTGACTCTTGAAAATGATGATTCTGCCTGTCAATGAAGTTTTAAACTATAAATCTGGGTTTCAATATATTACTACTTGAAATTAATGTTATACTTAAAAATACTGATTCTTTCTACTGTGATGTGTTTTTAGTAAACAAATTAATAAAATAATGATTTTTGTTTTAAAACCAATAAATTTCCAATATTTGTGCTGAATTAGGCAAATGTCCCAAGACTCTCCGTTTGTTTGCATTTCTGCAATTACAGAAGTCATAGCCAACAGTAGTTTTCCTAGCTTAAAGTATTTGTTATGTGCCAAATAAATACAACGGAATCTTACAGGATTAACCATTGCCCTTATTTTACTATCTACTACGTTTTGCTTTTTCTATGACAGCTTCTCTCACTGAATGCAACAAACCAGACTCCTCAGCCTCTGGGGTCAGACACAATCTCACCCTTGCAATTTGATTTCTGGTCCTTGGCACTGGATGAGGCGCTCTTCTTCGAAGGCTTCTCCTTGGTCTTTTTCTGGGGTGCATTGTCCTTCTCATGCTCAACACCATTTTCGCCTTCAGAGCCTGCTTTGGATGGAAAGAGTTCAACGTATTCAAAAATATATTAGAAGGCTGGTTGCAATATTGTTATGCGCTATGTATACTGCGCGTTTGCGTTTTTCCTATTTTCTCCACCCTTCTTGTTGTCCCTCCCTCCACTCCACTTCACTTTCTGTCCTACAGGTGGCTTGTGCAAATTCGACAGTTTTTCCTTTGCTCTTTCGGACTGATTCAGAGCCCCACCTCTTCTACTCACGTGTATCCCACATAGACAACAGTGCGGCAAGTTTAAAGATACCCCGATCCCGGGGCTTACGGCAGTGGAGACGATTCAGTGAGATGTTGTGAGCTGCATTATTGAAAACTTACCCTCGTTTGAAAACGTGATCTCTCAGATAAATTGCTGTATTTCTTTCGGTAAGTATTATTAAAATATATGCTTAGCATATAATGCTCGGCTTCCCTGCTAGCATAACATTCTCGACTCACGGAACTTTCGCCCATGGTCATGTTTCACCGTAGTTCACTTTATGTGGAAACACCAGGATTGAGTGACAGCTGTTTCGTCCAATAAAATAGCGTCGTTGCTATCCGAAACGGTAGAAGATGTACTTATTGAAAAGAGTAAGTTACTATTAAACACTAATGAGCTTTTATTATTACAATGTATAACACAACAGACACATTACTTTTCATACATGATTTATATTGTGTCTCAAAGCACACATTTCTAACACTTGCACGGCTCAAAGTTTGCAATGTCTGAATGATGAGTACTAATCAACACGACTTCTTGAGAGTGTTTAGAGTCGGACACACAGGTAAAAATAACTGCCGGTTTTTGTCAATGCAGAACTGCTTAACCGATTACAGGGTCGTGCAGATTAATATTTTGAAACTTTGTATTGCGTGGTGTGTCTCCTTTTCAGCTATGTTTGTGACATTTGCCCCATTTCGATTGTGTGGTGGCAAACTTGCATATAAGGTTGCATATGTCGTGTGGTTTACCGTCTTTTGGCACAAATCCAAAGTATTTCCAGCTGACACTCCGGCTGCGCTTTATTGATTGAGCGTGATAGTGAAAAACTCTGCTGCACTTTCAGTCACACCCCACGTGTGAGACTTTGCACTCAGAGCAAACTGGAAGTGCAGGCTATAGAATCAATAAAATTAAAAATGAGTATTGAAATAGTTTTATACATGATGGAATCGATACTTTTAGCATGCTTGGTATTTTTGACAACATTAGATGTATTTCTACATTACAGTATGCCAATGAATGCCAGTCTGCCCATTTTTCATCTTGTGAATGAAATATAGATTTTTTTTTTAAATTTGTATTTTTGGTGAGAATGTCCTTTGGGCCATAAGTGGCGATATATTTAGAAAAAGAATATTATCCCCTCAAATGTTGCAAGTCACATTTTAGACATACTGGATAGGTTGGCGCACACAGGGACACCAAGGTGCTTCAGTAAAACCTGTTAGGTTCCATCAAATGATCTCAAATCTGATGTACAGGTAGATGTGAATTTGGGATTTGACCCCATTCGCCATGTAGTTTTTAATATATTTACAAAACACAAAAGTGTGTGTTTGTATTCGTTTGTATTTGCTGCAGTTCTTGCTGCTCCTACCTAATATGAACTGTTGAACCTGGAGGTAGATGCCAGTACCACTGGTGCTGGAGCTGTCCAACTGCAAGAGGATGATGGAGGTAACAAACACTCCATTGTTACTTGTCTAGGAAATCTGATAAACGTCAGTGCAACTACAGTTCGGCTCGGCCTGTAGTGGTGCTAACTGTCCACAAACTAACCGTCTCTCGTATGCAGAATTACAATCGATGTCCGATTCATTGGTCGTAGAGAGAGGAAAGCTATACCATCGAGGTCTGTTAAAACATTCTCACACACTTTCTTATATCAGATGCTTTTTTCCACTTCCCTCAATTCCGTGAGTCACTCATTTAGCTTGCGGTTGGGGGTGTTGTGCTTGTTTTTGTGTAATCCTTTCCCCCCCTGCCTTTATCGTCGCCCATCACTTACGCTCTGCCTCCTCTGCTAGTTGGTTGCAGCAAATTTAAACATGCCATGATCTGAGAATACAGCAGGGGAGGAGATGCAGAGAGACACAGCAAGCTACAGTATTGTGGAGTTTTTGCACATTTTTACCAGATCGTTTTGCTAGAACTGTTGCTTTGATTATTCATTTTCTTCAGTTTCTGATCTGTACATGGTTGTAAAAGGCATATTTGTAATGCATATCGTTTGCAAGTAGTACCTGTCTGTGCTTTGTATTTCTTCTCCAACCCCACCGACACACGAAACCAGAAGTACCAGTATGTTACCTCCCAGTTCCCCTAAACGGTGGTTTTAATTGAGGTTGTAACAATATACGGACAGTGAGTTTAAGAGTTCTGTACCAAAGGCATTTGGTTAATTTAGACCAGGTGGTCGTCAGCATTCCGGTCTTTTTTCCATTCATGGTTTGTTTGTCATGTTACCGAATAATATGAGAAACATGTTCATCTGTTTGTGCTTGAAGGAATATTACATCACATTTTTGGATCTGAACACTGGCGAAAACGACCAACAAGGCCCATTCAAGAAAATAAACGTCTAAGTTCCTGTGGACGAACGGTCTTTTTTTGGACACAATGGTTTGGACACGGCATTAATGCATAGAAGAGTCAATTCCTGGACACCATCGGAGATGAAAGCACTTTTTAATAATACTTAGCGCTTTGACTCTTGTAGACTGCAGACCACTCTGTGCTTGAGGAAATCCTACCTTTATTTTTTGCAGCAGTCTTTGTCTTCTTTCTGATGTCTTTCCCTGCTGGTTCTTCCCTGCCCTTTGCTGTTTTCAATTTCTTCACCTTCTTTTCATCTATTTAAAGGTGTAGTGTGAGAAGAATGAAACAAGGAGAAGACTATTTATCAAATGGTATATGGATGAGATGGTACAGACCTCTGTCCGTCGGCAGTATTTACTACCGCTCAAACCACACATTTCTCATTGTCTCTATCTACATGTGCATTTCCATAAAATGTCCTACAGATCTCATGGTCTCGATACGCTCCCTTTCTTCCCTGTGGAATAATGTACTTCCTTTTTGGCACATAATCCAAAAAGCTTGAGGCTCTAGTCCAGGGGTCTTCGACTCCGGTCCTGGAAGGCTACCGTCCAGTAGGTTTTCTATCCTACCTGGCTTCTGATGAGGTAAATATCAGGAACAGGTGTGGCTCATCAGAAGCCAGGTAGGATAGAAAACCTACTGGACGGTAGCCCTCCAGGACCGGAGTTGGAGACCTCTGCTCTAGTCACTTTAAACCATGAGTCCCCAGCTGTTTTTCCCTGAGGGCCAAATTCTATCAGCAACACAAAGCTAAGGTCCACCACAAATAAAAAATACTAACTGTGTGGTCGCCTCGTGATAAAATTCACAGACTGGGGGGAAACAATCTGACAGTCAGGATGCAGACTGGACTCCACCAAATGGTGACTACTGCTTTTAACCAAGCAAGGTGTTGATGTAAAGATATATAACAAAATGGCAGTTGGCAGCTCTCCATGTAGTTCCTGTTTGTTTTTTTTTCACCTCGTTTGTTACGAATTTCGTACATGCACATCTCATAACTATGTTTTATTGTTGTGTTATGCATGAAAGTATTTATGTGTGTATAATGTATGCGTGCTATTTATGGAAGCTGTAACCAAATTTTGTTAGGTATACGTACACATTCTGTTAGCACAACGACAAATATAAAAATCCTTGAAGCTTAATTGACGGGGGCCGTACTTGGCGAGGCTGGGCTGTCCTCCCCACCGGCGGGGTCCTCATTCTTCTTGACCTTTGACCTTTTCGGTTTCCCATCTGAGCTGTTGGCTTGGATCTGGCTCGTCTCCTGATTTTTCTTCTTGAGCTTCTGTACAGCATGGCCTGCAGGAAAAAGAACTTGTTCAATCGTGCTACTACCCAAACGAAGCTGCATGTACAGAGGCGGCTCTTGCTAGACGTCGCGTTCCTGTTGTGTACCTGTGTGCTGCCGTGTTCATTCGTGTGGGTGCCTGTGTAAGTCACTTCAATGTGCCTGTAGGCTAAATTAGTACCGTAAGCAGTGGCAGTATTTACCACCACTCAAGTCGCGGCCATATATTTCAAGTCCACAAATCGACGACGACCTGTATATGGTTTTCCCTATGACCCATATTGACTGTACGTTCCTGCACTTTTTCGTTCAAAAACAATAGAAAGTAAATTACTTACCATTATTCAGTTAGCACAGGTTAGCAATGGGATGGAACACATTTAACAGCTTGTATTAAAAATGTCAATCACACAATCAGACACCACATGTTATAGAAATACAGATGCATTTCCAAACTATTTGAAGAATTATGAAGAAAATCTATTGCTATACTTAACTATAAACCTAACTGACACTGTACAATATTGACAACTGAATGGAACATGAGTTTAGGCGATAGAACAAATGTGGAAAATTTTGCAGATGCTGATAACCACAATATTTTTGTCTAATATAACCGACACCAATAACCAATATTTGGTCACATGAGGAACTGCAATTAAATTGACACCTTTAAAAAAATAATAGCATACAGGAAAAACAACTTTTCCAGTAACTTTGAGTATCAATAAAAGCTAAATATCAATATCAGCCAGCATTATCAAGCAAGATTGACACAACTGATGATAATGTCGTCATTTTTAATGGACATCGACCAATACCGATGTCATAATCATATTGTGCATCTCTGGCCATTACTGTTACTATACAAGGTTCTGGTTTTAGGAAACTACACTGGCCAGGAAAGTATTTCCTGAATCACAGTGCAGACAACATAAATAGCTGCCCCTGAACCATGAGAAACAGAATGTCCCCCCCCCCCCCCCAGCTCGACCTTAGAGGTGACAGAGCAGCCTGATGAAGCTGTGGGGTTAGGGTATAGGCAGATCATGGGGTTGTCTGAGGTTCAGCTTTGCCCTGAGCAGTGTGACTGCAGCAGGATGAAAACCGAACTGGATCCTTCCGACTGACCCCTGAGTGCATTAAGTGACCATCTGCTGCTGAAGCTAGTTTCCACCCCCCCAACTTCATCAGAGTCGATCATTTTTACACTCAGAGATTAATGCACAACATTAACTGGCCAAACCCAAGTCTCTTTACTGTGATCTTCATGCTATATGTTGCATGGAAACTCCATTCCTCATTAGTCATAGTAATACAAAGTAAATAGTAGAATAGAATATGAGACATTTAAACATGACATAACGAGATATGGATATAAGTCAGTGAAATACAGTTAAAAATACACTAGTGTCAAAATTGTGGAAGTGCTTCCAATTTTTAGAGATTGCTGCATTTTATTTAGCTGTTGCTCCAGTTGCTTATTTGATCGTCCAGTGTATGATATTTGTATCATTCTCTGATTGTTTATAAACAATGCTGCCAGTATTTGTGTAGGAATTTCTAAAGCGCAGTGCCAAAATTTATGGGTGTTTCCACAATTTTGGCCACTAGTTTACAGCTTAAAAATACAAATGGGCAATGGAACTGAACAAACAGGATTATGCCGTAATATTTGGTTACAGTGCTATGATTCCAGTGCAGAGATGGGGAAAGCAAGCACTTTTAGGAGATCATGGAGCTTTGAAGTACACGTTACAAATGCACTGTCTGCTGTGATATTTAGGTATGGGAATATTTTACAGGCAGACTTAAAAACTGTTGAAACAGCAAGACCACCTCTGGTTGGAAACCAGTGACTGACCAAATGAAGTCAAGGTTACTGGATAACTGGAAACTGTAAAGCTATGTTACGGAAGCCATTACAGACACTGTGCAGTGAAAGACCGTGTTCCAGGACAGAGCACCCCAGGTCATTTGAGATTTCTGCTTTGTACGTAAATGTTGCTATAAACTTGTGCTTTGAAAATGTAGGTATTAAAAAAAATTTTTGTAAATCTCAGCACAGTTTTAGTTTGAACAGATCATAGTTCAGGTATACATGAATACTCTGTTAACATTAGCAAACAGGAGCACATGGCGTTCGTACATTACTGTGCAGACTGCTGGGTCATTCACAGCCCAGAAACAGCTTCTCTTTCCCTAAAAAGGCAACCGCCAGCCTCACTACAAGATGCAGGACTGACTAGGCCAGTGTGTTTTTTAATAATGCTACTCCGGGATCATCGTACACATCGCAGTCACTCAGCAGATGCATAGATGCTGAACAAACCTGTAAAAATAGGGCTGTATTTGGTAAACAAAGAAAGAAAAAGGTGTACATAGGTACACCTAGAAGAAAGCGTAATCTGGTTGTGAACCTGAAAATCCACTTATAGGGATATTCAGTTTTTGAGTTGAGTCTTGATCCAGGAAGTTGTGTTCTTCTATGATAATGACAAAGAAAGCTATAGGTCCATGTACCTCCATCCATCTATCCATTCATTTTCAAACCGCTTATCCTACTGGGTCGCGGGGAGTCCGGAGCCTATCCCGGAAGCAATGGGCAATGTACCTCACACCACAAAGTTAATGACCTGTTTGAGAACTTCACAGTGTAGACAGTAAATTACCAGCCAAGTTAGGCGGTGCTGGGTGTCGGAGTATGAACAGCAACAAAGCTGTGCTTTATGTGTCACTAACTACAACTATTTAAATCTAATGAATTTCAAAGATACAGTACAATGAATCCATAAAATACCCAAATTCATTTAAGCTTGGTGGCTTAATTATACTCTTTCCATGTTCTTTTGATGTCTGTCATTTTATTATTAATCCATCCATCCATAACTTATTCATATGCAGTACTTGGTGACAGTGAGCCAGAGACCAAGGCAGGGACAACCTGGATGGGATGTTAATGTTAATAAAATTTACACTGACCTATGAAAACTTACAGTAAATTACAGTAAGACACAAAGTAATATATAAGAATTTGTACAGGTGGACAGTCAGTTTGTGTAAAAAAGGATATGCACTGTGCTGATGTAATCTATGCCACTTCATTTTAGCTGCCCTGAGGGAACAACAGATCAGGATTAAATCTGCATAAGAGGCTGAGTCTCTATTCTTTAAAATCTCTACGTAATCTCTCCTTAAACTAAGCTTCTCTGTGCCAGTCAGTTTTATACAAACGTGTTGTTACAATGCATTGCTATTGTTAGGAGGGGTTGGTGTGCTTCTGCGGTTGTGTTAAATGTGCAATATCATAACTGCAACATCTGCCTTCTATGCAGCTATGCAATAATTTGCAGTACTTATTGCATTTAAAAAGTTCCTTCATAGTTCGTTCTTGAGTAATACTTATGTTTAAATTTCTTTCCTTTGTGTAGATATTACCATCTTTTTTTCTGTAAAAAAGCGTTCTATTTACTTGACTCAGAGAGCCCCACACAAGAATTCCAACGTGCCTGGAATGTTGGTTTTATGCACGAATGGCAAATAAAAATCTCGTATCTCTTATCGTATCTCATCCTTTGACATAGAAGCAATATGTGTTAACATAAATGCAACCTCCTGTGTGATCAAGTAGAAATATTCATGTAAGTCAGAGCCGATGCCAGCTCTGGGACATCTACCTTGACACACTTTCAGACTCACATTCATGCAAGAAATCTTACAGCAAATCTCTATTATTCTGTTATAAACCTAAAATTGCCTTTCCTTGAAAGCGCTGTGATAGTTTGGAAACCCTACAGACTATTTACAACATAAGAAAACTGTTACATACATGTAAATGTGTGTGCAGGAAAATTTCACTACACAATCAGCTGACCAAAGTTGGCATCCCTACATACAGTAAATGCCTTTTTTTTTTTTTTGCACAGGATTCATATGCATGTTATACACGTCTGATGTTAATGACCCTAAATTCTAGAGAAATGCTCTTATAAAAATCCACTATTTTTTTGAGATATAAAAGACGGATGTTAAGTTCATTGAACGTACGCTAATCTTCATCCTGACTCATCTTTACATTCACTGCTTGCACGGCTGACTGATCAGCACTGAAGCCTGCCACGAAAGCAGACAAATATCACACGATTTACAAAAGCATGGTTTTATTAGACGGAATCTCTGTATTGCTGGCATTTAATAAATACCAAGAAAGAGTGACACTGAAGGCAATTTTGACTCATTTTGAAAGACACTGACACTGCGGGACCTTTCATATCTAATCACTCATTGTATGTATTTTATACTCTTATTGATTTCATAAGCTGATCTGCACATGCATGAAAAGCGGTTTGTACCCAACATCTCACTTTCTTCTACGTCCCTACGTGATTATTTTCATCTTACTGGATTTTTATTTTCATCTCAATTTTACTTTTATTTTATTTATTGTTTCTTGACAATGGTGTGTTCAGTTGTATACTTTATGTCACCATATGTACCAAAAAAATTCAATTTTGATAATGAATCTTTAACAGAGGCTGGGACATTTTATGTCATTTCAGCAGCTCATTATCCAGTAACCATTCCGGTGTTAAACAGAGCGATCAAACACATTGTCAGCGCCTGCAGGAATTATAACCTTCTTAAATGATGCATTTCTCTGAGCTACAGTCACAGATCCAAACACAGAAAATATGCAAGTAACCGTCACGTATCGAGCTGATTCGATATATATATGCATGTTCAAATAATTTTAATAGGCTGATTATCACTTGCAAATTTGCTGTGAAACATGTGCAGGAACCAGGAACTGCAAACACAGCAGAAAGAGAAGAACAAAAAGAGACCGACTGAAGCCAGACTTTAGAAACGATGACGGAGGAGGGTGGCATTACCTTCTCTGTAGACATAGTCAATTTGGAGACATTTACTGTGCGGAAGGATCTGGTCGGTGTGAAGTCCAGTGCAGGTTAAAAAGCTGAATATTCATAAACAGGGTCAGGCTCAATGTGATCCCAGGCAAAGTGAGGAGATCAGTGAGTTTGCCATGAAGAGAACTTCATTATGGGATTGTCTCTAAGTCCACATGGCATTGAAGTGATAGGTCTGAACCAAAACTCTGATAGAGGGGGAGGATAACAGAGGACCATACCATCTATCACTGAAGTCAGAGGCCAGTGCAAAAGCATCACAAGATACACACTGCAATGTAGTGAGATTTCACTTTTACTCTTCACACACATACAGAGCTTTGCTACTTTTATGCCTTTGCTGGGATTCTGCTTAAACTCCTATCAAACCCAATTATTGGTTCCTCAAATTTAATATTAGATGAAAGTACATAATGGAAAGTATTTCTAAATTTACCTACTAAAAGTCAGTACATTTTTTACATACATGATTTAATAAGTAACTGGGACAGCATAGAGTTCGGTGTGGTGCTTTGGAGATGTCCCATTGATTATTGTGAGAGATTATTTTAAGACCAGGAAGTCACAGACATTTTCAGCCACCATGAAAGAAAATGCAGAGGACAAACAGCATTTTTCATGTTAATTTAATTCAAAAGATTCTCTGCCGCTGTGGCACGGCGACAAGGGAATTAGCATCTGAAAAGGTGCCTATGGGATTGGTCCCGTAAGCCCTTTAAGATACAGCCAGCCTCTGTGGGACACTGGCCTAGACCAGCCCCCATGCGTGTGTCAGGGAGATAAATGGAACGTACTGTGCATTATGTCTCTGTAGTTAGGCAGGTGAGAGCATGTACCCGAATCCCACTCACTGCGAAGCTTGTACCTGTAGTTCTCTCTCTGAGAAGCTTGTACCTGAATCCATCTCTCCAGGATGCATGTACCTGAATTGCTCTCTCCTGGACGTGTGTACTCAAATGTTACTCTGCAGGAGGTGTGTATCTGAATCCCTCTCTTCGGCACGTGTGTAGCTGAATCCTCTTCTCTGTGATGCGTGCACGCCAAATTCTTTAACTTAACTTCCCAATGTCATTCTCTCCATCCCGCGACAGGTCTGTGGCGTCAGTGGAGATCAGGTAGTTCGAGGTCGTGCCCTTCTTGCAATTGCGGCCAGCCAGCAGGAAGGCCTGTTGGAGGGGGGTGGAGTCAGAGAGCAGCCCTTGCATCATCTGAACACTGCGCTAAACCTGTGTCTGGTGGAAATCATAGCATTTTACTCCATGCACACTGACACCTGTCCGAAAGCACTGCGCTGAACTGGACACTGTAGTCATGATACTTGATGGGGAAAACAGGGAGAAGACTATTTGAAAGTGGTCTCTCCTGTGGTGTCCATGTACTTAGCTCTGACCTTTGACAATGTAAAATATAAAAAAGCAATCAGGTTTCCACAAGATTAGCTGAATTATGCCAAAAAACGAATATATTCATTAATCAAACAATGGTTACAGATGACCCATGTCAGGATAAATGGTTTGAAGTTGAATGCTGTTTAAAAGATGATTAGAGTTAACCAAAAGTTCTGCTTTCTTGTCTCGAACTTCCTCCCCTTCAGCCAGATGAAGATCTCACCCTCAGTTAGATGAAAGGAGTTGATCTCAGCCCCTTCAGCCAGATGAAAGGGTCCAGTTTCTTCACCTTCAGCCACATGAAACGTTCAGATCCACTCACCTTCTTTTCATTGTCCAGGTGCAGGTAATAAGTGGGGTAGAATCCACGGTCCATGCCACTCTTGTTCCGCGTCACTTGCATCACTTGTTCATGAAGCCCTGTGGAGCTGGCTGCAATACAAACTCCTACAGGTCAACAAACCTGATGATGTGTGAAATATGGTAGTACTTTGGTTTGCAGAAAGTAACATGAAAAGATTACAGAGGCCAGCTGGCACCAGTAATTCAATTAGACAGACGACTTAGGAGATTAATTAGAATCATTGCATTACACAAAAAAAGTTCATAACTTTCATCTCACTAATGCATCTAAAGGAGGAATCAGATATAAGACCAGTGGCCCTTTCACTAATACCACCACACTATCACAGTGAAGGCCAACAATGACACAATGTTTGCTGAAAACTCCCTATGCATACCCAATAACTCTTGGTAGGAAAATGCATTGCACATGGTCAGGATCAAGTACGGACTTCATTTTAAACATCCTGACAAAAGCTACATTGCTGGTGGTGTCTTAGACCAGTGTGTTAGGAGTTGGTAAGGAACAAAAATGTGGACTGTCTGGGTTCCCCCAGGACCAGGTTGAGATACACTGTCTTAGATATTTATCTTTTGTCCACAGAAGACGTTCATCACTACAACCATTTGTTAGTTTCCAAGACGAATTGACGGTAGAGCGATATGACCTGGTTCGGTGGGCAACTAACACATTCTCAGTATTTGGCTATGTTGTTGTGCGGGTCACACTGTAGGACGTCATCAGCGCTGTAGGGGGTCTTCACAGCCGTGGGGGTCATCAGTGCCCCGTAACCCCTTTGTCTTTGACGTACCTTTTTGCTCTTCTTCCCCTTGCTTTTCTTCTTCTTCATGGTCACCTCTGAGTCCTCGTCTTCACTCTCCTTAGCCTTTTTATGTCCTGGAAGAAGATAATCAATTACAAGTCATAAGTACATCTGCCAAGGGCACCGGTAATCGGTTTACCCTCTTAGGTGGCTTCCAAAGGCTAAATAATGATATTCAGGGCAAAAGCTATGGGGGCGACCTCACCTTTCTTCTTCCCCTTTCTATCCTTCTCCTTTTCCTTCTCGTTGTCTCCTCCGACCCGGAACATGGAGCCAGGATTGGTGTAATCTTTCCTCTTGGTTTTACTGGGTTTGGTTTCAGGTTCGCTATCATCGCTCTGCACTTTGGCTGCCAACAAGACAGTTTATTCTCTGTCTTCATTTCAAGCTGCGGCTGAGTTAATATCAGAGTGATTAAGCCATCTGAAGGGGGCGCTGTCATTAATGTAGCTATATTGTACTGTTCCTTTGTACTGTACTGTACTGTTATTATACAATGACCTTCATCTTACCAGCATCTTCATATTCTTAGGACCAGAGATATCATTAATATATAAATCATCAGGAATCACCTTTCTTTCTTGTGCTGAAACTCGGCTTCTCCTCATCTATCATAAACATGGCTACCTAGTAATTTACCTGTTACCTGCGGATGTCTTATTTCTTAATTATTATTAGTGTTTTGAATTATCTTGTTACTAACAATGAGAATACCCTCCTAAATCACAATATCTAGGATGTTTTTGACAAAATGTAATTTGTTAAAATTTCACAAATATATTTGCATAAATATTTTCACTTTATTTATGTCTATGGCCACATGCAATTGACAATATATGGGCTACATCACAGACCAGTGGCCAAAACATTCAAATAAGTGACCAGTCTAAGTGAAAAATATTTAGGGGGAGTCACTTATGGAAAAATACGATTAAAGCCCTTCCTGACCCTAGTTCTTAAGTACCTATGTGATCATCTGTGGCAGGGGGTCCTTAGCTCTGGTCGATATTCATTTGGGGGTCCCTGGATCAGAAGAGTTAGGAAACCTAAAATTATTAAATGAGTCCTGTTGTGGTCCTGTTTTTTATTTTTTGTATGTCTCCTGTTTAAGTTCACTGAGAGTGACAACAAACTGGAGACAAATTCCTTGTGTCATCAGCCAAAAAGCTGATTCTGAGTCACATCTGGATTGTTTTCAGGGCTCTGTTCACCGGTGACTGGAAGGATTCGGGAAAGCGGGAGTACCAGTTCCCAGGCATTTCCCCAGATACGATGCAGCAGATCATCGAATACGCCTACACGTACTCTGTGCTCGTCACGGCTGAGAATGTGGAGAACCTCCTGGTAGTTGCTGATCATCTGTGTCCTGGGCATCGTGCAGCGCTGCAGTGACTTCCTGCATAAGCAGCTCTACCTCGAAAATTGTGTTGGGCTTCTCAAGATTGGAGATGTCTACTGTGTAAACGAGCTGCGCCAGTCTGCATTCGACTTCATCCTGAAAAACTTCAAGGAGGTTGCCATCACCTCAAACGAGTTCCTAGAACTCACCCTGGAAGAACTTTGTGACATCATGCAGCAGGATGAGCTGAATGTCAGAGAAGAGGATGTGGTGTTTGACGCCATCCTCCGGTGGATCGAGCATGAGCCTGCCACCCGAGAGGCCCACATTTCAGCTCTGTTGCCCAAGGTGAGTATAGTTATACTATGTTCTCATTGACTTGTGTATATAACAATAGAATGCTCATTGAGTGAAGTCCTTATTACTGTAGCTAGAGACTGAACCTCCATTTCCATGTCCCATAAGTCTACAACCAAGGCTTCCAGGTATTACACCTGGGAGGAGAGTGTAACAAATAATGGAAAACAAAACACTCAAATGTCTTACATGAAATAAGTGTTAGCTGACACATCTGAGACTTTCAAAGTAAATTCAATTGGCTTCAGCTAAAGCATTTTGAAAATGAGAAATTCTGACTCGGACATGCTGTTATATCCATTATGTTAAGGGCTGCTCTATTCTAGAGATACACAAAAAAGCACTAAGAAACTCATGGGAATTCTCTTGTTCTGGTTTCCTGTGTAGGTGCGGATGGCTCGTATGGATGTGGAGTATTTTTTGAAGACCATAAAGAACAATCCCATAGTGAAGGCTAATGAAGAATGCAAGACAATTGTCAGTGATGTCTTGAAGATACTATATGATTTAGATGATGAAAATCAAAATTCGGACTTGGAAAACCCAATGATCTGCCCACGCCTGCCCTCTGACATCATTCTGGCTATCGGTGGCTGGGATAACTTTGCAACAAGTTATCCCATCATATATTAACTTTGCAACAAAGATTGATGCGTACGACACCCGGGCCGACTGCTGGATGGATGTCACACAGCGAGAGGACAGCTTACAGGCAGGTCATGGCACTGCCTATTTAAAAGGATTTGTGTACTGCATCGGGGGGTCTGATGGCAACACCATCACTAATGCCGTCCGTCGGCTGGACCCCATCACACGGACGTGGCAACAGGTGGCCGCAATGCACTTGCCCCGCTGTTACCACAGCGTGGCTGTTAACGATGGGTCCATCTACGTCATGGGCGGCTATGATGGCCAGAGGGTCTACAACATTGTAGAGCGGTACGACCCAGAAACCAACAAGTGGACCCTGATGGAGCCCATGAACGAGCGGCGAAGTGTTGCCAGCGCCACCACCCTGAATGGCAAGGTAGGGTAATGGGAGGGTGTCTGACTGTGTTTACCCTCATTTTTACCCTGAAAATGATTATGTTACACAGTCAGCAGCTCTCTTTCTTTTCAGATTGCTGATATTATTCCTTAATGACTAAGTTCAGCAACCTTATGTGTTTAGATATAACATAAATGACCATGCATTAGTGATCTGCTTTAGTGGTAACTTGGGTAGCACAAATCAGACTGGTCAGTATGAACCCAGCTGGACCTGTTTAAATGATCGACTTATTATTCACTCTTGAAAATAAAAAGGCAAAGTGTTTGTACTGCTGACGAGATCCGTGTATCCCTGCATGCCTCGTGAGCCCCATGTATGTCATTGTATTTAATGCATTAGTGAACAGGTTTTGCTCCTTCCGTGAGCCACGCCCCCTCCTTAACCTCGTGGGGAATCCCTGTGTGATCAGCTATTTCTGAATGTCGTTACTAGTCCTCTGTATTTAGTTCGCGTTTCAGCCTGTTTCCCCAGTCCAGTCATTGCAACGTCATTGTGTTGTTCTGCCTGTTCTCAAATAAACCCTGTTTCCCGATCGCTTGAGTCCTGTACCTGCTTTCCCAGTCCCGGCTCAGCAGATCGTGACAACCACAAGCCATGTCCCAACACTGCGCCAGCACTAGACTATGCCATGCGGTCCATTGTTTATTTTTATTATTACTCTGTATTCGTTAATTTGTTTGTAAATTGCAGACTTTTAGGTTGTGATATTTGTACAACTATTGCGTAACTTATTGGTGAGCAATGGCTACCAAAATGATATAAAGTACAGGCTGTGGTGGCCTGCACCAGCTTAGTGTACGTTATATCGTAAAGTCGTGTGTAAAGTATACCTTAAGTCTTACGTTGAAAGTAGCTAGTTTGAAACTAGCGCCGTGTTCTTTGTCGGTTGCACCACTGCAACTTAAATTATATCGTAGTTAGCAGCTACTAAAGTTACTGTCGTAATGAATGACGTTTTCACCGTGGACAACCAATCAGCATCACTGTCTGATATTACTGGAACTAACTCGCTGTTCTCCATGCTTTTCGACTACTGTATACACATTTTGTATCTAGTCTTAGTAATGTCCTTCTACAGGCGTTGCTTAGTTGTTTGGGATGAAAAAAATATTGTTTAAGTTTGGGTTATAAATAGTTACCGATTTATGTTCTCAGTATCTGTGAGAAGAATTTCGACCACAGGGCAACTCATCTGCTAGATCTAGATGATCGCAAAAAGTTGCCAGCTGCTGATTGAAGGTTTTCAAATAGAACTTTGTGGCCCAATATCAATAGGAAAGTGCCCGAGACACATTTCCCAGCATCATTGCTCAAAAGGTAGCCTTGTACTGTCTAGGGTGAAGAAGTATGCTCGCTAGGTATGTCTATCAAATTTGTGGTAATTTCGTGGTAAACTTAGTAATTTATTGTGGATGTTTGACAGCCGTTCTGCTACATGTAAGGCTCGAGCTCAACAACGCGCAACAAACAAAGGCAGGGCAACAAATTTGTCTAGCTTGGCAGCTAATGTTAGCTGACTGGTCATATCAAGCCGCGGAACTTGTCTTCAATCAGCGGAAAAGGTAGAAAGTTACTAAAATGATGTCTGAACTTTATACTACTGGCCTTATATATACTTCAGATAAGTTTGTATGGACAATTAATTGGTCATGTATTGCCAATCTTATTGTGCTGTTTTGGAGTCAAATTCACCCCGGTACTAAACGTTATGGACTATAATAATTTTCACATTGACTAATACACTCCACCTGTTTCACTATGAAGGGCTATCCTTTACATTATACTGGGTAACTTTTCTTTACCATATAATGGTAGCAAAGGTCCAGTTTCACTGCTGTAGATCTCCATAGAGACACGAAAACAGATGAAAACTTATATACTTCTAGATAAAGGTTTATGTCTTTCATGTGAAACTGACCCCAGAAATGAGGTAAGGGTGTTTGTTAACCTGAAGATATTGATTTTATTTTTTTTTAGAAAAATGTTAGACCGTAGGCCGAGAAAGACAAATTTTACACATGAGGTCATAATCCTCCTTCCGGAATAAAGAGAACATAAATTAACATTAGAGTCCAAATTCAATAATTTTATAACAAACAGAAGGAAGCAGCAGATATGGGAGGACATTACTGAGGCTGTAAATACTAAGGGAGTGGAGCAGAGGGACATCAGAGAGGTTAGGAAGAAGTGGAGCGACCTCAAGATGCAGGTAGCTGAGGACTTCCCCAAAGCAGGGCGAACCGGAGGTGGCCCAAAGCCAGATGTGGGGCCATACTCCTCCTTAATTCCTGACATTGTTGGGGAGGATTCCCCATCACTCGTGGGAATTGTAGGAGGTGGGATTGAAACTGGGCTAGCAGTGCAGGTGCCCACTCCCTGTTCATCCCCACCTCTAGTATCGCAGTCACCTCCACACCCATGTCCAGATACCCCTGCATTTCCCATACCACTGCCTCTAATTCCACCTGCAGAGCCAGCATGCAGCCCTCCACCACCACCAGCAAAGCGTGTCAGGCTATCCAAGCCACGACCAGAGATTGAGGATGCAGAGGCCCTTAACTGTCAATTGTATAAAGTTGAAATAGAAAAAATTAAAGCAGAAACTTTAAAAATTAGCAGACTATAAACCTAATCACCTCTGTGCAAACAAGCCCACCGTTTCTTCAGAACACCTATGCACCATTCTACCACATTCCTTGTTCTGACATGTGCTACAGTGTAGCACTCCTGTTGCTGATTTGATGGGCTAAGGTAAGGTGTCATTAACCATATTCGTAAGGGACATCCGGAGTCTCCCAGCAACCTTCCAGAATATCTTCCTGCTTCATAGTCTGAACTAAGCCTAGACTGTCTGAGGATGTAACTGTCCTGTTTCGAGCCTGGCCACTTCATCATGCAGTTTGTGATAATAAGGTCTGCATCACAGACAATTTGTGCGTTTATAGAGTGGTAGCCCTTTCTGTTGACGTAGTCAATTTTGTGGTCGCTGAGTGTTTTTATCTTTAAGTGCGTGCCATCCACACATCCTAACACATCTGAAAAACTTCTGTCAGGATGTGTTTTGCTGTACAGGCAACAGGGGAAAGTGCGCGTAAGTGTTTATGTGTTTATTCAGTGACACTGCCACTGCTCTCACGGCTCTGCACACGGTGGACTTGTGTACATGCATCGAGTCGCCCTCATGACTTTGAAAAGAGCCGGTTCTGTCCGTAACCTGCTCTAGATCGGCAGCTAACAGATCGGTAATTTTTTGTAATTCGGCAGGGCGAAAACGAATCCGAGCATACAGATCAACATCATCATATTCTTCAAAGACATGTAATCGGTCACGAATGACTCTTTCTCGGCGTAAACGGCGTTTAATTTCGTCTTCCCACCGTTTAAAACGGATAGCCATTTTCACCACTTTTTAACGTCTTTCTTACGATGGACTTTACACCTAATGTTAAGGTAGTGTGAAATCTACGCTATAACTTAGTACGACGTTGAAACTAAAAGCGTGGTGCAACGGATTCTTTTTTAGTAGTGCGTAAACTCTAACGTAGGGCCAACTTATGTCCGTCGTAGGCTAAGATCTAACTTATCTAGCTTAGCTGGTGCAACCCACTGCAGTATATTACCTGATATTTTAAATTAAAAAAGCACTATCGGCAAAAAGCGATGCTATCACAGCGAATGCGAGGCTGAGACTGAAGCGTTACCCTTCGTTTCCGCTGAGAGACGTGCCGCGTGACTCATTTCCCCGCGCGTACAGGTTCTCTTAGGTCGGCATTCACGGTTCTACTTCTGAGATTCAGATTGAGTTCTAGGTATTTTTTTTTCAAACGGGTTGGTTCGACTTTTAAGAAATTAGAGTTCTAATGAGTTCGAGAACTGAGATACCACTGTATATGTAGTTGACTTGTAAGACACTCAAAGGAGAAGCCTGTAGGAAAATATTAAAGTTTTACATGAACTTCACATTTTACCACACGTGATAACATACTTGTCACAAAACACCCTGATCCATATATATGAATCATGCATTTTTTTTCGTGTGGGGGCTTCACCCGTTGTTTTAAAAAACCCACCACTGGTCGGCTATTGCACGTTTCCGTTACAGCCAAACTGTCCCTGTGCCGCATGTCTAACTGGCGGCTACTAAAAACATAATATGGATTTACATATAATTATAAGTATTTTAACAGGCGAGTCAATATTGATTTGTAACTATATACTTTTAAAATTCATCCTACTAATTCTTCAACCCAATAAAACGCCAAATGAAACGGTGTCCTAGCTTCCCAGTGTATACTTTCCCACAACGATTAGTAACTGAGAGACGATTCCGTAGCCCCGCTGAAATAGATGTGAAATTTAGTTTCTTTGTTTTTTATTTATTTAGTTTTAGATTTTAGAAACGTAACCGATAACAAGACAAGACAAATTTATCGGTGTTCGAATTTGGGGAATTCCTGATTTGACTATTCGTACATAATACAAAAATGGAATTTCTGAGATAAGCACAGTATACATTTACCAAAAGTGCTGTTAAAAAATGTCACTTCTTGTTCTACAGCTAATTGTACAAGCAGAACGTTTGTGTTTTCCGATCAATTGCAACTCAAATCTAGATTTAAAAATAAACATAAAAATAAGTACGGTATCTTAGAACACTGAGACGCAAAAGCGCAGTTTTTACGTCGTAGAACGTATGTACACGTCATTTCGAGTGATATAAAAAGGAGAGAGAGACGAGATATCCACATTTTTGAATTATGATGGCACACGACATGGAGCGAGTACTGATGTCCCCGGCGTTCGAAGTGTTTAACAAGCTTCGGCTGGCAGGACAGCTTTGTGACGTGGTCCTCATCGCCGACGGTGTTAAATTCAACACCCATAGAGTAATTCTGTGTGGCTGTAGCTCATACTTCCAGTAAGTAGCTGTGACCCATATATGACGATGCCAAAGCAACAAGGAGTCCGTTTTTTTTCTCTCGTTAGCAATGACTTCTCCTTGACAATAAGGCTCTAGGATGACAGAAAGTTTCTTAAATGCATTATTGTGTTGTATTAGTATACTACAGGGTTAGTAAAAACATTTCTTAGATACAGTTATTAAAGGTACCACCTTAACTTTTGAATTAATAAGTATAATAGCTGTGTAAAAATATAGAAAGGGGATTACATTAATCAGTGGCAAAAATAATATTCTGAGGGACCTGCCCTCCAATCTAAGTGAAAAATATGTAGGGGGAGTCACTGATGGAAAAATAAGATTAAAGCCCTTCCTGACCCTAGTTCTTAAGTATGTATGTGATCATCTGTGGCAGGGGGTCCTTAGCTCTGGTCGATATTCATTTGGGGGTCCCTGGATCAGAAGAGTTAGGAAACCCAAAATTATTAAATGAGTCCCGTTCAATTCCTTGTGTGATCAGACAAATTCCTTGTGTGATCATTCAAAAAGCTGATTCTGACTCACATCTGGATTGTTTTCAGGGCTCTGTTCACCGGTGACTGGAAGGATTCGGGAAAGCGGGAGTACCAGTTCCCAGGCATTTCCCCAGATACAATGCAGCACATCATTGAGTACGCCTACACGTACTCTGTGCTCGTCACGGCTGAGAATGTGGCGAACCTCCTGGCAGCTGCTGATCGGCTGAGTATCCTGGGCATCATACAGCGCTGCAGTGACTTTCTGCATGAGCAGCTCTGCCTTCAGAACTGCATTGGCCTTTTGAAAACTGCCGATGGCTACGGCCTCAACGAGCTGCACCAGTCTGTTTTCAGCTTCATCCTTCAGAACTTCAAGGAGGTTGCCAGCATCTCAGAGGAGTTCATAGATCTGTCCCTACAAGAACTTTGCGACACTATTGAGAAGGATGAGCTGAATGTGAAACAGGAAGATGTGGTGTTTGAGGCCATCCTCCGGTGGATCGAGCACGAGCCTGCCACCCGAGAGGCCCACATTTCAGCTCTGTTGCCCAAGGTGAGTATAGTTATACTATGTTCTCATTGACTTGTGTATATAACAATAGAATGCTCATTGAGTTGAAGTCCTTATTACTGTAGCTAGAGACTGAACCTCCATTTCCATGTCCCATAAGTCTACAACCAAGGCTTCCAGGTATTACACCTGGGAGGAGAGTGTAACAAATAATGGAAAACAAAACACTCAAATGTCTTACATGAAATAAGTGTTAGCTGACACATCTGAGACTTTCAAAGTAAATTCAATTGGCTTCAGCTAAAGCATTTTGAAAATGAGAAATTCAGACTCGGACATGCTGTTATATCCATTATGTTAAGGGCTGCTCTATTCTAGAGATACACAAAAAAGCACTAAGAAACTCATGGGAATTCTCTTGTTCTGGTTTCCTGTGTAGGTGCGGATGGCTCGTATGGATGTGGAGTATTTCTTGACGACAATAAAGAACAATCCTATAGTGAAGGCTAATGGAGAATGCAAGACAATTGTCAGTGAAGTCTTGAAGATAGTATATGATTTAGATGATGAAAATCAAAATTCGGACTTGGAAAACCCATTGATCTGCCCACGCCTGCCCTCTGACATCATTCTGGCTATTGGTGGCTGGGATAACTCTGCAACAAATTCAATTGATGCGTACGACACCCGGGCCGACTGCTGGATGGATGTCACGCAGCGAGAGGACAGTTTACAGGCAGGTCATGGCACTGCTTATTTAAAAGGACTCGTGTACTGCATCGGGGGGTCTGATGGCAACACCATCACTAATGCCGTCCGTCGGCTCGACCCCATCACACGGACGTGGCAGCAGGTGGCCCCAATGCACTTGCCCCGCTGTTACCACAGCGTGGCTGTTAACGATGGGTCCATCTATGTCATGGGCGGCTATGATGGCCAGAGGGTCTTCAACATTGTAGAGCGGTACGACCCAGAAACTAACAAGTGGACCCTGATGGAGCCCATGAACGAGCGGCGAAGTGTTGCCAGTGCCACCACCCTGAATGGCAAGGTAGGGTAATGGGAGGGCGTCTGACTGTGTTTACCCTCATTTTCCCCTTGAAATTGAGTATTTTACACAGTCATGAGTTCTCCTTCTCTTTAGATTGCTTAATGACTAAGTTCAGCACCCTTATGTGTTTAAATGAAACATAAATCACCATGCATTAGTGATCTGCTTTAGTGGTAACTTGGGTAGCACTGTGTCCTCAGGCTCAGTGTTTGTGCAATTCCTCCCACAGTCCAAGACTTGGGAGATAAACTGGTGAATTTACAAACGAAAGAATCCAAAACAATTAGCAGATTTCCCTGTTTAAACACACCTACTAAACCTGATGTATGTGTTTGAGTAACAAAGACCTTCTGACCTAAAAAACCTTCTGCCTTGTGCATCCTAGGATAGTTTCCACGTTCACCACGACCCTGTACTGAATAAAATTTTATGGAAGATGGATGGATTAACCATGCATTAGCAAAATGTACATTTGTTCTTACTAGATCTCCATGCCCAATCATAAACTGCATAACAGTCTTCATGTTTAAACTGATTTTCCTAGATATACATCTGCGGTGGCTTTAATGGTACTGATACCCTCCGTACTGCGGAGCGCTATGATCCACGCACGGGTGAATGGACCCAGATCGCACCAATGCGCACTCGCCGGCGTTGCCTTGGAGTGGCTGCTTACAAGGGGGAAATCTATGTGGTGAGTGACTCCTTCCTGTGTCAAGCCTCATGCTCTTTTGTCATGGCTGCTGTGTCACAGATTGTGATGCGCTTTGACCAAATAGAAATGTTCACAATCAGAAATGACCTGCTGTCACGGCTTAACTGAATACACATAAAAAACATATACGCTACGTTGGTCTTCCTTCAGTGACTGTTTAACTTTTATTTTTAACTAATAATAATAATTATAATAAAACATAAATATATGAGTATAAGGAGTCTTTTGATGGCTCACAGTTTTCACCAAATTGTACAGGTTTTCTGTTGCCTAAACCCTTCTTTTCATTGCATATAGGTTGACTTGTACGTTGAACACAAATGAGTTATAAGCTTGTTTCATTCATAGACAATGGGAGGTTCTAAGGCGCCTGCTTTCATAGGAGTAATATTCCTTAAGAGTTCATGACTTTCGGGAAAGTTCATATTTGCTTATCCCTTCGGTACCCAAGTGATCACTTACCTTTGTTGTCTCCCAGGTGGGCGGTACCGACGGGGCTCATCCGTTAAGGAGTATGGAGGTCTATGACCCTGCAACGTACCGCTGGCGGACTATGGCCCCCATGTTCACAATGCGCAGCAACTTCGGCATCGCAGTGGTGGACGACCTCCTCTTTGTTATGGGTGGCACTGATGGATTGACTGTGACTAAAAAGGTGGAATGTTATGATGCGGACACTGGCAGCTGGTACCGTGCTCAGGACATGAGTAACCCCAAGAAATCCTTCAGCTGCTGCGTAATACCTGCCTTCCACCGCATCGTGAATTCTGCTGCACCTTGTTAGTCCCTGATGGCCGCCCCGCAACAGATAAACCCACCTGCCCCCAACAGCATCACAGACCAGTGGCCAAAACATCCAAATAAGTGACACATAATGATGGAACCTGTCGTGATGTTGCTGGGCGCACGGACCATGGAAGCAGGAGAAGGACACGGAGGATCGAGGAAAACTGGATTTAATGGGGAAATGGAGCAGGAACATGGACCAGGCAGATCACACACAATGATGGTACAACACATCACAAGACTTCAGTGACAGATCTAGGGAAACATACTCTGACACGGACTTAAATACACCAGACTAATGGAAAATGACTCAAAACAACTGATGACACAGGGATTCCACATGAATTTTTATTATTACTCTGTATTCGTTTGTAAATCGCAAACTTTTAGGTTGTAATATTTATGTATTTATGATGTAACTATTGCGTAACTTTTTGGTGAGCAATGGCTACCAGTGTATTACATGATATTTTCAATAAAAAAAGTACTATTGCCAAGAAGCGATGCCATGACAGTTAATGCGAGGCTGAGACCGAAGTACATTGGGAACACTGTGGGGTGTACTGCGGGCACATTGGGGGCACTGTGGGGTGTACTGCGGGGCGTACTGCGTGCACATTGGGCGCACTGTGGGGCGTACTGAGGGCACATTGGGCGCACTGTGGGGCGTACTGCGTGCACATTGGGCGCACTGTGGGGCGTACTGAGGGCACATTGGGCACAATGTTCATCTCCGCTCCGGCAGCTGGATGGAAGAAGGCCCATATCAACACTTTCTTGAAAAACACAGAACAAGTCTTCACCAATCAGGGGCCAGAAACATTTATAAAATTCCGCGGTCAGTCTGTCCAGGCCCGGTGCTTTCCCGACTGACTGCTCGTGGACAGCAGCAGTAAGTTTTGTCAGAGTCAAAGGCTCTTCCAGCTCATCTCTGTCTGTGACTGGAAGACTTGGTAAGTCCCAAAGAAACTGATCAGCCACTGTCTGATCACAGGCCTCAGCACAGAACAGGTTCTCATAAAAGGCTATTGAGTGTTGTAAAATCTCGTGCTTGTCAAACGTACTACGCCCATTGGGGAAGATCAAGTGGCGAAAAGGCTCTCTCTCTACCCTGTGCTTCTCCAACCCAAAAAAATGCGGTGGAGGCGTCCATATCAGTCTCCTTCGTATAGCGGCCCGGGCCAAAGCTCCAGCCCCTCTTTCCACCAGAAGGTCTTTCAACAGGAGTCGGTTCCTCTGCAGGGCCTCAGCATCTCCCACCCTGCCATGCTCTGCTCCTGTGCACAGCCGCAAGATCTCATCCTCCAGTTTTTTAAAACGGTTCTGTAGTTCAGTCTGGAAATATGCAGCATAGTTCTGGCAGAAGAGCTTGATTTGCACTTTTCCGACATCCCACCATTGACTGAGGGACTTGAATTGTGATTTTTTTTCTCCCTCCACACCTCCCAGAAGGAAGAGAAAGATCGTACAAAGTTGTGGTCCTGAACTAATTTATTATTAAAACGCCAGTAACAATGTTGCGAGGAGAAATAAGTGCAAGAGAAAACGACGAACAAAATGATGATCGGAGAGAGGGAAGGGAGCGATGCCACAGCTTAAAAACCTGCCCTTATTCCGATAGTTTACATAAAACCTGTCCAGCCGAGCAGCAGACACCATGTTAGAGTTCACCTTCACCCAGGTATACTGTCTGCACTTTGGGAAATGGTCTCTCCACACATCAATCAGACCATTCTAGTCAATAACAGATCGCAGAACAGAAGCTGAACCAAGGTGAGGCTCCTCGTGATTCCTGTCGAGCACGTGCTCCAAAGTAGAATTAAAATTACCAGCCAGAGCAACAACGCTCTCCTGTGACAGTGTCTCTAAGAACGTATGTAAATCTGTAAAAAAGGCCACCCGTTCTGAGCCTACATTTGGTGCATACACATTAATAAAAGAGAACAGTTCATGCAGGTAAAACTGAACACACAGGAGCCTCCCAGGTACAACTTCTGTAACCACCGGTCGCAGGACTGGGACTCTCTGTGAGAACAGCAGAGCGACCCCAGCACTGACAGAAGAGCCATGACTAAAAACAACCTGGCCGCCCCAGTCAGCTCGCCACTGAGCCTGGTTCGCCTCATCACTGTGAGTCTCTTGTAAAAACACATCTACCTTTTTTACAGCAATATAATCAAACAACGCAGCTCTTTTAGTAGCATTGCGACACCCGTTCATATTTAGCGAGCCAAAAATCAACGAAGCCACAAAAAAAGAGCTAAGAAAGGACAACAAAAAAAAAAACATAGAACATAAACCCACCGTACTGCTAGCGGTGGCGTAACACACTCCTAATAGTGCTCATCAGTTTTTTCAATCTGTACCGCTTCTGTTTATCAAGCTCGTCAAAAGTACATTTCCTCATCGCCATCGTACATGAAGCTAAAAACAGTTGCAAATCAGGAAAACAGGACTCTGTCTTGGGTTTTCTCTGGCCTTTAGTGCTGTCCAGAAAGAAAATGATCTGCTCAAGAGAGTAAACCTTGGTCCTACCTACAGGGGTGCTGGAGTCCATGGAGGCCTGTGAGTCCTCTAAGTCATCAGCCAAACTCTCCAAGTCCTCATAATCTTTATCAGAATCCGGTAAGTGCATGTCCAGCTCAGGCTCGGGATGTTCCGCTGTGGTGTGGTCTACAGGTGGGTCAGTGCCAGGCTCAGCAGGTGCGGTGTCACTCACCGCACTACTACCAGCAGGCCCTGCTGCGTCCGGGCCAGGCTCCTCTGTCAGGCCGCCGTCCCGGCGCGGCTCGGGAGCGGGGCGGGGGGTAGTGACTACGGGCGGGGGGGTCTGAGTCCACGGTCTGAGTCCAAGTTCGGTACTACAGTATCGGCGCCCCCGCGGTGCTCGGTGTCCCGCGCCCCTCCCCGCGCTCCCCCGGAGGGAGCTCCCCTCGCGGGCAGGCCTGTCCCACATGCCCAAAACCACCGCACGCAAAACACTTCACACTCTCGGAGCTGAAAAAAATCATGTAAACTTTCCCCTCCACTGTAATCTTAACAGACACGTCTAGGACCTCCTGCGGTGCGTTAAGAATCATAAATGTTTGCCGTCTAAAAGACATGACGTGCCTGAATTCGGCATTTTTGCAGCCGATAGGAATCATCCTAATTGGGCTCACCAACTTCCCGTAGCGCCCCAGAATATTGGACAGTAGTTCATTTCCAATAAATGGGGGAACATTAGATAACACAACCTTTTTTGATGCCTGCACGGCACCCCGATCGGAGTCAGTGAGAAAAAAAATAAAACACACAATCAGTAGTAAACTAATCTAAAACAAAATGAGAGAGAGACCAAAATAAATTTAGCCGTAATATATATACACGAAGAAAAAGAAAGTTAGTTTTTTAAAAAAGAACGTCTGGTACCGTTAAGATAGGACTCAAACTAATCATCACGGTCTCCTGGCAGTTCCCAGAGCGAACGCTAGGGGGAATATGGCGCACTCGGCTGCCGCGGCTTGTTATGCCGAATTCTGCATCTCTGCAGAGAAAGGCTCCCCCTGCCGGGAGCGCGCACGGCTCTTCTCGTCGGTCGAAGGGGGAAAGAAGTATTTCCGTCCCGTTAAATGAACTACAGAAATGGGAAATTGTGTTTGGACATTTAAAAGACGTATGTCGCTGTTTCACGCCGACAAAGATCATTTAACCAACATGGTTATGATGAACTATGCGAAGACATGTAAACGATGAGCCTCGAACGAATGCATACTTTGTTTCTGTACTTGTAACGTCATTCGTTAGCTAGTTTCTGAAGAAGTTCTTCGCTCTATTCACCAACGTGAAGAGCCTTACACCATACGATTTCTTAACTAATTTAGTAATTGATTTCTCTCCACATTGAAGAGATTTTTCTGGTACAATGATCTGAAATAGCAATAACAAAAAGATGTTTTTCGTTATGAGAGCATACCTGCCAGCAGGTGTATTTCCCTTGTCTATGGGAAATATGAAATCAAATAATCAGCTGGGGTACAAATATGATTTTTTTTTCTGAAAAAATAAATGCTTTTTTTCCCCCCTCCACTTGACTTATTCGTGGTATTTAGGTTGCTCCTTTCTAGCATTTTCTATCTGGTTTTGAGACTCCATAGACTAGACGCTATTAGAAAAAAAAATCCTATAAAATACGTAAATTGGAACCCAGAGTCTAGAAGTCATTGAAAAAAGCATACCCCCGCACCCCCCCCCCCAAAAAAAAAATAAAAAATTAAAGTTGCTGTGTCTGTGTCAGGTCAGCCCCGGGGATCCCTGTGTGACATCATGGGGAATCCTCATCACTATGCCTATGCCCTATAGGGAATCCGGGTCTGTCTGAAACTTCTGATTATGGAGTCCTGTCCGGGGGGAGGTTTTCCTCGCCAGTGTTTCTTGTTTAGATGCTATATCCCCTCCCCACTGAATTGAAGTTTCACTAGTTGTCTTGTCTATTTTTGCCTGTCTGGTACACCTGCCAGACGTGAGATCTTCCAGGTTTTCCTAGAGTTCGAGAGCCTCCTGCATATTTGTTCTGTCTGTCCTCCAGCTGATCTTCTGACCCTGGTTCTGCTTTCAGAACACAAGATCCGTCTTGCTTCCTTTCCTGCCTATGTACGTCAACCTGATCTTCCCCTGCCCATCAACTTCTGCTATTGCCTTGCCCTCTTGCCAAAACAACAAACAAAAAGAGAAAAGCTGAATATTCATAAACAGGGTCTCAATGTGATCCCAGGCAAAGTGAGGAGATCAGTGAGTTTGCCATGAAGAGAAGTTCATTATGGGATTGTCTCTAAGTCCACATGGCATTGAAGTGATAGGTCTGAACCAAAACTCTGATAGAGGGGGAGGACAACAGAGGACCATACCATCTATCACTGAAGTCAGAGGCCAGTGCAAAAGCATCACAAGATACACACTGCAATGTAGTGAGATTTCACTTTTACTCTTCACACACATACAGAGCTTTGCTACTTTTATGCCTTTGCTGGGATTCTGCTTAAACTCCTATCAAACCCAATTATTGGTTCCTCAAATTTAATATTAGATGAAAGTACATAATGGAAAGTATTTCTAAATTTACCTACTAAAAGTCAGTACATTTTTTACATACATGATTTAATAAGTAACTGGGACAGCATAGAGTTCGGTGTGGTGCTTTGGAGATGTCCCATTGATTATTGTGAGAGATTATTTTAAGAGCAGGAAGTCACAGACATTTTCAGCCACCATGAAAGAAAATGCAGAGGACAAACAGCATTTTTCATGTTAATTTAATTCAAAAGATTCTCTGCCGCTGTGGCACGGCGACAAGGGAATTAGCATCTGAAAAGGTGCCTATGGGATTGGTCCCGTAAGCCCTTTAAGATACAGCCAGCCTCTGTGGGACACTGGCCTAGACCAGCCCCCATGCGTGTGTCAGGGAGATAAATGGAACGTACTGTGCATTATGTCTCTGTAGTAAGGCAGGTGAGAGCATGTACCCGAATCCCACTCACTGCGAAGCTTGTACCCGAATCCCACTCACTGCGAAGCTTGTACCTGAATCCATCTCTCCAGGATGCATGTACCTGAATTGCTCTCTCCTGGACGTGTGTACTTAAATGTTACTCTGCAGGAGGTGTGTATCTGAATCCCTCTCTTCGGCACGTGTGTAGCTGAATCCTCTTCTCTGTGATGCGTGCACGCCAAATTCTTTAACTTAACTTCCCAATGTCATTCTCTCCATCCCGCGACAGGTCTGTGGCGTCAGTGGAGATCAGGTAGTTCGAGGTCGTGCCCTTCTTGCGTTAGCGGCCAGCCAGCAGGAAGGCCTGTTGGAGGGGGGTGGAGTCAGAGAGCAGCCCTTACATCATCTGAACACTGCGCTAAACCTGTGTCTGATGGAAATCATAGCATTTTACTCCATGCACACTGACACCTGTCCGAAAGCACTGTGCTGATCTGGACACTACAGTCATGCTACTTGATGGGGAAAACAGGGAGAAGACTATTTGAAAGTGGTCTCTCCTGTGGTGTCCATGTACTGAGCTCTGACCTTTGACAATGTAAAATATAAAAAAGCAATCAGGTTTCCACAAGATTAGCTAAATTATGCCAAAAAACGAATATATTCATTAATCAAACAATGGTTACAGATGACCTATGTCAGGATAAGTGGTTTGAAGTTGAATGCTGTTTAAAAGATGATTAGAGTTAACCAAAAGTTCTGCTTTCTTGTCTCGAACTTCCTCCCCTTCAGCCAGATGAAGATCTCACCCTCAGTTAGATGAAAGGAGTTGATCTCAGCCCCTTCAGCCAGATGAAAGGGTCCAGTTTCTTCACCTTCAGCCACATGAAACGTTCAGATCCACTCACCTTCTTTTCATTGTCCAGGTGCAGGTAATAAGTGGGGTAGAATCCACGGTCCATGCCACTCTTGTTCCGCGTCACTTGCATCACTTGTTCATGAAGCCCTGTGGAGCTGGCTGCAATACAAACTCCTACAGGTCAACAAACCTGATGATGTGTGAAATATGGTAGTACTTTGGTTTGCAGAAAGTAACATGAAAAGATTACAGAGGCCAGCTGGCACCAGTAATTCAATTAGACAGACGACTTAGGAGATTAATTAGAATCATTGCATTACACAAAAAAAGTTCATAACTTTCATCTCACTAATGCATCTAAAGGAGGAATCAGATATAAGACCAGTGGCCCTTTCACTAATACCACCACACTATCACAGTGAAGGCCAACAATGACACAATGTTTGCTGAAAACTCCCTATGCATACCCAATAACTCTTGGTAGGAAAATGCATTGCACATGGTCAGGATCAAGTACGGACTTCATTTTAAACATCCTGACAAAAGCTACATTGCTGGTGGTGTCTTAGACCAGTGTGTTAGGAGTTGGTAGGGAACAAAAATGTGGACTGTCTGGGTTCCCCCAGGACCAGGTTGAGATACACTGTCTTAGATATTTATCTTTTGTCCACAGAAGACGTTCATCACTACAACCATTTGTTAGTTTCCGAGACGAATTGACGGTAGAGCGATATGACCTGGTTCGGTGGGCAACTAACACATTCTCAGTATTTGGCTATGTTGTTGTGCGGGTCACACTGTAGGACGTCATCAGCGCTGTAGGGGGTCTTCACAGCCGTGGGGGTCATCAGTGCCCCGTAACCCCTTTGTCTTTGACGTACCTTTTTGCTCTTCTTCCCCTTGCTTTTCTTCTTCTTCATGGTCACCTCTGAGTCCTCGTCTTCACTCTCCTTAGCCTTTTTATGTCCTGGAAGAAGATAATCAATTACAAGTCATAAGTACATCTGCCAAGGGCACCGGTAATCGGTTTACCCTCTTAGGTGGCTTCCAAAGGCTAAATAATGATATTCAGGGCAAAAGCTATGGGGGCGACCTCACCTTTCTTCTTCCCCTTTCTATCCTTCTCCTTTTCCTTCTCGTTGTCTCCTCCGGCCCGGAACATGGAGCCAGGATTGGTGTAATCTTTCCTCTTGGTTTTACTGGGTTTGGTTTCAGGTTCGCTATCATCGCTCTGCACTTTGGCTGCCAACAAGACAGTTTATTCTCCGTCTTCATTTCAAGCTGCGGCTGAGTTCATATCAGAGTGATTAAGCCATCTGAAGGGGCGCTGTCATTAATGTAGCTATATTGTACGGTTCCACCAATTATACAATGACCTTCATCTTACCAGCATCTTCATATTCTTAGGCCCAGAGATATCATTAATATATAAATCATCAGGAATCACCTTTCTTTCTTGTGCTGAAACTCGGCTTCTCCTCATCTATCATAAACATGGCTACCTAGTAATTTACCTGTGTTACCTGCGGATGTCTTATTTCTTAATTATTATTAGTGTTTTGAATTATCTTGTTACTAACAATGAGAATACCCTCCTAAATCGCAATATCTAGGATGTTTTTGACAAAATGTAATTTGTTAAAATTTCACAAATATATTTGCATAAATATTTTTACTTTATTTACGTCTATGGCCACATGCCATGACAATATATGGGCTACATCACAGACCAGTGGCCAAAACATTCAAATAAGTGACCAGTCTAAGTGAAAAATATTTAGGGGGAGTCACTTATGGAAAAATAAGATTAAAGCCCTTCCTGACCCTAGTTCTTAAGTACCTATGTGATCATCTGTGGCAGGGGGTCCTTAGCTCTGGTCGATATTCATTTGGGGGTCCCTGGATCAGAAGAGTTAGGAAACCCAAAATTATTAAATGAGTCCTGTTGTGGTCCTGTTTTTTATTTTTTGTATGTCTCCTGTTTAAGTTCACTGAGAGTGACAACAAACTGGAGACAAATTCCTTGTGTGATCAGACAAAAAGCTGATTCTGAGTCACATCTGGATTGTTTTCAGGGCTCTGTTCACCGGTGACTGGAAGGATTCGGGAAAGCGGGAGTACCAGTTCCCAGGCATTTCCCCAGATACGATGCAGCAGATCATCGAATACACCTACACGTACTCTGTGCTCGTCACGGCTGAGAATGTGGAGAACCTCCTGGCAGTTGCTGATCATCTGTGTCCTGGGCATCGTGCAGCGCTGCAGTGACTTCCTGCATAAGCAGCTCTACCTCGAAAATTGTGTTGGGCTTCTCAAGATTGGAGATGTCTACTGTGTAAACGAGCTGCGCCAGTCTGCATTCGACTTCATCCTGAAAAACTTCAAGGAGGTTGCCATCACCTCAAACGAGTTCCTAGAACTCACCCTGGAAGAACTTTGTGACATCATGCAGCAGGATGAGCTGAATGTCAGAGAAGAGGATGTGGTGTTTGAGGCCATCCTCCGGTGGATCGAGCACGAGCCTGCCACCCGAGAGGCCCACATTTCAGCTCTGTTGCCCAAGGTGAGTATAGTTATACTATGTTCTCATTGACTTGTGTATATTACAATAGAATGCTCATTGAGTGAAGTCCTTATTACTGTAGCTAGAGACTGAACCTCCATTTCCATGTCCCATAAGTCTACAACCAAGGCTTCCAGGTATTACACCTGGGAGGAGAGTGTAACAAATAATGGAAAACAAAACACTCAAATGTCTTACATGAAATAAGTGTTAGCTGACACATCTGAGACTTTCAAAGTAAATTCAATTGGCTTCAGCTAAAGCATTTTGAAAATGAGAAATTCAGACTCGGACATGCTGTTATATCCATTATGTTAAGGGCTGCTCTATTCTAGAGATACACAAAAAAGCACTAAGAAACTCATGGGAATTCTCTTGTTCTGGTTTCCTGTGTAGGTGCGGATGGCTCGTATGGATGTGGAGTATTTTTTGAAGACCATAAAGAACAATCCCATAGTGAAGGCTAATGAAGAATGCAAGACAATTGTCAGTGATGTCTTGAAGATACTATATGATTTAGATGATGAAAATCAAAATTCGGACTTGGAAAACCCAATGATCTGCCCACGCCTGCCCTCTGACATCATTCTGGCTATCGGTGGCTGGGATAACTTTGCAACAAATTCGATTGATGCGTACGACACCCGGGCCGACTGCTGGATGGATGTCACACAGCGAGAGGACAGCTTACAGGCAGGTCATGGCACTGCCTATTTGAAAGGATTTGTGTACTGCATCGGGGGGTCTGATGGCAACACCATCAGTAATGCCGTCCGTCGGCTGGACCCCATCACACGGACGTGGCAACAGGTGGCCGCAATGCACTTGCCCCGCTGTTACCACAGCGTGGCTGTCCACGATGGGTCCATCTACGTCATGGGCGGCTATGATGGCCAGAGGGTCTACAACATTGTAGAGCGGTACGACCCAGAAACCAACAAGTGGACCCTGATGGAGCCCATGAACGAGCGGCGAAGTGTTGCCAGCGCCACCACCCTGAATGGCAAGGTAGGGTAATGGGAGGGCGTCTGACTGTGTTTACCCTCATTTTTACCCTGAAAATGATTATGTTACACAGTCAGCAGCTCTCTTTCTTTTCAGATTGCTGATATTATTCCTTAATGACTAAGTTCAGCAACCTTATGTGTTTAGATATAACATAAATGACCATGCATTAGTGATCTGCTTTAGTGGTAACTTGGGTAGCACAAATCAGACTGGTCAGTATGAACCCAGCTGGAGCTGTTTAAATGATCGACTTATTATTCACTCTTGAAAATAAAAAGGCAAAGTGTTTATACCGCTGACGAGATCCGTGTATCCCTGCATGCCTCGTGAGCCCCATGTATGTCATTGTATTTAATGCATTAGTGAACAGGTTTTGCTCCTTCCGTGAGCCACGCCCCCTCCTTAACCTCGTGGGGAATCCCTGTGTGATCAGCTATTTCTGAATGTCGTTACTAGTCCTCTGTATTTAGTTCGCGTTTCAGCCTGTTTCCCCAGTCCGGTCATTGCAACGTCATTGTGTTGTTCTGCCTGTTCTCAAATAAACCCTGTTTCCCGATCGCTTGAGTCCTGTACCTGCTTTCCCAGTCCCGGCTCAGCAGATCGTGACAACCACAAGCCATGTCCCAACACTGCGCCAACACTAGACTATGCAATGCGGTCCATTGTTTATTTTTATTATTACTCTGTATTCGTTAATTTGTTTGTAAATCGCAGACTTTTAGGTTGTGATATTTGTACAACTATTGCGTAACTTATTGGTGAGCAATGGCTACCAAAATGATATAAAGTACAGGCTGTGGTGGCCTGCACCAGCTTAGTGTACGTTATATCGTAAAGTCGTGTGTAAAGTATACCTTAAGTCTTACGTTGAAAGTAGCTAGTTTGAAACTAGCGCCGTGTTCTTTGTCGGTTGCACCACTGCCACTTAAATTACATCGTAGTTAGCAGCTACTAAATAAAGTTACTGTCGTAATGAATGACGTTTTCACCGTGGACAACCAATCAGCATCACTGTCTGATATTACTGGAACTAACTTGCTGTTCTCCATGCTTTTCGACTACTGTATACACATTTTGTATCTAGTCTTAGTAATGTCCTTCTACAGGCGTTGCTTAGTTGTTTGGGATGAAAAAAATATTAAGTTTGGGTTATAAATAGTTACCGATTTATGTTCTCAGTATCTGTGAGAAGAATTTCAACCACAGGGCAACTCATCTGCTAGATCTAGATGATCGCAAAAAGTTGCCAGCTGCTGATTGAAGGTTTTCAAATAGAACTTTGTGGCCCAATATCAATAGGAAAGTGCCCGAGACACATTTCCCAGCATCATTGCTCAAAAGGTAGCCTTGTACTGTCTAGGGTGAAGACGTGTGCTCGCTAGGTATGTCTATCAAATTTCTGGTAATTTCGTGGTAAACTTAGTAATTTATTGTGGATGTTTGACAGCCGTTCTGCTACATGTAAGGCTCGAGCTCAACAACGCACAACAAACAAAGGAAGGGCAACAAATTTGTCTAGCTTGGCAGCTAATGTTAGCTGACTGGTCATATCAAGCCGCGGAACTTGTCTTCAATCAGAAGGAAAAGGTAGAAAGTTACTAAAATGATGTCTGAACTTTATACTACTGGCCTTATATACTTCAGATAAGTTTGTATGGACAATTAATTGGTCATGTATTGCCAATCTTATTGTGCTGTTTTGGAGTCAAATTCACCCCGGTACTAAACGTTATGGACTATAATAATTTTCACATTGACTAATACACTCCACCTGTTTCACTATGAAGGGCTATCCTTTACATTATACTGGGTAACTTTTCTTTACCATGTAATGGTAGCAAAGGTCCAGTTTCACTGCTGTAGATCTCCATAGAGACACGAAAACAGATGAAAACTTATATACTTCTAGATAAAGGTTTATGTCTTTCATGTGAAACTGACCCCAGAGATGAGGTAAGGGTGTTTGTTAACCTGAAGATATTGATTTTATTTTTTTTTAGAAAAATGTTAGACCGTAGGCCGAGAAAGACAAATTTTACACATGAGGTCATAATCCTCCTTCCGGAATAAAGAGAACATAAATTAACATTAGAGTCCAAATTCAATAATTTTATAACAAACAGAAGGAAGCAGCAGATATGGGAGGACATTACTGAGGCTGTAAATACTAAGGGAGTGGAGCAGAGGGACATCAGAGAGGTTAGGAAGAAGTGGAGCGACCTCAAGATGCAGGTAGCTGAGGACTTCCCCAAAGCAGGGCGAACCGGAGGCGGCCCAAAGCCAGATGTGGGGCCATACTCCTCCTTAATTCCTGACATTGTTGGGGAGGATTCCCCATCACTCGTGGGAATTGTAGGAGGTGGGATTGAAACTGGGCTAGCAGTGCAGGTACCCACTCCCTGTTCATCCCCACCTCTAGTATCGCAGTCACCTCCACACCCATGTCCAGATACCCCTGCATTTCCCATACCACTGCCTCTAATTCCACCTGCAGAGCCAGCATGCAGCCCTCCACCACCACCAGCAAAGCGTGTCAGGCTATCCAAGCCACGACCAGAGATTGAGGATGCAGAGGCCCTTAACTGTCAATTGTATAAAGTTGAAATAGAAAAAATTAAAGCAGAAACTTTAAAAATTAGCAGACTATAAACCTAATCACCTCTGTGCAAACAAGCCCACCGTTTCTTCAGAACACCTATGCACCATTCTACCACATTCCTTGTTCTGACATGTGCTACAGTGTAGCACTCCTGTTGCTGATTTGATGGGCTAAGGTAAGGTGTCATTAACCATATTCGTAAGGGACATCCGGAGTCTCCCAGCAACCTTCCGGAATATCTTCCTGCTTCATAGTCTGAACTAAGCCTAGACTGTCTGAGGATGTAACTGTCCTGTTTCGAGCCTGGCCACTTCATCATGCAGTTTGTGATAATAAGGTCTGCATCACAGACAATTTGTGCGTTTATAGAGTGGTAGCCCTTTCTATTGACGTAGTCAATTTTGTGGTCGCTGAGTGTTTTTATCTTTAAGTGCGTGCCATCCACACATCCTAACACATCTGAAAAACTTCTGTCAGGATGTGTTTTGCTGTACAGGCAACAGGGGAAAGTGCGCGTAAGTGTTTATGTGTTTATTCAGTGACACTGCCCCTGCTCTCACGGCTCTGCACACGGTGGACTTGTGTACATGCATCGAGTCGCCTTCATGACTTTGAAAAGAGCCGGTGGCAAAGTACCAGACATACTTGTAAAGCCGAACTGAGGGCTCCGTTTCTGTCCGTAACCTGCTCTAGATCGGCAGCTAACAGATCGGTAATGTTTTGTAATTCGGCAGGGCGAAAACGAATCCGAGCATACAGATCAACATCATCATATTCTTCAAAGACATGTAATCGGTCACGAATGACTCTTTCTCGACGTAAACGGCGTTTAATTTCGTCTTCCCACCGTTTAAAACGGATAGCCATTTTCACCACTTTTTAACGTCTTTCTTACGATGGACTTTACACCTAATGTTAAGGTAGTGTGAAATCTACGCTATAACTTAGTACGACGTTGAAACTAAAAGCGTGGTGCAACGGATTCTTTTTTAGTAGTGCGTAAACTCGAACGTAGGGCCAACTTATGTCCGTCGTAGGCTAAGATCTAACTTGTCTAGCTTAGCTGGTGCAACCCACTGCAGTATATTACCTGATATTTTAAATTAAAAAAGCACTATCGGCAAAAAGCGATGCTATCACAGCGAATGCGAGGCTGAGACTGAAGCGTTACCCTTCGTTTCCGCTGAGAGACGGAATTCCGTGACTCATTTCCCCGCGCGTACAGGTTCTCTTAGGTCGGCATTCACGGTTCTACTTCTGAGATTCAGATTGAGTTCTAGGTATTTTTTTTTTAAACTGGTTGGTTCGACTTTTAAGAAATTAGAGTTCTAATGAGTTCGAGAACTGAGGTACCACTGTATATGTAGTTGACTTGTAAGACACTCAAAGGATAAGCCTGTAGGAAAATATTAAAGTTTTACATGAACCTCACATTTTACCACACGTGATAACATACTTGTCACAAAACACCCTGATCCATATATATGAATCATGCATTTTTTTTCGTGTGGGGGCTTCACCCGTTGTTTTAAAAAACCCACCACTGGTCGGTTATTGCACGTTTCCGTTACAGCCAAACTGTCCCTGTGCCGCATGTTTAACTGGCGGCTACTAAAAACATAATATGGATTTACATATAATTATAAGTATTTTAACAGGCGAGTCAATATTGATTTGTAACTATATACTTTTAAAATTCATCCTACTAATTCTTCAACCCAATAAAACGCCAAATGAAACGGTGTCCTAGCTTCCCAGTGTATACTCTCCCACAACGAATAGTAACTGAGACGATTCCGTAGCCCCGCTGAAATAGATGTGAAATTTAGTTTTTCGATTTTAGAAACGTAACCGATAACAAGACAAGACAAATTTATCGGTGTTCGAATTTGGGGAATTCCTGATTTGACTATTCGTACATAATACAAAAATGGAATTTCTGAGATAAGCACAGTATACATTTACCAAAAGTGCTGTTAAAAAATGTCACTTCTTGTTCTACAGCTAATTGTACAAGCAGAACGTTTGTGTTTTCCGATCAACTGCAACTCAAATCTAGATTTAAAAATAAACATAAAAATAAGTACGGTATCTTAGAACACTGTGACGCAAAAGCGCATTTTTTACGTCGTAGAACGTATGTACACGTCATTTCGAGTGATATAAAAAGGAGAGAGAGACGAGATATCCACATTTTTGAATTATGATGGCACACGACATGGAGCGAGTACTGATGTCCCCGGCGTTCGAAGTGTTTAACAAGCTTCGGCTGGCAGGACAGCTTTGTGACGTGGTCCTCATCACCGACGGTGTTAAATTCAACGCCCATAGAGTAATTCTGTGTGGCTGTAGCTCATACTTCCAGTAAGTAGCTGTGACCCATATATGACGATGCCAAAGCAACAAGGAGTCCGTTTTTTTTCTCTCGTTAGCAATGACTTCTCCTTGACAATAAGGCTCTAGGACGACAGAAAGTTTCTTAAATGCATTATTGTGTTATATTAGTATACTACAGGGTTAGTAAAAATATTTCTTAGATACAGTTATTAAAGGTACCACCTTAACTTTTGAATTAATAAGTATAATAGCTGTGTAAAAATATAGAAAGGGGATCACATTAATCAGTGGCAAAAATAATATTCTGAGGGACCTGCCCTCCAATCTAAGTGAAAAATATGTAGGGGGAGTCACTGATGGAAAAATAAGATTAAAGCCCTTCCTGACCCTAGTTCTTAAGTATGTATGTGATCATCTGTGGCAGGGGGTCCTTAGCTCTGGTCGATATTCATTAGGGGGTCCCTGGATCAGAAGAGTTTGGAAACCCAAAATTATTAAATGAGTCCCGTTCAATTCCTTGTGTGATCAGACAAATTCCTTGTGTGATCAGCCAAAAAGCTGATTCTGACTCACATCTGGATTGTTTTCAGGGCTCTGTTCACCGGTGACTGGAAGGATTCGGGAAAGCGGGAGTACCAGTTCCCAGGCATTTCCCCAGATACAATGCAGCACATCATTGAGTACGCCTACACGTACTCTGTGCTCGTCACGGCTGAGAATGTGGCGAACCTCCTGGCAGCTGCTGATCGGCTGAGTATCCTGGGCATCATACAGCGCTGCAGTGACTTTCTGCATGAGCAGCTCTGCCTTCAGAACTGCATTGGCCTTTTTAAAACTGCCGATGGCTACGGCCTCAATGAGCTGCACCAGTCTGTTTTCAGCTTCATCCTTCAGAACTTCAAGGAGGTTGCCAGCATCTCAGAGGAGTTCATAGATCTGTCCCTACAAGAACTTTGCGACATTATTGAGAAGGATGAGCTGAATGTGAAACAGGAAGATGTGGTGTTTGAGGCCATCCTCCGGTGGATCGAGCACGAGCCTGCCACCCGAGAGGCCCACATTTCAGCTCTGTTGCCCAAGGTGAGTATAGTTATACTATGTTCTCATTGACTTGTGTATATTACAATAGAATGCTCATTGAGTGAAGTCCTTATTACTGTAGCTAGAGACTGAACCTCCATTTCCATGTCCCATAAGTCTACAACCAAGGCTTCCAGGTATTACACCTGGGAGGAGAGTGTAACAAATAATGGAAAACAAAACACTCAAATGTCTTACATGAAATAAGTGTTAGCTGACACATCTGAGACTTTCAAAGTAAATTCAATTGGCTTCAGCTAAAGCATTTTGAAAATGAGAAATTCAGACTCGGACATGCTGTTATATCCATTATGTTAAGGGCTGCTCTATTCTAGAGATACACAAAAAAGCACTAAGAAACTCATGGGAATTCTCTTGTTCTGGTTTCCTGTGTAGGTGCGGATGGCTCGTATGGATGTGGAGTATTTCTTGACGACAATAAAGAACAATCCTATAGTGAAGGCTAATGGAGAATGCAAGACAATTGTCAGTGAAGTCTTGAAGATACTATATGATTTAGATAATGAAAATCAAAATTCGGACTTGGAAAACCCATTGATCTGCCCACGCCTGCCCTCTGACATCATTCTGGCTATCGGTGGCTGGGATAACTCTGCAACAAATTCGATTGACGCGTACGACACCCGGGCCGACTGCTGGATGGATGTCACGCAGCGAGACGACAGCTTCCAGGCAGGTCATGGCACTGCTTATTTAAAAGGACTCGTGTACTGCATCGGGGGGTCTGATGGCAACACCATCACTAATGCCGTCCGTCGGCTCGACCCCATCACACGGACGTGGCAGCAGGTGGCCCCAATGCACTTGCCCCGCTGTTACCACAGCGTGGCTGTTAACGATGGGTCCATCTATGTCATGGGCGGCTATGATGGCCAGAGGGTCTTCAACATTGTAGAGCGGTACGACCCAGAAACTAACAAGTGGACCCTGATGGAGCCCATGAACGAGCGGCGAAGTGTTGCCAGTGCCACCACCCTGAATGGCAAGGTAGGGTAATGGGAGGGCGTCTGACTGTGTTTACCCTCATTTTCCCCTTGAAATTGAGTATTTTACACAGTCATGAGTTCTCCTTCTCTTTAGATTGCTTAATGACTAAGTTCAGCACCCTTATGTGTTTAAATGAAACATAAATCACCATGCATTAGTGATCTGCTTTAGTGGTAACTTGGGTAGCACTGTGTCCTCAGGCTCAGTGTTTGTGCAATTCCTCCCACAGTCCAAGACTTGGGAGATAAACTGGTGAATTTACAAACGAAAGAATCCAAAACAATTAGCAGATTTCCCTGTTTAAACACACCTACTAAACCTGATGTATGTGTTTGAGTAACAAAGACCTTCTGACCTAAAAAACCTTCTGCCTTGTGCATCCTAGGATAGTTTCCACGTTCACCACGACCCTGTACTGAATAAAATTTTATGGAAGATGGATGGATTAACCATGCATTAGCAAAATGTACATTTGTTCTTACTAGATCTCCATGCCCAATCATAAACTGCATAACAGTCTTCATGTTTAAACTGATTTTCCTAGATATACATCTGCGGTGGCTTTAATGGTACTGATATCCTCCGTACTGCGGAGCGCTATGATCCACGCACGGGTGAATGGACCCAGATCGCACCAATGCGCACTCGCCGGCGTTGCCTTGGAGTGGCTGCTTACAAGGGGGAAATCTATGTGGTGAGTGACTCCTTCCTGTGTCAAGCCTCATGCTCTTTTGTCATGGCTGCTGTGTCACAGATTGTGATGCGCTTTGACCAAACAGAAATGTTCACAATCAGAAATGACCTGCTGTCACGGCTTAACTGAATACACATAAAAAACATATACGCTACGTTGGTCTTCCTTCAGTGACTGTTTAACTTTTATTTTTTAACTAATAATAATAATTATAATAAAACATAAATATATGAGCATAAGGAGTCTTTTGATGGCTCACAGTTTTCACCAAATTGTACAGGTTTTCTGTTGCCTAAACCCTTCTTTTCATTGCATATAGGTTGACTTGTACGTTGAACACAAATGAGTTATAAGCTTGTTTCATTCATAGACAATGGGAGGTTGTAAGGCGCCTGCTTTCATAGGAGTAATATTCCTTAAGAGTTCATGACTTTCGGGAAAGTTCATATTTGCTTATCCCTTCGGTACCCAAGTGATCACTTACCTTTGTTGTCTCCCAGGTGGGCGGTACCGACGGGGCTCATCCGTTAAGGAGTATGGAGGTCTATGACCCTGCAACGTACCGCTGGCGGACTATGGCCCCCATGTTCACAATGCGCAGCAACTTCGGCATCGCAGTGGTGGACGACCTCCTCTTTGTTATGGGTGGCACTGATGGATTGACTGTGACCAATAAGGTGGAATGTTATGATGCGGACACTGGCAGCTGGTACCGTGCTCAGGACATGAGTAACCCCAAGAAATCCTTCAGCTGCTGCGTAATACCTGCCTTCCACCGCATCGTGAATTCTGCTGCACCTCGTTAGTCCCTGATGGCCGCCCCGCAACAGATAAACCCACCTGCCCCCAACAGCATCACAGACCAGTGGCCAAAACATCCAAATAAGTGACACATAATGATGGAACCTGTCGTGATGTTGCTGGGCGCACGGACCATGGAAGCAGGAGAAGGACACGGAGGATCGAGGAAAACTGGATTTAATGGGGAAATGGAGCAGGAACATGGACCAGGCAGATCACACGCAATGATGGTACAACACATCACAAGACTTCAGTGACAGATCTAGGGAAACATACTCTGACACGGACTTAAATACACCAGACTAATGGAAAATGACTCAAAACAACTGATGACACAGGGATTCCACATGAATTTTTATTATTACTCTGCATTCGTTTGTAAATCGCAAACTTTTAGGTTGTAATATTTATGTATTTATGATGTAACAATTGCGTAACTTTTTGGTGAGCAATGGCTACCAGTGTATTACATGATATTTTCAATAAAAAAAGTACTATTGCCAAGAAGCGATGCCATGACAGTTAATGCGAGGCTGAGACCGAAGTACATTGGGCACACTGTGGGGTGTACTGCGGGCACATTGGGGGCACTGTGGGGTGTACTGTGGGCACATTGGGCGCACTGTGAGGTGTACTGCGGGCACATTGGGCGCACTGTGGGGTGTACTGCGGGCACATTGGGCGCACTGTGGGGTGTACTGCGGGCACATTGGGCGCACTGTGGGGTGTACTGCGGGCACATTGGGCGCACTGTGGGGTATACTGCGGGCACATTGGGCGCACTGTGGGGTGTACTGCGGGCACATTGGGCGCACTGTGGGGTGTACTGCGGGCACATTGGGCGCACTGTGGGGTGTACTGCGGGCACATTGGGCGCACTGTGGGGTGTACTGCGGGCACATTGGGCGCACTGTGGGGTGTACTGCGGACACATTGGGGGCACTGTGGGGTGTACTGCGGGCACTGTGGGGTGTACTGCGGGCACTGTGGGGTGTACTGCGGGCACATTGGGCGCACTGTGGGGTGTACTGCGGGCACATTGGGCGCACTGTGGGGTGTACTGCGGGCACATTGGGCGCACTGTGGGGTGTACTGCGGGCACATTGGGCGCACTGTGGGGTGTACTGCGGGCACATTGGGCGCACTGTGGGGTGTACTGCGAGCAACATTGGCCCCTCGTGATTCTTGTCGAGCACGTGCTCCAAAGTAGAATTAAAATTACCAGCCACAACAACAACGCTCTCCTGTGACAGTGTCTCTAAGAACGTATGTAAATCTGTAAAAAAGGCCACCCGTTCTGAGCCTACATTTGGTGCATACACATTAATAAAAGAGAACAACAGTTCATGCAGGTAAAACTGAACACACAGGAGCCTCCCAGGTACAACTTCTGTAACCACAGGTCGAAGAAGAGCCATGACTAAAAACAACCTGACCGCCCCAGTCAGCTCGCCACTTAGCCTGGTTCGCCTCATCACTGTGAGTCTCTAAAAACACATCTACCTTTTTTACAGCAATATAATCAAACAACGCAGCTCCCGTTAATATTTAGCGAGCCAAAAATCAACGAAGCCACAAAAAAGAGCTAAGAAAGGACAAAAAAAAAAACATAGAACATAAACCCACCGTACTGCTAGCGGTGGCGTAACACACTCCTAATAGTGCTCATCAGTTTTCATCAGCAGTTCATCAAGCTCGTCAAAAGTACATTTCCTCATCGCCATCGTACATGAAGCTAAAAACAGTTGCAAATCAGGAAAACAGGACTCTGTCTTGGGTTTTCTCTGGCCTTTAGTGCTGTCCAGAAAGAAAATGATCTGCTCAAGAGAGTAAACCTTGGTCCTACCTACAGGGGTGCTGGAGTCCATGGAGGCCTGTGAGTCCTCCAAGTCATCAGCCAAACTCTCCAAGTCCTCATAATCTTTATCAGAATCCGGTAAGTGCATGTCCAGCTCAGGCTCGGGATGTTCCGCTGTGGTGTGGTCTACAGGTGGGTCACTGCTACCAGCAGGCCCTGCGGCGTCCGGGTCAGGCTCCTCTGTCAGGCCGCCGTCCCGGCGCGGCTCGGGAGCGGGGCGGGGGGTAGTGACTACGGGCGGGGGGGTCTCGTCCTCCCTCCCGGTCCCCACGGTCTGAGTCCAAGTTCGGGGGAGCTGCAGTTGATTGAGCTAGAGAACAGCTCTCACAATGAGTGAGTGAGTGAGTGAAATAATTTATACATAACATGGTAAATAAGTGTTTTTCCTTATTTGTAAAAACTTTTTGTTTTTGTAATTTGCCTAATCTACTTCTTCAGATTCCAGAAACAGGAATGCATAAAAGAAACTTTTAGCTCCAAGTTTAGTTCCTGAGTTTAGATTATCTGGTTCCATAGTTCTTTAAACTTTTTGGATGGAAAGGGCTTTACGGTAAGCTAAAATGTCAGGTGCAAAAGGTCTAGTCTAGTTGAGTCACAGGTGGAGCCTTTAAACTAGCTTTGAAATAGAACTTAAATTAACTGAACTTAACTTAACTTAAGATCAAGTTAACTTGTCAGGCTGATCTGCCTTTATGAAATACCATCATGCCTTTATTTTCTAGTGTAATCTGAAACACAAAACTTGTATACTGTGTTTCCTAGTCACAAAATATTCTGTAATTTGGCCTTTACAGTTAAATTCAAGCTTTGATTTTGTTCCCTTCTTAGGGTCTAATTGCATATAAACATTACATACTGTACCTATGGCAACTGCTGGGCCAGTGGGGCGGTCAGCATATGCACAAGGATGCGTCTTGTGTTGGCAGATGGGTTGGGACCCCCAGATGTTGCCAGATACTTTACCTAAATTGAGGTAATAATATATTAGTGTATTCACAAGACAGCAGCAAACTGTAATGTAAAATGTAATAAACTTGTGATGTACAAGTTGCAAAGTGGAAAACATATGCCTTCTGGCAGGATGGTAGATGGAGAGGCGCAATTTGTCAGCTATAGCAACAGCTGCTTGACAACAGCCACCTCTTCTTTAAGATGTTACAGCTGATATGTTATGTGCAGTTCAGTTGCTGTTGACACAGTAAGTGATAACTTTATATATAAAACAGCCGTAGTAAGTAGTACTACAGTAGTAAGCATAGCAAGCATGGCATTTACTCCTGAAATGTGAAAAGTTGTTTGCAGGCCCTATATGTTTTTAAGCTGGTGCTGTTCAAAAAAGGGCTCAAAGCATACCCCAAAGCAAACAAAAAGCACCACCTAGTGGTGTAAAAAAATACTGCATATGGTTAATGAAGAGTCGTTTTGGCCATCACTACCTACGAGTAACTGTAGTAGGTCTTTTTGATAAGCTGACCATAGAAGAGGCTTGTGGAGTTGGTGGGGCTGGGGGGGATGGTGGAATGGGTACAGCATGCCTCCGAGGTTTGATACTGTTTTCTTCTTCAGAAGACTGGCATTCTGAGTACCGTGAGTTTGGTCTGGTGTAAATGAAAATAAACTTGTCATAAAATGAGATTTGTTAGGGTGTTACGGAATACTTAGATGCTGCTTAGGAATGTTCTATGAATGCATTATGAATGTGCACTGAATGTTCTATGAATGGATTATAAAGGCATTATAAATGTACAGGTAATGTGAAGTGTTACCAAATAGTCAATGCAAAAACAAAGAAACTCACAGCCTTATTCGATTAGACTTCCCTTGTATTCTGTCACTGTCAGAATTGAGACAATTGTCTCAGCCTTTTTAGCCTTCTTTCTGGCCTTCATATAATCTGCTATAGAAGTCAGAAATTGCAGTTTTTGGGACGTTTTGATTGGCACAACTATGATGTATATGATACATATAGATTATCTGCATAATCACAGCAATGGGCACACAGTGTAGGAGAAAGCATCAAATACATGCTTATAGACAATGTAAGAAAGTTAATATAAAGTGGAGTTGGGAGGATGTCTTTCAGTGCCACTGGACCAGTGTACAGAAGAAACTGCCTAAACCTGGTAGCTTTCCAGCGGTCTAATTCTGATATTAAGTTTTTCTGAGATTGCATTGATCTTAGGGGACCGATCTGTATTGCAGGTGCCCTTTGATCCAAAATTTGAGCATCTTCCTTGTGACACCAAGGAAAACATGCATATACTAGCACACATTGTATGACCAAACCCAAACTTAATGTACAGTACTTAGTATTGAGTGACTTCTGTGATGATTTTCATCAAGCAGTTCTGCAAATGACTTATCTGTTCTCAGACTAGCATGTGTTTCTGGAAAAACCATTTTATCCCCCACATAAGAGCCCTCTTGAATGCAAAGATCATGTCCATTATAGCTTCCATGCCCTTTTGTTTGTTTTATGAATGCAAGTGCTGGAGCATCACAAATGAAGCAATAAAGGGACGACTGAAACATCCTCTCAGCTACACCGAATCCTTGTACCAGAGTGAAAACCTGCACAGTGGCACACTGTTCGACTAATGCCCCTTTCACCGATAAAATGATTCTCTCTCTTTCTCTGTCTCAGTGATTCCATTCCTTTCAGTGTTCCCTATCCTCCTCATCCTCTCCCTGGTGGGTGGCAGCTTTCCACAGGACGGAGCTTCTCCCAGCAGCTTCTGTCACTGCAGTGTATCTTTCTGCGCTTCTGGAAGAACATTTCTAGAGCCTCTTGATATGGGGAGTCAGAAACGTCTGGCCCATTTACTGAGATCCGCATGGAAGCTGCTAGATGGTCTCCTTGCAGCCTATTGCTGATCTTTGTCTTGACCTGCAAATACATTGAGTGTTAGGCTTTAAAAGTGATAGCTGTTGGCTTAAAATATTGATAGTTTAAAGCAGAAAATCCCATTGTGAAATGTATTTATTACCCTGTTCATTTTTGTCTGCTTTTCAGAGGGTTGACGCGTTCTGACGCACGCTCTCTGTCCGCTGGTGGGAGTGAGCTCACCTGTGTGTGCGCACGTGAATATGTTAGGGGAAACGTTGCATTCATTATGCATTCATAAATCATTCATAAGCAGCATGCAAGTACACCTTAGCATCCTAACATCCCTTAACAGCTCTAATATACATTAATAACAAACATTACATGATTCTACAATTATAATGTCTGTTACGCCTATAAATATTCTGGTCTATCCTTACATGCTCATACATACATAGTCCCTAAATTTCCTTCAGGATCAACTAATTAAGCATCTGTCTGTCTATCTATCTATCTATTACAGCTGCAGTAATAGCTTCACCTCGACTCGTTCATAACTGTATTGTTGATCACAAAAGCATCTTAAACATTTACACTTAAAAATACCATGTCATACACAGACAAATACCATCAGTGACGGTATGCATATACAGAACTGTTTAATTAAAAATGCATGCTTAAACATATGTACATGTATTTACAAACCAAAAACTTTAGGATTTTCAAAGCAACTTAAACCAATGTAACCCCTCCCAGTCCTCGCCATACACAGGTTAAAGAATAGGAAACAGTAACTGATACCTCCTTGTTCAACTCGAAAAAAAAATATGCTCAAATGTTCTCAACACCAAAATAAATTTAGCCGTAATATATATACGCGAAGAAAAAGAAAGTTAGTTTTTAAAAAAAGAACGTCTGCTACCGTTAAGATAGGACTCAAACTAATCATCACGGTCCCCTCTCGGTCTCCTGGCAGTTCCCAGATCGAACGCTAGGGGGAATATGGCGCACTCGGCTGCCGCGGCTTGTAATGCCGAATTCTGCATCTCTGCAGAGAAAGGCTCCCCCTGCCGGGAGCGCGCACGGCTCTTCTCGTCGGTCGAAGGGGGAAAGAAGTATTTCCGTCCCGTTAAATGAACTACAGAAATGGGAAATTGTGTTTGTACATTTAAAAGACGTATGTCGCTGTTTCACGCCGTCAAAGATCATTTAACCATCATGGTTATGATGAACTATGCGAAGACATGAAAACGATGAGCCTCGAACGAATGCATACTTTGTTTCTGTACTTGTAACGTCATTCGTTTGCTAGTTTCTGAAGAAGTTCTTCGCTCTATTCACCAACGTGAAGAGCCTTACAACATACGATTTCTTAACTAATTTAGTAATTGATTTCTCTCCACATTGAAGAGATTTTTCTGGTACAATGATCTGAAATAGCAATAACAAAAAGATGTTTTTCGTTATGAGAGCATACCTGCCAGCAGGTGTATTTCCCTTGTCTATGGGAAATATGAAATCAAATAATCAGCTGGGGTACAAATATGATTTTTTTTTCTGAAAAAATAAATGCTTTTTTTCCCCCCTCCACTTGACTTATTCGTGGTATTTAGGTTGCTCCTTTCTAGCATTTTCTATCTGGTTTTGATACTCCATAGACTAGACGCTATTAGAAAAAAAATCCTATAAAATACATAAATTGGAACCCAGAGTCTAGAAGTCACTGAAAAAAGCATACCCCCGCACCCCCCCCCCCCCCCCCCCCAAAAAAAAAAAAATTAAAGTTGCTGTGTCTATGTCAGATCAGCCCCGGGGATCCCTGTGTGACATCATGGGGAATCCTCATCACTATGCCTATGCCCCATAGGGAATCCGGGTCCGTCTGAAACTTCTGATTATGGAGTCCTGTCCGGGGGGAGGTTTTCCTCGCCAGTGTTTCTTGTTTAGATGCTATATCCCCTCCCCACTGAATTGAAGTTTCACTAGTTGTCTTGTCTATTTTTGCCTGTCTGGTACACCTGCCAGACGTGAGATCTTCCAGGTTTTCCTAGAGTTCGAGAGCCTCCTGCATATTTGTTCTGTCTGTCCTCCAGCTGATCTTCTGACCCTGATTCTGCTTTCAGAACACAAGATCCGTCTTGCTTCCTTTCCTGCCTATGTACGTCAACCTGATCTTCCCCTGCCCATCAACTTCTGCTATTGCCTTGCCCTCTTGCCAAAACAAAAAACAAAAAGAGAAAAGCTGAATATTCATAAACAGAGTCTCAATGTGATCCCAGGCAAAGTGAGGAGATCAGTGAGTTTGCCATGAAGAGAAGTTCATTATGGGACTGTCTCTAAGTCCACATGGCATTGAAGTGATAGGTCTGAACCAAAACTCTGATAGAGGGGGAGGATAACACAGGACCATACCATCTATCACTGAAGTCAGAGGCCAGTGCAAAAGCATCACAAGATACACACTGCAATGTAGTGAGATTTCACTTTTACTCTTCACACACATACAGAGCTTTGCTACCTTTATGCCTTTGCTGGGATTCTGCTTAAACTCCTATCAAACCCAATTATTGGTTTCTCAAATTTAATATAAGATGAAAGTACATAATGGGAAGTATTTCTAAATTTACCTACTAAAAGTCAGTACATTTTTTACATACATGATTTAATAAGTAACTGGGACAGCATAGAGTTCGGTGTGGTGCTTTGGAGATGTCCCATTGATTATTGTGAGAGATTATTTTAAGACCAGGAAGTCACCGACATTTTCAGCCACCATGAAAGAAAATGCAGAGGACAAACAGCATTTTTCATGTTAATTTAATTCAAAAGATTCTCTGCCGCTGTGGCGCGGCGACAAGGGAATTAGCATCTGAAAAGGTGCCTATGGGATTGGTCCCGTAAGCCCTTTAAGATACAGCCAGCCTCTGTGGGACACTGGCCTAGACCAGCCCCCATGCGTGTGTCGGGGAGATAAATGGAATGTACTGTGGATAATTATGTCTCTGTGGTAAGGCAGGTGAGAGCTGCATTACCAGCTATCAGAGGGTTTTCACAGGTACGCAAAATCATCTGTGTTTGGGTTATCATCGTGATACTTTAGTTCAGATTAAAGCACATTACTGTCATTGTGCAACACTACAAAATTTCTTTTATGACAACCCCAAAGGTGCATTTGTAACTTTGCACAAGTACATTGGAATATCTTAATTTTTCTGCATAATCCCCATCTTTCTCTCCTTTAAATCACACACACACACACACACACACACAGGTTTGTGGGGACTCTCCATTCATTTGTAGGCGGAAAGCTTTAATCCCAACTATGACATCCTTAACCCCTACCCAGCCCTAACCTTACCCATAAGTAACCAAACAAAACTGCGGAAAAACGGTCCCCACGATGTTAAAATAACAGGTGCAATGTAATATAAACCTAATCCAGACACAAACACATGGAGGTGAGTGTGAAGCTTAAGGCTCCATCACCCTGGGGATTTTTAGGAGATTAAGGGCCTTTTTGCTCAAGGGCCCAACTGAGGTGTGAGTCTTCTGCTGTGGACGGGATACGAGCCAGTGACCTTCCTATCACAGGCACAGAGCCACACACCACCCGGTCCGGGCCGTCATCCTGTCCAAGGTGTCCCCCAGCCTGATGCTGTGTGCAGCCTGGGTTTAATCTGCAGTCCTTCTCTGACACTGACCAGGATAAGTGGCTTTTTACGTTTCTCGTTTTCAGTTGATCCTGTTAGGGGAAATACGGACTGTACTGAATTAGAGTAATTTCCAGTCTGGAGTGAAACCTCCTATGAGGCAGAGCGCGGCCTGGAGCTGATTCGCACCCCCCTTAGTGGTCATCCAGGGCACTACGGTTTGAATCTAGCTAACCTCAGATGTAGCTTTGAGTTGTAAACGTTCCGAACTTGGAGCTTCAGAGAATGAATCTTAAGGTCAAGTGGGATCCATGGACGACTGGGCCTGAAGACCGAAGTGAACCCCACCTATGTCTATTAGGATACCCCCCCTCCCCCCCTAAATCGAATACAGGCCAGGCATCTGGTCTGTTATGGATTTTGTGTAACTGCCCCAGATCAGGGGCGCGAAATCTATGTCAGCCAAAACTACTGCTATTACTGTACAGATAATAGTATAAAATCAGATCAGCATGATTGTTCTAAATATTTACTTCTTTAGTATAAAAGTTACATTAAAGAGAAGGATACTATATGTAAAGTCTAAAATTTCTCACGCTAATGAATGTAGCCAGTTCAGATGTAGTAGTTGACTTGTTCCACCAGATGGCCCACAAGCTTCAACTGAAGCTGAGAATGCTAATAATAGCTACCAGCAAGGGGAACTAGCAGATGCTGGGATGCCGGCACATGTTAGCCGAAACAGGAAGTGGCTGCATACACTCATTTCGATACTGGTAAAAAAAATCGCACATCCATCAAATATAGTTCTTTTTTGTATGATGTACAATTCTTAAGGGAATAATGACATTTGTGTGACATATATGAATTTTGACTTGTACACAACACAATCATAAAAAATATATCTGCTATGATGATTACCAACCATATAGAAATAAATGAAATGTACATCTTCTATTCAAAACTGTCGTCATGCTTCTCCATTCCTGAGATTGTTGCAATGGAAATTATGAGGAGATGGACTTGATGCAAATGCTGGACAGATTAACCAGGTAATGATCAACCAAAACTGCCCGAATTGTGTGTACGAACAATTACAAAAATGACACAAAGAAAGCTATAAAACTGCCTATAAAATCCTCAGTGGAGACCTTAAGACACCACAGTAACGGAGTAGCTGGTCTCTGTCTGACTGACGTCTACAAGACTCAGGCCTGGTTGGGAGGCACAGCGCTCACCACCCAGCCCCATATGACAGTTTACTGATAAAGGGAAGCCCCATTAATGGCTTTGCGGGTGTTTTGGGACACTCTAGACAGTGACACAGCTGTTGGCAGAGGGCCCAAGAAAGACCAATGAACTTTGGATATGGGAGGATTTGTGGAGGGGGGTGGCTTGAGGCCTTCGAGGGACAGGGCTCATTTTAACGGTCTTACTCGTCATCACTGGGCTTGCTTCTAATAACGTTATTCATGCTGCAACGCCACCATATTTTTAGCGTTTTTTTTCCCCCAAAAATCCCAAAAAGACGTTCATTCCAGGCTCAAGGTCTTTATCGGATATGTGCAACAGGTGCATTTGAATACACATGTTGGTGCAAGACAATGCAGGCAGTGAGCACGACACAAGAGAGGGTAAAACTAAATGATGTGCAGTCTGCAGCTGATCAAGTGCAGTGACAGATCTGTAACGTGCATGTACCGTAGGTATGACTTATGGGAAAAGCAGAAGTTGGAATTCCGAATAGCTTGAGTCTATAGACAACACAGGCTGAAATAAGACAAAACAGGAAATGGTGGATCGGTTTACGGTGGCACAGGGGCAGATGTGAGGACGTATAACGAGCAACAAAGACTCCTGTTTTAACAACCAACAATGATTGGACGACATGCTGCCCATCACTGAATGCAGCATTTTTTATTAATCTGGGTTCAGTCATCCCACTTTAAACCAGAGACTCCTGGGCACAGAAGACTGGATATGTAAAAGGGGGTCAAGTGTCTGTTAGGTAAAGGAGTCTTAGTCAAAAGCTTTGTGTTGATAATTAGCTACGTGCAGGTGGATTTAGCTAGGTGCTATATGGGAGTCTCCGGTGATCTCTGTTAATTCACCCCACCTTGGCCCTCGTTAATGTCTCATGCTATAAATTGATTTCTCCTGTTCCTACTCATCCTCAATAGACAAACTGACGCCTGTCCTGGTAGCCATTAACGTTTGTTTGTTCCCAGACGGACTCACCCGGATTAAATTTTTACTTTTCTTCCTCCCTGAAACATCTTTCTGCTTTGTGTTTTTGTTTCCCTCAGTGATGTGATGACTGTATCCTAAGTTCACCCCCCTGTAAACCCTGAAGCTCGAAAACTCACCCCCCCCATACCTATTATCGCACTGCCTCATCACTCTGTGACAAAAGGCTGTTTGTCATTCTGATTCTGAAATGTAATTTGTTAACTTTGTTAACTGAAATATTTCACTTGATCGGTTGAACATGTGGAGCTGTATGGAAAAACAGCATAAGGCTCGAGACTTAACCCTGTGGGACAACTAACTGCAATTTTGATTATTACATCATTAACAGGTAACAATCTGAACTTAATGAAGGACGTGGCCATCCACTGAGCTACAAAAGATTCTCGAGTCTGTCCCCAAGAATAATGTGACCGAACGGTCGTGATAAATCCAATCTGGAAAAGTCCAGACATCTGAACAAAGACACTGTTAATCAGAGGAGAGAAGCAGACAGTACTTTCATAAGTGCTGTTTCATTGTTGGCCTGTTGTTGGAAGAAATGCTGAAACAGGCATCCAGTGACAGGTAGTTGTTAGTCAACTTGTTTTTATGCAATGTTGAATTTAAAGGGGTAGTTTCACTGAGGCCGGTAACCAGAGGGATCATAAAAATCCCGCTTAGGCTTATAGAGCAGGTATTTAAAACTGTCTTAAGCAGCTCGGGCACATATCCAGAAGTTAATGACGCATATTATATATATTTGTAATATGTAATGCGGGTTAAGTCCTTAACTGACTGTACTGGTATGAAATCCAGCAAACAAGTACATATTTTTAAACTTTAACTAGTGCAGCTAGTATGCACAGTGAGTATAAATGGTGAGTATGTGTACGTGACTTTGGCTAGGGGTGGGAGTAGGGGCATGGCGGACGTGAGACTTAACCTGTCCTTCATTCTCAGCGTATGTACGGTATGCACTGTTATGTTCCGCCATCTTTCGTATAGCAACTTTCAGCCATTTTTTCTGTTCATTTCCTATTTATTCTATAAATACCTACCTGTGCAGTTCCTAGTTATACATCTGCTTTGCTGTTTTGCGAGCGCCTTTCGTTATGATTTGTGCCGTCCACATATTGCTGCCCGGATGGTGTGTGTAAGAATTCCTGTGTACTCATGTAATGCAAATAAGGATCCTTGAGTTGAATCTTGACCCAGAGTAGAGCCAGTGTGTCGCTCTCCGCCGTTTGTGAGAGCGGCGGCAAAGCTCACTGCGTGTTTGAGTCCAGTCGACTCCGCCCTGCTGAAGCTGCAGTTCACCATGAGTCTGCCTGATGTCTTTGTTTATTTATCGCCTTCTGACAAAGTCCCTCCACCCCTTTTCCGTCTTTCCCTGGGAAGGAAGCTTCAGAAATCTTTGATCGCCGTGTCCCGTGAATCTTTTCACAGAACTGGCTGGACCTTCCCATGGTTGCGGGGGACGGAGCAGCCAGTAGGTGCTTCGCAAAACTGTAAAATGTCAGATCTGCAGTACATCTTATCGCTGGCAGTGTGGAGTTCACTGTCGCAGCAAGTCGACATGTTAATACTGAAGGCATGCAGAGCGGTGTGTGGCTCAGTGGTTAGGATGCTGTGCTTGTGGCTGGAATGTCACTAGTTCGGATCCCAGGATGATGTCACCATTGGTCCCTTGGGTGAGGCCCTTAACCCCCAATTGTCCCCGTGACTGGCTGATCCCATATTCTCAAAAAATGATGTCACTTTTCACAAATGCATCTTATAAATAAATAAAATGTCAATATATATGAGCTGGCTGGTTATTTGCTATTCTACGAATGCAGTGAAGTCTAAGGTTGTATTTATTTAGATGATATAGACCAGAGGAGTAAGCTGATCTAGCTGCAGAGAACACTTTTATTCAGTTTCCTTTGCTGCCATTCCAGGCAAGATGAAACTGCACTAATTTAGCACAGCGTCATCTGTGCCCTAATCCTTGGTTTAACTGCTTTAATACCCAAGCTTGCTCATTACACCAGGGACATTTTTATACATACACATTTGATGTCCTAGGGGGCGCCATACTATGTATAGTAGCAGCAAATTCATTGTTTTTTCCGTTTTTCTCAGTATGTTTTTAGCTGATGCTGACCGAGGCCTTTGTGCGTCAGAAATAAATTCAGTAAAACACTGCAATGTTGGTGATTCATGGGAACGATTGGCCCAAATAAATTTAACGTTGCAGTTCCACTGTAACAAAAAAAAAAACGTCACTGGTATAAGAAAGTTAAACAGGTGGCTATAAAGCCGGTTCCAGAAACTATGATATTAGCAAAAGTGAGATATATACACTATATTGCCAAAAGTATTGGGACAGCCCTCCAAATCATTGAATTCAGGTGTTGCAATCACTTCCATAGCCACAGGTGTATAAAACCGAGCATCTAGGCATGCAGACTGCTTCTACAAACATTTGCATGAGTTTCTCTCAGAAGGTCAGTGATTCCAAGCGTGGTACCGTGATAGGATGCCTCCTGTGCAATCAGTTCATTCATGACTCTTTGCACGGTCAACTGTTAGTGGTATTATAACAAAGTGGAAAATTGGGAAGGTACAGAAGAAGTAAAATCCCAATCCGGTACGGTCCTCCTGGAGGGTGGTATTCACTTGACTGGCTCACCTTCTGTTGTATTTCAGACTCCTGTCGGTTGAGAAATCAAGTACTGACTGACTCATTGATGTTTAGGAGGACAGGATGGACCAATCAGCGAAGCAGAACGCAATCAAGTAGTAGCTCAAGGTCGGGGGTGCAGACGGAGATGTGTAAACATCTGCTGCGTGTTTGAAGTCAAAGCTGCCATTCTGATGGTAGATGCAACCAACAAATGTGCTGTTCAGATGACTGGCTAATTAAATGCAAATATATAATCGCAAACACAAACACTCACTATCGTAATGAATCGTGTGCTGCTAGAGATTACATATAGGAAGTCAGAGGACAGGAAATCACTCACATAATGGGGTATTGTGTTTAGGGTGTTTTTCTGCAACACCGCATTCAAAGCACTGCATTTATTTTCCTCTCACTTAGTGTGAAATCTCCTAATCAAGAAGAAACGTCAGTCTTTCCACAACCGAACTGCAGCATAATGAACGAGACAGGTCATTGACTGGCATCCACCAGAATGTGCAGGCCATGTTTCCAGTGCTTACCTTGGATGAAAACCTTGCTTGTATCCAGGACAAACACCTGTCACACTTCTGTGCCTATCCATATACCTTTAGCTAATGTTTCAGGATTTCGTACACTGCTAAACAAAACTCTCTGAGGTTACTGTTGAACGATTTTCACTGCAGTTACTACTGAACAATACTCACTGCTGAACAATACTCACACCAGGTACTGCTGAAAAATATTCTCTGAGGTTACTGATGAACAATACTCTCTGCAACTACTGCTGAAGAATATTCACTGCAGTTACTGCTGAATAATTTTCACTGCAGTTACTGCTGAACAATACTCATCGCTGAACAATACTCACTGCAGTTACTGATTATATGCTGATGTTCAGTGGTTCCACATACTTATTGTACGGCCTGAATGTGCACAAAAGTCTTCCATGAATGCAAAACTGCAATCAGATTGCTACCTCATCCATCCATTGTAAATCACTTCTCCATGTTTGTTCTAAGGAGATGAGGTCAGCATGTTACCTTCAGGACCTCTGATTTCTTCCTGCAGATCAAGCACATGCAGTTAGGTGGACGATGCCTCTTAATGTGGGAATGCAGGAATCCTGTCTAGTATGCCCTCTGCCCTGGGCATGCTGCAGGGTTTCCATGATGCTCTGCTAGACAATCACTTATGGATGAGGGACGATTAACAATCACGCCGATTCGAAATGGTGAAATCCAACGATGTCACCTCAACAGGCTTTGCGGCAGTCATTCCTGAAGAAGAATGATGAACCTGTTTCTTTTCAGGTACCCCAGCCCAGGGGGTACTTTTCGTTATCGATTTCATGGGGGAAACTCAACAGTTCACCCTGCCCTGTTGAGTGTGATGCTAATATGCGTATAAATTTGTTTCTCAACAATGGTTAAAAGCTCAGGACCAGCAGAAAGGCACTATGATATGATGATTTTTTTAATATGGGGCAATGAACTCATTATATTTAGTGCAACAAAATTGTCAGTTGAAGGCTTTATGAGTTCTTTGTTTGTGTCAAAGTTGGGACAGAGACAAAAGTTCCCTTGTTGAGATGTCCCTTTAATTTTCATATAGTCTGCCCCTGCTAAACAATCCCTGGAAACCCCATTTGCTCTCCCTACAGTATCATGTCTATATTTGTCTGAAAATAAGTTGTCAAAAGGAAGAAAAGCCCCAGTGGAAACGGAGGGAAAGCGAGGCATTCGGGAGGCAAACATCACACCATCCCCCACCCTCCGCCTGTCCTTCTTTTCCTTTTTTTCTTTTATTAGGTAACGAGTGACAAACTTGAAATGCAAGTTCAACAGCATCCGCAGGGCAAAGTGCAATGGTTAGAGAGCTTCTCTGAAGCTGCAGAGGTGGCATGTCGCATTTCTCAGTCCTAAGGCAGCTGCGGCACCATGCTTATGTGTAAAAATACTGATTTTCTTCTAATCTGCACCACCCACGCATCCTCAGCCTAACAGCAGAACAGACACAAAGGTCACCGAAATGCAGCCTTGTGGTTCTAAACTCTACCGAATCTAAAAACGATCTCGTTTTAGCTCATCAGGCTGTCGGGTTTTGAAAAATCTGATGAACTTTCCCGAAAGTTGTCTCTCAGAAGCCCTCAGACCTGAACAGGCTTTCTAAACGTCCTGAAGCCCTTTCCTAGAGCTTTAGAAGGCAGATGAACAAGGACGATATAATCAGCATTTCTGAGTGGTTGGAGAAAAGAAGGAATTTCCCCCCAAGCAGTAATTATGAATGAAAGGACATTCTTTACAGATAACAACATGACTGTAATTATGACTGAAAGGACATTTTTACAGGCTTTTAGCCAGAGATTAATCTTGAGTGCTGCATGTCCCCAGATGGCCCCCCCAGTATCGACCCCATGCCGCCAGAAATGCACTGAAAACAGGGCACTCCCTTACTTGCCGACTTCAGGCACAGTTTGTACCCAGAATGCAATGCAGGAATAAAGCACTTCACCAGAGTTAGACCTGCATGTGGCAGCTTATTGGGGAATCAGGCAAGTAAGAGCGGGCAGAAATGGAAGGACTGAGCCGCTATCAGGGTGTGGGGTCTGGCCACTGCTTCTGGAAACTTCCGCATGCAGTCCCAGGGGCCTTAAAAGGGGACGTGAATTAACTCATCTTGAGGAAAGACACCACGATTCAGACAACTAACATGCACTTTTACACACTTTACACTATCCCTAACTTCTCGTCTTGCATCGCCCTGATGTAAACTGCCCCGTGTAAATACAGAAAGCAGTTATTTTATGATTATAAATTTTATTTCTATTGTTCTTTTTATTGTCATTTTAATCTTATTTATCTTATATTATTGTTTTTTGTATCACATATTTCCTTTGGAGGACTATCTGGGAAAAGCATTTCACTGCACTGCACTGCATTTGTACTATGTATGTCTCTGTATGTGATAAATAAAATGTACGCACCTACACTGCGTAAACAGATCATGCCGGCTGCTGTGTGCGTGTGGGCGCAGGGTGAACGGTGAGCTAACGCTAACTGAAAGAGGGGCAAGTTTGTTTGTGTGCGTGCAAGCGGGGAGGGAACATCATGCCCTGCATCCCAGCCCTGTGGATTTAGGGACTCTACTTCCCATCCCGTCTGGGTCTCCCACAACTATGCCAAGAAGGGTATGGGCTCGACAGGTGTCATGTTAGGGGTGGTGTAACGGGGGGGAAAGCTAGCACGGTTCTAAGGGCCCCGACTGACAGGGGCTATAAAAAATTTGAAGCATGGACTAGTCTGGGTTGGGGGGCCCTATGATATATTTTCATGGGGCCCAAAATCTTTGGTGTTAACATCCATCCATCTACCCATTTTCCAAACCGCTTATCCTACTGGGTCGCGGGGGGTCCAGAGCCTATCCCGGAAGCAATGGGCACGAGGCAGGGAACAACCCAGGATGGGGGGGCAGCCCATCGCAGGGCACATTCACACACCATTCTCTCACACATGCACACCTACGGGCAATTTAGCAACTCCAATTAGCCTCAGCATGTCTTTGGGGGGAAACCGGAGTACCTGGAGGAAACCCCACGACGACATGGGGAGAACATACAAACTCCGCACACGTGACCCAGGCGGAGACTCGAACCCGGGTCCCAGAGGCGTGAGGCGACAGTGCTAACCACTGCACCGCCATGCCGCCCCTGGTGTTAACATAGATTAGAAAATGATGAATTAGGAGCAGTTCATATTAGGACTAGTCAGGCTACTTGTCAAACATGCTCAAACGCCCCCATTATAATTAATAACTTGTCAATATTCAACATAGTTTTATTTTCTAGGCAGACGCTGTTAAATAAAGACACCTGCACCTCTAGCTACCAGCCTGACGCCGTCACACTTATTTAAGCAGCTGAGTATTTTAAGAAACTCTTTCATCACAGTATCATCACCCGTCGCTGTACCCCGACAGTGCAACCCCAGGTCAAACGCTGAGCGACATATGAGCATAAAGCGACAGTCCTGATTGGTCTGCAGGGGGGTAGAGGGACGATGGGCGGGGGGGGTGGGGTAGGAGGGCTTTAAAATGGAGCATAAATATTAAGGAAGGGCAGATATACTAAACTTCTAACAGCCTGAGACATGGGGAGGCAGGGGGCTAGATGCAGGAACTCATGGAAAAAATGTGAGTCCAGTTTCAGCCGCAGCTGAATATGGTGGTAGGGGGGTCTTTGCTGGTAAGGGTTACCGCTGGGTCTCTCTACAAGCCCCCCGCCCCCCCCCGTGCGAAAGCCCTGGGCGTGACCTATCCCCCACTCCCTCCCCCTGAAACTCCAGAAAGGTAGCGAGTCCCCCCCCCCCCCCCCAGTCAACCACACAAAAATGGGCATGAGAGGCGCGTGCGTGTCCCCCCCTGCCTGCCCGCCTTCCCTGAGCCGCGGCGCAGGCAGCTGTAGCCCTTTTGGCTCCTCGCCAGAAGAGGCCGGCCCCTGCTGTGGCAGCCAAAGCTTTTACAGGCCGAGCGGAGCGGCAGCGAGCAGGAAGAGAGACGCGCGACAGCGCCGATCCCCAGCGCTACCCCCAGCGTGATTCACCGCCGCCGCAGCTGCTCGCCGGCCGCTCTTCTCGCCGCACACCACTCTCGTTAAAGGATGACACTTTTTTTTGCAGTCATTTTAGAGCAGGGTGGGGGTGCACGCCGGAGGCGGGGAGGGAGAGAAAAAGAAAGATGAATTTATAAATAACAAAAGGGGGTCTGACGTCACGCAGAGTGCTGTCCAGGACAATGCCTGCAAGAAGATGGGGCGGGCGGGGGCTTAGGAGCCAGACGGGCGAACTTCTGTTTGCACTCAAGTTGAGTAAGATCACAGCACCAGCCAGGAGGTGAGATGTCGCTGTGTGGGCACGGATTATTCCTGTCACACGCAGCTCACCCCCCGCTTCCCCCCCCCCCCACACCACAGCCCCAGCTCCACTGGCCAGCGGTGGTCACTGGAAGTTTTTAAAATAGTTATGGTGCAGTTTTCCAGATGATTCTACTCATCTCAGAGACTGTAAGCTACAGAGTCCACTAATAACAGTCTGTTTTAAGGGCTGTGTTTGTTTGTGGCTCACTGGAGGCTCCGGGCTTCACGTTCGGTGTTACTTTTTTTTATGGTACGTTTTTCCCCTCCAGCGGGGCGACGGAAGCTGGCACCGAGCAGTCGGGGTGTTTGAATCCAAAACGGAAGAGACTTCTGCATTCCGGACCTGAGAAAGCTGGCAGGCGACATGCAGGCAGATGTAGAACAGCCCCAGGAAGGATGCATCAACGCCCAGCGTTGGGAGCAGGACGGCACGGAGTACCTGGGGAGTGGTACTGTTGGCCCCTCAGTTCGGAACCTGCCTCAACTGTCTGTCGGATAAGGAGAACGACCTGACATCCTGCACCGTGTACTGGCTGATTGTGAAGGACCTGAGGATTTAGAGCAGTATGGGCTTGGGGGTGTTGCTTGGCAAACAGCCGGAGAATTCACGTAAGTAAACGCAATGCTTTTTCCCTGGGGATGGAACAGGGACTCGGGGGTGGGGGGGTGTTTGTGTATTTATATTTCACTGTGGCATTCACTTTGGACATACGGTGTATTTCTCTTGGCCGGGGGGGTAACAGCGGGGGTCTGGTATTGCAGAAAGTGCTTCGGCATACAACGGAGAAGTTGTGGCTTTTATTTCCGTTCAGTGTAGCTAATTCGAGGCAGTGCAGTGCAGTGCAGTGCAGTGCCGCCGTGTGGCCACTTGCCGGTCCCGCGTCCCTCTTCCTCCTGCTCCTCCCTCTCTTCCCCGCTCTCTCTCGGCACTTGGCAGCTGTGCCAAAGTGGGCAGGGAGAGGGATCGGCGTGCGCGGTGAGGGCGGGGGCCGTCACGCCGACTTGCCACGGCTCCCCCCCACCCCCCCCGCTCAAGCACGCCGCGTCGCGAGCGCGCCCGCTCAGTCGCTATCCTGCCTTGCACGCTCGCGGGCGCAGACGAGAGAGCTCCCTGCCTTCCTGCCTCGCTCCGTGGCCTGTTCCAGATCCTCACCCTGCCTGCTGTCTGAAACTCCACTCAGGTATTTCAGATATTCTTTTTTTCACACAGAGTTTGAGTCTTCTCATGCTTGCCCGACCCCCCCTCAAACCGTGTCCCCCTGTCCCCGGCTTCTCCTCAGGTCTCTCTCTAGGCCCCTCCCCCTTTGCTCTTCCTCTCGCCGTCTTCCTCATCGTTTTCTGCGAATGCGTGCGCCATGCATAGGGAATCCGCCATTTCAGACCGGCGAAAAGTTTTTTTTGTCCGGGACCCCTGAAAAAAAAAAAGGGGGGGGGGGGGGCGTCACAGATTCGGATCGTCGCTGTTCTATTGCCAGGCCAGGTCCATCCGGAATCACACTTAATGATTGTATCGATGATATCGGCACGCTGGAGGATAGGAATGAACGTAGCCTGTAGCTGGGTGTGTCGGACATCGAACACGAGTGTTCCGGGTCCATTTCTGGGGCCATTTGGGCACAACAGAGGTTCTGTTTTAAATACAATACAACTCCAAGCACCAAGGTGTTCAGGACAGCTTCCTGGAGAGGCAGCAGGTGCCGAGCAAACATCCGTGAGGAGGTCTCTTAATCCAGAGGGCTGCTGCACCGCCAGACCCAATTCCGGTCACGGTTGGCAAACAAAAGACCCGCCCGAATGAAACCGCTCGAAGTTTGTGAGTCCTGGCCAGAGAACTTTGAGAGCGTAAATGTGACACAGCTCTCCAGCCCCGCACTATCGCCTATTTGAGGTATAATAAGCACACTGTTGGTATTTGTGCACACACTAAAAGGGGATATTTACACACCTTATCGGGGCATCTGTGCAGAGCTCTGGGGAATATCTGAATGCCTCTAGGCCGTGATCACCTCTTACTTTCATTCGACTTTTCATTTAGTGGTCACACTCCCGCCAGCCAACTCTAGCCCACGTGTATCGTGCGGGCCTATCCAGGCAGCTAGCAATGAGCAGCTCCTTCATTTCATAAAGGAATGTAGCGGCAAAATAAATTAATAAAATAGGAGGGATGTGGAGAGGAAAATTTGGAGAGATGTGCTAGGAGCTGCAATAATCCAGGGTGTGGAGGCTTTAAGATCAAAAGCAAGCTGTGGGATAACATGGTAAACATCTTAAAAATATGAAATAAAAGATGAAGTAAATACAGGATGCAAATGGAAGAACCTAGCTGGGCAGATTTTCTGTGTTTTACCAGAGTACAAAGGTCTTAAACAGGTATGAGTTTCAGACGAAAAGATAAAATAGAGCAATATAAAAAGAATGTTTGTAAACTTATCTTTCAGTTTTTTGATTTATATGAGGCTGAGAGAGTTACATCAAATTAACAATAGACAACACTGCTCTTAAGTTTGCAGTTAATTCAATCTTGTGCTCCTCTGAGTGGTTAGATGTAATTTATCTGGTATTTTATTCTTGACTGTTGTTATTTGGGATTCTGAGGTTATAAAACGTCACAAAAACAAAATCCCAGCCTTCCCACCGAAAGCTCAGGTATATGATTCAAATCAAACAGGTTTTCACAGCAAGGTGATCCAGGGACCAGGAGAACTTTGAGTGGATTCATGTGACACCACAGAGTGGCACATGGGTGGCAGGACGGTGGAGAGGCTCTACTGTAATAAGCAAACGGTCATCAAGCTGTCATCCGGTTTAATATTCAGGAGGGACGTGAATTCCATTGGTCCTCAGACTGCCTGCAGATAATAAATTACGGAGTAGCCAATCAAACTGAAATATTCAAATGGTGTGCAACTAGGGAGAGCAGATTGGAGGAAAGAATCATGTGTGTTACACCCAAATACCAGGCAAAACAAAAACAACCATAACGGCAAAAATTACAGGTGTCCGTACTGTACAACCGTCTTACAAAACCACTAAGTTAAATGGAAAAAGGATCACATAGTTAATTTTTTTTTACAACATATGCCTCTTCGGCATTCGCTCTATGTCTGTATTCTAAATCAGCTCTTTTTAGAACGATGTATATATTTAGCTACGCAATTCTACGTAAATATTTAGCCACGCAATTCGTCCGGTCTGTGTGTAACGAGAGGAATCGCGGCGGTCTTCCTTGGGCAAAGCGGGATCACCCCCCCCTCTGTGGCCTGCGTGCTCATACACATGCGCGTGTCTTCCCGCTAACAGACACAGAACTCCGCCCTCCCTCCTCGCTCTCCTCAGATGAACTTATCATGTTGCTTCATGGTAGTTTTTTTCCCCTTTTTCTAGGCAGCTAGTCTGACTTCCTGCTTTTAGCGTGCCGCTGACAATGAGGCCTTGTCTGCCCGCCTCACACGCAGTAAGCGGAGCTGCCAGAGGCGCAGGCCTGCTGCTATTATCCAACGGAGACGCATGTTAACCATTTCTTGCCAGCACTCCTTTCTGCGCCCCCCCCCCCTCGCTTTTTGACTTTACTATCTGCCGTGGCCGCCTGTAACACCACAGCATAATCACACACGTGATTTAATGTCCCTGTAAACCCTTCAGACTCGCACCATACGTACAGGAAACAGCGGCTCCCTGATTCCGCTCCTGCCTGCTTTTGACACGTTTATGAAACACAAGCCACGCCTGAGGTGAACTTAGGTCGAGTCGAGCCCTAATGGAATATCGGAGAAAAAAAAGAGACAATGTCGCATATACAAAAATATCGCCATTTTCATTTTCCCATTCAAGTCGGAATTCAGCTTCTGATAATAGCATTCAAACACAAACATGCTGATAAAAACAACGCATTAAAACAATTATGCATACAAACACAAATATAACACAAAAATATGACAAAAGGCAACATTAATCTTAGTATAAATGACAGGAGTTGAAATGAATACTCAACTATTTAACTGATTAATTAATACTTGATCTCAGTTACTCAATAATCATTACTTGTTCGCGATGAAAACCTGACCGCTGGTAAATGCTTCTCTTCCGGCTGTGTTTGGTGAGCATCTTCTCATGCCACTTAACTATGAAAACAGTGCTATTTTTAAAAAGTAGAACGAAACATTTCTCGGTAATCCACGCGTGTATCCCGAACTGGCGAGTCTACGGTTACTAAACCACTGTTATGAGGTCATTGTCTATGACCGATTATTTGTGAACGAGGCCGAGCAGCCTATCGCTGAAAGAGAGACCAGAAGAGACTCCTGCTCGAACCTGCCCCCCCCCCCGCCCCCCCCTTTCCGAGACAGCGAGGCAGAGAGGAACCCCATCGCCAGACCCACTTCCTGTTTTGGAGGGTCACTATCTACTGTGCTATTTTTGAACGCTCTCCTCATGCTTAATATAGATGACACACATCCTAGAGAGTGCGGACATTATTGGTGAAGAAACGACGTGTCATGTAACCATGTTACAGCTGCGGGGAAACTCAGTACACAGGAGCCCTGATTATGATTTTGGGAATCAACTACAAAAGCACATCCCCATTGTTTAATTATGGAAACAGAATTTGAGATGGTGGGTGGGGGGGGTGGGGTGCAAGGGAAGGTCATATAGGGTGAAGTGTAAAGCAAGTGATCCTATGCAGTTAAGTTAGTGCACATGTCACAGTGTGGAGGGTGTAAAGCTGGGGTGGGCAATCTTAAAGGGTCGGTGTGTATGCGGATTTTCACTGCAACTCTCTAATTAGATTACTAATTATAGGATCGATTGGCTGAAGAGTCCCGGGTTTGAACAGCTGATGTAAAGGTTATCCCAAAAACCTGCACACACATCGGCCCTTTGCGGACACGATTGCTCACCCCAGCAGTGTTACTGAGCTTTTATCAAGGGATGTTGTGCAGAAAACAGATAATGAAATGGAGCTTTATTTGCACAGGCACATAGGAATTCTTATATATTCACATATCCCATCATGCTCTTCTTTTTAAAGACACACACAGATAGGTGAGAGTGAAGCTTAGGGTCTGAGCACAGGGTCAAGCTGTCCATCCAGAACCCCAACTCTTAACCTCATTTTTCAGAGGTTAAGAGCCTTGCTACAGGGCCCAGTGGTAATGTGATTATTCTACCAAGCATGGGACTCAAACCGGCAACCTTCTGATCACAGGCAGAGCGGCCTGATCCACCCCCAAAACTGCTAAACCTGTTGGCAAATTCAGTCGCTAAGCAGAATTTTATTTACTGCGACTTAAAGGTATGCACGATCAACTAGATCCTGAGATGAAACTGGATAACAGGGAGAATGGATACATGGATGTATGGATGGACAGGTTAGCAAATGGAATTCTGCTACTGTCCTTAAATGTTATCGGGCTTTGAAGGAACATTCGCACACGATCGTTTCAATGCAGGCAATGTTGAAATGCATGAAAGTGTTTTGGCTCACACAAGCTTTCAAAAACATTTGCACATCTACGCAAACCCCGGATCCGGCCTGCTGACTTTTCCCCCGAAGTAGAATGACAGACTCCAGGCAAACAATTACTGAGACCAAAATGGGACGTGAAAGCATCGAACTACATGTATTTTTTTTTTAATTAATCGCAATATTTTCATATTTTTATCCAAATGCCATCAGGTGTCCACAAAGAAACCAGCGATTAAAAATAAAATGATAAATTGGCATGCTACCGTTAACACACCCAATATTATGTTGGACTAGAATGCTGAGAGAACAGAACACAAAAGTGTGGGATGCATATGATAAAGTTACTTTTTATCTGAGAGCATTTCCAGGAATAGCTCTGGCTTTGTTAGACAAACAGCAAAACAGGAACAGCTCGGAGGCCATGTAGGCTTCATCACCTGGATAAACGTGAGGTTGATGTGAATCGACTCACTGTGGTCAGGGGCGGGCGTGTTGTTTCAGGGGCCCCACTGAAAAAGTTACTTCAAGGCCCCCAGCCAACAAATCAGCCGCGGGATCAGACTGCTTCTCCAGAGGCCCCCCAGCCAAATGCCCAAACGCCGGTGACTTTATAGATTTGGCCATAGGGGGCGGTGTGGAGCTGAGCGGGGTATGATTCCGTGTCTGTGATCAGAAGGTCGGCAGAGTGATTTCACTATCAAGCCCTTAATGTCCAAATTGCTCATTCTTAAAATAAAAAAGAGAACGTAACTTCAGAAATTAAATGGAAAAATCTTTATCTAACATGGCAGCTTAATACAGGCGTGCGACATATGAACCTCTGGCCGACGTCACGTAACTGGCTTCGGTGCTCTGTGATTTCTAATTAAATGTGTATAACACCCCCTGCTTTACTCATTCACCCATCGTATCAGGCTCTATGTTTTGACACAATGACATGGAACGTACCATTCAGCCACTGGGGGGGGGGGGGTGTCCCTAACTGATCTGCAATGCTGTAAAAATCTGGGAGAACGGGATGGACACCCGCTTCGCGGCTGCCTTAGAATGTTCGGGAAACCGAATATAACAGCCGCCCCGACACGCTGCCGTCGGCACTGTGGCACCTGCCGCCTCCTGCCGCCTCCTGCCACCTCCTGCGTGCTGATAACAGGGACCAAGCCGCCGCTTCTCACGCCGTTAGCCCGCTTGAGTAAATTCTTACACAATGTACGTTACCTGAGGCCGTCCACTTAATTATTCAAACAACTCTCCCATTTTCACGCACGGCTAAAAACCTGGCACCAAAAATAAAAGTGCGAGGCCACAAAATGACCAGAAAGTGGGGCCACGCTTTGAAAAAAGGTTTCACAGTCAAACCCAACTTCTGCTCTCATTCCTCTTACGATTCTGTGCTCACTTTTCCTCCAGAAATGACAGCACCTTGACATGACATATTTAAAAACATGAGGTTAGACAGCCAGTAAATCCAGAGTTTAAGGTTGCAGAGTGTCTTTTGTTCGTTTTGGGGGAGGGCAGGGGGAGTCATCCTGTCAGACTAACACGCAGGTCCCTGGGTCCACGTGATGACGGAACTGCCCAGTCCCGTGCCGCTGTGACATCGGCGCAGCAGCGGCTTTCGGAGTTGATTCGCACGCCAAGCCGCGATAAGGAATCTGCGATAACTCCGGAGATGACGGGAATGTCGGCGTGACCATGCAGATGGTCGATGGGGCAGATGCCCAGGTGCTTTGCGCGAGAAAAGCTGAGAGGGGAAAAGAACATGTATAACTCCCCTTTCGAGACAAACAGAGGAGCGAATGGCAAAAAAAACAGGCCCAGCTTTGGCCCACGGTGATGAATGACGCCCCTGGTTGACCACGGCCGTCATCCTTTAATTTAGACAAACAATGTTTGCGACAGCATTCAGCCCGATTCCAAGTCTCTATTGTATCAAAGACGGCTCAAATGGACAATGCCCACTAATTAAGCGATGCAAAGCCATTGTCTTTTATTCTTTTTTTAATTATGAGCTTTCACTCTTTCACTGGCCCTTCCCTTCCCCCACTTTACCCACCACGCCATGCTGCCCCCCCCCCCCCCAACCCCACCCCACCCTCCTTTCCTCGTTCATTGAAATTCAGCCTGGCACTCAGACGCTGCCCATTTCTTGGCACCAAGCTTAGAGAAAGAAAAAAAAAAAACATAAGAATCCGTACCAGTCGTCTGGCTTTCAGTCGCCGTGGTTCCGCCCAGCGTCCGGCCGGCTTTTCCGCGGATAAACTCCAGCTTCCCAGGATAGGTATTATTTTATGCTTCTGTTCCAGTCGTTTGTGTTCCAGACTTGATATTTGGCTATGAAATGTTTGGGTGTGCATTAATTGGGTCATGTGTTTACTTTTTTCTAATTGGGTGATCAGCGGATCTAGCTGCTCGTCCTTTCGGAGCACAGATGGAGAGTTGGTCTCCTGTTTCAGCCGATTTACACTGTTCGTTATTGCTCTCATTTCCATAGCATGACAAAACGGGCTTATTTACCACCAGATGCTAATTGTGTGTGTGTTTCTAACAGGACACGTAGCTTGGCGTTTCCGTCCAGAATTCAACATGGCAGCCATTTTCTAATTGATAATTGTACGGTCATGCAAACTGGCCTTTGCAGTGAGCTTGGCGTGTTTGCCCGATAGACTGAGAGTGTTCAAATGTTTGAGGGTCAGGTGTGTCCTCCCCGCATGCGATTTTTATGCATCGTTTACATTTAGGAGCGCGCACGCTGTTAGGCTTGCGTGTAACTTTACAGGGTTGTATCTCAAATGTCCCCCTTTCTGGCTGTGGTGAAGAGTCATTCTGCGAAGATTAGAGGGTGAGGAGCAGATCGCTATGTTAAGGCTTTAGCCTGCGAGCAGTGGGGATATTTCACGTGTTTATTTTAGCGCGTTGCACGCTAGCTGTGAAGCACTGTGGAATAGGGACATCCCGGATCTGAGGACCGAAACTTGAAACAGGTCCCTTAAAATGCCGAGCTAAGGACTAGGAGTGTTGTCCATCAAGATACCTAAAGATGGAGCGTGAACACGTTTCGTTATTTAGTGAATCTGGCTGAGCGGATGTGGTTCCCCAGCTGCAGATGATGACCTTGTTACCTGGAGTGGGGGGGGGGGGGGGGGGAGGAGAGTGTTTTACTTAATTCTACCTACCCGGCGATTCGCTGTCCTTTCACAGAAGACCGGGCCCCCGATGGTCGAGTCACAGGCTGAAAGTTCAAAACTGTCATCTCATTCATAGCTAAAGGAAACTGGCCCAGAAAAACATTTCCTGTTTTGCCACAGTAAAAACAGAGTGCAGAGGTGGAGGCGAATATGAAAATACTACTTACTGTAGGCTCAGGGGCGGCTCGGGGGGGGCTCAGGGGGGGGCTCAGGGGGGGCTCAGGGGCGGCTCGGGGGGGCTCAGGGGGGGGCTCAGGGGGGGCTCAGGGGCGGCTCGGGGGGGGCTCAGGGGCGGCTCGGGGGGGGCTCAGGGGGGGCTCAGGGGCGGCTCGGGGGGGGGGCTCAGGGGCGGCTCGGGGGGGGCTCAGGGGCGGCTCGGGGGGGGCTCAGGGGGGGCTCAGGGGCGGCTCGGGGGGGGCTCAGGGGGGGCTCAGGGGCGGCTCGGGGGGGGCTCAGGGGCGGCTCGGGGGGGAAGTTCTGTCAGCTGGCTGGGGTCAGGGCACGTGCTGCCTTTTTGCTACTTTCTTTACTGATGTTCTCGTGCATTTTTTCCGAATGCTGCGTTATACTTTAAAGGTAAAGGCCGCAATTCAGAAGTTTCCAGGCGGAGTTAGAACTTGTTCCTGAAGCTGTGAATCCGTCCACCCATCCAAAGCAGATTTATGATGCAGGGAATACAAAAGGGATACATTGTTTTAATAAGTATTTGACTCAATAATAAAGGGATTTCATTTCAATCAGCAGTGCTACTTAGTTTTAAAACAGACACCATGACTGCAGTCGCTGACAGCTGAACTTAAAACAGAGTTTCTTTGAGTCTCTGTGGTGCTACTGATGGCCTGGCTCTGGTGATCTCATGGCATCCCTGATCTATTTGGATATAATGGGATTTCAGGAGAATGGAGGAGGAGATCATGTATACACACCGACGGTCGCAGTTAGATGGCATTTGAGTTTCCACCAACTTCCATGGGAAATCTAGCTTCAAACGAATATTACATCCACATTTACATTTACTTAGGAGGCACATTTATCCAAAGAATCAGCACGAGTGAAGCCTTACGTGCATCACCTGGTTCGGTTAAAGAGAGATCAGAGGTCGGGCCAAAGCTTGATTTCAAGTGTAATGTTGATTTCAGTCTCAGATGAGACATGATCTAAACTCTGTGGCTGAAGGCTATCTGGTCTCGTTGTGAGACTGCGATTGGACAAGCCGGGAAGCCTGGCGTTTGGGGGAAGCCTCTAACATATACCGAATGGGAAACCACTCAGTTCACAAAAGACGAAAGTCTTCCCAGTGACACTGGCCTTTGACTAACTGGTAGGGAAGATTGTGTTCATTAGACACACACACACACACACACACACACACACTCACCCTTCAACACATATACAAAAACATGACTTACTTTGATCCACCAGTAAAAGTTTAACTAAACATTTCACTCCCAGTCTCCTCGCCATAGCTTAGGAAAAACTACCCCAAGCACTTCACCATTCACCATGTAATTAATTCAACATCTTAATTAAGCAGCCCCTACCCCACCTGCCCCCACCCACCACCCATGTCCCCTCCCTGTGCCCCTCTTCCTTTCCATTCCCCCCCTGGGTGTGGTCTGGCCACCACAGCTCTTAAGTTCCTGCCAAAACATTTCAATCACTGTCTGCGTTAATTAAGCTAAAAAAGAAATTCTGAATCTTAATGAGTTACTTCAGTGCTTTTCAGCAGCTCCAGTTCTCAGACTAATTTATGCAAAGAGGGGCTTCCCCCCCCCTTTGCCATGCCCCCCCCCCCTCCCCAGCCACCTTGGTACTGTACATTTCCCAGCTGCCACTCTCAGGCGGACGGTGACCAGGGCAACAGCCAGAAAACTTGCCTTGGTCACAGTAGGTTGCATCTTCGCCTGGAGAGAAGGAATTTTTTTAGCCATTGTATGAGCTGCAACTTTGGACGGCAAGCCACAGAATTGTAAAAAAAAATGCTTTCTTTCTTTGCTTAGTTATTCCAGGGCACAACCTGCAAGTCGACACTTATTTTACATTAAAACTGCCTCTGGAAATCAACACCGCTCCTACGAACATATGGATTCCTTTTAATTCCCAAACTCTGACACAGAGGACAAAGTGCCAGTCTGCCAGCGTCCGCCAGCTCTGGACAAATCAGACGTAACGTCCGGCGACCCATCAGCTCCGTGGTAACCGAGAGTCACCTAACCGAAGGACACCTACGTGGAGAGGCAACCATCTGCTGAAGATATATCACTTTCTGTTGTATTCATCACCGAAACACCGCTGTGACACAAAGGGTCAGTCACTGGGGAGTTTTCCACAGTGTGGAGGTTGCGAAAGTGCAAGCAAGGTGTCAAACATCAGTGTTGTTCATGTGTGAGTTTTTTTTTTACTTCAACCATGACATTTAGAACAGGTTTCATGTGACCTGTCTTTGTGCAACTGTATAATTTTTCTAAATTTCAATGGGGGAAAAAATTCTTGACACTGTTTTGCTCCCCAAAAATATTATGATACATATTTTTTTCGGAGGCAGACCGTTCCAGCTAAAGAAATTGTCCTTATAACAGGTTTGGTTTGAATTCTCGCATTCTTTCTTTAAGAAAAAGAATTTCAGCAGATACACCTTCAGAAAGACCCGCACCCTAAAATGGCTGAAAAGCGGCCATTTTGTTTTGCGTGCGCGTATGTGTGTGTGTTTTTTTTTTCACCCCCCGACTAGCAGAATCACAGCTATGTGTCGACTTCAGAAAGCAGCTGGGGAAGCCATGTTTAAATTCAGCTGTTTACTTCAGCCTGTTAAACGGCGAGCTTCCACGGGTCCTCGCGCTGGAATGCGCCCAGTTTTTTTGGCAAAAAAATGGGCGCTGATCCCTGGCACACGCTGCAGCAGCGTTTCTCTATGGCACACCAGCGTTTCTGGATGCCAGTGAGTTACGCTTTGGGCTTTTACAAATTAGCTCTCCCCCCCCCCCCCCTGTGGTGGTTACGTTGTGTTTTGTCTGCGTTTATTTTCCTCTTAAAAGCTAGCCTCTGTAAATAGCCACACCGCTACCACCAGTTCCACCTGTGTTCAAGATTTCTTTATTTATAAGTGTTGCTTCACTTCTCCAAAAATCTCAGCTTAGTCCTGATGCAGTTTTCAACTATCCCTGGATTTAATCTGTAAGCTGTTGCTTTGAACTAGGTCTAGGTTTTGTACGACATCAAACCTAGAAAGGAATTATGCATTTACCTATCAAAAATTACACACATCGAAGTCATCCACTGTCCGATCAGTTTTCCTCGATTCCTTCTTTGGTTGCTTGGAAATGACCTCAAGCACCAGAGTTCCAAGCGTGTCTATCAAGGACAAAATCGTAAGGCATCTGCCATCACAGGCGTACGGGGTCAGGTTTATTTGGTGTGATGCTCCGACCGTTGGACCTTTGAGTCATTATGGCTACCATTACAACTGCACCTAAGTGTCTGACTCCATGGCAGAGCAGTTTACAATCAGAATCGGAAACCTTTTATGGGCCAAGCACAAAACGTACAAGGGATTTGTTTTCGGTGCAAGTGCTGGCACGAAGTGTAGCATGAAGGACGAAAACCAATAAATTGAATTAAAATTGAAATAGAGATATAAGTAGAAATATAAATTATGTATTAATTAATTATGTAATTATGTATAAACAAAAGTTCAGACACCCAGATGTAGGTTAAAAACAGCTGCTGGCTTCTGTACTAATAAGCTTATGAAGTCACTAAGAGTGTGAAATCCATACAGTGTGTGATTAGATATGAAAGGTCCCTTTAGTGTCATGGAGGGCAGTAGCCTGGGGGAAGAAGCCGTTCAGGTGGTGGGTCATTCTTATAATACCTTATAATACCTGACGTTGTGGGTAGTAAAACTCAGAAAATGTTTACTTTTTTTACAGTTAAATACGCTTGTTTGCTGCTGCAGACTCTTCCATAGTTCACTTCATTCTACCAGGCCACAGCACGTAGGTCAAAGTTTATGCATGTTGAGTCCGCTCACAGCTAATGTGTTTCCCCTTCTCTCCCCAGCGTTTCTGCCGCTGATGCTACCCTTGGGGCTGAGGTAGTAGATTGAATAGTTGTGGGGTGCCAGCCCTCCCTCTGTGATAACTATGCAATCTACTGTCTTTCCTAAGGAGACGGTTGAGACGGCCAACAGCGCGAGACGGCACCTCCAGGCACCTTGCAGCCAAGCGCTTGCGAGCTAAATCCCAACGGCACGACATCTCCAGCCTGTTCATGCACATTAGCAAACCACAGGTTCTTAGCATATTGCTTACGAAACACTGGCACTTGGAGAAAGTAATTTTTGGGATTAGTCCAATGTACTTTGGGATCCTAGCAGCGCACAGTGAGGGCTGTGTTGATGCGTGAGCTAGTGACTACCACGGTAGCAAGTGCCCTGCTTGTTAGGCCTATATTAACGAGCACTTTTCTAGCGAGCACTAGTTAGTGAGAGTTGTACTAGTGAACACTATGTTAGTCAGTGCTAGGGTAGTGAGCACAATGATAGCGAGTGCTGTGCTACTGAGCAATACGTTAGAAAGCGCTCTGTTAAGCTGCAATGTGTTAGCAGGCACTGCGCTAGAGGTACACAGTGTTAGCGAGAGCTATGCTACTGAGCATATGTTAGGCAAGTACTATGCTAGGGCACAATATATTAGCAAGTACTATGCTACTGAGCACTATGTCAGCGAGAGCTATGCTATTGAGCAGTACGTTAACTAGTGCCCACCTCGTGAGCACTATGTCAAAGTTCCATGTTTGCGCCTGCGGTGCCCGTGATGGTATCCAGTGCCCTCCTGCAAAAGCATCACAGTTGCATACCTTGCTGCTGATGCCGTGCGACTCTGCTAGTGCCCTTGCGGGGTGAGGTAGTAGGTTGTATAGTTTGTTGGGAGGGATCAACCCCTACTCAGGTGATAACTATACAGTCTATTGCCTTCCCTGAGAGGTACAATTACTACAGGCAAGGAACAAAGTCGTCACATTGACTGACCGGCGCTAGCTAGCGCTACGCGGAACACATGCTGTGTGCATGGCAAGGTGACTATACAAATGTGCTTTAAATGTATTACCTGAAGGGTCAGAAGGCTAACTGTCTTACTGCATTGAAACTGAAACATATATGAACAGTCTAGGTCACTTTTGTAAAAACTTTACTGTACTCATTCTTCCTTTATGGTTTCCCTTATTTGTAGCTTAAATTATTAATGATAACATTAGTTAGCTTACAGAACTATACACAAATGATGTGTAATTACTCACAACTGTATATTTATTCCTGGGTTAGTTCCTATAATGACTGTAACATTAGAATTTGTTAAAACGGCAAGTCCGGTTTGATGTATGTCTATAATAAATAAAAATGCATTATTAAAAATAATAATGAAATGTATTGTTATTGGATATATTTGGACTAAATGGTTCTGCATTACAACAGATATTCCATCTGCACATGCACGGTACATACTTACATATGCAGCCTACAGCCATGGATCTCCACTGGCCAGTTAGATGCTCCCCAAAAGCTCCTCGCCCCCCCCCCCCTTAGATGTTTTAAAGACTAAATAAATAACTACCAAGTATAGTCCACAACATAGCTAACTAGGTGGTTAGCAGAACACAATGCCTCGATATTTCCTGAATACGAAATGTGTTTATTTGGTGTAGTGACTGTTTGTGGCCAATAACCCCCCCCACACACACACAAATCATGGTTTGAGTGGATAAACAGTGCTGCTGTTCACACACGGGGGGGGGGACTCAGGACAAAGCCCCACTGGCATTGTCTTAAACAAACACACTAAATTGGTGTTACAAAACATAAAACCAGCATGCGTACTGTCACTTATCCTGACGAATGTTCATCATCTACCTCGTGACTGTCAACATCCATCCATCCATCCATCCAGTTTCTAATAGCTTATCCTGGAAGGAAGTCTGTCTTAAGTAACACAGAGTACAAGGTATAGGACATCCTCCACACACTCAGGGATTCGACCCTCTAACCCAGCGGGCGCGGGTTAAAAATGCTCCCCACTGCTCAATCAAAATGTGCTACTGTCTTAGTGCTAAAGGCACTAAGCTAACAACCACCGTTATGTGCCAAACATCAACATATCATATGTACTATTCGCCATTATCACCAGGAGGTCCTCACAGTCACTCAATGGCAGGTTAACAGCATCCCACTCCGGTCCTCAGGACCCACAGACAGTCCACATTTTTGCTCCCTCACAGCCCCCGGGAGCAAAAATGTGGACTGTCTGGCCGCTAGCTGGGGGGAGGGAGCAAAAATGTGGACTGTCTGGCAGGGAGCTGGGAGGGAACAAAAATGTGGAGTGTCTGGCAGGGAGCTGGGAGGGAACAAAAATGTGGATTGTCTGGCAGGGAGCAAAAATGTGGACTGTCTGGCAGGGAGCTGGGAGGGAGCAAAAATGTGGACTGTCTGGCAGGGAGCTGGAAGGGAGCAAAAATGTGGACTGTCTGGCAGGGAGCTGCACTATGCTCCTACACTTTAGCTGTCTCGTGGGGTTATGCCTCTGCGGGAAGCTTCAGTGAAATAAAGACAGTCCAAGGCACCACATGAAAGACATTCATGAGCATGATAGTCTCAGCTGTAGCTCCCTGTGTGGACGATAAGGGCATGACTTTGGGTTACCACTGCTGAGTACTGACATCCTGCCCTGAGGTCACTGAGAGGTCTGCTGTTGTAAAATGTTGCAGTGAAGCTTGGATATACCGTTCTGGAGACGCTTCACACACACCAGCCATTTTGGTTATATTTTGCTCGAACGACTGACACAACTCAGGAAAAAATTCTACATTAAAGTATATAATTACTGCAATGGTTTAAAATTATACACTAATTACTGCAAGGGTTCAAAATTATATGCTTAAATTCCATTTTATATGTATTAACTTCAGAGGTTTGAAAGCTGTAAGACATTGAAATTGTGTGGGTTATGTCAGAATGATAATAATATAATATCATATAATATAATATTAGTTTTTTCTCCTCACACGCTCCTGTGAAATTTCAAATAAAATGAAACATAATTTTCACATATTACTCTTAAGCTAAAGCAATGACTGGTTAACTCAGCGTATATTACAGAGGACGCTTAAATTTCACAACTTCTTATTTTAATGTCGCCTCCCGCGTGTCGCCGAAGAAGAGCCATTTCCGTGAACCACCAGCCTAACTCGGCAGAGACTCTCCCAAAGCAACTTATACTGTCTTAAACTGCGTCCCCTTGCTGATTTTTTAGGTTTCTGTGTAAACCCTGGTAATTCCTTAAGCGAGAAATGAGTGAATGAAACTGTGCAGGTTCAGCGAGCTGACCTGCTTCCATCCCAAACTGGAAACCTCAGTCACCTCTTCATAAGAAATAACTGCCACACTGAGGTGTCACAGTTACTCAAATCGAAAGACGCAAACCTAATATAACATCCTATGGCTGAGAGGCTATACTCCGATTCCTTTCAAAATGTATCCTCTGCCTAATTTGCATATCATTGTATACTAAACAAGTAAATTTAAACAGAAAGTGTTAGGGTTATCACAAAGTGTATACAGGATATCCTCAAACACCAGAATTTCCCAAAGGTTTGCGAGACTGTATGAATGATTTTGAGACATACGATGCCTTTATTCCTTTATGTCATGCATATATTGTACGCAATCACCCAGAGTTTTCTCATATTGAGATTTGAACGGCTGGGGTGCCCCCTGCTGGCAGACCGGAGAATAACACGTAAGACGCTAAGAGCGCATAAAATAAAATACGAGTAATTCAAGTTTCACGATTCAGTTTCCAGGGTAAATAACTGTATTCAAATCTGAAGCACCTGACAATGCATTACAAAAATAAGCTTAAATGCGCCAGGTAGTGGGCCTAATCTACTCCAGAATTAAAGGATTAATTAGCGTTAATGGATGAACGCTACTTCTGATTGTATAATATTCACGGTTACCATTTTCACACGCTGCTAAAAGTATCTCATCATTTCCATCAGATACAGTTATTACTCACACGCGGTTTGGGGGGCATGGTTGGTTTATTATCTGATGAAAACTACAGATAAATCGGTGAAGATGCGCACGTGAGAACCATACTTAAGCGCAGCATCGTTCATGCAAAACAAGCCAATAGATAAATGCAATCTGAGTTAAAATATTTATGCTTCTCCTCTGGAAGAAAAAAAAATGAATCGCGTCAGATAGTAGTGAACAAAGTTACGAGGTAAATAGCAAGTAGACGCGGTTTTTTTTGTGAAAGTACATTTTGAGGTTTTGAAATCGTTGCGCACAATAAACGACTGTAAACGTGCTGCGACGGATAGAAAAAAAACAACAAATCCTTTCCCACCGCTTACAGTCATGTGAAAAAGAAAGCAACTTTTTTGACTTTATATATCAGTATATGTTGTTTTATTTAAAAAAATCCTTACCAGGGTCTAAAATGATCTAAATCTAACCTCAGGTGTAAAACAACACACGACAGATTGCACCATGTTATTCTTATTTAAAAAAACTAAAAATGAAGCCAAATGGAAAGGCCAGATGTGAAAAATTATAGTATAGCAATGATTCAACAGCTTGTAGTACAACTTTTAGCAGCAATAACGAAGTAATCGTTTTCTGTATGACTTTATCAGTCTCTCACGTACATTACTGTGCAGGAATTTTAGCCCACTCTACTTTACAACGTGTAGTGGAAATTATACATTTAGACGTAGCTGAAATTTATATGTTCTGAACGGTTCTGTTTGGTCGCTCGCAGAATGATAACCATGAGCCATGACGTAAGGATCGCACGAGCTTTGGGACCAGCAGGTAAACAGAAAACTGGTTCCAAAACCGCTACGATCCAGACAACCGCAGAGGTGAGAAAAACGATTTATATATCTGTATATTGGTCTCGGAATTGAATCAGCCGAGGCGACAAGACCTTGCAGGAAGGTGTGGGATGGGTCTGGGACCCTGTAACAGCTCTGAATACAGAGGTTTGAGGAAACCTGCCCAGCACTGACGAGTGTTTTGTGAAAAACAAATATGGTCAGGAACCAGAGAAAATCGCTCTGGGGGGAGGGGGGGGGTCGGTTCGGGGAGATCCTTGGTAAGTTTTAATTTCTAAAATGGGATCTAGAGGCAGCAAATAAATCAAGGTGGATGTTAAGATATCTGCTAATGTAAATTTGGATGAGAATTAATTACGGAGTTGAGTCATGTGAACATTTGCCATTTGGATAAAAAAAATGTGGTTTTTAGAACGGACATAGATTTAGTGTGAGACAGATAGAGCAATTAAAAGAGGGACTTCAGCAAGTAGAAAGAGAGTATGAGAAAGGAAGAAAAAGAAGGGGGTTAATGTGAACTGGACCAGCCTTGGAAACTGGGAGACAGAAGCACAGAGGCGAGATAGAAAAGGCAGAGCGTTGGGGGCGGGGGGGGGGGGGGGGGGGGACTCTCAGACTTTCCAGGGTGTTAAACAGATTGACCCAGACCTGGACTCCTGTCCACGGAAACCTGTCCATCCCAACCAGCCGCCACCGTCACACGCCACTGGACAACAGCCCAGGACATCATCATCACATCAGGGCAAAAGACGCGGACGTGGGGGTGGGAAAATGCAGACTATCTGCCTCCATTCCCGACGGTTTGATCGTTACTAACCCCGCTAACTGCTGAGAAATTCAGCAAAATTCCACCACGACCCTTGTGACACAAGCTATCACACACTTAGAACAGAAAGCACAGAAGGCACGAGTGTATTATACGACTCAGACGCGCATAAGGCTTCGCCCACTGTGATGCTGAAGGTGGAAGGAAAAGACATGGAGCTTGTGGTTGATTCAGGAGCAGGAAGTTATGTAATAAGACCGGCTGAGTTTGACTCGCCACCCAAACGTAGTGGAAGGTTCCTGAACATTGTCAGGCGAAATTATAACAGAAAAGTTCACAAAACTTTTAAAGTGTGTTTCTGAATCCGGATACTAAATTCAAATTCTAATTCCTGCTGTCGCAACGCTGTCCTGTAAATTTACTGGCACGAGATCTGATGTGACCAGCAGCCCAGAGGGATTGTGGGTGACGAGATTGAGCGATTTTGCACACGAGTGAGCCTGGCAGTTTCACTTTAGTGAAACACGATCCTTTGCCCCTTCTGTATGTGTATCAGTGGAGACTCGTACCTACAGCTGTGTGTTCAGTGAACAACCTACTGGTGAACCTGGCAAAGACATGCACACACACTGCACAATATACGAGCCCTAGTGATTCGCATTGCACTTCACATGTCCAAGGGGGGGGGGGGGGGGGGTCCAGATTAGCAGTATGAGAAGAAATGGTATAAATGGAGGTGAGATCAGCTAAGGCTGGAAAGGATGTTTTGGAGTGATAGGAGATGTGCTGTGAGTGTTGGTGGTACCGAAGTAATCAGGGGAAAGACTCACCCCTACACTCTAGGAGAGAGGGGGGGCAGCCGCATGTGTCACTGGACAAAGGTGCGAAGGAGGGGTGGAAGGATCTGGGCCCATGGGTGAGACGACGTATGAGTGTGGATGACTGGGAGTATAGGTGTGACCCGACAGTGAAGTTCAGCCCCTCCCTAAAGACTTATGTGACTGATATAAATTACACAGTGATTGCTGAAAGTCGCGTTGCAATTGGCAGTAAAAAAAGACCTGGCCAGTTAAAACATGGTTATTTACTAGCCCAACGTGGGGTGACTGAGTTTTTTTTTTACGCAGACAGCTGATATACCTTTGGACTGACACATGATAGAAGCAGCAGGGATTTCCTACGTCTACAGGAAAAGCAAACTGTGCACCACCAACTGAGCTCTGATTTATTGCAGCCTGTTCTTTTACCTAAAAGTCTAGCAATGCGTAAATGCGACGCTCACACTAACGTTACTGATTGTCTTTCCAAAGGTGGTGCAGCAGCCAAGGCAGCGGCAGCACGGCCGTCCGAACACGCAAACGTGCGCACAGATTGTGGCTGAGCAACTATCCCCGCAACTTCAGGTTTGCAGGCACGTCAGTCTATAGCGACACAAAAGGAGAAGCAGCTGTGAGAAACAGTGAGGTGTGAAATGAGAGATGGAGTGTGGTATGGTTCGAACAATAAACTGTGCCTGCCAGAATGCCTATTTCCTCATTATGTTACGTTGACATATGTGAAAGATCATATGTCAAAAGGGGGGGGGGGATGTACAGTACAATGGGATGTTTGGGCATTGATCTTAGACAACACTATGAATACCACCCTGCGAGTGGAGGGGCAGTAGAAAGGGAGAAGGGGACAAATTAGCAAAACGCTCTGAAGATACGGGCTTGAACTGAGTAAAGCCTTACCAATAGCTTTGCTGCATATGAGAACCAGCGTAAGAACACAGGTTGCCCTCCTTACTGGTTGCCACACCTCCTTCAGCTGTAACAGAATGCAGCAGCCAGAGTTCTAACAAACATTAAAAAATGTTATCACATCAGCCCTGTCTTATCCTCCACTCCTTGGCTACCAGTTAAGTCTCAGATTGACTATAAAATACTGCTGTTAACCTTTAAAGCACTGAATGGCCTTGCACCAGAATACCTTAGTGATCTGCTGACCACATACAACCCTCCACGCTTGCTTCGTTCTCAGGGCGCAGGATATCTGTTAGTGCCTAGGGTAGAAAGAGCTACGGCAGGCTGCAGAGCTTTCTCCTACAGAGCTCCTCAGCTGTGGAATGGTCTTCCACCGGATGTGCGGGTTTCAGGCTCACTCTCAATATTCAAGTCCAGACTAAAAACACACCTGTTCAGTTCAGCGTATAGGGACACTAGTTCTAGCTCTAGCTAGCTCCTCACTCCCAGTCAGACCTATAGTGTGAGGTGTAGAGCTGGGTGGGGATTGAGAGGCCATCCCAAAAACCCGCACCGGCCCTCCATGGATCAGGTTCCCTACCCCTGCCTTAAGGTTACTCTGTGCTACTCTGCCTTGTTTTGTTTTCCCAATAAACCCCCACTTGTCTCTTGGAGCCGCAAGTTCGTCACCACCTTCCCTTCTCTGCCTCCAAAATGCACCGCCACTGTAACAGTCCATTGGTATCTGCAGTTAACGAGACGTTGCAACTCTCTGTGTGTCTCTTTTCTATCCCATGTACAGGTGCAGAGGTAAAAGGAGCATTCCAGGCAGCCCTTCAGAAACACTTTATTAAAAGTAATACAAAATAACCCTGCATTAAAATCAATACCAAGATACTGTATCAGAAGCAATGCAAAATGACCTCATGCTACATGTGATATCAAATAGCAAATATATCATAAGCAATAATAGTAGGTGCAAAGATATGAATGATTATATACAGAAAAGAAGCAATAATACATAGAAAATGCGAATGATAGCCATGATAATTAATCCCAATAATCAATGGAATGCACAAGCAGTTGCAAGCTACTCACACTCGGACGTGCCATCATCTCCCACCTTCACTCTTAGACTGGGGAGCCCGTTTCAGTCCTGGCAGGAGACCAACGCGTGAGTCCCGAGAAAGTGCCGGGCAATGCGCGCTCGATCCCACGGCTGAGCTCCGGTCAACACTGGGATCTCCCCCTTCCTTTGTACTAATTTGGGCGCTGCGTGCGGGCAGGGGACAAGCTGGCCAGGCTCACCCCTCCCCTCAGGCAATGTGTTCTCAAATTTCCAATTTTGTCCGGGTAATGCTGCTTGCGGTTTCGATCAGAAATGATAAGACAAGTTCCTATAATCAATGTGTCCCCCTCCTCCCGAGGATGGGGTAAGCGTCCCACACACAGACTGCTAGGTACGGTTTCAATCAGAAATAATAAGACACGTGTCCTTGAGCAAAAGCTTTCCCTTCTTCCTGAAGACGAGGTAAGTGTTCTACACACCGACCAGTGCTGTGCAAAATATATTTGTAACACTTTCTCTTGTCCTCAGGAAAACCCCTCAGAAAAACATGGTAAGTGTCTTTAAACATGGTAAGCATCTCATAAAACAAATTAACAAGACAAGCATCCTTGAACAGAATGGGTATCCCGGGACAAGAATTTTTAGGCCAGGATAGGCATCTCGAGTCTTTTCATAAGAAACAAGTTATCTGTGCAATACAAGTTATATAAATGATCAGTGAAAAACATATATATGCAGTTTCGACCTTGGTACAATAATATTATGGGTGAATCGTGGACGACGTATCTGAATCTCAGGATCATCAGTCCATACACAATCTGGATTAATCCACACCTCAATCACCTCGTACGTATGTCTGCTGGGTCGGGTTGAAGGTACTCCACCAAATCGTGAGCAGTGAAGTCGGACAATTACAACTTCCAAAATCATCACAGTGACAGGGGGACATTCAACATATTTCTTTAATTCTATGCTACCTGGGTGATGTGGCCAGTTGCGGGGTCACATGTGAGTTCGTCTTAATACAGCATTTCAGTTAGGATGAGGCCTGGATTTCCACTGGGACACTGCAATACTTTGATTCCTTTTTTTTCTTTCAGCCATTCTGTCGTGGATTTGCTATTGTGCTTGGGATCATTGTCCTGATGCAGGACTCAGCTTTAGCTGTCAGATGGCCTTATGGTTGTCAGATGGCCTCATGGTTGTCAGAGGAGTTCATGGTTGTCAGATGGAGTTCATGGTTGTCAGAGGAGTTCATGGTTGTCAGAGGAGTTCATGGTTGTCAGAGGAGTTCATGGTTGTCAGATGGAGTTCATGGTTGACTCAATGACTGCAAGGTGCCAAAGTCCTGTGGCTGAAAATATGCCAAAATCATCACCCCTCCGTCACTGTGCTTGATGGCTGTATGAGGCGTTTGTGCTGATATGCTGTGTTTGGGTTTCATCAAACATGACGCTGCCCATTATGGCATCTCCACTTTGGTCTCGTCTGTCCAGACGACATTGTTCAAGAAGAATTGTGGTTTGTTAATATGCAACTTTGCAAACTTAAGCTGTGCTACCATGTTTTTAAAGAGAAGAGGCTTTCTCCGCAACCCTTCCAAACAAGCCCTACTTGTTCGGTCATTTTCTAATTGCACCGGCATGAACTTTAACATTTAACATGCTAACTGAGGCTTGTAGAGTCGGAGATGTAGCTCTTGGGTTTTTTTTTTGCAGTTTCTCTGAGCACTGCACTGTCTGACCTTGGGGTGAATTTCCTGGGACGTCCACTCTACTCCAGGGAAGACTGGCAACTGTTTTGAATGTTTTCCGCTTGAGAATAATCTTTCTCACTGTGGAATAATGGACTTCAAATTCTTTGGAAATGGCCTTCCCAGTGTGCCCTTCCCAGGTAGACAGGAACGGTTGCTTCTCCAAGATCGTGGCTGATGTCTTTGTCGGGGCTGGTGCCTCTCATACCCTATCCTGTGTGTTACACTTTGACCAGCAGGTGGCTGTCCATCCCGCTCCCTCGTCCATCTTGCCCCTTAGTCCCACACTGCCCTGTATTTCCCTGTTCACTTCCATTCCTGTTTCTCTCTCGGTTCCATGTTACTTATCCCAGTGTAGTAATTCCCAGTGTGTCACTAGTGTTTCAGAATTTGTTGGAGTTTCCCCAGTCTTGTGTTCGTTAGTACAAGTTATTGCACCTGTTGCCTGTTTGCCCTGCACTGTCCTTATTGGTGAATTGCGTTATGCATCACATCTGCCTCTTCCTTAGCTCGGTTGTCTGTATTTAAACACTTGCCCTCCTCCTGTTCCTTGCTGATTCATTGTGAATGTTACTGTGCTTTTGTCACCCTCCTCTATTGCCCAGTCCTGTTCCCCTTCAGAAGAGAAACTCACAGCATTTCCACGGAAAACTATTTCCATAAACATTCCTAAATATAACGTCTTACCTGAAACATAAACTGCATTACAAATATATGGCTGTCAAGGAGGTCAGGAGTGAGCGCAGCTAGACTGAGCTTCCAATGAATGGCTGTGTAGGAGTGTAAGCAGTATTGGGGCAAGAGTTACAACTTTCACAGAGCAAGATCTTAAGACTATTCAGTGACCAGAATTGCAACAGAGCATTCATGGAACATAAAGAGACATCAAGCTAGGGGAGGAAGTCATGGACCAATGAGCCTTTAGTAATTTCTTGAAGGTGGAGAGGGAGTCTGATGACCAGACGCGGTTTGGCAGCTCATTACACCATTGCGGAACCATAAAAGAGAACCATCTTGAGTGACACTTTTCACATTGGGTGGGAGGAGCTCCAAGCCGTGTTGGTTTGCTGATCGAAGAAGGCGACATGAGACTGAGGTCTTGAGGAGCCTTTTGATGGAGATGGGTGCCTGTCCGTTGATGGACCTGCAAGCTAGTGTCAAGTGCTTGAACTTCATGCAAATGTTAATAGGAAGCCAGTGAAGAGAGACCAGAAGGGGTGCGACGTGAGAACGTTTAGGCTGAATGAAGATCAGACATGCTGCAGTAGGCCAGCACAGCTCCAAAAAGGCCTAAGAGCTTGTGACAGACTCACAGAGTGTTTGAAGTGTCTGATACAGGCAGAGTGCACCAGCGAAGAGGAAGTGGTGGTCAGGACTCAATACCCATGGAGGGGGGAAGGATCGGCACAAGATTCATATCTAGCATTTGCAGCTCTTGTACACTGGCATGTGTACTTAGTACAGAAATATACTAACTCCCTGGGGTACTGCGGGTTAAGACACTGTGCTTAGGATAGGACAGTCACAAGTAAGAGTGAGGAGACCCCATTGGGTCCTTGACCAAGGCATCCATCCATCCATCCATTTTCCAAATCGCTTATCCCATTGGGTCGCGGGGGGTCCGGAGCCTATCCCGGAATCAATGGGCACGAGGCAGGGAACAACCCAGGATGGGGGGCCAGCCCATCGCAGGGCACACTCACACACCATTCACTCACACATGCACACCTACGGGCAATTCAGCAACTCCAATTAGCCTCAGCATGTTTTTGGACTGTGGGGGGAAACCGGAGTACCCGGAGGAAACCCCACGACGACACGGGGAGAACATGCAAACTCCGCACACATGTGACCCAGGCGGAGACTCGAACCCGGGTCCCAGAGGTGTGAGGCGACAGTGCTAACCACTGCACCACCATGCCGCCCTTGACCAAGGCAGTCTGCTAAATAATAAAAATGTAGGCTGTCAGGTAATAGTATATTAAAGAATAACAGTAAGCAATAGAAACAGTATATAAAATCAATAAATTCACTGAATTAGGAAGCATAACATATGCTATATTTCCAAAAGTATTGGGACAACTGCCTTTACACACACATAAACTTAAATGACATCCCATTTTTAATATATAGACTTTAATATGCAGTTGGCCCACCCTTTGCAGCTATAACAGCTTCTACTATTCTGGGAAGGCTTGTCCACAAGCTTTAGGACTGTGATTATGGGAATTTTTGACCATCCTTCCAGGAGAGCATTTGTGTAGTCAGGCATTGATGTTAGACGAGAAGGCCTGGCATGAGGTCTTCCCTCTAATAAATCCCAAAGGCGTTCTGTCAGGTTGAGGTCAGGGCTCTGTGCAGGCCAGTCAAGTTCCTCCACACCAGACTCGCTCATCCATGTCCTTATGGACCTTGTTTTGTGCACTGGTGCGCAGTCATGCTGGAACAGGAAGGGGCCATCCCCAAACTGTTCCCACAAAGCATGAAATTGTCCAAAATGGCTTTGAATGCTGAAGCATTAAGAGTTCCTTTCACTGGAACTAAGGGGCCAAGTCCAACCCCTGAAAAAAACCCCACATCATAACCCCCCCCTCGACCAAACTTTACACTTGGTACAATGTACTCAGGCAAGTACTATTATCCTGGCAACCGCAAAACCCAGACATGTCCATCGGGTTGCCGAACAGAGAAGCACAATTCGTCACTCAAGAGAACACATCTCCACTGCTCCAGAGTCCAGTAACGACGTGCTTTACTCCACTGGACCAGACGCTTTGCATTGCAGTTGCCGTTGTAAAGCTCGGCTTTAGCTGCTTTGCCATGGTGACCCATTCCATGAAGTTCTGTATGCACTGTTCTCGAGCAAGTCTGAAGGCCACACGAAGTTTATACCTATTGACTCTGCAGACAGTTGGCTTCTGCACTCTGTGCGCCTCAGCATGCATTGTCCCCGCTCTGTGATTTTACGTGACCTACCACTTCATAGCTGAGTTGCTGTTGTTCCCAATTGCTTCCACTTTGTTATAATACCACTGGCAGTGGACCGTGGAATATTTGGTAGTGAGGAAATTTCACGAATGGACTTATTGCACAGGTGGCATCCCATCCTGTCACGGTACCACGCTTGAATTCACTGAGCTCCTGAGAGCAACCCATTCTTTCACAAATGTTTGTAGAACCAGTCTGCATGCATAGGTGCTCGATTTTATACACCTGTGGCTATGGAAGTGATTGGAACAACCGAATTCAATGATTTGGAGGGGTGTCCCAATACTTTTGGCAATATAGTGTATACTTTATATGGTTTTTGAAAGTATGCCTTTCCTGACTTTACATTTTACATTATGCCTTATGTAAATAGACTTACTGATGCACTGCTTTTTATCTTTCATCGTCTTATTTCATGATTTCATAATTTACATTTTATTATGTATTTTATGTATCTTTGATACTGTATTTCTTTGTATTACATATTTCCCATTTTGGGCACAATCCAGGAAGTAGGTGGGAAAAGCATTGCACTATGTGTCATGCCCTGATCATCCGATCCTCCCGTGAGCCACGCCCCCTCGCTACCTCGTGTGGAATCCCGGCGTGATCAGCTGTTTCTCGTTGTTGTTAATTAGTCCTTGTGTGTGCGAAATGCTCCGGGTTTGTCTGCTGTATAATAAACCCCCTGATTACCCGCTCGCTTTGGATCCTGTGCAGTTGCCCGGTTCCATGTGTGTGACTCTGTGCACACAAAAGCCTCACAGTGTCTGTGAGAAATAAACAGTTTGAGGATAGGATGCGCAAGTAATTAGCAGTTTAATCTACTGCGCTGCTACTTCGTAGTGCCATTGTGGCTCGTCGGAAATGTTACTAAAGAATATCTTAACTTTCAGTGCTATAATATTGGCCACATATTACCTGGCACCTTGTAACCTTTCAAAAATCCCCTTCGTGCTTAAATACCAAAGTGGATGTCAGCCGGTCCAAAATAAGATTGGGGTCTGCCGGTGACGAAATACTGAGCGGGATGGTTGTGCGGTGGTTAGCTCGGTTGCCTCACACTTCAGGGACTTTGGTTCGGGTCTCCACCATAACTCCATGTGTGTCATCGTGGGGTTTCCTCCAGGTGCTCTGGTTTCCTCCCACAGTTAAAAAACATACTGAGGCTGACTGGAGTTACCAAATTTCCTGCAGGTGTATGTGTGAGTCTGTGTGTCCTGTGATGGGTTGGTGCCACATCCTAGGCTGTTCCCTGCCTTGTGCCTGTAGCTACTGGGGGAGGCTCCGGACCCCCACGTGTATTTTCTATGTAAGAACCGCCAAATTTGCCCATTTTCATTTATATAAGGTCTGATTAAAACAACATATGAATCAAGATTTTGTTCGTTTTTCCACAGGAAATCAGACTGGCCAGATGATTGTCATTTTAGATTGTACACAGAACTTATCTGAGTTTACAGCTTTTTCCTGTTCACCTACTAATACAATGAAATCCACCCATTGAAAAAGGGGGCGATATTTTATAATCCAAGCAGAATGGGATTTAGTGCATTCGGTATAAATACAAATGCAGGGTGAGTGACTTTGAAGATGGAGCACTTGTAAGGCAAACCAATGGGCAGCTTGCAGCCTGATACCGCGACGCTTATCGGCATTGATCTGGCAGCTTCTCTGAATGTGACCTAGTTCTCACCAGCAGCACCTCTCACGTCTTAGTTTGGAATTAGCTTGAGTGTCCTGTCTGGATCATCAGAGCATAAGGAGCGAAATTAACCAGAGAAAAACGAACCAAATAACTTAAAAACCATGTTACATGGTTAAAGCATTTTGGTCAGCTGACTGTGCCCAGCGAACATGACCCTGTCGCATTTCTGACTCAAGGAGAGTGCGCGAACCCAGATGCTTTAACATGAGGTGATGCATTGCCTGCAACGAGCAGCTGCGTGAGTGACGGAGCTCGTGAAGACGAGCCGCTTACCATGCGAGTGCTCTCAGGATGCACCAGTGGTGAAGTCAACCCTGAAATCCACGAGTGTGCAAACGCAATCAGTGTGGTGAAAGGACGAAACTCGCAGCTGCCTGCCCCTTTAACATTCCACGGTTAGGTGCTCTTTTGACAAGACATTTTACAGCAAATTTAACAGCATGTCTCCCTGTGTTTAACTAAGGGACACCTTACTGTGCATGGACAGTTCGCTCTTGTGCTGCGTGGGCAGTTGGTTGACTTAGAGGTGTGAAATAGAGGTGTCGAGAAACCTTCTGGAAATTGACTGTGGCTTTGATGTCATGCATGTGCTGAGGACAATGAATACTATTTCAAGCAATCTAAAGCGTGCGAAACTTCTTGTAAACTTAAAGAGGAAATTCGTATTTTGAGCACGCCAAGCTGGCTAGATTTTAGGAAGTGTCACTCTCAAATGTGGTGCCTTCATAAACTAGTATATTTTAAGAATATATATATATATATATATATATATATATATATATATATATGCTCTCATATTAACCCAGTGTTGTATTGAAATAAAATGAAATTTTAATTATGCATTATATTCACAAAAAATGTGTACTTTAATCTAACATGAAATGTTTAACATTTAATCTGACTCGAACGCTGGTCCCAGAGGTGTGAGGCAACAGTGCTAACCACTGCACCATATATACATCCATCCATCCATTTTCCAAACCGCTTATCCTACTGGGTCGCGGGGAGCACGAGGCAGGGAACAACCCAGGATGGGGGGCCAGCCCATCGCATGGCACACTCAAACACCATTGACTCACACATATACACCTACGGGCAATTTAGCAACTCCAATTAGCCTTAGCATGTTTTTTTTTGGACTGTGGGGGGAAGCCGGAGTACCCGGAGGAAACCCCACGACGACATGGGGAGAACATGCAAACTCTGCACACATGTGACCCAGGCGGAGACTCAAACCCGGGTCCCAGAGGTGTGAGGCAACAGTGCTAACCACTGCACCACCATGCCGCCCCCCCTATATATATATATATATATATATATATATAAGAAAAACAATATTAAAATATAATATGTTGAAGCAAAAATAATCTCTGGCACTTCAGTCTGTTCCAGATAGCTGACTGTTTGGTATGGTAGGGAATCCAGAAATGGTTTCTCCAGAGTGAGAATGGCACAAAATAAGGCGCTGAGATGGGGAATGAGCTGACTGTTCACTCTTAGGCATCTGAACCTATGCGCCGAATGAGAAAGCTGTGAGAGGGCTACTTTACAGACTTTTCATTGTTAGCAGTTCTGGGACGGGGATTTCACTACAGGAACTGAATTACCTCTAATAAAATGGGAAGTTGAATACATCTCTTGCCAAAAACCAGTCATATCCTGTTTTCCATTCAAAGGTAAAGAAACCCATTGAAAATGCAGGTGTGGAGGGTTTCACTTTCAGATGATCACCCAGTTCCTTTTCACTTGGAAAGCCATCTTTGATGTTGGTTATAGGCGCTTTCCCACCCCTGGAACCTTTTTCAGTCAAGAGGAACTTTTGTGGTGTTCATGCCGCAGGAGCTCGGCCCGATTGTAATTCCTCAGAGGCAGTTCCAGAACCTCTTTTAAGTCCCTGCTTTGGAGTATGTACTTTATGCTCGACCAAGAACTACCGGGGAGGAGCTTATAGTGATAAACTATGCTGATTCGTTGACTGCAAGCACCGGCACTTGGAAGTTAATGCATACCTATTTTGTTTGTTTATTCATATTTCTGCATCAGAAAATTTGATTGACAAATTTTTGATTGACAGCCACTTTTATATAAGACAGGTCTGCTGGCCAGATTTAATAATGATTTATAAACAAAATTGTCCATTGTTTTGGGATGGCTATGTAGTTTCTTATGAAATTATGAAATGATGTATGACCTATGAACTTTTTGTGTCTCCCATGCTAATTCAGCAGTTCCTGTTGTGCGGTGAGAAAGTTATACATAATAGTTCCTGGTTGAGGTGGCCCACTTCGGTGGAAAGCACCTAAATGACTCAATACGGGAGGGACTCCGCTGGTGGTTTGCCGACAGTCTTAAAATTGATACTAAGGTCACCTTGCAGGTGGATCTTCCTATTGTCCATGGAGATGGTGCTGTTCGGGTTGCTGCCATCGATCGCGTCGGCTGTGAGGTCGGTTTGGGAAATCTCCCCAGCCCGGCAGAAGGCAACCCTATTCCAGATCAGTAGGTAGGCCTTGCGGAGCTTTCGGATCTTGAACGCGTACACGATAGGGTTGACAGCGGAGTTGGCGTGAGACAGGAGGATCCCCGTGTGTATGAGCCAGGAGTAATGTTCATTAATACGGCCGAAGAGGGTCACGCAGTTCATGATGTGCAAGGGGAGCCAGCTGATGGCGAACAGAGCCAGAACGAGAGCCAGCGACTTGGCTAGCTTCTGCTCCTTCATGTAGAAGGTCTGGGACTCCTTCTGCCGCAGGTGCTTCTTAATGTTGTAGAAGACCAGCATGTACAGGATGATCATGAGAAGCAGGGGCATCAGAATCCACACGAAAAAGTTGAAGTACACCATGTACTGCATGGACATGACTGTCACAAATGTGCAGTTGATGGTGGAGTTGGCGGAGGGGAGCTCATCCCTTCTGTTCCATCCCAGGAGCGGAGTAAAGCCAATCAAACAAGCCAAGACCCAGGATGCGGTCACGGCGGCCCAAGTGCGTGACTGGGTAGCGAACGTCTTGTACCTGCAAAAGACAGATTTATTTGATTTATTTTACTCATGCCCGTGGGATTTTTAGGTGCTGGAATTTGAAATGTGTATGAATATGGCGTTTGGGGGAACACCTTTTGTGTGCAAGTGAAAATCTCGTTTTTATATATTATATGCAATGTCATTTTTCATCACACTGATAAAACCTTTATAGAAACGCGTGAAATTTCAGGTTAAAAAACAACAATTAATAATTAATAATCAATAATTAATACTTAGTAACTAATAATTAATAATGGATGACTAATAATGAATAATGATGATAATGATAATTGTTAGTGTTGGTAATAACAACAACAACTATAATAATAATCATAATAATCATAATAATCGTAATAATCATAATAATCATAATAATATGCTTTTATTCAACATTGGATATAAGATTCTTAAAATAACAGGGAATTGACTTAAATTTTTATTCAAACATCTTCAAACTGCTTATGCATTAAATAAAAGCAGAAAAAACTAACAAAAATGATCAGTTTTTCTACTGAGGCTCTAACTACCCATTTCTGCGTCCTTCCATTCAACACGAATGTGACACAGCAGTTCCTAAACTCAAATCAAATACAGTACATTCATTTTACACTGAATTTAGGCAGCATTCTCACACAATGTCTACGGTATATTTATTTCACTGACAGACTCCTGTTAAGCATATATTTCCATTTTTATGCAAAGTGGTGGAACGTTTTATTTTGAGAGAGCAGGGTCAGCCCATCTCTGGAAAAGAATAAGGGTTAAGGATCTTGCCCAAAACTGGCTATTGATGTAGATAATATATAGATCATACAGGTGGCCACAGAGATTTATTGGTACCAGGACCTGGAGGTCACTGCTCACCTGAAGGCGATCTGCACACGCAGGTAACGGTCCACGGCAATAGCCAGCAAGGCCAGGACGGAGCTCTGGGTCAGTACCAGCACCAAGCAGGAGATGAACAGACATCCATCAAAGGAGATTTGTAGACCGTCATCCAGCACCAAGGCCATGGGGATGGCAACGGCACCGACCAGGAAATCAGCCAACGCCAAGGACACCACAAAGCAGAAGGTGGGCTGCTGAAGCGAGCAGGTCAGCTTCACGCCCCAGATCACCAGCACGTTGCCCACGCAGCACAGAACCGCCACCAGCAGCTCCAGCGTGGTGTAGAGCACCTCCATTCTGGGCTAGAGGCGCAGGAGCTCGTACACAGCTGAGAAGGAAGTGGCCCAGGCCAAGCTTGTCTCTGCTGGGCAAAAGGTGACGAGAGTTTGTTTCCTCAGTGCAGCAGCCTTTTGCAAGGGGAAGAAGAAGAAATGTCCTGAATCAGCAGCTTCTGCAGAGAGACGCTGTTCCCTGCACCATCTTTCGCATGTGTGCCTACCGTATGCAGCTTGGCCAGTTGTTTCTTATGTGGGCTGGAGATAACCATCTCTACACGGTGGGGGTGCAGGGGGCGAGGGGTGAAAAACATCCGTGGTAGTGGGACTACGACAAAGCCCTCACACGGTGCAGTGAGAAAGTACTTGCTCCGTGACACTTAACACTTAATTGTTTCAGATCTCCAAAAAAATTTCGGATAATACACAGGACAACCTAAGGAAATGTTACACAGTTTTTAAATGATTGTTTCATTCACTGAAGGAAAAACATTCACCCATATCACCCATGTGACAAAGTACTAGTCACTCAATTAACCAATGACCCAAGTATAAATGACAATGGGTTAAACTACACTATGCACCCTAGCCTGATTCCTGTCAGCCCTATTGAATCCTATTGTTCCCCACCCCCAAATACCTGTCCCCTCCCCTGTGACTGTAGCATAAGAATTTCACTGTTCCTCTGAACGCGCATGAAAGTACGAAATTTGCTCTAAATACTGGGGTGAAATGAAAACATCACGATTCCTGAAATGAGGACTGGCCTGTTGAGAGGAGCCCTGCAGCTGACGCTCATATGCGTCCCACCGGATCCTGCCGTGCGCCGTCGCATTTTGCATGTCCTGCGAATCATTAGCCTGCAGGGTGGGGCTGCATTTAGCATGCAGTGCAGGCTCAGTGCATTTGTGAGCGTGGCTGCAAGATCAGTGTCTGAGTGAACTGTATAGGGCCTTCCTCACAAAGATGGGACATGTAACATTAGGATATATATATATATATATATATATATATATATATATATATATATATATATATATATAAAACAGGACTTTATAGTGAAGTTTGTCCTACAAAATCACTTAAGTCCTCTGGAGCTTCACTAGTCCTCTGGGCTGATGATTAATTTACACAACCTGTGAAGGGCAAAGTATAAAAGTGTGCAACAGATCTTGAATAAATCATAAGTGTCTCTGTCATGGCTATTTGTTATTCAGTTTACAGAATGCACTTTTCATCAGGTATTGTCGCTCGCAAATGGTGGAAAACCCTTTGCCTCTCTGCCCTGGAGTCATAATTTTGAACCCAAAATCTATATACTGCACATTCTAGTTCAGTCACCATCATTGCCCATTTGTACAGCTGTATATTTTAAACGGACTTATCTCCATGTCATGTCTAAATGTCTTACATATTTATATTCTGTTTCTTGCACATGAACACCTGATAGGAACTTCTTGTAGAATGTGACCTCATGCATCAGAAAGCAGAAGGTGACAATACAGATACCATGACTGACCGGAACTGGATATTCTAACCTAAGATGGGTACTAATGGTACAATTCGAGAACTGGAACTGCATGAAGAAGGAACCCATAGGGCAATCAGTTGAGTCTACAGGCCATCTTAGTGCTATCAGCTTCCATCCAAGCAACCGTCCATCATCCAAAACCCAGTTTTTATTTACATGTCTGCATCTTGTTAATCATTTTGGTACCACTTTACTTGAGGGGGCACGAGTAACTAAGTACAAATCATGAAGCAATGCAGTCACTACATGGAACACACGACTGATTAATGATAAATGAACGTGGGGTCAGCACGTATTTAATGGTTTCTGGTTAATTAAAACATTAAGTAAGAGTGTACTACTGCATTATTTTGCCCTCTCGATTAAAGCTTTATAGGTTTTGTATGATGTTCGAAGAAACCGAGTGATGTAGTTAAATTATCACAAGAAATAAAGGGAACCGTGTTTTTCTTATAAAAATGTATTAAAAATATTCCCAGGAAACAGTGGGATATCAACAAACATCGGCATACTGTGTGAAAACAAGACAAAGGAATATTATACAAGCTGTACATTTTCTTCACCTGAAATGCAATACTTTCGACATAAACAAAAGGTCTACTTATAAAGTAGTTCTGAACTGACAATCCTGAGATTTATAGATATTCTCGAAGGCACCTCGCATCCCTCTCTGTCCGTCTGCTGGGCCAGAGGTTGATTTATGAATCTGTGCATCAGGGCAACCCCTGTTCATTCTAGGATTGAAACTTTTTTGCTTCTGACTGGCGCTCTGCAAGGGTGCCGCGTCTAACGGCCTCACAGACTTACTGACACACAAATACAGTATTTGCGGCATACTATTTTCGAGTTGTGATTCCTGATCTGCGCTAAGCCACCACGGCCTTATTCCCGTCCATGCGGAGTCCCCTGAGGGTGTCCTCGGTGAACTTGTAGGTGAGCTTCCTCTTGACCTTGCAGATCTCCCCGGTACGGGAGTAGTTGCGGAGTGCACGCGCCATCTTCTGGTAGGTCATGGTCTTGCGGTTGCCCTTGCGCCGGCCCCACATCTCGGCCAGACGCTCCTTGTTCTGGGAGGAGAACTGGAAGGTTCCGTTGCCCGACTGGACCCACCAGATGCAACTGCGCATCTCTGGGTTCTGCAGCATCTCGTAGAGAAACTGGAAGAGACGTTCTTTCTTCCGACCTGCCGGGAAAAGGAGCCAGACTTAAGAATGAGGGGCACCTGAGACGGGAAGAGGGGCGTTCAGCGGCAGTGTTCACCACCGTTCAAACCGTGTGTTTGTGTGCCCCCTAGTGGTCACAAGCAGTCAGTACACTAAATATTGAATAAATGTTTTCCTTATTTAGGAAAACCTGAAGCAGCATGTTTTGCTAACCAGCTAGCTAGCTACGACCTTCAGACACACAGGAGCATGAAGCCAAATCACTCAATTTGCATTTACTGTAGCTGGCCGCCAGACGTACCTGTGATGGACGTAAGCGGGGGAGCATTGCAGGTCTTCTTCCCTCGTCTCTCCACATGGGGCGACGGGGGGTAGTCGTGGCAACCAGAGCTGGTGGACTGGGAGTCGGAGTCGCTGCCAGGATTGGCATCATAGATGAATTGGCACTGGCCCTGCGGGTCATCAATGCCGAGGACTGTTAAGCTTTGGTAAGAATCTCATTTTCCGGCCGAAATAAAACCCGTGCTGCGTTTTCGGGATTCTCACCTGGTTTAACTTTTTGAACATTGAACAGTAGCTTCTGGAAAGTTTTATAAATTTGGGTTTTAGTTTAAGGGGTGATGTGTGGCTGAGTGAGTTAAGATGCGCTGATTATAATGGGAAAGGTCCCAGTGTTGACAGACTGATTTCACCATTGGACCCTTGATATTGCTCTCGTACCTCAAAAAATCCTGCCTGAGCCTGCTTTCTCAAGAAATGTATGTCGATTTGGATAAAAGCTTCTACTGGATAAGCGAAATAGCAATATCATCTGAGTTGCAATGAGAAGCAGGTTCAGGTAAATAATTCAGTGATGGAAAGGCTTACCGGCTGAGAAGCAGAGGCTCGAATCCAGTGAGCGGACGCATCCCAGGCATCACTCTTATCAGGAACTGGGGTATGATAGTGCCACTCGTAGGCAAAGCGCCCCGACCAGCTGTTCTCTGCATACATGGCAAAGTGTTACAGCGTCAGCAGTGAGACCTGTGAGGTTATCACCTACTGCATTATAGGTATTGTTTGCAATCCCCTGGTTATATTCATAGGCCTTTGAAAAAATAATGGATTTCTTCAGGTTAATATATACAGTGCTCATATACAGTGGTCATGCACAGGGGTCATATATAGTGCTCGTATACAGTGCTCATATACAGTGGTCATACACAGGAGTGATATACAGTGCTCGTATACAGTGGTCATATACAGGGGTCATATACAGTGCTCGTATACAGTGCTCACAGAAAGTCTTGAGAGTTGCTTAATTCTTTAAAACTGTTACAAATTTATTGGTTTCATAACAAAAGTGCATTAACGAGCAATATGTAACACATAGTAACAGTCAATGGATTGGACAGGCCAAGCTGCCTAGAAAGGAGAGCGATAGTGTCGTATCACATGACCTGGCCACCTGACCTAAACACAGCAGGTACCGTTTTGGAGGAGTTTGACCAGAAAGTGAAGGAAAAATGGCCAATGAGAGCTCAGCATATAAATGGGACCTCCTTCAGTACAGCTGGAAAGGCGTCCCAGAAGGCCACCTCATGGAACTGGCGTGGAGGAGGCAGTGGGGGGTCAGCGATTGGGGTTAAGGGCCTCGCTCAAGAGCCCAATGGTGGGATCACTCTGCCAACCTTCTGTCCTAACCTAGAGCTGCCCCCCTCCAAAAAAAAATGTTTAATGGTTGTTTGGTCAGTGCATAGCTCCATTTATGTTACTTTATAGTTTTGATGTCTTTATAATTATTTTTTTTACTGTAGATAATGGTACTAATAAACCTTTCATTCACTTCTGTTCTTGCCGTTTTGCTTTTAACTGTAGTCATTGGCTTCCAAAGAGATACTAAATACAAATGTTTGGTGTTTTATATTATTGCAATGGTGTTGTTGATTAAAATTAACGCTCGCCAATTAACTTTTTAACAAAGAACACCTCTTTTTGAAGTATAACTTGGGTTTCAATATATTGCTACTTGAAATGAAAGTTTTAGTTAAACCTACGACCTACTGATTGTTTTCTTTTTATAAAAATGTTTGTAGACAAATGAATAAAGTAATGATTTTTGTTATAAAACCAACAAATTTGTCATTTTTGCTGCACTGACCAAGCATCCGAAGACTTCCTGTGAGCACTGTATGCTGGATGGGGCAATGATGTCACACTTTCTGGGTTGAGGGTTCGATGTCCATAGGCTATATGTGTGTGTGCTTTCTTCCTGGATCCCCGAATCATGCAGTTAGATTACTTATTGTCTCTAAATTGTCCTCAATGTCTGACTGCATCCCCTGCCTTGTGCCCCACGCTTCCTTCAGCTGCACCATAACTTAATGCGAAGGCTTCCAAAATGGCCAACACATCCCAAAGCAGGACGATGATTGGTGTGGGACCACGGCCTCCCAACACGGTCGTGTTTCCCTCACCTACAATGCTGGACTCCTCTTTATCTCCACACTGGACACTGGCGCCTTGCTGAACCTCCGCTGAGTGCTCCTGGAGGTACTCTTCAATGACGTCCAGGTCCACCTCGGCCTGGGGGGGGTCCCCCCAGGTCCGGGAACCAAAGTCCTGGAGGTACCGCACCTGGAACAAACATGGCAACCCATCAGAGGCCTACGTTTCTGCGCATCGTCGTGTGGTGGTACTACCTGACCACCACATTTATGTAGGATGGGATTATGTTTCCATTTGACAATAAAATTTAAATATTCACGAGTAACACATAAAGCAAGACTCCAGTGAGGACAGGTGCCTCTATGTAAATATAGCTTTTCCTAGAGCTTGTTTAGAGAGTAAACCATGAGATTTTCATACAGGCATTTGCATCGTGTTACGGTTTGCGTAACATAGCTATCTGTCCTTATTTGACCATGCTTTGCATGATGGACCCAGTTCATAAAGCTATGCATTAGCCTCTAGTTGTCCTGGGCATGTTTTTCACACGTGAGCTGAAATATGAACCTTTTAAAAGCAACTCAAAGAGACCAAAGACTTGTCAGGCTGCCCCCAATAACTGTTGAGGATCTTGTTAGTTTAAAAGGACAAAGTGTCTTGACTAAGAAGGTATACATATATCCTTATATTAGCAAGGTTAGGATCTGGCCCACGGCAAACATTGTCCATACTGCTCTGCAAATAGAAGATGCAGAGAAGTTCTTTAAATAGATCTGATCCGGTCTCAGAAGTGGAGGGTGCGAAAAATGTGTGAAGAGAGTGTTTATCTGAATGTGCGCGGTGTGAGACCACAGCAGGCATCTGGGCTGCTGCGCCGAGCTCAGGACACTGGCGAAGGCACTCACTGTCTCCAGTGTTGCCAGCATGGCGAGGAACTCGATTTGGAGGAGGTCAGAAGGCGAAGGTGCAGTCTCAGCGACGGGAACGGGGAAGACACCTGCAAGACGAAGCCATTCACTGACACGCCGGAACTGCGCTAAGAACACAAGCGGAAAGGAGCGGGAAGCACGTCTGGGCCCAAGGAGCAGGCATGAGCAGCTTAGGGCACCAGTGTGCTGACTGGTCACGACAAAAGACACATAGTTAGATTAGAGATAATGGAGGAGAGACACCATACCTCAGGCTCCTGTGAGGGCCCAGATTAGACCCCAGAGATCCAGGTACGAGGACAGAGGTTCAGAGAGAGGCGGATTCACTGCAGGATTCTGATGGCCACGGTCAGACAAGACACGTACTAATCCACGGCAGGAAGCTCACTTCACACTCTGTTGGTGCTGTCAAGTCCTGCCTTTTATACTCTCCCTACTCCACCCCCCCCCAACCCCGCCGCCCCAAACACACACCCCTTTCCCCCCACCTGTATTCCCCACAGGCCATTGCCAACCCCTTATCACGTTTATGCAAAGTCTCTCTTCGGGGTCAGATTAATAAGGCGGCTTATCGCGGTTCGTGCTACGGCCTCTGGGGTTTGTTTGCTATGGTTTCTATTGTTCTAGAGTGTAACACAGACACTTATTCATTCCACACCCAGAAAGAGCTACGTTATTATTATTATTATTATTTTATTGTGGACATGCTTCTTGTAATATGATGCAATGCTAGAGGCCGTGTCAGAGAGAATGGGGGAATTCCAGCTGATGATAGAGCTAAAACCTGGTACTAAGAGACTATTTCTGTGTAAGGGTGTCAGCGTTATGGTAGGGGGGATGTTGGAGGGTGCAGAAATGATGCTTCCTGGTACAGCCACTGAGCCCAGTGCTGGGAAACCACTAGAAGTTTTATGATGACACGTTTATTCTGACGAACGGTCGGTTCTGTGTACGACGGTACGATTCTGCGCATTATGAAGCCATAAAGATTAATACGTACGAGAATGTAAACTGATGGGACATCAGCGCAGTAAATTTCATCATGTCACTTACTGTAGTGTCGTCTTTTTATAGCAACATAAAAAAAGTATTTGTCCATAAGAGTGGGAAAAATGTTCACAGAGCAGGTTGAGGTAAACTAGACTACATTACATGAGCATGTATTTATACATGTGAATTTCCACATTTTTTCTATTATTATTATTATATACAATTAATTTAAATGTCTATGGACTATGATAAATGATGAAACATATAAGGAACAAATTTCCGAATTTGTAAATTGACTTTTGGGTGAACAAAGAATTGTGAGTTTTATCACAAATTGCTGTCGCCATCTCATTGCACAAAGAACAAATAGTCCAACAAGTGTGGACAGTCAGCATGCAGGAGGGTTGGGGGTGTGTTTTAATTATTTAATTTAAACAGTAAGCAGCCTGCCCCTCCCAGTAATATATAAGAAAAGCAATCACGACTCCACCACCAAAACAATTTGGTGCAATTAAATAAAGAAATAAACTAAAAAGCAGACACTTCCATACAAAAATATTTCATGTTCTTATTCACCAAACTTAGTAAGCAAAATTGACAAATACAACACAGGCTAAAAATACACTCAGTGACTAAAAAAGTTGAGCACCCAGACGGAGTGATGGAGACGAAATGAATCTGCATGTGGTGAAAGGTCATGTGACTGAATCACAATGATTGTAATACCAGATCAAAAGGACAGCGGAGTTGGCAGTATGGGCACACTGCTGGTGCCCCGTCAGTAAGGTGTGGCACCCCCCCCGGAGGCCCTCCAGTGTGTGATAGATGTGTTAATATAGTGCGGGAAGGGAGTCCTACGGTGGTTGTATCCTCTCCTGCGGAAAAGTGGCCCACAGCTGTTGTAACTGGCCCTCGAGACCCAGCAGATTGGCACTGGGTCTGAGCTGACGTCCGAGCTGATCCCACACATGTTCAATTGGGGAAAGATTGGGGGACCTCAACATGACTCAGGCAGTCCTTAGCCACACTTTCCGTGTGTGAATGGGCATTGTCTTGTTGAAATACTGCACCAGGGTGCTATCTCACTACCAGAGATGACCTGAAATCATACCCTATGGCTCCCATACCAGGAAGTCATACCCTATGGCTCCCACACCATGATGTCATACCCTATGGCTCCCACACCATGATGTCATACCCTATGGCTCCCACACCATGATGTCATACCCTATGGCTCCCACACCATGATGTCATACCCTATGGCTCCCACACCATGATGTCATACCCTATGGTTCCCACACCATGATGTCATACCCTATGGCTCCTCATACTATGATAACAGGAGTAACACCGGTGTGTCTCTCCACAACACTGGCAGGATTGATCCTATCCCCTCTCTGCCAGCATATGCTACACGACGGTCATCCACGGCAATGCAGAACTGAGATTCATCGCTGAACGTGGTACAACACCGCTCGTCATCAGTCCACCACTCCAAACGCCTCTGTCTCTGCGCTGGTGTTGACGGCAGCCTACGCATGGCACAGTGAACCTGTAGTCCGGCTGATGCCAGTCATCGAGACACGGTGCAGCATGACATAGGGTGCTGTAGAGAGTCCATTACCTGTGTTCGGATGGCAGGCGCAGATGTCATGGGGTTCTGTAATGCTTGGCGCACAATGCGACGATCCTCCTTTGGTGTGGTCTGTCTTGGGCGACCGGAACCTTCAGAATGCGCAATCTGCATGCCCCACATGCCGGGCAATTGCACGATACGTCCATCCGGCCTCATGCACAATGCGACCCCTATCCAACTACATGCTAATGCTGTCTAATGCGCCTATGAGGCATCCTCTGTGTCTGGTGGCTAAACCTACCAGCTGCTTGCAAATCCAAATTACATCCAGTTTGGACCATTACTTCTGGGTGCTTCACGTTCTTTTTGTCACTGAGTGTAATGAGCATGGATTTACAATAATCACAGTCTGCACTGTCGTCTGCACTACAGTACATCACCCACTGGCAGGAGGTGCCATGCCTTGCATGTAGCACAGCATTAAATCAAAAATGCACCCTGATTTAGTGTAGCCCTGGGTAACTTTTAACCTTAGTTATGTACATTATTGTAATACAAACCATCTCAATAACAAACAGGATATTCCACATGGGACTAGAGGTTGTAAATACTCTACCTGACGTCTTAGTGCATAATTTAAGGCTGTAGCGATGCTGGGATTATCTTGACAGCATTATGACAGAATCACTGTGTTCAGAGGGTCGTTCAATAGTCATAATAAATTGTACCTGAATTTAATTGTCAAATGCATTGATAAGAAACATTCACGATATTCAGCGATAAGATGCATGCAGTTCTGGACGTGCTTGCATGTGAACTGCACACCTGAAGTTACTGCAGGCATGTTCATCTTTACGGGACCACTTATGAGAATGGTTAAGGGTGGGAGGTCAAAGTCTTGGCATAGGATCAAGAGATGATGACATCCTGATAGGTTGCCATGTTTGTTTATGATTCATAAATGTGACAGGGAGGGTTTCAGGGGCTGATTCTGTTGACAGTGTTAAAGAGCAACTTCATTTTGTGGGTTTTGTTCCTTCACGCTGTTTCGCTCCCATGTGTTCGCTCTGGAAAGGAGCTCCGGTCCCCTCGACCCCATATACAATAGTTAGTTTGGGGTCTCCCCACTAAGAAGTAGTCGGAAGAGCGTAGCTAGCTAGCTGGCTAGCAGAATATGCTGCGTCAACATCGCCTAAATAAGGAGGGTGATCATACAGAATTTCATGCATTGATCGTTTGCGGCCAAGTGGGGCCCCAAATCTTTGGGGCCCCACGCAAATGCATGGTTTGACTGGTGATTGCTGCCTGTTGGACTCAGGGGCCATTAGACGTATACAATCACAGTAAACAGCGTACGACAGCTTTGAGTTACAAATAAAAAACGTTCCCACTGGGGTCAAATTAAGCCAACTAACCAACAGTGCTGGAGAACGAGCTGTGTGAAATCACAATACCTGTGCAAACCCTGCGCAGGTGTTCCAGATAACAGCACACGTTCGCTTTATCGGCAGTAAAAAGCCCACAGAGGAATGCATAAAGGCCAGTTGTTAGACTTCAAAGACAAAGTGGTGGCCGCAAGCACTCACTGTTGGGGAGAGGGGGATGTTTACCTCTGTCATGAGCTGAGAAGTTTTCTGGCATAACTGCCGGAGGCCGTGCTGGTCATGTGACTCTGCTTGTGTTTCATGGGCACATACACGCTTGTTTACTGTACATACAAAGTGGGCGACAGCTCTGCACAATGACCCATGACGCTTTGCAGAATCACCTTCGCCTCATAGTCCCTTTGCTTGGGTTGCAATGTAATGTGTCAGCCCTCCATCTAAATTATGGTCTATTTGCCATTTGCACGCAAGCAGGTATATTGGAATGCTTTAATTTTCACATATCTCATCTTGCTCTCCATTTTTAAGACACACAAGCACAGAGAGGTGAGAGCGAAGCTTGCAGTCTGAGCACAGGACCAGCGGTCCATCCAATATGCCTGCAGCAGTTTGGAGGGGGTTAAATACCCTTGCTCAAGAACTCAGCAGAGATGTGACTATTCTGCTGAGGACATGATTCAAACTGGTGACTTTCCGACCACAGGCACAGAGGCCTGACCCCTCAGCAATTACTTTATTATCACTCCTCAGTGGCCACCTGAATTAAATCTGCTGCAGGCACCTACAAAGACAGCTATCTGAAAAGGGGGCCTTACCCCAAACTCATTACAGATCATGGGATGACAGAAGCCTGGAGCTTGTGAAACTTAAGGGGCATTTATGATGGCACCATTAGCAGCCTTGGCATGGTCGTATATGACTGTGCTGTTAGGAGTCGTGGCAGCTGGGCCAATATTTCAGAGCGATCACAGCTGATAAGAAAGGCCATCTGGACGGCGTCGGTGTACGCTACCCCGCAGTGCAACTCTCGATCAATCCTATTTGTTTGTTCAGAAATACCCTTTCAACCCTTATGTAAAATGGTTTGGGATGCACAACAGCCATCAGCAGGAGGCTGCCCAAAACAAGACGCAACAATGGAGTATATTAGGCCCAAGTGAACTTGCCACTCATTTTCCTCTCCTGTCAGCCTGGCTGTGAAAATCCATCTTTTGACACCCTGTAGAAAATATCTCCATGAAAATGAACCAAATGCTTCCTTACTTGTCTCTCCATTTTGTTTTGGTTTATTTTCTCTGTTTTTTGCTTTGTTTTATTTCTGTTTTTTTTTTGCTTTGTTTTGTCTCTGTGTTTTCTTTTCTTTTGTTTCATTCCTGATTCATTTTTGTTTTGGCTTTGTTTTTGGTCTTTTTTATTTCTTTTGTTTCTGTTTTTTGTTTATCTCATTTGATTTGTTTTAGTTTGTTTCAATTTTTTGTTCAGTTTTTTTTTCATTTGCTTTGTGTTTTCATTTGCTTTGTTCTTTTTCATTTGTTTAGTTTTTACTTTGTTTTTCTTTTCTATTTTTTATTTAGTCTGTTTTGTTTAATTTTTGTTTGTTTTATTTCATTTTTACTTTGGCCTCATGTACACTAATGTGTACTGCATGGGGATAAAATAAAACATTCTGAAATACAGAACTAACAGTACTGATGCATTACATACATTCTGAACAGCTTCCCCCATGTACATCAGCCGGACATGCTGAGCGGGATTGATCTTTGAGGACTTCCAACCAGGCAGGACACATAGTCTCCCACCCATATCAATTATCTGATACGACTGATTTAGTTTCAAATGCAGAGGCCACAAATGCCTCCCGCTTAGCTAACAGTTTCAGAGAAATATTAAAAATGTCTGTCCAAATTGCCCATGGTTAAGTTCCTGTCTTTGTCATGGCTAAACGGAAAGGTGAACTTTTATATTCAGAAGCCGTTGTTGTGGTTTCTCAGGGCTTACAGCCAATAACAACAAGGCTTCAAGGCAAACTGCAAAACTGCGTCTTCGTAATTGTAGGATCATTAGAGTGTTTGCGTAAAAGAAATGGGCTGGTAAACAAAACATCCATTATATATATATATGTATAAATATGGCATTATATAAGTTTTCGTTATCGTGTTTAGCCTGGAGGTAGGGTGACTCTTTTTTCAAAGATAAGACTGCTTTATTTGCATATAGTTACGTTACATTCACAAACAAGCTACTGTTAAGTGAAACGCTATTCATTATTCCGCACATGACAAAGTCCTGATTATCTGGCTTAAATAACTTATTACAGTGTCTGTGAATCCTTCGCCGTTGTTAGCTTTTCCCGTAGTGAGCCCCCCTGGAACAGACCGGATAAACTTGTTTGGAAAAACCCTTCAGCAAAGACCCATTGTGGCCGTTGGGATCCTAATTAAGTACACCTGTGCTCCCAGATAAACGGGACCTGTCAGGAACAAAGCCGAACGTGACACAGGAGGACCTGCAGAAGGTTGGGAAGAGACGTGGAGCCACTGGCTCCCTCCTCATCAAAATTTTGGAATTATTAAACCAACCATGTAATTTAATTTGCAATTGTAATGCATCCTTCAGCATAGTAATTACTCCCATGTGCAGAGCCATAAAACTCCACAATGCTTTCTGTTATGCTAGCAGCAACAGCGACCTCACTAGTGAATGCCTTTGATTGTTTTCATGGCTTTTTATAGGCTGGGATCATGGTATTCTTTAGCGTATATTTGAAGTTAAGATCCATATAAATGTTTTGGTTTTGGTGAAAACCAAAGGTGGCTTCTTCGAAGTCAAAGAGTTTTGTGAATTCATCCATGTATTCCAAAGATGCTTTCATCCAAAGTGACATACATTAGTCAGACAGTCCTTGGATCACTTGTGAGTCAAGACCCTTGCTCAAGGACCAAATGATGAAATCGCTTATCAGGCACCAGGAGTTGAACCAGCAACCTTCTGATGCACAGCAGCCTAAACTGCTGAGGCACAACTCACCCCTCAGTTTCTGACAGAATGCCTCGGTTTCAGAAGAGATTCCCTCAGAAATCACTCCTGAAGCCCACTGCCTTTCTCTCAGCATGGAGGTCAGGCTTCCCCCTGTCATTTCTGTCCACTTGCTCCTTCTTCACAATCCTCCTCATCCTCATTCTCCCATCTTCTCATGTCACAGACAGGTCTTCAGTGGACTCCTGTGAGCGTGCGATTCGTTTAACCGCTGCAGCTGGGGTGTGATGTTTCTTTTGTGTCATGCCTGTAAAAACCCCAAACTTGACAGAGACAGTGGGATGCTGTGAAGCTGGTTCTGATAAAAATTAGGTTAGACAAAACGATTATGTTTAGATAAAAGAGATGGTTGTAGGTTCAAGTCCCAGAAATGACTAAAGAGTACTGAATTGCATCTAAAAGTCTCGTTGAGCAAGACACTGACCCCCAAATTGCTCCCGGTGTGCAGGTTGGCGCCTTGCATGGCAGCCTCCACCACCGATGTGTGAATGTGTGTGTGGATGGGTGAATGTGAGGCATGAAATGTAAAGCGCTCTGAGTGCTTGTAGGAGTAGAAAAGTCTTATATAAATGCAGTCCATTTACCATTTTACCATTTAAAAAATGTAAAAAGTTTCAGGGACCATGAATTTGTTTTAAAAGAAAGTCACATTGTCACATTTTATTAATAATACCTATTCATCAATCATCCAGCTGCTTATCCTGGACAGGATCACAGGGGGTCTGGAGCCTATCCCAACATGGCACAACGCGGAGGTGTAGCTTGAATAGGAAGTCAATCCTAGTAATAAAATATCACATCAATAAAAATCTTTAAATCTGACTGACAGTGTTCACTTGTGCTATTTTCTGGATAAAAGACTACAATTCAAAACGTAGCATTTAAAAAAATCCGTGACACAAAATAACACAAAATGTGCCAAAGTGAATTGAGATAAGCTGAGATTTACTTTATTGATCCCAGGGGGGACATTCTTGATTTAAGCAAAATGACTGGTGGTCCATTTCATCACATAGCTCTGTAATAACTATAACCAACCATAACAGGTACCTCCCATAATCCCCAGGTAAATGTTAATTATAATTCTGTTGATACTTCCAAAGCCTGTCAAAATTATTGTTGCGTCTTGTCAACGACACAGAGCCTGCATGTTCATTTCAGGGCCCCCCAAGACACTGTTATCCAGGATATTACTTACAGTTTACACTGACGAACACCTGGCTGGTTATAGTGATGCTGTTCACCCTAGGGTCACCTGAGGGCACAGGTCCCCTGCAGAGGGCTTTAAAGTCCCAGGTCGCACCTGTCACGGTATAACAATCCAATCTGATTGCCCCATACCAAGACGACGCGCTAGAAAATAAGCCAGCGCGGGTCATGTGACGCACTTCGACTGCAGCCCAGGTGTAAAACGTTTACAGTTTGGAGGAATCTCCTCCCCTATCGCCCCGCATGGAGCCCGTGTGACACGCAAATCAGATAAGGCCGGGCAGATGCCATAGGGTATTCCCCCAGTGCCGCGGCAGACAAAGCTATGCTCATAAACGGACTGCAGGAACGGGGAACCGTGGCCCTGATTTCAGGCAGCTCAGGATAATGATTGTCTCATGGTTGAGAGATTACTAGAAGCACCACTGAGGCATTTCAGAAAAATTCCTCCCGTAGCGAGCTGTTCCACATCATTTATGATATTATACTACTTGTTGGTCCTAGGGGGCAGTATGGTAGCTTAGCTGGTGTCTCTAAATTGTGCCTTACAATTGACTGGCATCCCATCCAAAAATTACTCAGTTCAGTTCAGAATTTCTCAGTTAGCTGGGTTAACTTAACATTCATTTCTATGGGAAAAACCCTAATCCCAACTATGAAAGCCCTAAACTCTACCCAGCAACTTAACCATAAGTAATCAAATAAAATACAAGATTTTTGGGATTTCAATTCTTATGATTTCAGTCACAGACTTTTATAAAATGGTGTTGCCCCTTTGGGCAACTGAAAAAATGGACCCCACAACGTCAGCTTTACATCACATCGTGGTAACATCTTGTCACTCCCCGCATTCCTGCCCCTAACCCTAACCCTAACCCTAACCCTCTTGTTCTCTCCCTAGTGTGGCTCTAATGAGTCACATCTGTTGCTCATTTGTCTTGCCTCTTGATTCAGTCCTTATATGGATCACTTCAGCTGACCCTCGTCTGCTCCCTCGTTAGTCTTGGATAAGAGTGCTCTCCAGTCCTGGCTGGTCATTAATGTTGCCCCACTATGTGCTCCTGTGCCTTTCACTGTTGTTAGCACTGTAGTTTCTTTAATAAATTAGAATTTAGTGATTAGTTGCCATTGTTGACACACCACAGCACACAACAACCAAATGTGTCCTCTGCATTTAACCCATATGTGACAATGAGACACAGCAGGGGGCAGCTAATTCAGGGCCCGGGGAGCAGTGCTTGGGGCGGTACCTTGCTCAGGGTACCTCAGTGGTGCCTTGCTGGTCGGGGATTCGAACCAGCAACCTGCGCTTCCCTAACCATTAAGCCACCACTGCCCACTTTTATTTTTTTCAAAGAATTTCTAGAACCCCCTCATTGTTTGTCCATACGCCTGCTCTTGTCTCTGTTGTATTTTTGGATCGTGACACATCTGGTTTCCACAATGTGATATAAACAGAACAACTCGTGCACACACACAGAGGTACCCATGGGGGATGCGAGACAACAGTATTGTTTCCTACTGAAATTATGCTCATTTTCCAAACATATTTTTCAAATGAATTACCTCATGGTTCAGCCTCTCTGTGACTAGAGCAGTTCACTGTCCTTGGTTCAGACAAGACCCATCCCTAGAATGATACATTTTGGAATTCAATAACAGCTTTTTTGGCTTCAACATTAGCAACTCAGCCCTGAACCCCACCGCCCCCATAAACACACATGGTACTCCCACAATGCTGGTAAGGACATGTCCCAACTGTTCATACACAAATCTACTGCCTTGGGTGTTACTGAATTCCAAATTCTAAATACTGTTTGGAAGCATTTTATATCTCAAATGAAGTATGATTCAAAATCACAGACAACAGCTAACTGTTGTTACACTGTTGTACACAGTAATACCTACCAGGATTTTAATAAAAAAACACCCTCTTTTTAGACAAGGTTATCCTTTTGTGGATCCTCCTTTCAGAGTGTCATTGCAAATTTATTTAAGGGTACTGGGTTAAAAAAGTAGTTCTTAGGAGAGCTGAGCTGTTACTTTGTAATTCCATGTGACGTGAAGAGAACGCGACCAGGACAAGTGTGAGGAAGATGGAGAGATGAATGTATGTATGGAAGGACGAAGAGAACATTCTCCAGAATGCTGTAAATTAGTGAATGATTCTGTTAGTCTTCCTCAGCCAGCCAGTGTTTTTCAAAAATTCTGTCACAAACTTCGCTACAGCATAAGTACTGTACAAGTCATTAGCCTTCATCACTTCCTGCTTGAACTGGCTGCAAGAGAGCGCCGAGGATTCTGGCCCCATGATGATGTTCTCCCCGTGGTCTGTGGTCTTGTCATCCAATAATATATGGCCAATAAAAAAGTCACTTCCCAGGATGGATCCAGATAAAACCACTTGAGGAAATCCCATCAGTTCACCTCCAATCCCACGGGATCAGCTCGCTGTAATTTATTTTCCCAGAAAGTATAGATAAGAGACACTAGTTCCATAGAATAAAAACAGCTTTGTTATTCATTGACACGAGTAGCCGCGGGCACCTGTCGCCTCATCGACCCCCCCACCCCACTCTCGGTGGTCCCTCCTTCTTCACGGTAAATTCCAGTATGCCCCCACATGAGGCCACTAAACACTGCACATGGAATATTTTTCCAAACATACATACAGAACTCAAGAATCAGAATCATTGTCTTCTGGCTGTCGGGATCTGTCCCTGCCTTGTCCTGTTCTCTGTAATTTTTCCAATTTGGCCAGCAGGTGTCACTGGCCATTGTGTTCCCTCCTCTGTCTTGTAGTCCCTTAACTCCTAGTATAATCTACTGCACCCTGGGACACCATGTGGCTAAATGGGCCTATAGTACAGTAGAGGACCAAGCCTCTCCCACAGTTGTGCATTCGAGGCTGTCAGAAAGATTTTTTTCCCTCTTGGTTACTTGGTCATTGTCTTGTAGTATCGGTATTTGTTTTATATCTGTTCTGGTCATTCTTGCCTGTGTCTGTTTGGTTTTGGAGTAATGTTTTGTTTCACTTGTGTTCCTAGTATTAAACTGCTTAGTGTTGAAAAACAAAACAACAAATATGTACATAAATGCAATAAAAGGTTTTAGTTCTTTTGACAGACATTGTATGCAGTTTAACTCTTGAAAATGTTTCTAAAAAGGAAATCAATTAGTTGTTCGTTTTAAGAGACTTGTCTTGCACTTTGGAGTAGTTACTATTGCTCTTCAATAAGACAAAAGTGTTTCTTATCCGATTACTCGATTAATCGATGGAATACAGAATACTTGTTCCTACGTTGTTAGTGTTAGTTACTGCTCCTTGTTCAGTCCCCTCATTTCACCTTGTATTTTAACTGTTAGTTTTGTTCGTGGCTAGTTGTAATTAGTTCTTTTTTCCCTGTTTTGTTTTTGACCCCGTTGTGGTCTATTCATTTTCCGGTTCTCTCTTTGTGTTCTGTTTTGTGTCATAAATCCTTGTGTGTTGAGAGCTGCTACTGTACGTGATTCATCCCTCCTTCATAATTCCCCACTGTAACATTGCGATTCTTCCCTTCCCTTTTCCCTGGTTCACGCACCATACTATATAAATGTCGTACTAATGAGCTTCTCTCACACTCGTCTCTCGTTCGTTCGGTGACTGTTGAGAAAGGCGCTTTATAAAAACATGAACTGAATTGAATCGAATCAGGTTTATATTCCCGCAAACAAGGAATTTCTCTCTGGTTGTTAATGGCTCTCATGCATACAGCATATACACACACAATTAGGGGAAGACAACAGTCACATACAGTCCGGTTGATATACACTGTGTGTTAGGATGGTAAATGTACAAAATCTGCAAGAGTGCATATCAGTGCAAGCAAAGCTGGAATAAAAACAGCATATGCAGCATGAGACAATAGGTACGGTGAGTTATTTATAACAGTGAGGTACTAAGGGGAGGTACGGGTGCTGCTGGCCATGAGCGAGATGACTCGTACGAAATAATAGTTTTTGTGCCTGTTTGTTTTGGTGCACAGTGATCTGTAAGGGTTAAACAGGATGCTCATGTTGGTGTAACAGCTTGAAGACCACAATACTATTAGCACCTTCTTGGGAACGTCTAAGGGTGATAAGCTGAAGGTGAGCGTATACTTCAAATGATGTCTGGACTAAAAATTAATCAACGAGAACAATCTGTCGCATACTTAAAATGATGCTGCCTCTAAGTAGCGGATTCATTTGCATATCCCAGCATGCTCGCCAGCCATGTAAATAACGTCTGTATGTTACCATTATTAATACTCGTGTCGTGTCTTGCCCTTGGCCTGTCATTTGTGAATCCGGTCCAATTTATATGTGTCTTTAGCAACTGTGTAAACTACCCACCATGTGCCGTACTGTCTGGCGTCCACTTAAGGCAGGAGTGTCCAATCTTATCCGCAAAGGGCCGGTGTGTATGCGGGTTTTTGGGATAACCTTCAGGTCAGCTGTTCAAACCCAGGTGTGAGGACTCTTCAGCCAATCAGTCCTCTAATTAGTAATCTAATTAGGGAGTTGCAAGGAAAACCCGCACGCACACCGAGCCTTTACGGATAAGATTGGACACCCCTGACTTAAGGGCTCCAATTAAAAGACTGTCTCGTTTAAAGCCATCTCTCCTCACCTCATTCAGGCCAACGCGATACCTGGATCAGCATTTTGGGGAGTGCGTGAGTCATTTTTATATAACAGCTGTTTTAAAATGGAAGTTGTTCTCTTTATTAACAGCCAGTATTGATTTAATCCTAGCAGCAGCACAGACAGGGAAGTGAGTCCTGTAAACAACACTAATGGATACACACTAACAAAGCAAATGATTTACACGGCAAACATTAAACAATTGTGACATTTATTTATTTTGCCAAAACAATGTCAATTCCCTCAGTTTTGTCTGACGTATACAGCCAGCTTAATGGCTGCCATTTTAGCATCTGGCTGGACCACAGCTTCTGCTACAAGCAGTGAGGTATGGACTCCCAGACCATCACCCTCCAACCCTAGTTGGTGTACAGAAGTACAGCAAAACCACAGGTGCTGCAGCATATAGGTCTGTGTTTTTGTGTGTCTGTACAAGCTGAGAGAGCGTCAGCTATATTACACATAACATACGCTGTCAGATGGTTATAACTCATTTACGGTTAATGAACAGCTACGCACTGTTGCCTGTATTTGTTCATTGCGTTGCTGTTTTACATGTTATACGTCACTGTCCTGGAGATCTGGTTAGTCTTTTTGCATATCATTGATGTAGTTTTATATTTGCCTGAAACATTTAAGGGACAAATGAAATCACTGAATATTTTCTTTCTCTGTCTCACTGTAAAGCTACTGTGTAAGACCAGTCCCTCCCAGCCCAGATGTGAGACTGGTCTGTCTCTCCCATACCATATGTAAGACAGATATACAAGCAATCTCTCCCGGCCCGGCTGTGATGTGTGAGAGTATTCCTGGCCTTGCAGCAACACCCATGACAGGTCTGGTTCAGGATAGTATTTGATTACCACAGTGCCACAAGTGGGAGGTACTCTGGAAGAGGATTTCTGGGATGGAAGCTCTATCCCTAATTCTCAGTAGACCTTTGGTTAGAAAAATGAGTGCCATAGTTAGGCTGCCACATTACATGAAACTTCAGACCTCCTCGTCATCCGAGGGTTGTATTATGGACGCTGCATAGTCTAAGCCAACTTGACCTCCAGCAATGAAGTCTTCAGAAATCCTCGTAATTGCAATTTCCATACAACCCTACAGCTAAGATCGGCTTAAGACCTGAGAAACGAATCAGTGCGCTCCTGTAAATTTGCACTGTACACGTGTTTACATGTTAAATCCCAAGACAACATTCTGTTTATATTGAATGAGCCCATTGTTTGACGTTCAGCTGATAAGATGCATAATGCTAAGGGTTCTTGGGGTGATGGAATTCCAAACGAAGAATCGAGTTCAGCGCCATGAGAAAGTTGTTTTTCTGCTTCTCTGCATTTCAGCATTGAGTCTGATACGACCGTTTTGTCTGTATTATTACAAATTATCCCAAGAGAGAAAATATAAAGCGACAGCAGGACTGACCATCTTTCATTTTATTGCTGAGCAAGGTAATCAAATGTAGAATTATCAGGTGTGAAAATGGACTCGCATTCCAAGATATATCCACCTAATTAAACAGTAATTTGGATCTGCTTTCTTTGGTAATTAATCAGGTGATCCCTGTCCAATAGGAACTTCATAAACCAAAACCGTTACCAACAACAGACAAGTTCGAACAGTGCGACTTCATTAAGGCCATAAAAAGTCATTCTCAAAGGAATTCCCCGAAGACCTTATGAGACTGGTTATTTTACGTGGATTAACGCTGACAGGATCTCAGGTGGCCTTCAGACGAATGTTGACCACTGAGTGGAGTAAGCTGGTGCAGGTGGAATCTACCATCTCCCACACAAAAGAGAGAAGGGTTACAATTTCCATGCCCTCCATGGGATATTAGCACATGCCCTCTGTGCTGGTAGCACAAGGCTCTGTTGCTGAACTACAGGAGCACTGCAGCAGATGATGTAAAATCATCAGTGTGGTAGGCTGCAGACCTCCAGGGAACTATAGACTTCAATCGGAGCAGCAGGCCTCCAGGGAACTATAGATCATCATGGGAGCTGCAGACCAACAGGGAACTATAGACTTCAATCGGAGCAGCAGACCTCCAGGGGACAATAGATCATCATGGGAGCTGCAGACCTCCAGGGAACTATAGATCATCATGGGAGCTGCAGACCTCCAGGGAACTATAGATCATCATGGGAGCTGCAGACCTCCAGGGAACTATAGATCATCATGGGAGCTGCAGACCAACAGGGAACTATAGATCATCATGGGAGCTGCAGACCTTCATGGGAGCTGCAGACCTTGATAGGAGCTGCAGACCTCGATTGTAGCTATAGACCTCCAAGGGAGCTGCAGACCTCCATGCCCTCCCCATTTCCCTTCCCATCAGCTTTTGTTAGATCTGGTAACACTAGCTCTGTCACCGGAGCTGGTGCTTTGCATACTGAAATAGTCCCATTAGCATAATCTGCTGTTATGTTTCCCGGAAAAGGGCAACACAGTGGTGGGCACCTTGAATCCTGCTCCCGCTCTGCACGTGTGTGTGGAATTTGCATGTTCTCCCCATACCAGATGGTGCTCCTTGGGGTATATGCTGAGTTCCGTAACACCCAAAACATGCAGTCAGGTGCATTGGCGTCTTTAAAATTATCCACAGGGTATGACTCTGTCCATGTCAGTGAATGAGTTAGGCCACACACAGCCAGCCAGCCACCCACACACACACACACACACACACACACACAGGCTTGTAATTATATCCATTAATTTCTATGGGGAAAACTCAAGTCACAACATGTCAACCTTAACCCCTGCCCAGCCCTAACCTTAACCAAAAGTAACCAAACAAAATATGAGACTTTTGGCATTTTTACTTTTTTTTTTTTTTTTTTTTTTTACTGGATTCACATATCTTTGTGGGGACCTGAGAAATGGCCCCCACAATGTAAAAAAACAGGTTTTTAATACATTGTGGGGACCATTTACTTATATAAACCTAATCCACAAACACACTTATGAATTTGAGGGTTACAGTGACCCTGGATTCTATCCCAAAAACCACAGGATATGGTGCAGGGTACACTTAGGACAAAGAGAAGACACCCTGCACAGAGAGGGGACATCCTGGACAGATAGGGGACATCCTGCACAGAGAGGGGACACCCTGCACAGAGAGGGGACACCCTACACAGAGAGGAGACACCCTGGACAGAAAGGGGACACCCTGCACAGGGAGGGGACACCCTGGACAGAAAGGGGACACCCTGCACAGGCAGGAGACACCCTGCACAGAGAGGGGACACCCTGCACAGAGAGGAGACACCCTGGACAGAAAGGGGACACCCTGCACAGAGAGGAGACTCCCTGCACAGAGAGGAGACACCCTGCAGAGAGAGGGGACACCCTGCACAGACAGGGGACACCCTGCACAGAGAGGAGACACCCTGCACAGAGAGGAGACACCCTGCAGAGAGAGGGGACACCCTGCACAGACAGGGGACACCCTGCACAGAGAGGAGACACCCTGCACAGAGAGGAGACACTCACACACACACACACAACTCAACTCTTTAAATGCAGAATTACTGGCTGGTTTGACTCTAGAAGGATAGTGCCACCAAGTGGTGACACTTTGCTATTACATTGATCATTTCAGAGGAATGATACACTGTTAAATTTGGACTCAGGGTATCTTAAAAACCAATGTACCAGGAGCCACAGAGCTGCTGCATACTTGTAGTTTCATTGGAATACGGGGTTGCTTGTTCAATTTTGCTCGCAGATTGTGCTGTCCACTGACTTCTGGAATGCACCTGGAAGTATTGCCCAAAACATTAACCCAAGTGCTACTGAAGTTATGCGAGGTTTGGATAAGCAGTTTCAGCACAGAGAGAAGAACCTTGTAGTTAAACATCCAAGAGCAAAAGCAGTAGGTCGTCTGCCCTGCTGAACACTGGGCATATGGGGTATGAGGTGTATGACCAGGGGAAACGACAATCCACAATGTCAGTGACGTGGTCTCCTTTACTTCTGCCTTACTGCATCCATACCAGAGCAGAAACTTCTTTTCCACAAATCCCACTTTGTTCTTGTTATTTTAAAGACGCCACTAGATGGGGCTACTACTTACCGTATTCTTAAGGTTAGATGCATTTTGTTCCTGCTTTTATTAAAGACAACAGTAGATGGGGCTATTGCTCACCTTATTATCTATGATTGGTTAGGTTCTTCCGGACATCCACACACACAACACACACACACACATCATAGTCAAGGACGATAGGAAGCTAGTGAATGACAGGGCAAGCACACACACACGCACGCACGTCATGGTCATGGACGATGGAATCACAGGGCAAGCACACACACACACACACACACACACACACACACACACACACACACACACACACTAAGCAATTTAGAGCCATCAATTAAACTATGTTTTTGCACTGCAGGAGGAATCCCACATGACACGGGGATAGCATGCAACATGCAACCAGTCTCAAACTCATGCAAACAAGTAGTAATTCACATTCTTTCTAAAGAAGATGGGGCAAGACAGCGAGGAGAAAGGAAGGGAATTTTAATTTAAGGACCACAGCGATGGGCTGAGTTTCCCAGAGACCTCGACTGGGTACTGGGGGCCCAGCCATCGAAATGTCCGGGGGGGCACATTTTCTCCCCCATCATCTCACCAACGGCCACCTTTGTCACGCCACACAGACGTGATCATACTCCATCTAATTAGGAAAACATTTCAAATAACGCAACAGAAGATAAGAAAGCTCACATATTTAGGTTTACACAGAGTGTGTTGGTGGTCTATCGGTGCCAAAGCCCCTCTAGAAAACAAATCAGTGGGAGACGCGGTGGAAGGCCGTGAAAAGCGGAGCACGATATCGGGTTTCAGTGCCACTGACGGTGGTTTTGCTGGTTAAGTGGTGGTTGCGTTGGTGTAACGTCTGAGCCGAGGTCTCTGCGTCCTTAGTCATATTCCAGCCACCCTACAAGCTCGATTGTTTAATGGCAGGTTTCGCTCGCCTACCGCTGAATGGAGACGGTAATGTATGATCACTCCATGTTAAGATTCACCCCCCGCCAAGCATGGATGCGATCCAGGTCCACCTACTGTGACAGTCCCAGATCCACGGCTGACGGTGCGAGCTGTGATGTCGTAATGAGCCATGCGTGCACCGGCGAATTTGTTCTCTCCCCCCCCCCCCCAGATATTTCACAAACTAAATAAACAGTCGGCGAGTAGAGTCAGCATCTCCTGAATAAGGAATGCGCTTACTTAATATTGAGTGTAGTGACTGTTTGTAGTCAACAGGGGGCCCTCAAACCTCAAGGGGCACATGTAGATGTGCGGGTTGAATGGTGGTGAACACTGCTGCCGTAAGCATGGCATAAATTCAAGGGGACAATTCACCTTAAGTCAGTGTTTAGTTAATTAGGAATTTAGTAGATAACAAAAAAAAAAGATTTTATGTTTGAGTTAATTCAGCATTCCTCAGTGGAAAACTGTGGCCGAGCCCAAAATCATCTGTGGAACAGGAGCAGGTAGCCAGCAGTCCCTCCCCTTCATTTCCAGCGGTGCATTTTCCTACTTTTATCTACATAATTGGGGGGCCCTAGGCCACCATGGAAATATACTTGAAAAGGAGCACGCTTTCTCAATCAGCCCCCCACCCTGAGGGCGAGCCAATCCTGAACGTGTTAGCTAGTGTGAACCATATTTCATACTTCAAGACACATCACATTCAGGGTGTTGGTGGTTTGGGAGGGCGGGGGGGCAACAGCACCACCCAGCAGAAGACAGAAGATCTGGGGCTGTATTGTGCTGGAAAGTTCTTTTCTTGTCCCCCATGAAGTCACCCTTTTCCACGTGGCGGTCTGGAAAACTCGGAAAGGCTGAGGCCCACAATGACCGGGAAGACTGCGAGGCTTTGTCTGCTTTTTGGGTGGTCTTGCCCAAATAAAATCTCCAATATGTCTTATGCAGGCACTTGGAGAAGACGGCCAAACCTTGAAAGACCCCCCCGGCCATTGTTCCGCGTCTGTGAGCCATCGCCTTTGTCCTCCGTCTGTCTGCTGGTCTGAGACAGTGAGTCAGCTGAGACTCAGGCATCCACGTCACCCTTTGTTTCTTGAAGATCGCTGCCTGCTGGACGGAGTCCGCGGCTCGGACTGGGTGGGGGTGCGGTGCGCTGGGGTGGGGGTGCGGCCACCACTTTGATCTTGCCTTTTCAAGGGGAGCCTTTTCATCCGAGCTGCGTCGCCACGCCGGGCCTGGGAAGCCAATCCCTCTGGGAGCGGATCGCTGTGGAGCAGGTGCCCCGGTGGTGCAGTGTGGCTCACGCACTCAGGCTCACCTTTGTCGCTGAGTGCGGCCCAACCCAATTTCCCCCTGAGGAAAAAAAAAAAAACACTTTTTTTTTTGTCCCTGTTTCAGGCCTAAACTGTTCCATCTACACCTACATTACTCAGTGTGACCCATGCTGTCCCCAGGCCCCAACGAGAAGCCAGACACGCTCCTTCGGATTCAGCTCAACGGTCTCTGGAGGCGAAGCACTAAAAGCAGCCAAGGCAGCGGTGGAGAGAAGGTTGAGGTTCAAACTGTGATCCATAATGGACAATAAAGACCAGCCCCTCAGCACAGATATCACAGAAATACAGAACTGTTTGGTATCTGGTCCAGAGAGTATACAAATCCAGTCCAAAATTTTGTTTCAACCAACCACCTGAGCATAAAGAGTCACAGTCACAGTATTACCCAACTCTGCAGAAATGTCATGTTCTCCAAATGCAAAACTGAGTAGTACAGGTGTCCCTCCCCACCCACTGGCATGTGACAGTGTAACACTGCCTGTTCTGATGGCACCTGTACCCTTAATGGACACGTGTCATTTGCACAACAGCCATTTAGCACCACATTTATCTTATTTACTCTTGATTACCCGTGTGTTTATTTTCTTACTGCATTTTAGTTTTCCTGGTGTAGATAATCTCATTTCAGACTTTTCCTTGATAATCCCTTGCTTCGAGTTTGACGCTTCACATCTCATAGCACATTTTGACGGTATTTTTACGTACGTTACCCTCGCTTGTGTTTAATTCTGTTGTATTTCTTTCTATGCTACTGGACAAAGACATTTTATTTCCCCTCGTGTGAATCAGTGATGCTCTTGTCTTATTTTTTCCTGGCCCCACAGTGTCAGAGAAAGTTCCAGGGAGCCCATTTGCCAGCACTGATCCAAAGCTTCCGGTTCTGAGAGCGTTTTAGACGCCCGCATAACCGACAGAAAGGGACCAGTCTAATCCAGATGCAAGAGACCAGTCTTCTTCCAGAAGGATCCGATGTGTCACTTTTTTGGGTCGGTTGGCCAGCGATCGTCCCTCAGAGACCAGGACTCGTGCTGGAATGTTAGTTTTTAATGAATGAGATGCACTGTGGCCTAACGATGAAGGAAGCCTGGCCCACAGACTGTCTGTTCAGGGCGACTTCACCTCCTTTCTGTTATGTATTAATAACATTTCCTGCCAGCGTAAAGAAAATATGAAGGGTGGCTGCATGCATTTTACATAAGGAGCTGTTACTGCCTCATTACATTTACCAAACAACAGAATTACACAATGAACTGTATTACAATAAAATAGCTCAAATACAAAATGAAATGCACACAAAATAAGGCTTTATGATGGTAAAAGCATTGGTACAAGTAATGTTAAAGTAACGTAAATGCAACTTATTAATGGCAACGTGATAAATTACAGAACAAATATTGCCTGTAAAACGGGAAATGCTTGTAAATGCTTATTTTAAATTTGTATTGTGCATTAACTTATTTATTTGAAATTGGCTTTATAAGACAAACTGGTGCCTACTTAGATCCATGTAGGACTAAATAAATGACAGACTGACATGTCAGATCCATGGGCAGCATAACCAGCCTGAAGTCTGTCTTAATGCTGTACATCGTCATTTCATTTTGCACAAATAGACCATATCGTACAAAGTCATCGGTTGTTGAAAAAAACCTGTGTTTTAATCCTAAGCAAGCTAAGAAACAAAACCTGAGTTACATGTCTGAAGAGTGATTGTCTGTTTCATCCAAAAAATGTCAATTTTACAATCTTTATTCAGATTCGCTCTCGATAGCCTATAATTGTATGGTAGCGAGTCAAGAAAATTGAGTCTCCGCCCACCTCCAAGTTAACGTAAATTTTTAGCTGTCAAGTATTTTTGCCTCTTACGTTCAGAGTTAAATATTAAACTACTTGTAATATTAACATGAAATTAATTAACCTCAGATTTTTTACTTTTACAATGTATACAATGTTTACGTATTTATGTATTTTCGGAAACCCGTCTTTCCATCTGAAAGGCCAGGTGCAGTGGGGGGGCCTGAGGTGAACTCGGGGTAGGCTAAGCCAGGCCGGCCTTCCCTTATCCAAGAACATCTGCATAGGAGCATGAGGAACCTTCTTGTAGTTTCCTGCCCTACTCAGGGTACCTTTTCACGTCATGAACTGGTCGGTCGAAGGGTCTCGTTCCCTAAACCCTACATGTCAGCTGGGAGTTTCCTGTCCCCGTCCACTTTTCCCAGTACTGGAAGAAGCCCATGTGGTTCTTTAGACACATGTCACTGCTAGTGCCCCCTGTCCGAGACAAAGTGACATTGCTTTGCTGCGTGGGCACCCCACAGAAGATGATGCCCTCGGTGGTCACCTATGTCCATAATGGGTTGACTGGCACTGACTGCTCCTGTAAAAATGTGTGTGAAGTGTCAATTGTGTGAAGGTCATCATCATGGAAATAAGATGATCTGCCCCAGAAAACAAAATATAATAATATAAAAAATACTTTTATAGTAGTGACCCATAGCCAAAGCATGCATTTAGTGGGGTCCCAGAGGTTTGGGGGACCCCTGCTGGCCGCAAACAGTCACGACACTTAATGTTGAATAAATACGTTTCTTAATTAGGAGAAATAGTTTTTGAAAACGGGGAGGGCAGAATTTTTTGTATTATTATTACTATTAATAAAAATGCAATTTTGGGTAACGATTTTACAAACTCTTGCTGAAATTTTCTTTAGCTTTCCCACCTGAACTTAGTTAGCTTAATCAAAAAAATAATCGCTATTATGACGAAGTCCTGACATTTAGGTTATTTTAATTTGCCTGTATCAAAGGTCTGCTACTGCCAATAATGAACCGTCAAAATTATATTTTAATTATTATCTGAGGTTTCTTCTCTGTAACCGCTGCTGACAGACATTCAGTACGTGTGATTTAATCTCGCATTCCCATAACCCTAAAATCCAGTTCAAATAAAAAACTTTACCCCATATTCCAGTTTGCATCAGATGGAAGTAATGCGAGTTGCAGAAAAGCCCCGTATCGCTGATTTTAATCTGGTTTTAGACAGTAATAAAATCCAACTTCCCTTTCTTTTGGAACCACATCTAAGCGTGTCAGCAAGTATATTCGTGTCAGCTACTCTAAATATTAGTGGCTACACAAAAATAACAAATCTTAACTATATTCATACCTTTGCTGAGTAAGTCAATAACCTGCGTTAAAATCTTATATTTCTCTAAATATCCTCAAAAGAATTGCAGCCTTGTGTTTATAGGCATATTAAGGGACCTACGTACGTGCATTTGAACATTTTCAGCCGGGATTGTGCCCTGACCACAGCAAAGGGACCGTCTCAACCCGAGCTGTAAGTGATGCATTATTATCCTCTAACACAGGAAATTCTGCAATAATTATGCTTTGAGACTTAAGTGCTGCCTTTGATAGCACTGGCTGTGCCCTCTGCCTCTACGCCAGCCTGCCTGGACTTGCCCATATATGGCTCCTCTTTTATTTAGCAAATCATTGTCTGTAGGTACAGAAACCAAATGACTCCACTTTGTCAATATCTCCAAGTACGTTTCTGCGGGGTTTGGTAATGAGACGAACAGGGGTCTTTGTCTAAAGTAATGATTATCCGCACTTAAAATGACACAGGTATTTTCATTCCGTGCTCGTGATCAATTAACACTCCGGAACTGGTTACACTTAGTGAAAAGGATGAAAACGTGAATAACTAGGGGGGGAGGGGGAGGGTATGTTCCTATTTAAGTAATCTGAATAAGCCGGGAAATTACATGTTTTATAACTTCCATACTCCCGTTGATTCTCTTTCCTACTGTTTAGAATTATGATGAAAACAGTGTGATTGCAGTATACACACATGTATCAGGAAGGTAGTAGATTACAAAACGTCCTGTAACTTGGTAAAAATTATTACATGCGAAACGTGGATGTGATTTCACTCATAAATAAACCATATGACGTAAAGCGGGCAAATAAGCGTTGCCTTCCAGTGTTTCTACATTTCCGTTCACACTTACTTTATAACATTAATTAGTAGCGAATTTAATATAGTTACTTTTAAAATAATTATTTAACTTGGTTTGACTATGCTTTATTCACATTTGTGAGTTGCTAGATATACCCAATGTACTTTGGGGTAACTATACTGGGAAATGTGTAATTATTCATTGTACAATAAATTATACAGGAGTTGGGGCGTGATTCTGGAAAAATGTAAACATATGAAGTTACTTTTTAAAGTTAATTTAAGTTAATCATTGCCTCGAACCGGCCATGCGATGCCATTATTCTTCCCTAAACAATTCTTAAAATATCTAGGTAGGTTATCGAGTTCTGTCTAAACACCCGTCATCTGTACTCATTACGTTAAATGTTTTGAGAAGTATTAGTATTATTAAACAGATTAAATCAGACGTCTTGTCCACTTTGCAGCAAGATTTACACTAATCAGACAGCGGGACTTTCATAACTTTAATAAATCAAATTCTCAGTCTGGTTTCCAAAGTCTCACTCCAAACAAACGTGGCTTTCCAAATTCCTGCTCTAAACAGAACATTTCCAAAGAAAATGTTTTTAAAGAAACCTAATTCAGGCTCAGCTAATGAAATGTTATTTATGCGAGGATGGAAACATATACTGATTGGCGCTCCCTTCATTAACTCGTCGTTAATACGCAGTGAGTGCGTGAGCGCGCCTGCACGGCCCCGCGTCCGTCTTGATTACTACCTGATTCGCGAGCGGAGCGGTGCTCGCCGTTTAAGGGGGTAACATCACCGCGGAGGCCGTTAGCACACGACTGCCACCTATGTGTAGGGCCGGGCACACAATCAGGAGATGAAGCAGGGGTAAATTAGGCAAATCCAGCATTAAAACAAGGGTTTTATAGCTGCTTTCTCTGCATTAGGTGTAAAGGGAAAACTGGCTGTAATGGAAACCGTGTGGTCCTCATTTGTATTGGGGGGAGGTGTGTGGTAGATGTGGTACCCTCCTCCCACTCAGGGCTTCTCTCTGGCTAGCTTGTACTTCTGTACTTTTTTTTGGCTTTCATTAATCCCAACATTTGGGTGGCACATATCTCTTTTCAAATAATGATTCCCCTCTCTCTGAGGAGCCTTCAGGGCAGGAGGCTGGCAGCCCCTCCTACCCTCTGTGTGATGCACCAGCCCATCCCCTGCCTTGGGGGGGGGGGGGGGGGGGCGTGGTCAGCCATAGCCCCACCCCCAGCTCGACACAGTGGCTTCCCACCACAATAGGTAAATGGCTCTGGATGAAGAGGGAACGAGGCAGACCAAGCAGAGAGGGAGGGAAGCGGCAGGCAGGAACTCCTGAGACCCCTGACTGACAGAGACACGCGCTCGGCTCATGGGAGCGCCCAGCTGATGAAGAGATAAAGAGACAGAGAGGGAGAGAGAGAGAGAGAGAGAGAGAGAGGGACCCAAACTGAAAGTCACACACACAGACAGACACACACCCACGCACGCACTCCCTTCACCCAAGACTGAGCAGCAGGGCTTTGCAGAGGCAGCATGTGGTTCGTGTGCCTGGCGTTCCAGCTCTCCGTGGCATCTGCGGAGCACGGCTTGCAGCCGCGGGTGCCGCCCTGCCCGGCGCCCTGCCAGTGTGAGGAGGATGGCGTGCTCCTGCTTGTGGATTGCTCCGAGCTGGGCCTGTCCGCGGTGCCCAGCGATCTCAGCCCCCTGACCTCCTACCTGTGAGTACCACTCTTTACGTCTAGTGATTCTCCGGGGAGTAGAAAGCAGAGCCTGACTTGGGTGTGTGCAGGGCCATAAGGTCATGAGGGCTACTGGCCCCGGGTCCTGTAGATGTACCCTGTAGATCTGGCCCTCTAAAGCATGACGTTCGGGTGGACAGGGGTGCTCCATGAACTCCATCATTTTCATAGAGGAGTTTTCAGCTAATGCCATTCTGGGGTGATTCCTGACCCCGTTAATCGCGATCCCTCTCGACTTGCCGCGTGAGAGACACCAGGGCCGTTATTGCCGGAGAAAGTACCAGCGAAAGCGTTAGGTGAAAGCAGCCCCACTTGCTTCTCAGAGCTTGGAGTGTTCAGAAGCCAGCAAGATGTCTAATTTGGATTAAAGTCAAATGGCTGTCATCGCAGTGCAGCACCTGAGTAAATGGCCTTTGATATAGTGCGCGTGTATCTGAGATGCTGCTGGCTAGCTTTCAGAGGGTTAGCGATGTCAGCAGCTTGTTCAGGAGTCCTGACGGAAAAGCCCGGAAGGATCCCCATGCGAACGGGTCCGCGCGGACATGCAGGGATGCCTCTGGAGATAATGCCACTCTCCAGGTTGCTTTCTTGGAGATCAGGCACCAGGCATCACAGCCGGGACACAGCAGATAGCGTGCAACAGAATTATCACGCATGCCAGCATCAAGAGTGAGACTGGGGCGTGCTGTGCTGAGGGTGTGTTACAAAGGGGGGGGGGGGGGGGTGAGCATGCTGTCAGATTTTCTGTGATGATTGGTCAGCAGGAATAACAAACCCCGCGAAAGCAGGAGATCTCAAGTTCTTTAGTAGTTGATCGATTCATCATGAATAAATAGACACCGCTGTATGTGTTTATGTGGGTGTGTGTGGTAGCTAACGCTGGTCTCTGACCCCTTCAGGTTCCGGGTTCAAACACTGTCACGGTGAGCTTGTGGTTTGCTTGTTATAAGCGTGTCATGCAGGTGTCCCATCCAGGATGCCCCCTTATCTTGCACTCTGTGCTCCGTGTAATAGGTGCTAGCTCCTCCTGTGATACTGCCAAGGATTTGCACAAGGAAATATTTATGCGTACTAATATAATGATAGGATAAGTATTACAGTTTTATAATTTATACTTTACAAAAGCCTTTACTTTTACAAACAAACTGAATACCTGAAATGCTGTGTTACGTTCAGTTTGCGCATGATTTCTGTAAATCCTGAAGGTAGCACTGTTATGTCGACAAACCACAAGCATGGAGCTACGGACGGCACACAGTAACCACCTCGCTGTGGGGCTTTTAATGGATTAAACAGCGAAGCACATGGCGAATTGCTTGATGATCAAACAGCTTCGCGGTCCGGCGTAGCAGCGCCGTCCCAGTACTCCTCCCAGTAGAAGGGTCCTCCTCAGCTGATGCCCCGAAGCTGATTTCCCTGATTTATGGATCTTTACTTGTTTACTTGGATTTGGAAAATGATGGAATAAAATCAGAATGTGTGGGATCAGCTGGTATGCTTGGGAGGGGGTGGGGGGGCAGCACAGCCTGCACATTTTTGGGGCACTTGTGGTGGAATATTTCCCAACAGGTTGCAGACACTGGGGAAGTGGGGGGCGGGAGGGGGGGCTCTGCTGGCAGAAAGTGCTACCAGGAATGGGAGTGCAGGTTCCGTGCCAGGGTTCCACAGGGATCCACGAGTGAAGGAACACCGTTCTCAGCAAACTCAGTAATTGCAATAATTACTTACTTACTATTATTAGAATATTTCTATTTCAATGTTTAATATGAACACATTGCAGTTTTGTGCAGTAAAACAGGCAAAAAAGTGCCCCCAGATCTCATGTGGGGCACCGGGGGGGGGTGACTGCCTTCCATCAGAGGAAGTGTATGGCTGCTTATCTTTAATTACATGGTAACCGCGAATCGTGGCTGAATGGGACGCCACACAGCAGCGCACAGTGACCGCACAGCAGAGCACAGTGACCGCACAGCAGAGCACAGTGACCGCACAGCAGAGCACAGTGGCCGCACAACACCCAGCTGCTGCGATTCATCTCTCAGGAGCGCAGGCAAGAGTCGGCAAGTCGCGGCTGAAGTGTGTGGGGGAAGCAGGGGGGCGCAGGAGGGGTCATGTGCAGAGGCGGGGCTTGACCGTGCAGATTGGTCATGAGTGTATTTAAAAAAACAAAAGATACATGATTTCAAGGAGTTTTTTGAGGTAAGATAATATAAGATGCACGTTATTGATCTTAGTGGGGAAGTTCTGAGGTAAACAGCAGCGAGGAACCTACAGTGCAGACAAACACATACAGCGCAGAACAAAGGCAGGGCAGCACAGAACATCCTGTAAAAGTATATTAATGAAACAAACGAACGGACAAATAAATAAAGAGATTGAATCTATATGCGCAGTTATACGTGCAAACAGACCTAGTACCTGTGACCTGTTGGGAAATCACCCCCCACAAGGGCCCCAAAAATGTGCAAACTGACTGTGTGGTTTATTCAGTTCTCCCTCCCCCCACCTCTAGGGATACCTGGGGCTGGTACCGCAGAAGAGCTATAAAAAAATGAATGTATAAAAAATGTCAGTGAGCAGTGTTTTGATGCAGGTAAAACTCTTCCAGCTGTTAGTGGATAGCATTTGTGGAGTGCTAGCTATATACGTAGTTAGTAATATGTATCGCATGCGTGATTGGCGCTGGTTTAATTCCTCCTGCAGCTACCGTTTAGCACCGTGATTGCAAAGCACTAGCTGTGCAGTCAGTGGCATTAGTTTAGCTAGGCCTAAAATTCCCCTCGCTGTTAGCGCTTAGCTATGCGTTTGTGGAGTGCTAGCAATGTGGGAAGCGTGATCGGTGTAGGAATAATTCCCCCCATCATTAGCAGTTAGCGTTTGCGGTGTGGAGAGAGTGATAGGTGTAGATACATATCCTCTCGCTGTTAGTGATTAGCTATTGTGGAGAGCTAGCACTGCAGTCAGTGTGGCTGGTGTAGGTACGATTCTTCGTGCCGTTAGCAGTTAGTCAACTTTTATCATATTAGGCATGGAAAAAAATACGCTGGTAGTTACATTATTGGCTGCTGCAGCCATTGGGTTTGTTACATGATTCAGAATAACATCTGTATCTGTGAGGGCTTTGCAGAAGGATGGAATGGTGTGTGTAGATAATACAGACTTGAGTTCTAAGAGAGTAGGCTCGCAATTGTAAATAAGGTCAAAGAGGCAGCGTTTTGTAGCTAAGGAGGGGTGACAGGACCGCAGTGTCTCTGCGAATCCAAATCTGCTCGCTTCACCTGCAGCTTGTGGTCCAGGGTAAAGTGCAGAGGAATTAAGTCAAAAGAAGAACAAGATTGCAGTGTCACTCGTGATTTGTATCGCAGTGTGACGGCAAGTCACATCAGGGCGATGCTGCTGGGCGTCATTCCCAAAAATATGGAGCAGTCACAGCTGCTCAGCTCGTGCACCTGCCATTCGAGGTCTGCAGACAAAAAACATTTCGGTAGCTGTCAAATAAAAAATGCGCATGTTATAAATCTGCATGCATAATAAACTTGCATGCGTTATAAATCTGCATGTATTATCATGCACTACTCTGGCTGTTCTTCAGGAAAGGTCAGTGCTTTGAAAACGGACTAGAAATCTTTTTTTTTTTTTAAGTAGACATTCTTGCATTCATCCATTTTCTTCTCTAAAACTAGAGCCTGTTTGGAAAACCTCTCTTCAAAGCAATAGCTCGGCATTATGAACAAAAAGACTGAAATCCTGCCCAGTAGAAAGTGAGGCGGGTTTGCACAGGCTGCGACCGAATATCTTTTTTGGTTTGTTTGTTTAGTCTTGATAGAGTTTCAATGCAAGAAGATTCCCTAATGTCTAGCTATCTTTCAATAATAATAATAATAATAATAATAACGTATTTTGATCCTGTGGTCAAATAGTACTTATACATAAATTCTCTATGTGCTTAGTATGAAAATAAGGAAGAGGACACCCGTGACACTTCCCTGACAGGAATGAGTAACTCAGGGCGGTGCGATTCCCTTATTGTAGAGCTCGCGGTGAGAGCGACACGCATTCATTACGCATTCTTGGCAGATGACAGAGCCGCAGTGAAAGAGGAGCACGCTTCGAGCCATGGGATTAGGGCACCGATTACATCATGGTACGAGAAAACACACCTGAAAGCTAAAACTCTCCGTGGACGTTCCGTTCTCAGACGTCGCTGGGGGGCGTCAGATTAAACGCGGGAACGGGAGGTCGGAGGGGGCCGTACGTCCCACCGTCCCATTGCCTTGTTCCTTTTACACACCAAGCCCCCCACCTCCATCTCTGATTGCCTCCACTGCAGGCATCCAAAGTTTTATTTTATTTTTTAGGGAGATTTGGAATGCAAATGTGGTGAATCCTTCCAGAAATTACCTGGATATCAAAGGACCGGCTTCTGGTTCCCAGAGATGGAATGGTGCCTCTCTCTGGGGGTGAGGACATCCATTAGGGCAGTGTTTCCCAACCCAGTCCTCTCCAGGGACCCCCAGACAGTCCACTGTTTTGCTCCCTCCCTGGTCCCAGCACAGCTTACCCAGGTATTGGCAGTTCTTGATTGTGTTCTTCAGGTGTGCTGGAAGCTGGGCGGGGCAAAAAACGTGGACTGTCTGCTGATCCCTGAGGACCGGCTTGAGAAACACTGTTATGGGAACTCAGTCTTTGGAGCAGCCCTTCTGGAAGGTCCCCAGCCATTATCAAAACGAGCGCAGATGCGGAGCGAGCCTGTGGACCGTCGCCACGGGCTGCCTGTCATGGCTCCGCCCCCATTTCCTCCATACGGGGCTGGGGACCCGTTAATGCTATCCGGGACAGGTGTCCTTCACAGCCCCTCCAGTTCTCTTTCGGGAGACTTATTACCCTTTTACAGTTTAAATAATTTAGCAACAAAAATACGGCCACCCTTTCAGTATATTTTCTTATTCTTTATAACTCCAGCATATCTGAAAAATGATTGAAATCCTAACCTAAAGGAAAGTGAAGTTAATCATTAGACTTTTTTAAAGGTTTTTGTAGTCTCTGGACAGCTACTATACTTATTCTGCTACTAAAAAACTACTAAACAAACAAGGCCGATGTTCAGTCATGGAGATCTGATGATCTAAATGGAGGGATCAGAGATGAATGCAAGCAAACGAAAAGATGAAAAGCATTTCTCCGTTATGCCGTCAGCTTGACGCTGGACCTGACAAAGGAGCTGAGGTGTATTGTCGCCGGGAGGCATTCTGGAAGCTTCTGAGCAGCGGGGGAGCGTCGAGGATGAACTCAGCTACAGAGATTTATGGCGGCACAGAGGAGCACGCGGTGTGAGCCGCCTGACCGAAAGCCGATGGAGATGCGATCGAGTCGCGGAGAAGGCTCGGACACGATTTATCATCGGCTTCTGGTTACCCGGCCGTTACGAAAGCCAGAAATTGGCGAGGAACCTCTGCTAGATGTTCGCAAATATATGAAACACTTGTGTCTATCTGGCAGGAAATTACTTCCTGGCCACTGAAAAACTCCACAGGTTGGTGGGGGTTTCTGGCTCAGTGCATTTAATTTTTCAAAAATCGGCTCAACAGCTTACAGACATCGGGCCGTTGCGTGGGCCCGAGATCCTGCAGAAAAACATGCGCAGGTTAGCATGTTGAATTAGGTCCACTGGAAACCCTTACTGGCTCCGTGATTAAATGCAGCCATGGTTCATGCTCTTTCTGCATGGCTTAGCGGGTAACTGGTCTCCAAAGATAGATGGAATCAAATAAATGCGAATGGATGGCTAGCACTCGTGGTCTACAGTTTGCAATTCGCATTACGCTACAGGTCTTGGCCGGACCTGGCTGCCTGCTGCTTTTAGTCCCCCTTAGAGCTGATCTTACGCTTCTTGAAGGAAGTCAAGATCAGAAAGGGCCCTTTCCTGCCTTTTCATTTTTCCGTGGAATTGACCTAGAGGCTCCACATTCCGGAGGCAATTCAGGAATTCGACACGTTCGGTAGGTGCGATGTGGAGGCCATGGGCTCCAGGAGCAGGACCTGCTTGTGCCTCGCGCTGCGCAAATGGACCCACGCACAGACATGTTTACGCCAGGGCCAACAAGCACTAATAGTGGGTAGCCGGAGGCAGCCAGGCTCAGTGCTGTTGACATAGACTTCGAAACAGATGCGGAGCCGCGTCCCTGGGCGGAATTCCACTGATATAGAGTCTGCGGTCAGGCAGCTAATTCAACGTGCATGCGTCCATAGATAAAATTATGCAAGAAAATGCATTTATGCGGGCATTAATGAATCAAACTGATAGGTATTTATTTGTTTTGTATTTCTTTTTTAAATTTATATGGCATATTATTAAAATACCAAATTGCTGAGCAAAGCGCAATATGATTAATCGTCCTTTGTAACGCCATAAAGCGTGCTGTCAGATCCTCTCCCTCTCTACACACACACACACACATGCGCACACACACCATGACACACATGCTCTCATATGCAAAACCTCAGCGGCAAACAAATATAGTCGTAATCGCTCATTTCCTCCAGTTACCTAACAGTAAAACGGCACCAATTAGGCCTCTGTGAAGCCAGATTTAAAATAGTTTCAGTTACTGTAGGATAAATAAACTTCAGGACCCACCGCACTCTCCCTCATCAGGGGTCTTTAAATAGGCTGGCCAGGCTGCCTGGGGCGCTCTGTGTCTGTCCTCCCATCCGATGGCATTCCTAGTTAAGGTATTCCCGTGATTCCCGTTATGGTCTTCATCCTGCGATCGGGCGAGTCTTGTTGCCCGGACTGCACACCCTTATACAGGGAAGCAGAGCCCCGAAAATGCAGCCTGTTTCTTACCCCGTGGCAGACTGATAGCTTAGTGTCTGGCCCAGGGGCAGCTTACCTGCCTTCGGCAGCATAAATCCCTTCGGCAGCATAAATCCCTGGGCGGCGCGTGACAGGAGCCTGGCCGGCAGGTTGCAGGTGCTGTGTCTCCCTAGAACGAGTGTGATTCACTCGCGTTCTTTCAGCATGGAGGTTCACTGCCGTCGTTCGTTCCAAGAACTCCTCTCTTGCCTGCTGTGCTGTGGCTGTAGTTGGATTTGAGCAGTAGTTTGACTTTAGTGCATGTTCAGTATAGTAACAAATATAATAGGTAACATCTGGACCAAGAAGAATTTAGTTTATTTCCAGGACTCATTGATTCACGTAGTTTTTTTTTCTTAATAAACATAATAAAAAAAGACTTATTTGCATATGCAACGACTTTTATACTGGCTGTCGGATCTTGATGCCGTAACATCTTGGCTGATGTGAGCCTTAAATAAATTAGCGTGTTCTGAAACGTACATGATCACTGCAGTAGGGGAGAGAACATAGATGTCTGCGAGGTCTATTAATGATTACCACTTAAGCTTGTTGATCTCTTCGAATCAATCCCTTCGTCACATCTCTTGATACTTGGTAGAGTACAGGTGCATGAAAAACAACAGCAGGGACAAAATAGTGCAAATCAGAAGTATATAAAAATATGTGGTGTATTAGTAATGAATAATGTGCAAATTAGGAAAAAATAAGCACAATAAATGCGATGAACTGTAATACAGTGATTACTGCTGATGGGTGCTGTGACGGGGAATGGTGCAGTGGTTAGCATTATTGCCTCACACCTCTGGGACTAGGGTTCGAGTCTCTGCCTTGTTTGTGTGTGTGGTTTGCACGCTCTTCCTGTGTCGTGGTGGGGTTTCCTCTGGTTACTCTGGGCCCATAGGCTCCAGACCCACATGACCCTAAAGAGGACAGGCGGTCACAGAAACTGAATGAATGGGTGCAAGGCGAGCTACAGTTAGACTTACACTGTTATCTGGGAGTTTAATTTGAAGACTAGACTACAGGCCATTTGGCCGATGGCTGCAATGCAAAGCAAGCTATGCTAACTAAGAGTGGTATCGTCCGGCAGCATGGCTTGCTGCTCGCCCAGATTGGGCCAAAGAATGCATTTGCTCGCAGCTGACCTCTATGTGTTCCTTCGCCAGGAAACCGAGGTGTACTCCTGCTTTATTTCCCCCATAAATCTTCTGCCTGTTTTTTCTCCACATATGCAGCAAATATCTCATTTCACTTAGCAGACTCCTTTATCCAAAGTGACAGCTATTTTTGTAATAGAAACCAGGGTCAGACATTCTCTGGATTAATTCGTGGGTTAAGGGCCTTGCTCAAGGGCACGATGGTGAAACATCCCTGTCGATCACGGGATTTGAACCAGCGACCCTCTGAATGCACAGACACAGCATCCCATCCCACCTAACTGCACACCACCCCTAAAGAATGTGTCCAGATGACAGGAATTCCTGCATCTGTGAATGGGACCTTAACGATGCATTGAGGGTGTGCTTCATGCGCTCGGTCACTATAGAGCAGTGTGTCCCAGTTCAGTCCTCGGGGAGCTGAGAGAGAGCTCGGAGGACCGGCTGTGGGTCTCCAGGGACTGGACTGGGAATCACTGCTATGGAGGGTAATCCGCACGCACTCTCCGTGAACAGCTGACCTTCCGTTAATATCATCTACCTTTTATGAAATGCTTCTAGAAAAAAAAAATCCAGCTGTGCCTGGATTCACAGACCTTGCGGTCATGTAGAAAACCATAAAACCATACGGATGGGCAGCTGCTAACGATTTTATTACACAGAACAGGGATTGAGTTAGGGTGGGTCTCCAAACCACATGGCCCCCGTTTGCTTCCGTGTCCACACAGTGCTGCCTAGTCAAAGGTTTGTCTCACGGAGGTGTAGATTCAACCCCACAAGCTGCCAAAAACACATCACATTTTATACAGAAGTTTGTATAAAAACAGGTACACTGGAATATGTCCATTTTCACATATCCCATCATGCTCTCCTTTATTAGGACCCACACACAGAGTGAAGCTTGGGGTCTGAGTGCAGGGCTAGCCATTTGTTCCCCACGCCTGGACCATTTTTAAATTCATTTTATGTAGCAGATACTTTTAACCAAAGCAAAATATAATCGAGAAAGCAGGGTAGGGCGGTTCTTGGACCAATTGGGGATTAATGGCCTCGCTCAAGGGCCAAATGGTGAAATCACTCTGCTGACCCAGGGATTTGACCCAGGGACCTGATTTTCAGCGTCCCAACCCACTGAGCTATACCACCCCCTCCGACGATAAATCGCATAAGTCACATTATAACAACAGCTCTCTCTCTCCTGCATCTGTATGTCATGATTGCCTACTTGAATTAGTAAAGATCAAGCGATTGCAAGGAATTCTCACCCCGTGGTGCGAGGGTGGACAAACAATACACCCCCAGGTCCAAAAGGAGGGCTTTTGTGTTCATGCAAGACCATAAAGTTGCCTGGAAAGTGCGTTGCGTTGCATCACAGCTGAGCTCTTCATTGGTTAATATTTTTGCTTCAATTGAGAAATTGCCTGCACGATTCGGTGTATTTGAACATTAGCCCTAAGACACGTCTTAGCAGGTGGGCAGCCTCCTTACATATGGCAAAATGAACATAATAATTAGCAGTCACCTTGGAAATTTTCAGGATGCAGTGCCCCCGCCACAGGTCAGCCCCTCACCCAAGATGATTGGTAAACAGGATGAGTGAAAGTCATCACCGATACCACCCCCTCCCAAAGTGGATGGGCCCCCAGTTGCTCTCGGAACTGGGGGTCCTGCAGATGATTTGTAGCCTCCCACCTCCCTCGGGCATCCTGAGACAGGTGTGCGGTTGACTGATGTGTCACAGGAAAAGGAAAAAGAAAAGATTTTTAAATACAATACATGGTGACTACAGTGTATGGTATCAGACTCCCTCCTCTTTGACACCCGTAACACCCTGATTGTTCATCTGGGGGAACCGACAGCTTGTAACTCCTGGTTATGGCAAAACCATACCTAAGTGTCTTTGGGGGAATTTGGAGAACGATCCTGAGCCAAATTCTCTGTCTTTTATTTTTTACTTGTTTTGTTTTAGCGATATTCTACCGGTGTCAGAAATTTACTGCAGTTCTCTGCACTGGAGGGCAAAACATGAGAAGAAAATGCTTCGAGCTTTGAGGAGCTTCCTTTGATCACAGACTATACAGAGGAAAAGGGCCAGTCAGGAATTCTCACCTCGTGGTGTGAGCGCGGACAAACAATATTTTGCCATTAAAAAAAGCTCTTTCCGGGAAGACATCAGGATCCTCCTTCGAGCCTCTGATTGTGCTTACAAGGCGGACAGATGATGTTTTGATTATTAGTAATTAGTCTTTCAGCATTTATTATGCTTCCTTTCACTCTGCGCGTACAGAATTACCGTCCAAACAGTTTTACGGGACAGTAAACACCTACCGTTGATGTGTGAATGTTTCTGACAGGAGACCTTGCCTCTTTCAGCTGATGGGAAACTTAACTGGCTGATGTGCATGGATTTGTCAGCTTGGCAGTTCGTTGACTCCATTTTGGCAGCCTACTTTGGGTTCTGTAATCACCCCAACTCCCCCCCCCCCCCTCCAAACAAAGGTCCAGAGTCTCGGTTCCACAGGCGGGGAGGTTCCCGTATGTTTATACGCACGTATTAAAATCCATCGGCCAGACTTTCACTCCGAGTTACGGAAAACAAACGTGTTTATTCTGTGTCTCTGTTTGTTTACAGGCCGTCTTTAAGGACACCTATACAAAAATGGCAGGGCCAAATAACCCAGCCACCAGTGTGTTTGTGTGTGGGCTCTCGGGGGGGGGGGTGCAGCACACCGGCTCCAGGGCGAAGAAGGTTGATTGAACACAGAGACCGCTGAGTTTTGGAAACACCGAGGCCTGAAAATGTATAACACACATTCTGAGGACTCTGTCAAGGCCCCGAATACGTGTTTACGTTTGACATACTTCCAGCACTGCGTGTTTACCTGAGAATTTCCCCCGTTTTCTGACAATGAAAAGCACAGATGTCATAGGCTGTTTTGCGTTATACGTAGGGTTAATAAAAGTGATGATTTAAACAGTTTTACAACACATTTAATTATATACAATGTGATTCGGCGAATAGGCCTTTACTGACAATCATCAAGGATGATTGTCGAGTCTGTATTATTATGGGGTTGTTTCAATCTGGGGGTCAGGGGGCAGTTCAGGAGTCCGTGTGCCTGTAACTTCTCATCCTTCAGAAATATTCCCCTTGTTCTGGTACATCCTCTAGTTCCATCTCCAGACTTTCTTCTCAACTTAAGTGCCACTTACACCCCCCGCCCCCTGTCCCACCCCTGCCACTCAATTCCACAATATACCCCCAGGTCCCAAAGCCTTTGTGTTCATGCAAGACCATAAAGTTGCCTGGAAAGTGCGTTGCTTTCCATCACAGCTGAGCTCTTCATTAGTTAATATTTTTGCTTCAGTTGAGCAATTGCCTGCATGATTTCGGTATTTGAACATCGACATTAGCTGAGCTCTTCTTAATCATTTATTAGAGAGTGTTACTGAAAATCTGATCCAATTGTCATTTATTCCCTAGTGAAGCTTAATCTGTCACCTACGGGACTGATCCCCTCAGGGCAGAAGTCACAAAATAATAATCACCGTTTAATTTGAGCATTGAACACTGACCACAATACTCCTGGGTTTAAAATCTAGATTTATGCTTATCAGTTGAACTAAAACATGGCAATGATTTCTTGACCGACAAAAGTGGTTAGCATAGCTTGTGCTGTGTGCTTCATCCAAATAAAAGGGCAAATAAGAGGTTGATAGCCCATCAGAGGCTACGGCCCACAAGAGCTAAGGGGAGCTTGTGAATTACAAATTACAAATACCTACACCATGCTCTGCTTATCACAATCTCTCGTGCTGTGTTCCAAAGATTATTCTACATTCCATATAAATGATCTTGAAAGAAATGGCATTTAACGTTATCTCGAGACTTTTACTACTATGTACACTGAACAAAAATATAAACGCAACACTTTTGTTTTTGCTCCCATTTTTCATGAGATGGACTTAAAGATCTACAATTCATTCCAGATACACAATATTACCATTTCTCTCAAACATTTCTCACAAATCAGTCTAAATGTGTGATAGTGAGCACTTCTGCTTTGCTGAGATAATCCATCCCACCTCACAGGTGTGCCACATCAAGATGCTGATCTGACATCATGGGTAGTGCACAGGTGTACCTTATACTGCCCACAATAAAAGGCCACCCTGGAATGTGCAGTTTTGTCTCACAGCAAAATGCCACAGATGCCACAAGCATTGAGGGAGCGTGCAATTGGCATGCGGACAGCAGGAATGTCAACCAGATCTGTTGCTCGTGCATTGAATGTTCATTTCTCAACCATAAGCCGTCTCCAAAGGCGTTTCAGAGAATATGGCAGTACATCCAACTGGCCTCACAACCGCAGACCACGTGTAACCACACCAGCCCAGGACCTCCACATCCAGCAGGTTCACCTCCAAGATCGTCTGAGACCAGCCACTCAGACAGATAATGCACGGCCCCATGTTGCAAGGATCTGTACACAGTTCTTGGAAGCTGAAAATGTCCCAGTTCTTGCATGGCCAGCATACTCACCGGACATGTCACCCGTTGAGCATGTTTGGGATGTGCTTGACCGGCGTATACGACAGCGTGTACCAGTTCCCACTAATATCCAACAACTTCGCACAGCCATTGAAGAGGAGTGGACCAACATTCCACAGGCCACAATTGACAATCTGATAAACTCTATGCGAAGAAGATGTGTTGCATTGCATGAGGCAAATGGTGGTCACACCAGATACTGACCGGTTCTGAGTCCCCAGACCCCCAATAAAGCAAAAAACTGCACATTCCAGGGTGGCCTTTTATTGTGGGCAGTATAAGGTACACCTGTGCACTACCCATGATGTCAGATCAGCATCTTGATGTGGCACACCTGTGAGGTGGGATGGATTATCTCAGCAAAGCAGAAGTGCTCACTATCACACATTTAGACTGATTTGTGAGAAATGTTTGAGAGAAATGGTAATATTGTGTATCTGGAATGAATTGTAGATCTTTAAGTCCATCTCATGAAAAATGGGAGCAGAAACAAGAGTGTTGCGTTTATATTTTTGTTCAGTATAAGTACAAAACCGCAAAGATATTGCAAAAATTGAACAATGGATTTTGGTTGAAATGGTTTATTTTTTTTTTAATCCTGGACCAGTTGAACCCATCCTGAGGTTATTCTCCAGTAGAATAATGACTGAAGTACAGCCTGAAAAACAAGAACTAGGAACCTTCACAACGTACGATCACCAATATCCTCCTGAGATTCTGGGAAATGTTTTAATATTGATTCAAATTTAGATTTGACTGAGTGGAAATCGACAGGATCACATCCCCACAATGTAATGCCATGTTGAAGCCTGACTGTCCTCTTTAAGGAACAACAGGACTTAACAGAGTGGATGTTTGGTTTTAAGGATATGACCAAAAATATAATGTCTTTTCCTTCATTAAATCAACATCTCCATCAGAGTGAGAAGGTCAACGAGAAGCAGGAATGAAATGCTCCTTTCTCTGTACATGTCGCTTTGATGCCCTCAGATCTTTACTCGACTATGGATCATCATAGTCAGAACTACAGAACCTGCAGTCCAGTTTCTTGCTGTTCACTTCCTGTCTTCAGTCCGGAAGTCATGTCAGGCTCGGTTCCGTCTGGAGCTTGCGGTCTGAAGAATGGGATCTAAGACGTGCCTCAGACATTTTGGGTCTTTTTCTCTAATTATTGCATTGTGCAGTAAATTTTAAGACTTGGCTAACCATATAATAGGGCCCCCTGCGTTTTCTCCCTTTGTACTTCGGGATTACGCTGCGTAGAGATAATTGCATCTTCATGGTATTTCAACCGACTTTCCTGAAGACCCGAGGCCCCTCATGGGAACCAGACCCTCTGTAAAAGGTTTCAATCTTAGATCGATCGCAGATCCTTCATTTGGACAGATGATAGTGGATATTTTGAGCAGTAACGCTTCTAATGCAGTCGGAGGACGAATGGCTGGCAGTTAGCTAAGCCTCACGGCCAGTTCTGGTACTCACTGGCCAGAGGAGACTGTGTGACCCCCTCTGCTCCCCTCTGCCAGGTCCTCTGTCTGCTCTGTCCTTGCAATTTGTAAATTGGCAGTAACGGTAGCCATAGCTTCCCACTATCAATTCAAGCTCTAAAACTCAAAGAGGTCAACAGCCATCTTGGAATCATTTCAATCGACTATTCAGCTGAACTCCTGCAAACAAATGTATAATTTACCAATGTAAATATGCATTATTTATAGACACTGTCCATTCATCTTTATAAATTGTACTAGAACAGCATTCTAGTGCACAGCTGCCGTTCTTGTAACATCAAGCAGTAAACAGCTTGTTTTCACAGACTGAGGTACAGTCGCACCTGCTGGCAAGTATGAGCCAAGCATGCTGCATCACGTCAATTATGTCCCTGAGGAGTCACACCCCGCCCCCCCCACCCCACTTCACAAGGTTCCACCTTCACACGTTTGTTAACGGTTCCCGGCCCAGACCTCCCATAAATTCCTCTCTGTTCTGCTGTCTGGAAACTACAAACTCGCAGTCATTACATGACGCATCAGAGCAGCAGCAACTAGCAAGACGCCAAACTTGGGGGGGTGGGACTGCGACAGGCGAATTAGCCATAGGAAAATGAGGCCCCAGGGCTGGCATGCAGACCACCCACCACTTCATAGGGGGGGGGGCAAGCTTGCCCCCAAGTAAGGCCCAGCTCAAAAGGGACAGCTTTCTAAGAGGCGAGCTTGCCGTGCTGCTGATGGTCTCGCTCCACTTGTCCTCTTCACGCGCGCCCCCACATGAAACCGGTGCTGCTGCCGCCTCTCTTGGGCTACCGTACAAAGCGGAACAGATAAACGTTGTCGGCGACTGATCCCAGGTCCATTTCGTATCCCTGGTACCGCTGCAAACTCTCAGTGACGTAAAACGACTGCAAAGGGCCCAGTTTCCCTGACTTGCCTCTTCTCCCGCGGGATTTCTCCGGTGCCGGGCTTTCGCCGGCTCTAACGACACACAAAGCCATTATATTATTTCATAGACATTCGATCCTAAGCTCTGTACTTCTTCCTTTGAATTTTCTTTGCTGCAGGTTATTTTATTGAGGGAATTTAAGCTAAAGCTGTGATTTAAACCTATAACCTACTCCACCTCTCCTGCCACACCACAGCATGTGTGTCTATTTCACCAGATCGCCCTGTATTTCCTGAATGCCTATTTTGCCCTCCCCCTCCACACTGGTGCCTTGTCGTCCTTATTGCTTCCCTATGGCCCCCCGCATGTCTGTCTGATAGTCGCCCATCGACCTGCTCGGAACGGGCGTGGCTGGCTTGTCTCTCTGAGTCACTCACAGCTGCTGGCCTCTGGCCTCCATATCATCTTAGCCATCGGACTGCTGGCTCCATATTTTCCTTCCGGTGGGAGTTTTCCAGCTAGCAGACCCACCCCACCCAGCATTGGAGGGGCGGGCAAACCGAAACCACATTCCCGAGGCTACAGACCTGACGCTAGGAACTTGGACAGGTCCAAGTTGCCTTCGCCCATCCATGGAACCATGGATTTCCCTACGCCAGCGTGACAGGTGGACCGGCAGTCGTTTGGAAGAATCCAGAAGGCTCTTCCCCTGAAGTTCACGGCACACCTCAGACGTAGCTTTCCGGTTCAGACCTCGCTGCCGTTCATCTGGGCCCTGGATCGCGGCCAGCAATCTGTTGTCGGACGGAAACCGAGCGGGAGAGGGATACCTGTAATTACCAGTGAGCAGAGGCTGGCTCTAACCCAGCCTGGCGCTGAGACTTTCAGCTGGTCCCAAAGCCGCTGGTCCGTGTCCGTGCCCAGTGCTGGGTGCTGCTCCATGGCGTGAAATCAAAGACGACGTGTTTTTTTGTTTACCCGCATAATCATGTCCCATCGATATGCGGCACCTGGCTTTTAAGGCGATCCACCTCTATCTGTTTAAATCAAATCCGTACCGCGGTAAAACTCAGTTAAAGGGGAAACACACTTAAACATCTCTGTGCGATCCTCCTGCATAGCTGCAGCATGCGTCTACGCCAGAACAAGTGGTACATTGATACTATATTACAATATACAATATACAAGATACAATATTCTTATCTCTTTTTATTTTTTGGTGCAACGATAGATGGTTTTCTCTGTGTGTTGAACGACGACATAACCCTTTTCCTTCAGATCTTACTGCGGTGAGAGTGGTCCTGTTTTAACATGAATATCAAACACACGAACGGAATTTAAAACATTGATCATGTTTGACGTTCCGATTGACAGAAGTCAGTAAAAAACCTGTAGTGGATCTGAAACATTCATAACAATATAATATTTTCCGAGCTCCACCATGTCCTCTCTCCCAATACAGATGATTATATCACTGGCTAGGTTTTATTCATTTTTACATAAGCAATAAACCAGAGTACATAAATCAGTTTTCTTTGGAAAACATTTTTTTCTTTAGGAATATGCTCTCGAATTTAATAGGCAAATTAATTCCCTAAATAAGAAATATAGAGAAATTGTAATTAAAAATAAAAAGCCCGTATCTACACTGATAAATCCTGATATAAACTTTTGTGAACTCTGACACTCTCATTCTAAATTTAGCCCAACTGGCTTTGCCGGGTTGCTGCCCTGACATCACCTGAGATTGCCAGAGACTCACCTGAAACAGTTTTGTGAGACTGACATGCACCAAACGTGTTATTTACATAATGTTCCCCGAGGTGCCTGTGGAGTGACATGCAACATTACTGCAGAGCTCTCATTGGCTCTCCCTCTTCCTTACAGACCCCACGGTTGTTTGACTCTTGGAAATATGATACGTATCAGTGGGATTTGGAAACCCGCTCTTACTTTGACATGGACCATCAAGCTTTATTAGTCCTCTGCGTAATGCTACCCACTCTCCCTTTCTGCGGCAAAGAGGCACGTTTTTTTTTTTGCCGTTCCGTCCCGTCTGTAAAACACAAGCCTACCGGCATTTCACTGGCTCTGACCACCTTGCCGTTAAACAGGCTTGGCCCGAAGGCTGAGGGCCTGAGTCAGGTCGGGCTAAGCGGGCAATCCGGGCTATTTTAGTCCCACGCAACGTGGAACACCAAACGCTACAGCGGCGACATCTGCTCGGTCGCGTTTACCGAACCAGCTTCTAAATTTACATTGAATAAAAATAAGATCCATAGATAGAATCCTGTAGTTTTCTACAATTGTAGTTCCCAATTTCCTAGTTACATTTGAGAGGGATGGGAAATATTCACCACAAAGCATTCATCAGTTCCCATAGAAAGACCATGGTCGAAAAAAAAAGTGAGGAACTAACACGTTCCGAAGTTAGTTTTGATAGGTTATATGTTACCTGTAGACAAGAGGGGCTTTCAGGTTCTCATATTCAACTTGTGAACATCCTGTAAAAGTTCAGAATTGATAGATGTATAACTCAGAATAGAACCATCAGTTACTCTTGTCACCGTCCTCGAAGGATGTGAAGGACACTGTTCGCCTTAAAACCATTGGTAGGCATCAAAACCGGGATGGGAAATTTAACACAGAGTTCCGCTCACCTGCGACCCCCCCCCCCCCCCTCCAGGACCCCCCCCCCCCTTCTCTTTTTTGTTTGATTCTTTCCACCGTTTCCTATGCGGAGCCCGACTCTGAAAGGCAATCCAGGGCTATTGTGGCGAGCCCTCAATGGGAACCGTTTCACAGTGGCAGAAGGGACCCCGATCAGGGAGCCTTCCTTTCTTTACATGTTAGCGTACCACCCTTGCCAGATAGGTTAACAGAAGGTGTTTCCTGTCATGAACAATGGCATATTTATCCTGGGTGGGGGCCCTTGGGAGCCACTTGCCCCACCTAAAGGCTACGCTCTGAGACAGACCCTTAGGAGTGGTGGGGAGAGCAATAATAACAGTGTCCCAGGAGAGGGGAACAAAGGTAATACTGTACTGTTTAGTGGCAAGAATGCTTCCTGTTTCTGTGAATGGGGTGAGTTTCGGCTGCCTTGCCCCTGCAGAGTGTCTCACCGCCTTCCTCACCTATGCCTGTCCCCCGGCTAAGGGCTAGCAGCAGGAAGGGAGCCCTTCCCATGTGCTGCCGACGCATGGGTGTCATGTGCCGTGTGCAGACATGGGACTACCCCTCCCCCACCACCACCATTACCGTCATCCTTAACCACCGTCTGCACCACCAGCACCAATACTGCTGGGGGGCGTGTGGTTTTCGCAGAATTGTGCCCGTGGAATTCTCTGGAACGACTCCGTCACATGCCAAAGCTATCATCAGAGCTCTCAAAAAACGTTACATAAGAAATGTCTTGTTTTGACTGGTGCCGAAGCCTGCGTTTCTAGTATAAATGTGTTACGTTGGTGGTAACCTGTAAACAAGGTAGGCTGGACGGAGCAGGGAGGAGGGATTTGAAACAGGGAGCCTGCGTGACGTGACCAGACTGGCACACATCTCCTCACACCCGTGGGAACCCATGTTGCCCCCCCCCCCAGCTGCCTTCTTGGTCCCCATAAATGGAGGCATTGTATGAGCCCAGTCAGACTGAATGACCTGCATCTGCCAAGCTAGGTCCCATTAGAGCAGCCTACTGTTGCGTTGATCAGGACTGTTGTCCCCTTCCCCCTGTCCCAGTCTGTCTGAGTGGCTAAAGGCAGAATAATTGGGATGAGGCAGTCATTTGTGGGCTCGAGAAGAAGTTGAGAAGTGGGCAATGAGAAAGAGCCAAGGGGTAGACAATGGGAAAGAGTTAAGGAGAGGACAATGGGAAAAAAATCGAAGGACTGAGAAAGTAGGGCAGAAAATGAATAAGAGTCAGAGGGTGGACAATGAAAAAGAGTCGCAAAGTGGACAGTGCAGATTGGGACTTATTTTCCCGCCCATATGGAGCTCTGACTTCAGCTTAACCTGCAGCAGGGTGGAGACTCTTTTTACCTGAGACCTCAGTCCTGGTGCTGTGGAGGCGAGACTCTCGCAGGAAGGGTGTCACGCGATGTTCTTTTGCAGGCTAACAGCTCTCTCTCTCTCTCTCTCTCTCTCTCTCTCTCACACACAAACCTCTTAGCACTGTCCTGCTGCTGTGTTTAGGATCTCAGGGAGGGCTTATCCCTTTCTTAGCGCTGAACCATCAAAGGGTATGAGTCAACAAGATCACATCAGGACATGTTGAGAAAGAGAGAGAGGGAGAGACTAACCCTTTTTGTTTGGACGGAGTTTTCTATTGCATTCTTTACAAAAGGACTCCCTGCAGAATGAAGGTAGCAAATAGGACGAGCAAGCCTATAGCGTAGAGCACTCACTCAGGCCCCCGGTCGCATTTGCACTATTGCTTAAAACCTCAGAAGGCTCCTATATTACCATTAATACTGAATGCATTCAGCGTGTCCCCTCAGATAAGCACCATGGGCAATGCTATAGCTTCTGAGCTAATGAAAGCGTGTCATAAAAATTTATAGGAAAATTACCCATCAGATCTATAATTATCTCTGGCAGGGACAATATCAATTAACTTGATGCATGTGTGTTCATCTATGTTTTTTTCTACTCAGTGTATGTTTCTTAAAACACATGTCATCAACAGCATGGGTTAGGTCAGTAGGCATTGACAGATCCTTGGTCAACTCCAATCCCCCTCTCCAACCCCAGAGTTCCACACTGAGCTCAGAAGAGCCTTGCCCCCCCACTCCGAACCACGACCCTCCCTGGGTCTCCAGCCAAGCAGGATGAGCATAACCTACTAATGTTCTCCTCGCCACAGTCCAATGCCCCCGGCAGGCAGGTGATAAACAACGGCATTAATGACACTTAATACCTTTCTGAATTCCGGCAGCAAGATCAAAGACAAGTGGGAGCCCCTGAGATAATGCAGGGTGGGATTTCTGTGCACCAACTCGCAGCACCATGAAAGGGGAAGGACTGGAAGGAACTATCCAGCGGGTTGAGGGGCTGGCTACAGAATGCCTGCATTGATCGAGAGAGATCTCTCAGAAATCAGTCTTGCGTCGCACGGGCTTCACGATAGAGGATCAAGAATCGGCAAGGAGCTCTATCCCCTCTGGAGCCAATCGAAAAGCAGCCTCATGGATGTAAGCAGGTTCGTCACGGAACCCAAAGAGAACAACTATGGAGCCACAAAGTCCGTGGCCTTGCAAGGAGCACATAATGTCATCGCTGACCTGAAGGGAATCCAAATTTTGCTCGCCCATATGTGCCAGATGAGCATCAAGCTTCGGTGGAAACAATCTGAGCAGTTTACAAGGATGGCAGCCTGCCAGGAAGAGCTCCTTGTAGATCAGTAATTGAAGTTTTAAACCCGAGATTGGAATGGCAGGAAATGTGTTTTGTGTATCATTCTCAAATATAAATCCAGATGACAAGGGGCACTGATAGCACTCCCAATGTTATTCACTCAGTCCATCAACCAAAACACAAAATTCACATGATGGGAAAACCGTCCACGGGGGCGCCAGTTTAGGTTTCGGTCGTCTCGCGTTTAGAGTCGCTCCAGTTCCGTAATGTATCTCCCCATCAGTCATTACACAACTCCCTGTGCTGCCGTTCCGAACAGAGGCACAGCGGATATCGACAGGGGCAGCAGTAACTCATGCAACCCTCTGTAAAGAATGCGCTTGATTTAGCGCTACTGTACTGCGATCTGGGAGCCAAACATCGGCAATTCTGTTTTTGTCAGAATAAAGGCTTCGGATGAGTGTGCGATTTGACATGGACCATCAAGTGTGTGCGATTTTTCTGGCCACACAAAGTTCAGCATTGCGTGTTTAGCAGCAGGCTCTGGGTCCCAGGGTCAACTGGACTTTGCCTGGTCTTCACTTGTCCTTCTGGTTCTCCAGTTTTGAAATTACGGAGACAGGTAGGCTGGTAGCTCCTGGATGCGAGCAAATATTGGTGCCTTTTGAGGGACAGGTTCTCAGGACGCATCAGAACCCCTGCCTTCTGCATTTTCAGATTAGCGCTGGACCGCAACTTAAGAATCTCGTCAGATATAAAAATCACATCAGCACTTGTCAAGTCAAGTCAAGTAGGTTTTTATTGTCATTTCAACCATACCCACAGTATATAGAGAAATGAGATAACGTTCCTCCAGGACCATGGTGCAACAGAGCAGGACAAAACAGAGCGACATCATAAGTGCAGACAGGACACAAGCATAACCGTGCAGATTGACAAGACAAGACGACATACAGTGCAAATTAATGGTGGTAACAGTCTGGATACAGTATTTAAGTTACTGTATGGTAGCAGCGAAGGTTATTTGTTCTCCACCTTTACTGTTTTTAGAGTACAATCCCTGGGTTAAGAACGTCTGACTGATAGACAACTCATACTTACGAACAGACTGCCATTAAACTTATTATATTAAATCTTCAGCCTAAATACAATGGTTTGTAATAACGAATGGATGCACTACTTTGTGATTCTCATGAAAATGCTTCTTAGCTTCAGCGGCGCATTGGCTCAAGGTACAATACTGCACCATATGCAGCTACTTTTATTATTGCTGTATATTATTATTATTATCATTATTATTATTATTATTATTTTCTGACAAATTTGTTCATACTACCTGTAATGCGAAACTGAATCTTATATAGTCACAGGTTATTCATACTTAACTAATGTATTTATAGTATTTGATTGTTTACGGATGGAGACCCTTAAAATCTGTTTCTTGTACTTGCTCACATATAGTAGCAGGGCTAATGTTACCATACTGTTCACATTTTAAGAACATAGTTGCTAAAAGCTTGAATTCATATTTTCCACTGAACTGAACATCCATAAAATTATTTCTCGAAATCTTTTTTTATATACCTTGTAAATTTCCTCAGAAGTGGACTCCCCAGCTGTACTATAATAAAATACCATTACAAAAATAATCGCATGCATTACTATAATAATAATCCTTCAGCTAAACTTATAATAATTATCTGATAGCTGCAGATGTTGTAAATTTACAGTCATGTATGTTAAAATTGAGTACAGACATAGCGTCTGAAGACATTTCCTCTTAGTCTAAACATTTCTAAGCCAGCAGAACTAATGAATGTCTGTTGTATTTCTTGTCAGGGAAGCTCGCTAAGAGGAAACTCAAAGTGACCAGCAGGTTAACTGTGAACGTCGACATTTCTGTGATGTTTCTTCAATGTCCACACGTGCTAAATTAAGAGATAATTATGGGGGCCAGGAATTCTTACACCCTGAAGGTCTTGAAGGGTGTTTAGATGTGAAAAGTCATGCCCTCTGGTTCCTCTGCGGTTGCTCGAAAGTCTGCCCGAGGGACACACAAAGTGCATCCACTAAGGACGTCCCGCTCCACTTCCTGCGACTGCCATGAGTTGATGTGACCCCTTGACACCCAACTCCTGGCCCCACCACAGTGCCTTTGTGCTTTGGTTTTTTTTTTTGAGGCTGGGAGGGGGTAACAGTGGCAGGTTGGGATGGGTGGATGAGGGGGGAGGTATGTAAGGAAGAAATCCAGACCTAAGCTAAGCCATGAGGTAACTCAGTCAACATTCGGCCTGCAGGGCCGGCGCAAAGAGGAGGGGAAGTGCGCGGTGCGGGGGTGCTTAAACACAGCTGTTTGAGGCAAAATGTACATTTCCCCAAGCAGGAAAGTCCAGAGGTACATTTCCCCTCACAGTTCATACTGACATTCCACAGGGAGAAGCTTTCCCCCCACACAGCAAACACGCTCCGGCAGCCGGTCACGGTCCGCTGAGGCCTCTCGACCTCCAGCCGGCCTCAGACTTATAGCAGAGCTGCCAAATGTTATACTGAGGCACAACTCAGAGGTCCAGCCCTTTTTCATTTATTTATTTCGGACGCAAGGAATTAAAACTAATGGTGAGTTATGGCTGTAAAATTCCGGCTTGATACCTCATGACCAAGATCGGGGAGGATAGTAGGTAGTGAACCACTGCAAAAACACACTCTGGGAGAACTGGAAGGCTAGCAAACCAATGCTAACCAACACTTTAGATATGCAACCTCATTGGTCCACGTGAACATAAACCCTCGATCTAGATCGAGGACCTTAACTGTCACCATAGACGAGACTTTACTAAAAACAGCCGAAACGAAGTGTCATCTTCCCCAGGTGAAAGGGTGACCCTTTCCTCATTGTGCCCCCACAAAAAGGGGGCCGCTTCCAGATACAAAGGAGGAATATCAGGCCCAGGAAGTCTGACAGTACGCAGAAGAAAAACACGTCTCGGAAAAGTGGGAGGGAGAGAATAGGAACATTGTCTCCTCCTTCCTGTGTCATTGTGTCCAAATGCTAATCCCGGCCGCCTTTTCATCAGATGGAGAATGGCAAATATTTCTCTTTCTTTGTCTTTTACCCGATGTTTAAAACCTTGGGCTTCGCCCAGCCCGTTCAGCTGCCAATGGGATGTTTCCCCCTCTCTCAAGGCAGCTCTAAATCTCCCCTCCCGAATCAGGACTTCGAGGAAGATCGCGGTCAATGACATCCTCCCCAGATTGCTCTCGCAATACCGGAGGGGAAACACATGTGCTTAAAATAACTAAAATAATTCGGAGAATCACTTTTCACACCCCCACATCATTTATATGTTATTTATTTAGCAGACACTTTTATGCAAAACTAGCTACAACTGGGAAAGCAGGGTCAGCCAGTCACTGGAGCATTTAGGGGTTAAGAGCCTTGCTAAAGGGCCTAATGGTGACATCACCCTACCAAACCCTGGGATTTGAACTGCCAGTATTTCAATCACAGCCACTGTGTCCTAAGACGCTGAAACATACACCAAAGCTCACATGCTTGAGTAAGCGATACATAAAGAGAGGAATTAAACCCATTTTAACATGCTCTCCATAAGTGCTATAACACCAGACGCATCTCTTCTCTTCTCTGCTCTCAGTCTTTCTTTATCTATTCAAGGAATTTATCAGTCCCATTTGACTGTCAATCAGTTCCTTTCCTGTCCAAAGTCCAGTCACAATCCCGGGGTTCCGATGTCTGCCTTTTGAATCTACCCCACTGTATGTGCATGGAATGGATGCAGTATTAGACTCCGGAAATCAGCTGGGGGAGCTTACTTTCCAGAAAGCGTTCCTGGAGGTGAAAAAGTCACACAAGTTAAACGAAACGCAAGAATAATAATAATTTTAAAAAGCAGTGTGTTAAAAATATTTTGTAGTTAAATGTCTCTTTGACTCCCTTCCCAGGGTCTATGAAGAATATGGATTTTTCAAATTTTTTTTTCTTACAAACAGACTTGGGGATACTCATGATGAAAAGCTGAGATGTAAAGAGAGAGCAAGGAGGAGGCAGACCTGGGGGAATATATATTTTTTTCTTCTTCATAGGAATGGTTGCGTTTGATGGCACGGCCGCGAGGACGCCGCTGCGGTTGTAATCTCGGGACACTTGAAAAGGATTCCGCTCTTTGAAGATGATGGCAGCACCTGAGGACAATCCATTCATCTTGTGTCTTCTTGACGGTAGCCGGGGATTCTCAGTGTCGGGCTTTACGATGCTCCAGGCGCTGGATCCTGGCTCTGGTGAGCAGGTTCGGTAGTTGAGGTCATAAGAGGGGAGTCCTGAGCTGGGCTAGCCCCTGAGAGTGGGGTTGGGGAGTCAGGCAGATGGGCTCCTTTGATGAGCCAGGTTCTGGAAGGACCCGATGACCCTCTAAGAGTCCCATCTTGGCCGTTTGATTCGAACAGCATGTGTACAGACAAGCAGGAGTCCTATAAAACGAGATATATCCTCTTATTTGCACATCAAACGTAAGCCTTGCAGCATTTGGCCTTAGCTTAGCGCTTTCGTTTGAGTTGATTACCGTTGTTGTTTTTTAAAATACTATGTCTTCAGCCTATTGAGTTTGAACTTTGAATGTGTTTACAGGCATTAATTTAACATATGCATAGAGTCATCATCCACTCTTAGATGTGTTTATTAAAACTTCCGTCTTCTCTCTAACCAAATGCATCGGGTGACGAATCATTTCGCTGAATCCAAACTGGCTTCTTTCATTTTGTTGAGGCATGTTGGAAACCAATGTCTTTTGGGTAATTTCTCTCTCACCCCCACCCCCCCCCCCACATTGTCATTTGGTCTGTGATCCCAGGGAATTAAATTTGGGGCTGATAGATTGTTGAGGGGAGTGCTGGCGATTCAGTGATTGGCAGGTCACCGGGGAGCCTTGACTATCCTGTTCCATATAAAGTGGATGTGTGAAGCCATTCCATTTAAGGCTCCATTTTTAACCACAAGAGGCATGCCTAATAAATATATAAGCAGAGTCACGTGCCAAACCTCTCCAGACATCTCTTTCCTTAAAAATACACGGAACACAAAGACATGGGAGCCGGGAAAAGCGACTCTAATGGGAAGCAGAGAGTGCCGCCCATCCGGCAATGTTCACGTCATTAAAAGTGTGTGGAAAGAATGATGAATTACCAAACCGAACGGGATCCGGCCACCCGAGCAGCCGTCAATCAAAGACCCCCTGCTTCTCGCCACGGGAACCAATGGCCTCACTGATGGGCTTTCTGAGGATTATCGAATAAGTGACACAAAATAATAAACACATTGACGCAATCGCCAAAGATTACATTACAGTAAATAAACTGGGAAAATCTCACACAAGTCTGCTTGTGAAACTGTTGACTGGCAGTTTGGTTTGCGTTACCATGGCTAACTAGGGGAAATACTCCTACTTTCATGGGTAAATTTCAGATAATGCTCTTATAATCACACAAATATTCTTCCCTGTAAGGCCAGCTTCTTCTCCTATTTAATTTCTTTTCTTTTTAATCCACCTTTATGTCCTTAGAGATCAAAATTCTCTTGACTTAATTATGTATCTACATATTTCTTGCAGGAGATAAAGGTACAACTACAGGATCGCTAACGAAACCTCAGTCTGTAGTTGCTGTTTGATGCCCTAAGAATGCTCATGTGTGTGTGTGTGTGTGTGTCTTTAAAAAGTAAAGCATGATGGGATATATGAAAACTAACATATAACAATGCAACAGTGCTCATACTTGTAGAAATGGCCCATTTAAAAATTTAAGTTTGTAAATGTTGTGGAGAAACCCTCACTGCACAGTTTTATTAGCACAGCCATGTGTCTGGATTGTATAGTGTTGAGGGGGGGTTTCATATTTTTTCTGTTATCACATTTTCCCCCATTCTTATTCATGAGTGCTTTCGGCCGAGTTCAGCTGAAAGCTAGACTTGTGTCCTCTGCCACGCGCTAGTTTAAGTGCAGAGTGTACGTCCTGTAACGATCCGCATACGTTTAAGCCGCTCTCCATCGCTTCGTAAAACCTGGGACACAGAAGAAAGGGCATTTTTCTTGCCACGGTTCATACAATGCAGCCACACCGCTCGAAGAAGCCAAATCATAACCACACATGATAATGTTCAAGTTCAAACATGTATTTCTGACGTAGACGTTGATTTAGAAGTGGGTGACTTCAGTTCTACTCCTTGTGGTTGATACTAAAAATACCAGAGTATTTCATTACTTGTGCATACAGCCGAAGTTGACAACTAAAGTGTAAAACAGTGGAGTAAGATTTAAGGTGGTGTAACGTTACCTTTGGCACAAACAACACTTATGTCAGTTGAAATCCCAGATCCTACAGGCAGGAGCAGTATGGTGCAGCAGAGTGGAGAATCTCCATGGTGCCCTCAGCCATGTGTGGCACTAAGGGTTACTAAGAGTTCTGGAGGAGCTCAACACTTGCTGGAGGCTGTGAGATCATGGTGTGTTTGATGATGCCACAGCAGGAGCAGATAAAGACAGAAAGAAATCAAGATGGGGGCTAGGGTACTGGATATTCGCTTCAGAGACGGAGTATGAAGCAAGCAGTCGAGAAAACTGTTTACCTGGTACAGGCAGAGGTGGATACTTCAGGTCCAGAAAGTAAATATCCAAACCAAGAATCCAGACCAACCAGTTGAATGTGAATCTTGGTCTGGATTTTTACTTTCTGGACCTGAACTATCCACTTCTGGGTACTGGTCTGCTGGGAGCAGAAGGTGCAAAAATGCTTACTGTCTGGGGCTCCTCTATGACTGGGTTTTTAAAGCACTGTTTTAGAGTTTTCAGTATATGGATTTTATGCGTCGGAAAGCTCAAAGTTCTCAAGATGATTGCTCTGCATGTGAAGCGCAGCATAAATTCAGATGAATGCTAAGTTCCCCTGTTTTGGAGACTCAACCAGCACTTCGAGGCCTGAACATATGAACGTTTGGGGGTCCTCAGGCTTCACCCTCATCCTTCTGCTGATTTCTGAATGACTTCATCCGTGGGTGGGGGCATTATGTAATTGTCCACCACAGACAATGCATTTATATCTGGCTGTATTTCACATTTTGGTAATACTCCGATGTTGCTATAGTGAGTCACAAAAAAACAGAGCGGCAATAGATGGATGTTCCTGCAGCGGACGTCATTCCCGCCTTATGAAGCCCCGCAGTCAGTGGTCATTATGGAATGAGCGCAGCCAAACCTCGAGGTTTGGGGAGAATGCATGCATTCGGAATGAGGGAAAAAAAATGCAGCTGTTCCTGAGTGTTTGCAGTCGAACTGCCCTTCAGTGTCGTCGGACATGTATTGTATTTTTAAAAAAGTATGAGAATGCTACACGACTACAAGGATACGATCATGATCCTACTGAAAATGACTTTGTGGATCGTTAGGTTGGATTTTAATATAGAAGCATAACTGCTCCAAACTATCTCTCTTTTAAACGACGAACACGGCTGTATAACATAAAGAGCCCCTTTCAGTTCTATTTTTGGTCACTGGCTGGTTTTTTGGTTCAGTTACACTTTTGACACTTGAGTCGGACGATGTCCAGGTGTGGTCTGACCTGCACTTGGGCTGTTTTCTCATTGGCTGAAGCCCAGGCAGATGTCATTGACTTCTGAAATTCTGAAAGATTTCAGTAAATATTTGCGATATACAGCGCAAAAGTCTCAACTAGCCAAAGAAAATTATGTTTAAATGATTTTCATGTTGGTGTAAAACTATGATATTATGTCTGTCAAAGTTTCTCAGCTTAGTCATTTCAAAACCTCTGCTAAAGTCACCCCAGTGTTTACACCAGTCATCGAACACACCCATGCATTTTTGACTATTACCTTGTCCAGCTAATCAATACCTCTTTTAAAAAGAATTAAATTCATTAATTATGTCAGCTACTGGCGAAATTTCACAGATACATGGAAAGGCTGAAGTGGCGTTCACCCCGTCCAACTAGATATCCAACTGCTTTGCATATGAACAGATGCAGGATGCACACCTGCTTCATTCCGATTCATGGAGGACATTCCCAAAATAGTCCCTCAACTCCTCTGTTCCCTATCCCCCACACCCACCCCGCTGCATGCGTTCCCACCCTGGCAGTGAATGAATTCTCAGCCGGGTCGCGCCATTCCTATTCCTCGTCACCGTAAAGTTTTCCAGGGTCCGGCCGCAGCCAATTAGCATCGGGCCGTCACATTCGACAGGCTGACAATACAAATAAACAGCAGCACCTCAAAGTCCCTGTGCAAATGTGCCCCCGAATTTCCGTTTACGTTTTCTTGCCCGGTGGTCTGATTTCATGAGCAATTACCCACTTTTCTGGAACACGCTTTTGTTGAAAGCACGGGAAGAGTGAATGAGATCATTTTGCATATCCATTTCGTTATGAGGGACAGTGACCTTAGAAACTCAAATGTCCTTGACTTTTAAACAAAAACAATATTTTTTTTCCACATTTTATTTTCATCTGAATGCAGTTTTTTCATCTGCTTGGATGTTTTTATAGTCATTATATACAGGAATTAGGTCCCTGTTTTTTAGTTCAGCATCCTCATCAAACATTGAGAAGCTGGAGGCTTTTAAAGGCTTTATTAATTTAATCGCCATGCTCTAATTAAAGGCTGTGTTCTTTGTAACGCTGAGAAGACACACTCGCACTAAAGCATTTTTTTTCTAATTCCGCTAAATCTGGAAATTTGGTTTCCTATAATGTACTATGCAAAGCTTGTAAACAACACACGCACATTTCTTAAGAAGTCAAATCGCTGCAGAATAAATATTCATATCCATGCAGCGAATGAATTGACCTTCGCATGAATCAAAGGCACTGGTTCGGATTAGAGGATTTATGGCATTTGGCAAAAGATGTGATTTTCAATTAGAAACGGTAAAGTCTGAGATATAGATCAGCCATAAAAATATTGTACAGATGCGTGGTCATAGTCAGCATAGTCAGATAGTTCCATATTGGAAAGCACAGCCGCTCCGCACACGCACCCTGTTTCCGCATATACCCGCGCTGTCGTAAATCACGGCGTGCCCATCGGCCTTCACTTGCTGAGAGGGGGCGGAAATGCACCCAATTTGGGGGGAGGGAGGTCCAAAGCGACCAGCAGTAGAAAACCACCTGGATAGAAGGCCCAGGAAAGAAAGAGAGCAGGAGGAAATAACAGCTGGCACTCCGTGATTCAGTGCACCGAGTTCCTCCTTCTGTCTCCCTCAGAATCCGCAGGTGTGGGGCTTCTTTGATATCAGAAACCACATGTTTCATTTAAGAGGTCCTGGAACCCCCCCGGGAGACCTGTTTTATGTAAGTGGGGAGGGCGCAGGGAGGTTGTGGGGAACCGCAGAGGCTGGCCAGCACGGGGAGCCACAACCCCCCTTTCCCACAATGCAGCACGGCGGGTTGTGCCTGTGTACTTAAAGCGGGAAAAGCTTAGCGGGAATCGGAGGAGGCCGGTGACGGGGTCAGAGAGAAAAACGACGCCCATTTTGGACACGTCAACGTGGGGATACAGCACAGACCAGACTGGTGTGGACAGGGGGAGATTTACACCTATGGGTGTCTGTATATGTAAATGAAAATAAATATAATTCATTAGTTTATCTTTTTTTTCGAGAAATAAAAATCTATGGTTCTTCTGAAATGTTCCGCAGGGCTGACCTGGCCTGTGGTGATCGCCATTGTTAGACACTGAGATGGAATTTAGTTCTCATTGGTCGTAGTGCAAAGGAACAATAGTAGAGTATGCGTCGTGCGATGTGTCACTGCTGCTCTTCCTTGCGGCTTCAGTGGTGTTTAAAGAGCACAGGTAAGCTCTCTCAGTTCCTCCCGGCATCAGGGATGAGGGTGTATGGAAGCGTGACACCCCCGATCTTCAGCACCCTGAGCTTCTGTCTGTGGGCTGCAGAGGGTGTCCGCCCGGGCCAAGCTTTCACCGTTGGTTCTTTGCAGGCTTTCATGAGCACATGGTTCTTTGTCCATCTCCATAGATTAACACTGTTCCCAATGCAAGTCTAGATAATCTGCTGGCTTTTGGTCACAGACCTCAGTGTTTCAGGATTCAGGATTTAAGAATCGGGATTCATTTACGTTTTGTACATCAGTACATAGGAATCCTTACTCGCAGCAGCCAGTTAGTAACACGTGACAGGATTAGACAGCACAAAACATAGCAAAGACACTGACAAACATCATAGCAGGTATTTAGCTAGGAACTGCACAGGTACGTATTTATTGAAAGAGATGGCTGATACTCAAGATATGGCTAAATGAAGCATAAATATAGGAAATAAATATAAAATAAGTTAAAGATATGCCTAAAATTGGAAATTTGGTAAAGTATTTTAACCACTGTGACCCCTATGTCTCAGCAGTGGAAGTGCTAACCTGAAAACACGCCAAAACAAAAGGTTTTCTTGCAAACATTCGTTTTCACTGAAGATGAACCCCCACCCGAGCAGCATGGACTCACATGTCTACCCCCCCCTGCCCCCCTTCCCACAGGGACCTCAGCATGAACAACATCAGCGAGCTGCAGCCCGGCGCCTTTCAGAACCTTCACTTCCTGGCAGAATTGTGAGTACTTCACCTAAGGTCTGCCGCCGGCACAGACCCCCCCCCCTCCACCAAGCTTTGGCCCCCTTTTGGCCGCAAACAGTCACTACACAAAATTCTGAATAAACGTTATTATGGAGGTGCTGCAGCGGCATGTTCTGCTGACCAGCGCTGCTCACTAGCCATTTAGGTAGTTATTGAAACATCTGAATTGACTTTTTAAGTGGGACCCCAGAAATAGTAACCCCGCCCCTCACTGCCTGTTAGCCCCTCCCTCCCATGCTCATGGGTAGGCTTTTAGCATCAGGACGCTAACACAGAGGCTAACCTGTTGCCATAAGAAAAATGAGTTTTTTTGAATGGAAATGTTCACAGGGTTATTCTCAGAAGCCGTCGGACCTTCACTGGCCCGTCTTGTGTAGCAAAGCGAAAGGCAGAGTACCAGGAGGCCCTTTGACTAGCAGGCCAGGATCACCGGTGTGACCCAGTGCCACTTACCAGCATGGCAGTGTAGTACCGCTGAACCGATACTCAAGGCTCCCGCACATGCCACAGAAACACTTTCGCTGGCTTGTCACACGTGTCAAGCGTTTTTAATACCGGATGAGGCTTTTCAGGGCTGGTTACAGCACAAGCAGGAACATCAGAAATGCTTTGTACTGATCCAGAACCATATGAGTCACTTACATGTGGCCATTATCAGCCTGGATGCGGTGTTGTGTTAATCCGCGCATAGACGCGCAGCAAGGTGCGAATCCAGGCGTATGGAGTCACAGTGTGGTTTATGACCTTGCTGGGTGTACAATTATTTAGTCAACACATTCATCCAAAGCAGTGTACCTGCTTTAGAATGCAGGGTTAGTCGGTCCCTGGGGCATTTGCTGACCCTGTGATTTGAACCAGCAACCTTCCCCTCACAGTCACAGTGTTTTAACCTGTTGAACTCTACACCACCCTCCCTGCTTCGAACCGGATCAGGTGGTAGTGGGGGTGGGGGGGGTGGGGTTTAACGAACAGTGTTTACAGTCATCATGCAGACTTTCCTAAGATACAGAGAGTCCTAACATCTAAATGGGGGTTTGAAATGCCACAGGCAGCCTGAGCGGGAAAAACCACACAAGGCAGTGATTGGCCGTGGCTGAGATGGGGAGGGGCTTAATCATTTGGGGCCTCTGGGAAGTTGGGAGGGCGACCATAATATATTCAGGTAATGTCCAGGTTAAGTATAAACTTGTATTGTGTGTTCAGTGTCACTGTGACAGATATACTGGGGAATGATGAATATCTCAGAGGAATTACAGACTGAGGAACGGCATGGAGTGTCCTATGTAGGGAGCCAAGTTTATGATCCCCCCCCCCCCACCTGCATCCTGGACTCGCAGAACTGTCCTTCACTGTATTTCTCTGGGTGTGCAGGTGTAATTTAAGTCCGCAAACCGCAAAAGAATAAGTTAGCGAGAGCAGAATTCCTAAGACGTCCATGTCCTAAGCAGACATTTCAGCCAAGGCCTGTGATGTTCCACGTTGTGAAAATAATAAAGCAAATGGATAATTACAGAAAAATAAACCATAGACTGCTGTGTGAATTAAGGTCATTGGAGGATCTGACCAAACCTCCAGTTCTCCATGACTGCTGTTCTGTTCCAGTTCTGAAGCCTGATGATATAATTTTTGAACTGTTTTAAAATTCAGTTTTTTTTTTGTTTAGATATTTTCATAGACAGACATTATTCATTGCAAGTGCAAGGGCAATGCAGATGTTACATGACGCTGACCACTGGACCACATGACTAAATTCTTGAGGAGCTTTGTGTGATCTGTTTCCTGGATGAATCATTAGAGGATTTCTTGTATGTGACCCAGCTCAGAGTCTCTTGTGCTGAGGGTGAGCAGAAAGGGTGATGGGACAGTTTGCTAAGATGCATCTCTGATACACAGTCCTGAAGCCTCCCAAAGTGGGGTAGCCTGGTAGGGTAGCCGTCCTGCTTGTCCTTGAGCTTGGCCCCCAGCTGAGTGGTGCTCCGAGCACTGGAGAACATGTTCCTGACTTGGAGCGCATAGAGATCAGTGCATCATCGACCTTCACGTGTGCAAACTGCAGAGGGTCCAGGTGGCAGCATGTTATTTATCCCGATCACTTTTGTAGTGAAGGTCACCAGTTGGATGAACATTGATAGTGATAGTCTTAGAAATGGCTTGGATAAGCCATTTCAAATCACACACTATGTGAAAATATTTACTTTGAAAACCTAATTAAATAACTCACCCTGTGACATACACACGGATGTTTGAATTGATCTGGTACCAGCGCAAATTGACCGTGAAGAAGGAATTATTTGAAGAGACCATAACGAAACAGTATGCAATCATCATCATTCATCCTTAATTTATTTACACATGTATTTTTTTTGCGAAGAAAACGCCACACAAGAGCTGTGGAGACCTTGTTAAGGTTCCCCTGCTTCCCGCAGATTGTTGACTGCAGCTGCATGTTGTATGCGGTAGCAAACACGCTCTTAACGAACATATTCCATTGCATCCAAGCACCAAAACAGTCTGTCTCAGTAACACATCGTGAAAATTGAAAAGAAGGATTACTGCATGTTTCCGGACCCGAGCCCTGGAAGATGGAACCGGGCTGAGTGACGTAACGGAAAACTGGAACAGATACGTCGATGGGAGGGAAATGGCTATTGTCAAAAAACACGAGAAGAAAGGGAAGCCCTTGAACACTCCACATGCTTTCTGAACAGGCAGAAAAGATGGACATCTAAAAACTAAGACCCAAGACATAGACGCCACAAGGAAATGAAAACAAGGCTTGACATTGTGTTTGGCCGTGAGATGTGCGTTTAGTCTGACTGGGAAACTTGTTCGGAGAGTCCACAAAACACGACGGAGTTTGCGGTAAAGTGGGGAAGCCTTTGATCGTAGATGACTGTCAAGCCAATGTTGTGCAAAGTCTGCTTCCCTCAGCTTCCTGCCGCAAAGAATCGGCCACCAAACAGACAGATCCCTCTGACACATCCTGACTGTAAGGCAGTGCATCAGACAGAGGTGATTATGATGAATAGCTTTCAAACCCTGATGATCTCTTGCAGTTTGTGATCCGAACATCAATAGAATTATTTTACGGTGGATGGTCTCCCTTTGGTGGTCTGCCAGAGTGATTTCTGACAGAAGTACAGGTCAACTCCTGTGTTTGATGGGAAGGATGTCAAGGGGCGTTGCGCGGGGGCTCACATTTACTTTTATTTTTTCAACCCCCCCCCCCCCCCCCCCCCAAAAAATGATTACGACCGTTAATGAGGAACCGCACTGCAATTCTACATCAAAAGAACATCGCGGAACAGGTCGGAACGTGAAAAAAACAAGTCCAATTGCATTTAATACAGTCCGTATGAGGAGCGGAAAGGAAAAATGGGCCTGCAGATGCAGATGAAAAATTACAGGCTCCGCCGGAGGAGGAACAGCTGAGTAAATGAATAACAGAGACAAGGTGGCCAAGGAAGGTAAAATACAGTGCAGGGTAAACATTGATTTTCACAGAATGCTTCATTGATTCCTCAGGACCATCACTGCCATGTTTTATTTTCCCTGGATATTCAGATTCAAAGCTTTTTTTTTGCTGAATCTATGACAACCCAAATGCAAACACAGGTAAACCGCAGCCTTGAGTTTGCACTCTTTTGTACTCAGTCTTTGACAGCATGAGAGTATTTTGTTTGGAAGGACATCAATGGCTTTGATAAATCTGGACCCTGGTACTTAATGGATTTTGCAATATTCTATGCATTATTCCTGTCTCTGACTAAAGGAGAATTATTTTTTCAAGGATCTTTATTGTGCGACTACAATTTTTTTTTGCAATCGATATCTGTATTAATTGGTTAAGTCAAATCCAAGTGCTATTATTTATGGACTTTAGCGACTTTGTTGTGACATGATATGTGTTTTAAAATACTTAATCAAGGGGTAATTTATTTGTCCTTATTCACAGTATGGTTGGCCTTCGAATGAGGGAACGATGCTTCCAGACCACACGCTGGGACACAGTCGCGGTCATTTCGCGGAAAACGAACAAGATGAGAAATGGATGTGCTAGGAGGCTGGTAAAGCGCTAAGCTACTCCACCAAGCATTAGCACTCGTTTGAGAGCTATATGAATGTCACTATAAGTCGTGGGTTCAGCTCAAGGTGGATGGATCCTCTTCTGAATTATTAGCAATGAATGGGGGCAGATTCATTGTTCAGCATTTGTGGAGAATCCCAAACCCCACCAACTAACTTCCCGCTTCCTTTATAGCTATTTTCATCCAATGAAACTTCTTCACATTCAACTAAGATTCACTGCTGGATAAATCTCAAACAGCAGATTCCCAACAATATTAATAGGTAAATAAATAGATAATGTATCTGTAAATTGATCAATTTCTGCAAGAACCTTATAGCTACCAAACCAAAGATGACTTTTTTTTTTTTATTTATCTCCTTACAAATAAGGTCTGATGACTGATTTGACTGAGCTGTAATAAGGAGGTGTCTTCGGAAGGGTGATGTAGAGAGTTGGTGAAAGTCGTTAGCCAGGGGGTGTGTGTGTGTGTGTGGGGGGGGGGGGGGTTGGTAACAATAAAATGTGCCGACTAGATTGATTCCCCCACACCCCCCATCCCCATTACATGCGGTGACAACATGCCGCTTATCGTCCAACTTACAGTAGAACTGCTCAAAGTACACATGCAAAATTGATAGAATTTCTGTGGAAACTCATAATCCTGAATATGACAAGCAGTAAAGGAAATGATCCTATTGGTAAAAAACATTACGGGAGCTACTCATTGGCTCCCTGAGAGCTCCTAGGAGGTGACATGTTGGCCGCCACTGACCTACCATGTTCAGTGTCTGCTGATGACCAGGCTTGTCCTCCTTGATGACCAGGCCACAGATTCTCTGACTGTAAAGTGTATGGAAGCCCCGCTTTAGATGGACCAACATCCACGATATCTCTATGATCATCTATGATCATCTACAGTATGTACGTCCAATGATGGATGACCAGCGTCTTTTCATGACCAGGGTTGCGGACCGAGCTGGTGATTACATCTCGAGGACGCAGGCCCACGGCCGGATAAAGAAAAGCAGCTGAGATCTCGCTGCTGATTTGTTTTTCCAGCCTGATGTTCGCTTATTAGAGGCTGGAGGTACTTGGTTATGGGTAATGGGTGGTGAATTGGCTCATTTTAGAATGGTTACCTCCTTATTTGAAGGTCATTAATCAGCGGCAATGACAGCTGGGTGGTCAGCCCTGTGTCTGGGTCTAACATAAATTACCGGCCCGTGTTTGTGTAACTGATACCGATTTATTTTGTTGTGTGGGAAAAGCAGGACTTTTTTGCAAAAACGGAGCTTGGTTTGGACCATTACTTAAACTCCAGTCATAGACTGGAGAGCTGCTTTTTTCATTGTCATCTTTAGGGGGCAGTGTGGAGCAGCGAGTTCAGACACATTACCTGCGATCAGGTTACTGTTTTGATCCCATGGGTAGAAGAGTGATTTTCCCGTTGGGCTCTTGACCCTACATTCTCAGTTGTGCATTGCTTTGGAGAAGTATTCAACAGTTCAAGCATTCACTTCAACAAGTATCTGCTAAGTGACTGACCAGCGTCTTTGGCGTGGAGTCATACAGGACCATCTGGGTCCCAAAGCATCCCTTAGAAATGTTGGCATTTCAGAGAGAGGACTGCCTTCATGGTGGCGTCTTCCATGCTTTCCCCTTAAATTCCACAGAAAAGAAGCCTGGAGCTCAGGGAGATTGAATGCAGCAAGGCACTGCTGGTCCATGATTAGCAGGAGCTGTTTGAGAAGATCGACAGTGTACCCTGAACCTGAAGCTTACTCCCATGTAATCTCCATTGTAGGTTCATGTTTTTTCATGTAGGAGCCATTTACCATTTCAGCAGGCAGTTTTATCCGTGTCGTATGTTTTATGAAAGCAGGGTTAGGCAGACTCTGGAGCAATTGGGGATTAAGGGCCTTGTTCAAGAGCCCAATGGTGACAATCACACACCTCCCCAAGAATGCAAGCATGTTTCCACTCGGCCAAACCAGATGAGGAAAAGGTCCCACTCGCTTTAAACGTCTGCTCTGAATTGTCTGGTGCGTACCTTTTTATTACACCCCAAAAGCAGAGGAGAACTCTTTCGTCTCCCGTGCAGCCGTCTTGGATGAAAGAAGCTGGCTCCCCCATACTTTGATGTGTGACATTTTTATGTGCAGAGAGCGCCCCTTTGTACACCTTCAGCGTGACACTAATAAAGATGGTCTACAGGAATAATGAATTGTTGCGAGACAGTTTCAAAGATTCAGAAGTTCCTTTGAACCCTCTGAACATATTCTGCAATAAAGACAAAAATTATTACTTTCACAATTCCAGCTCAAACCTCAGACAATGTTTTTTTTTCCCCGAGATCTAACTTTTTGCATTTCACTTTTGATGTTGGTCATATTTTCTGACTTTTCATTGGCTTTTAACTCACAGTATGTATGTAGTATTGATGTGTATAGTACATTTAGTGTATTATGAATTATACTTTCCTTCGATTTACAGCAATACATCAAACACCTTATTGGATATTTACAATTTTGAAAGATGTTACGTCAGCATCCTGATTGGTCTGTGGCGCACAGGCATTACAGTTCTGACGCTTTATGAAGCAAATGTAATTTTTCAAAGCCAGTGCAATAAAAAAAAATAACAAATTAGTCCAATCTTGAGCAGAATTGCAAAAACAAACTGCAGTACATCACATAAACCCACAGGTTGCGAAGCTAACATTTGGAATTTTGGACTGTTGAGATGTGGGTGTAAATCAAGTTTGCGTGCAAAAAATGAGTTTCGATTTTTCAGTTAGCTAAACTCAAAAGTAACGAGAAATAGGAAAGTGTGAACTGCAGTCTCAGATGCTGGCCTGGCAGTGTGTGTATGGTTATCTATACAGCTACAAGGGTTATATTCATTATACTTAAATATGTTGGTGTTTGCCTGTCAACGTCTGAATTCGTTCACCATCACCTCTGGCGTGTCGCTGGGACGCTGGCTGCCACTCCTGGCCGGGCCGACATCTCCACTTCCTGTTTCGTCTTTCTGTAAGCGGGTGCTTTGTTTTTGTTTCTTCACGCCCTAATTATTCAGCGCGGTGTTTATTTGACTATGGGGGACTGCGAATGACTGACTCATACCTCCTGGGTACAGCTGGCAGTGAAGGCCGGCTGAGGAGGACGGTAGCCGTTTCACTGCCAAAGCACGCGGCATAAACGACGTCAAGAAAGCGAGAAGCAGGGAGATGCCGACACGCCTCACGTGAGGGGACACGGCTGGGCAGTGCGGGGTGTCCAGGGCTACCTGTCGCTTGTAAACATACTTTTACCCAAACTACAGAAGGAGTGCGGTGTATTACCCACGCTACATCGATCCCTGTGCTCCAGGGCTGTGGCTCAGCAGGTCAGGTTGTTGTGATTGGAAGGTTGCCAATTTAAATCCCAGCAGAGTGATGTCATTGCTGGGTCCCTGATCAAGGCCCTTATTCCCCAATTGCCCTGCTTTCTCAGAGATGTATAAAATCATCTGCTAGATAAACGTAACATGCTTCAATGGCTGAGAACCAAAATGGCAGCTGACACCCTAAGAGGGATGTTGTCACGACGACATGAGTCTGTCCCGGTAACAGCTGTGATGACCAATGTGGCTGAGTAAACATGGCTAGAAGAGAGACATTCCTTTGAAGTTCCCCTGTACCCAATCGCTGGGAATTTCTTTAAAAATCAACCTGGGAGTTTCAGCCAAGGATCATGGGAAGAGCAGGAGTTGCATCAACGGCCCATATGGAGCAAATTAGCCCGACGCTCTCAGTGCCGGCTGGCCAACTGCCAATCCCTGCTTGGTAATTTGTAACATGTCATGTCCAATGGGGCGACCCACGGGGGATCACATGGCCACGTGTCCAATGGGGCGACCCGTGGGGGGGGTCCACATGCGTCACAACTGAGGATTGGGCTGCCACAGAGGGAACTCGCTACTTGCGAAGATGTTCCAGTGTCCTGGATTTGGGATCAGGTTTTTTTTTTTTGCACACGATTAGGAGGAGAAGAAGATGATGCGGCAAAGAAACTTAGATGGTGGTGTGGAACAGGCGTGATGAAAGACTTTATCATATTTAACACTGAAGTGTCCCCTTGAATATCCGGGGTTTGCTCCAGAATGCCTGTATTGCAAAAGCATTTCAGACTAGTTGGTTTTCCCATTGGGACGCACAGTCTGGAACTGAAGTGTGACGGTTGCTAGCCTGTTTATACCACCATGACACGGTAACCTGCAAGTGACCATGGCGAGGCATCGGGCAGACGTCAGCAGCTAGATGGTATGGGAGAGGCGGTGATCTCCCATCTTCTCTCAAGCCAGGCGGATGGCATGTGGTGGAGATGAATCCCAAGGCAGATGGGGAATGTCTCTGCCTAGCAACCGCTAACAAGGCTACGGGAACTCGCTGATTCCACCTGGATGCGACTCCCGATTTCCATCTCTGCCCCCGCCCCCCCTCCCAGGATCGGTTATCAGCCCCCCCCCCCACCTTTTGCGTCAGCGGTTCCCGCAGGTTTGAGGTGATAAGGACCTGTCAGACTCCCTAGCCTTCAAAGCGTGGGATGTCCTTCTCTCCAGAGAGGGACAGGAACATTCTATTTCATCATTTGCTGAATAAACGCCAGCCAATATCACGTCTTTATGAATTACTTTATCTTTTGTATTGTTTCATTCAGAAAGACAAGACACATTTCTATTGTTTGAAATCATTACGCACTAACCCCAAGGGTACAACAGAAAGGTCCCCCACTGGGACTGAACCTTCCACTTACAGGCCCAACCTAGCAGCCATTTTGACTTACATTCTACATCTTCAGTCATCTTGCCACTGGTCTAAGTGACACAATCCATTGATATCAGGCAAATGAACACAGATAGCACAGGACATTTTAAGCAATTTTTATGGCAAATCTGTGCATTACATATGTGTAAGCTAAATACGCCTACATGTCTATAAATTACTGAAGAAATAGATCTTTCATTGAAGTATGAAATATTCACCAGTTCAAGCATCACTTCAACAGGCACAAAAAGCAGTACCACCAGCATACTTCAAATATAAGCAATAGACAATCTACATTTAAATCTACATTTAAAATGTCCATTGAGGCCTTTGATTTGACTGCAAAATACCTAGGAAGTCAGTTTTTAAGTGTCATACTATTGACAATGATCTTCTCTGCAGTCTAAACCGCAAGTTAAAGTATCTACAGCTTTTTGAAGTAAAACATTTTTTTTTCACGTCCTGTCATGTCTGTCTGTCAGTCTGTAATCTTGTTTTTCATGTCTGTCTGTCTCTTTGTATTTTGGTTTAGGTATTAGTATTATGGGGTAGGTGCAGAATGGCTTCACCTAATGCATTTCAATGGAAAATAAAAATGAGGGTGCAGGATTAATAACATTAAAAAAAATCCATGATGACATGCTCTTAGTTTATTGCAGTTTTGGTAGGGCCCACCTCCGCCTTGCTCTGATTGGTGCTCCCAGTTATAGGGACAAATTAGAAGGCCTATAAAGGTGAAGTAGGGTCCAATAGAATGTGCTGTACCTGTTTTTAGCATAGACTAGAGAAATGTTTTGATAAATGTGAACAGACCTGGGCTGAAATCCGTGCAGCCCTGCCCAGGGGACATTTGTGATCCCTGTCATTATTGCTTAATTTAATGCTTCAGATCACAAAGCCAGGTTCAATGCAAGAGATCAAGTTGTTACAATACAGCCCTGGGCCAGTGTTTTACTCACTAAGATAAATGACCTTTAATAAAGAAGTGTTGTAGGAGAAACGCTTGGTCATAACTTATGGCAATTGGAGCTACTATGGGGGTGGGGGACAGGGGCGTCCGGATAACATTCCCAATGAAAGGGTACAGCTGCTGTTTGTACAATCTGGCGGTCTGCAGGCACATCCGCTATCAAAGGTGTCTCTCATATTTGTTTCCTGGTCTGATGCATACCTTCAATTAGACCACAAGTAACACCCCCCCCCCCCCAGCAGTTTGAACATTCAGCCAGAAAACTAGCTGTTTACATGAACGGTGACAGGATGACAGTTTGAACTGCTAACAACAGAGGGCGCTTCCTTATAAACACGCCTTCAGTAGTAACCTGAGGTTCGGCGTGAACGAAACAGAGGCGACAGGAGGGGAAGTGAGGAGGACGGTGAACGTTTCAGCCGCTGTGTTGGGGGCCTGCTTCTCATTGAGCGTCTCTTGGGCGCCCGTTTCCTTTCAGCTCCGCTGTGAAGGTCAGAGTGTATTTTAATCAATAGCTAACGAACTGCAGAAGAATTCCGCGCACATTATAATCAGGTACGGAAACAGTGACCGTGCACCTGGGCAGTGTGGGGTAATTAAAAACCATATCTTGTCTCTCACATATTTTTGCCAGATGCCAGATTCCACCTTGGGCTGACTTTCAACAAAACAGACCACACTGTAACAACTTCCATGCACTGTCCGTTAATGAAAACCCGACCCACCAAAACGAAGGAATACTAAAAGCACAGTTCTCCGCCGGGGCTTCTAGTATGTTTTAGGGCACCCAGAAAATTTTGATCAGGATGTTTGGGTCATTTTGGGGGTCCAGCTCAGGTTTAGCAGCAGGGCGAGAGCAAACGGAAGTTCCACACTTTCGATCAGGCTTCGTTTTTCGTCAGACTCCTGAAGGTTGACGTGAGAAGGTTGTAGGGGTGACTAAACTGTGATATTACTTTTTTTGCTTTTGGTGGAGTATTTTCCTTATAATATGCAGGGGGTTGGGCAGCCAGGCGACCTTGGACCCCCCCAGTGGTTTTCTTTCTACCTGCTCATGACTTCTTGGTTCCTCTCCTCCACTGTCTTCTGGAAGGCTTTCTTCCCTTTTTCCTTTCATACCTGTTTCATGCACCACGCAGTAAAAACGACGTCATAATGCATTGCCACACAATGCTGTGCCTCGGGCCGACTGTGCTGTAAAAGGCACTATATAAAAATAAACCGAACTGAATTATTGTGAACAGGCAACCGTGAAGACACCCCCCCCCCAGCAGACTCAGCGCCCCCACACCCTGGTATGGTCCGTCGACACAGTCACGGTGGGTAAACGGCAACATGAAATTCACACCCTGGCTCATGTCGCAGATAAGCCCTCTTTATTCTCTGAGATGTTTTATCACTCCACAATCTCCAATAAACCCAAGGCTGAGATTTGGGGTGGGGGGGGGGGGGGGCAAGGAGTCTGGAGTCACCCATCCTTATCTGATACTATCTGCCTAACCGATTATCTTTCTCTTTTTTCTTTCTCTTTTTCTAAGAGAAAACATGTGTTGCAATCAACTGCTGTTTTCTGTGCCTCGTTCCGCTCCCATTTTCCATGAGCTCAGTTATCCGGGTCGTTCCCAGCCTCAAGTCTGGCTGACCCCAGCACTCCACTCTCCCGTCGCCCGCTTGTCCGACGGCATCATTGCTGACGTCTCTCGCAGATCCGTCCACCCCACTCTGCTGTGCTTGGGTCACCATCTCCCCCAGAGTTGAAAACGACCGGCGAAATATTCTCATAACTGGGGTCAGCCTCGAATCACTGACAAAGGGTATTTTAAAAGCACTGGAGCAGAATCACTCAAAAAAATGCAGCTGGTCAGTCTCTCCTTTAACTCTCACAAGCTCACAGCATTAAGTTAATGTGACACATGCCTGGGGTTCTTTGAAAAACGACTATATATGTATTTTCATTACCCACACACTATATATTCATGCTTTCATTAACTACACACCGTGCAAGTCACAGTATTTTTCTGAAATTCCTGAATTAGAAACATGCTTGATTTTGATGTGAAACAAATCCATTGTTCTTAGAATCGTCCTACATGACTTCCTTTACAACACAGCCCTTAAGTGCCACTATACCATTTATTGGTTCTTTCTGACTTCGGAGGGTAAGGAACCGATTATCTCTGTCGTTTGTTGGTGAAGTTTACAGAACATCATTCTGCTCTCTTTGCTTCCCCTTTGCTTTAGTACATTGTACTCGTGCTCCGTATTTTTTACCGAATCCCAGAAACTGCATCTCCACACTCGATGGGTCCATTTAAAAATGTTTAACGAGCTGATTAGACTACGACCATATGCGAACACGGAACAGGCAGCTGCACTCGATTACGGCAAAGCGGTTTCTTTTTAAGACACAGTGCAGCAGATTTAGCTTTAGCTGAAGTCAGTTTCCGCTTTATACGCATGTAAGGAAGAGTGCTCAAGAGAGGAAGACCAACAGGAGAAACCGACAAAACGTTCATTGCGGTAGAGCAAACCCTTAAAAAGATGCTTCTGGACTGCTGAGAGCCTGAACTTCTGGTTATCATCCTAGCAGATGTAGGTACAGGAGGGAGTATAGATTCCCCACAGTGGAGCTTATCAAGATGCTCTCCGCCCCCCCGTTAGGGATAAAATCATTCCACCACAAACAACCTTAATTTAAAAGAATGTATGATTAAGCTTTATGGTACTTTGGCTGCCAATGGTGCGATTAATGAAAGTAAGATGGCCGACACAGAGTGCCTTAATGCTAACCATTCCCGAAGGCTGCGAGTCCCCATTCCGAGCGAAGGTCCAGGGGGCTGTGCTACAGTCACGGATGTTGGAGCTGTGTCTCCCCTGTGGGCCTAAGCCTGACTGTGGTGACAAGCTCAGTGGTTGTCTTTATATCTCTCTCTTATTGGCTATTATCGTGTAGACATGATCACATGGTCCACTTACACTGAAGTGGGGGTCAACACAAAAGCACAGAGGCCCGAAAGGTAAAACCTGGGACCCCATGTCTCTGTATATGACCTGTCAGCCTGCAGGGTGTGATGCAGTCGATCCGCCTGCCCTTGATGGTTATTTACACACCTTAAAAGAAGATAAACACAGTGAAACATTGCATTATTATTTCTGGCTGTTACTCCAAAAGGATTTTACTGAGAATAATTTCTCTCCATTTTCCGTACTATAACCCACATCTGGTGCAAATGTGGTGCAAGTAAACACATTGAAAAAAGGTATTTAAAAAATTATTGCCATTATTACATTTTAAAATTTTCATTCCTGGCATATGTTCCGCTTGCTCCAACACACCTTTGAAACAGAACAGTGATTGAGTTATTTTTTAGGAGCTGCACAAGCTCAAAGACACAAAGATTACTTCAGACCGCTCTCTTTAATTTGTGCTCTTGATACATTTTTGGAAAATCAAACCCATAATTAAAATAATAATAATAATAATAAAAAATTAAAGGTGTTCTGGGTTTTCTTTACTCTTTGATATTGAAACCCCCCAATTTTTAAGAATCTGATTCAACAACTTGAAACCTAGAAAAAAAAGAAAAGTATATTGAAGAGGAAATGAAACATTTTTCCCCCATGGGAATCATCCGTGTGAGCCGCTCTTCATTTATCCAAGGACATCTGAAATTCCATGTGTTTTAAGTTTGTTTACGCATTTTTGGACTGGAAAAAAATATTTAAGGTATATGAGTAATGCTTTTTTTTTCCCACTTGTGTTATTGCTGTAATCAAGATAATATTGAGTTAAGAGTATATTTAAAACTCTTTGATTAAAATATCTACATGGATGCACAAAGTCTAAACTATAATGAACTGGAAAACAAAGTCTACCAGCCATGTGAGTCCAGTGACAGCCACAGGCTGTTGAAACCAAATTCACTATGCAACTTTCTTCACTTATTAATCTGGCCGCCTTAGCGCAATTTTAAAAAATTGTTGCATTCATGCTGAGATATGATCCATTTAGTGAATAAATAAAACGCTTTGACAGGAAAGAGCACCTAACTTGTAATCTTGTAATTGAGTGTCCTGAAGAAGATTTACTTTGTTCCTTTAGAACACAGTTCAGTTTCCCTCCAAAATGACTCACTGGTTGGTCACAGTGGGAATGTAGTCCAGTTTTGTCAGTCAACACTCTGGGCATTTTGGCAGTGCCTGAGCAGCCTGATCTCTGAGCGATTCATTCAACACCCATGTCAGAGCATCACTATCCCTCTCTCAAGGTGAATCATCAAACCAGCAGGACTTGAGGGCCCGACACCTCAGAGGAAGGCTGTGCGATCGATCCCTGCCAAAGGTCTTCCTGGAAAAGGGAGCCGACAGTCTGTGGTCTGGCATGGAGAGGCGGTCTCACACTCCATCCTTAAGGGGCAAGGGCTGGTGTGTGGTGTGTTGCTCAGTGAGTTAGGCCTCAGCATTTGTGAGTGGAAGGTTGTTGGTTCAAATCTCAGCCGTGGGCCAATTTCCAAATCTGTGTCGGGCCTTTGAGGAAGGCTCTTAATGCAGGTTATAGGATAAATGGCTGATCCTACACTGGAGTTGGTTCCAGATGCCATAGAGCCTCATCTCTATGTATGTTACAAAGAATATGCAAAAAACAATATATCTGTATTCATGCAAATCAAGGTTTATTTCTTTTCAGGATGTGCCTGTTTTCCTAGTGTTGGATACTGTTGTGTTACATCAGGCTTCATTCTGGGAGCTCATTCATACTTTATTTAGATGATCAACTGATCCCTCAGAAAATGATCCACTCAGCTTATCGTTTGCACTTAATACAAATTTTTTATTCAACATTTACAATCAAATATCGAGCCAAAAGGGAATCTTTAAATCATAAAGATCGGTTAGGGAAGTGCAGATTGTTGGTTCGAATCCCCGACCAGTAAGGCACCACTGAGGTACCCTGAGCAAGGTACCGCCCCAAGCACTGCTCCCTGGGCGCTGAATTAGCTGCCCCCTGCTATGTCACGAAAGTCACATATGGGTTAACAATGACCACTGATCACTAAATTCTAAATAAAGCATTATGTCTTATATTTGTATGCCTAGGAAAGTAAGTAATTGTAAGTAAAAAATCTGTGACATCAGCGAAAGAAGCATCGTACCGACCACTCTGGGTGCTGTTTTATGATGGACTGGCGGGGGGGAGGGGTGGGGGAGCCTTGGGTGGTCCTCACATCAATGGACCCGGCCCCTGTTAAATCTGTGATTCCAGCACATTGGTCAGGACAGCATTTGGACAGCGCTCAAACCACAAATAGATACAAACGGTTTGTAGGTGATTTGTTTAATAAACAAACTGATTAGCAAAAACGGGCTGATTTCACAGCTGCGACGGCGCATGTTTTCTCAAAACTAGCCTTGACTCTGTATCCCAGCAGGGCTCCTAGGTGAGAAACGGCCTCCAACGTCATGCCATGGTCTTGGAGCAATTTAGAAATCACACCAAGCGAGCACCATCAGGCTTCATTGCCATCAGCTTAGTTTCTGTGCTAAGGAGGAATGACTGACATCTCACACTATGCACCTACATTGAGCAACCAGCATAGAAATCATGGCCACTGCAAGACAAACTACTTCCCGTAGTTGCATGCGACATCTCTAACAGTTTTGGCTTTTCAAGGAATTCATATTGCATTCATACAGTTTTCATAGATAATGTGCATCAGTGAGAATCCAATGTGGGGTGAGCAGGTTGGAACTCTACACCTGTGAACAGATGGTCGTTGGTTCAAGCCTCTAAATCTTCAGAGTGGTTTTGCCATTGGCCACTTGAGCAAGACCCTTGACGCCAGTTCCTTTGGATAGAGGTGGCTGCTAAATAAATGCATTCCTATAAAAAAAATTGATTGAAAATTCTTGGTGGAATTTATGAAACTTTACTTCCATCCGACGCTCTTTGCAGAAAACCACTCGTGCAGTTTTTCATTCACATGGGACAGAGTGAGTTGACAGCAAAGCATGGAGGAGGTGGGCTGGGACATCTCCAGCTTCTGAGGAACCAGAGCCACACCCCTCTCTACCATGATCTCGCCTGAGCCCCCCCCATCCCTACTGTCAAAGCCAAACCAGACCTTCTGCTAAAAACATCACTGTTGACCACAAACCATGGAACCTGACCGCTTCTTCATATATCTCCACAGGCGACTGTCTGGAAATCACCTGAAGCAGATCCCTGGCACGGTCTTCTCAGGACTCTACAACCTAAAAGTTCTGTAAGTATCAAATTGTTGTTATTTTTGGATCATTTTATGATTGGAAGACAATCAAATTTTGATTGGACGTCAAATCTGATACTGCACTGGTGAAGCCGACCTAAGATTCAGGCTGAAGCATTAGCTCCTTTTGAAGAATTTGACCTTGAGACCTCTGGGTCCCCATCTAGATATAGTGATATCACTGTTGAGGTCAGCTCATCTATTTAGCATTCTCTGAGGTTATTTCAAACTTACCAGTAAACCTCCTTCCAAAGTACTTGGACCGTTACCTGTTACTCTGCAAATGTGACATCCATCCATTTTCCAAACCGCTTATCCTATTGGGTCGCGGGGGGGTCCAGAGCCTATCCCGGAAGCAATGGGCACAAGGCAGGGAACAACCCAGGATGGGGGGCCAGCCCATCGCAGGGCACACTCACACACCATCCACTCACACATGCACACCTACGGGCAATTTAGCAACTCCAAGTAGCCAGTCTTTGGACTGTGGGGGGAAACTGGAGTACCCAGAGGAAACCCCACGACGACATGGGGAGAACATACAAACTCCACACACATGTGACCCAGGCGGAGACTCGAACCCGGGTCCCAGAGGTGTGAGGCAGCAGTGCTAACCACTGCACCACCATGCCGCCCCCCAAATGTGACATGTAATGTGTATTAGCAAAATGTATACAGATGTGATCGAATAACATATACAAATACCTCATAAAAATTTGGGGCTCCCACTGCTCTTAAAAAAAACCACAATTTTTACTAATTTAATTGTTGATGTAACAGTAGATTACAATTCGTAGGTTTGGAAAACATATTTAAGCAGGCATGTGTGTATAAAGACACAGTCTTTGGCGTACAACAGTGTATTGCTGTCATTATTAAATATGATCCTAAGCTGTGTTTTCCAGCCGCGTAACAATAAACTACTGTGCAAATCTAAAGCTTCTCCAATTCAGCAGCAAAGGAAGCTGTTTCTCTTTAAAATTCCTGTGTGTGTCTGAATTAAAAGTAGGACAGCATGCTCACACCAGTGTCCTCCAAGGAAGACCTACAGGTGTACGGTCACTCGCTGAAGGACCTGGCCCCTGCAGGTGCGGGTGAAGACTCAGTTGTGGCATAGCAGCTTGACCACGTCACACTACAAAAGCGTTTTTATTTTTCTATAAGAAGTTCATTGAGCTCAGGAGCTGATTGGTGTGTGGCTCAGTGGGTTATGCCTCTATATGTGGAATCAGAAGGTTGGTGGTTCTAATCCCATGCTTGGCAGTGTAGCCATATCTCCTTTGGGTCTTTCACAAAGGTCCTTAACTCCCTGTGTGTGTTTTAGGGAGGAGAGTAAGATGGGATATGAGAAAACTGCTAGATTCCAATGTTCCTGTGCTTGTACTTGAGAAAATACAGTTTAATTTCATGAGGATGTTTGCTCTTAGTCACATTCCATCTTAGGCCTTAAGGTACATAAACACAACCCCTGCTTTCCCTGCTCACCTTCCGGGTGGGGGGGGGGGGAGGGGTGAGACTTAATTACCTGCTCCTGTGCGCCTCAGATCCAACCCAGCTGGGGGAAACAGTGTCCTTTTCGTCAAACCCCAAACCGGATGTTCCCAGACGAGACCAAAGCTGTATGGAATGGGAATATCATCTACAATGTTAATGGCTCTTATTTGTGTGGGAAAGGGGCGGAGGGGGGGCGGCTTTTGTTATGGGAGGTGCGATTAAGGATGGCAGGAGAAGCAACAGGTGGAGCCGGAGTAAAAGAACATGAGAACCTGGAGAACCCTTAACGGTTCTGGGGCCTCGAAGCTGTTTTGTGTGGGGTGGCCATCTTGCCATTTCAGAGAGAGTTCCCTATTGGCCTCCACATCAAACGTGTGTTCAACAAATAACTTTCTTGCTGACTTTGGCGACATGGACAGGACCCCAGCCTAAGACCAGACCCCTGGAAAATGAATTAATATCCCGTTGCCAGAAGGTCAGACAAACAGCTGCTTGCTCCGGTTACCTCTCTCTGTCTTCGCTGTGTCCCGACAACACAATTTCCCATTTTTTTCTTCTCCGTGGTCAAAAAGTCCCACAGCTGACCATGTTGACCACTTTGAGGGTCTGGCTTCATTGAGTCAAGGCTCAGTGTGACACTGACTCAGCCTGTTGACCAAGAAATACAAATAAAAAGTAGGAAATGTACTGTGAGATTCCTCGACAGTAGACCCCTTTGTCAAAACTCATTTTTCCGTCCCTGGATCCAGACAGGATGTCCTTGGCACATATTTGTAAGATAATTCATTCTTTGAGGTCGAGCCCCTGTGTTCTGGGGTGACGATTCGCCGGCCAAATCTGGAAGGGGGGGCCGCTTCCGCGTGTCATCCTTGATTGGCTGCGATGAAGCCGTCCGCTGTGTAATTCCCTCTGTCATCCTGCATGTCTTGCGGCGTGATTATTTACATTGTTCGGCAGGCCGGACCTCATTGTGTCAGCTTCCTCTTCCCCTTTATTTCTCTGTGTGTGTGACATCAACAGCCCACCCAAGGAGTTCCCCCCCCCAAAACCCCCACACCAGCTTTCTCTCTACCCCCTTTCTTCTCACATGGCCTGACTCTTCCTCTGGTTCTCTCATTTCCTTCTGAAACTGACTCCAGTCCGAGGGATGAAATGATATCTCACCCGCTGATTGAAGTCTGGAGCAAAGTCTGAGCTCCCTTCATGTAAATAACAAACTGTCTCTAAATCATTTAATTAAAGGAGGACAGCTCAGTAAAAATGTGAGGCCTGGAACAGGCTGGTCCGGGACACCATGACTTCACCAGCCCCCTTACCCCCCCTCTATCTTCACACGCTTCAGCAACTTTATTCTGTTTTTTATTTAGACACTTCTGACAGTGTGATTAGGGTTATATATTGCAGTGAAGTTTAGAAAAACAAGTCACAGGTACTCAGTGCTTCTCAATAAAACTGCCTATTTGGCTAGTGCTTTTATCCGAAGTGAAGTATTTTTGATAAAGCAGAGTAAAGTCCTTGGAGACATTTGCTCTGGGAGCCAAAGGGAAAACTACTCTAATGAGCTTGATATTAGACCCAACAACCTACCACAGGCGTAGTTCACCACTGAGAGACACCGAGGTTCCACCAAGATTTATCACCAGATTAAGTCCAGAGAGTCAACCATTACACCATGGGACCAATTGGAAACCAGCAGATTATAGTTAGCCATTGTTTGCCAAGCTCGTGTACTGCATCTAATCTGCATTGGTGCTTCTCTCCATTCCAGGATGCTACAAAACAACCATCTGGAGAGGCTGCAGAGCGAGGTTCCATGGGATTTGCCCAACCTGCTGTCACTGTGAGTAGCAGGCCCATTCCCTCGGGCTACAGCTTCTGCTCTGCTGGCTCCGCTTTCAGCTCAGGGGTTTTGCATGAAGCCTCAGAGGATCATGTTCTGCCTGAAGAGGGTGGGAGGGGTTGAAGTGCTTCTTTGGAAACAAAGATATATTTAACATGTACGGAATATGTCACCGTTAAGGGGAAGCATGTGACATCGAGCTCAAAAAAAACCGAGGGCCCCTGGCGGAAATTCAAGCTCATCCGCCAGTGTCCAGCAGCTGCAGCAAAGAGCACGCAGCTGTCGCACGGTGGTCATAGCGATGCACTTACTAAATCGCGATAGATGCAATAAACACAGGCGCCACATCCGCTGCAGGCCCAGGACCTGCCCCTCGGCCCAGGAAACACTCAATCGGCGTGTCAGTGTGTGACCACCACCCCCAAATTCTCAGTGTACCCACGTGGCAAGGGACGCCATAAATCAATAAACAGAGGGTTGTGGGATAGGGGAGGGACCTTGGGAACGGAAGAACCTGAGTCACAAGCCTGGGAGCCAATAGCTCATCCGGTACACTGTCATAATCCTCATGCTTGTGCGAGGGCGGTGGGGGGGGGGGGGGGGGGGGGGGGGGATATCATGACTGCTAAGTTTACCTCTTACTGGATGGCAGGAGAGAAATGAATGCAACAAAAGAGAAATCAAATAACACTCCCCATACATGAAAGCAAGCTGTCAAACGCTTGGGTAACACAATAACTCGTCTAGTATTTGATATCAAATCTAATAATGTGGAGCATGGATACGATTGCCTGTTACTGTAATCCCGCGATGAGGTAACCCTTGGCAGGAACCTCCAACAAAGCCAGCACCGGAAAACCGGGTTATTCATATGGGCTTATTAAGACCGCTAAGACCTTTATTAAGCTTCTACCGTTGGGGAAGATCGGGTTCGCGATTTATGGTGAGCGGGCTGATGGTGAAACAGGTGTTACAAGGCAGCAACAGTGCTCCATCTGAGCCGACCTCCGTCTCAGATGGTCCCAGATGTTGGGAGCATTTTGAGGAGAAGCTCCCCCCCCCCCCCCCCCCCCCCCCCCACACACACACACACACACACAGCGTCGCTTGCTCATTCCCTATCCCTGGCTCAGTCTCCTCTTCTCCGTTGTGTAGTTCCTTCTGAAGGAAGTCCCGTATAAGCCCTCGGCTTCCAAACCCTACTTTTTTGGAGCCAAAGTCTGAGGGCTCCTTTTTTTTTTGGTGCTCAAATCGCTTATGGGGTCGTCCAGGATTGGCTTTGACCGAGCCGGACGCAGGACCGAGCCACAGGAAGGAGCGGGAAGTCTGCATCTGGAGGAGGCAAACCTAGCAGCCACCGTAGCGTGGCCACTTCCCCCTGGGCAGACGTCGGCAATGAGCTGTGAAAGGGGCCACATTCCGGCAGCTTCTTTCCCTTCCTCTAGCATTCCAGCTACCCCGCACCCCCCAGTGACAGTGCAGCCTTTGGGCCCTACTCCCCTAACCGCTACCCCACCAAAGGTCCCGGCTAAGGATCCGGCCTCGCTCCGTTATTTGCAATCCCACATTCCAGGGATTATCCGAGTTTGCCTTGTTAATACACCGTAGACGTTAGCATCCAGTGTGTCGTGCTGTTCATCCGCTATCCTATGAATGGACTCCCTGTAAAGCAGTCCGATGCGTTTGTTTACCTTCCGCAAGGATGTTTTCGTGACATCTGAGGCAGAACAAATTCATTTCGCCTGCCACCAACATAGTTTTCCACATGGAGCAAAGGTTGCTGCTCCTCCTTAACCACTGAGTAACAGCCAGACCTTCCTCGAAGCTCTGCTGAAATGGCCAGGATCCAGGCAAGCTTACTTCGCCTTTAAACCAATAAAGCGGGAATGGTACTTCACATTTAAAGCAGCTACGAAGTCGAACTTTAAAGGCCGTCTTCACTTACGGGATGTGTCATTTTAGGTAATGATAACCTGTAAATCATAGTAGCACTTATATAATTAAAAAAAATCAGGACATCTTCTGGCACCTGATGAAAGGAGGGCTGAGGGGGAAGCCGCTACACTGGAGCATTGTGGGAGGTGTGCATAGACAGCTTGTTCCGTCATACCGCGGTGAGATTTGTGCACACTAACTATCATGCTAATTAGCACATCAAAAAGGCAATGAAAAATTGAACGCTTAAAAGAATACAGTCAGACTGGTGGATTGGGGGTAAAGGGGATAGGTGATAGGTGATCGGTGATCCAGAAGACACTGAAATCTCGTATCGTAAGGGTAGATATTTCTGCACTTTACGAAATATTTGCAGTTTCGCTTAATTAAAATGTACCCGCACTAGTGTATTCAGTTTCATTTCAAAAAGAAAATTAAAAATCTTTTTAGATCTCATAACGAAATGTCTCCATCCTTAATGATGCGTGAACTCACTGTAGACTAATTCAGTTAGTCATGGTGAAATCTGGGAGAAATTATTCAGCCAAGCATTGATATCAATGGCTTGTGATGTCATTCCTATGCAGGAATCTACAGTTTGTGAAATCACTTAAATCAGGATTAAAACAATAGACTGCAAGCAGATTTCCTTATAGAAATTTGAATGAAATCTTATTTTTTTCCTCTCTGATTTAATTTTGTTTTGTCAAGTCTACATACATCACATGCATAAATGTGCTTTGAAGAAATTTCTGAGTAAGATGATCTAGCATAAACAAAATTATTTAATTCCACAAAAAAAAAATATGTGGTCATTTGGGCTGCATTCAGAATGTGTTTCTTAAATTAAACATGTACCAGCTAGCAGATGCGGAGTACAAATGCCATAAGATTTTAGTGTTGAGGCAGAACTCAACGCTGCAATAGCTTCTTGTACTTTACAACAGTTCCTCTTATAGATTCTGTCAGTCCCCTTACTCAAGAGAGGAACCCATCTATGAGTCTATGCAAGTGTTCAAACTCAACCTTTCCCCTTCAGTGATACCGCTGGAAGTGAAGCTGTCAGCCTTTATTCATGGTTTTTGCTACAAAAGAGCACCTGGAACACCTCTAGCAGGTTTGGACCTGAAACCAACTATTGCAGGAAACAAATGATTAACTGGAAGCATGAGTCTCTGAGCTTCATAGACCAGCGCTGGGTGTGGAAGGCAAACTGTCAGCTTTTAGAAATAGGATAAAAGATTACTTTGTTTCCTGGATTTAATTAGGCTGTAGTAAACGGGACAACTATCCTTCAATACATACAATAGAAGATAAACTACGGTGTGTAGATTGAAAGTATACAGAGTGGACAACCATCAGCGCGGCAAGAAACAGTCCTAAAAGTGTCAGTCTTCTTAGAAGATCTATGGTGACGTCTTATTTCTGCGGTCTTCGCGGTGCCTTCTGACTCTTAAAAAATAATAATCAAAGAAACAGAATCTAGCCCGCGGGCTGATCCGCGGGGCCTTGTACACACTGTAGCATTCCAAAAACTGCAATAAAAAAGCCATTTCCCCACTCGCATTAAAGCCACCGCATCTCAAACAGAATTCCAGGCTTTAACGCGGATTCAAAGTATAGTTCATGTTTCCAGGGCATTGCAAAGATCACATCGAGGTGATCTAGCCCTGCTCCGTCAGAATGCGACCGAGATAAAGCTGGAAAGATTACGATCCTGCTGCAGTTTGAACACAGTTGGTTGAAAAACATTTTTTAAGACCGAAAAACAGTTTGTCAGGTCTGTGAATGGGAGAGAGATTTCTGTTGACAGACAACCGCTTTAGACCGAAAATAACAATATAGGCGGATAGTCCTTGGCAGCCTTTTAAGATAAGGTCTGTAAATTCTTTAGTCTTATGAAAGATACACACGTATTAATCTCGTCTGTTTCATCTGCTTGGGAAGACTCCCAGAAAAAAGACGAAAATCCTACAAGCGGACTCGAGTTCAGCATGAGAAAAACAGTCGCTCTAAATACCTGGCAAACACCTGGGAGAGAGATAGTGCTCTCAAAGCGACAGTTTTTTATTCATTGCCTTTGAGCTGTAATTATGAGATGCGGGACTGATGTCGGAGCAGCTAAGGAAAGCCGCGTGCCGAACGCTGTCTCTGATTATCGTCTGCTCTTGCTTTTTCTTCCTAACGCAGACGGCTTTTGTTGGAAGACCACCAGAACGTCTGATAAGCACATCAACATCTTTTCTTTTCTGTTTTTTTTTTATTTTTTTTATCGTGTTTCGACAGTTTAAAGGTGCCGCACCGTTGCTGAATTTGAACGCATCTGCACTCTTTATACTGTCAAAAATCCGAGGGCAAGAGAGGGGAAACACGTCTTCCTCAAAGACGGAGAAGGAATCCCGCTGGGATCCTTCAGTTTCTCCGGCCTCTTTTCCGCGCGTGGACGTTCCTGTGTGCCCCTTTCACCTCAGGTTCCTGGAATGAGGCAGACCAGGATTGAACGCACACCATTGGCGTCATATTGGCGCGGGTCACGCGGCTGAAAGGGGATTCTGGGGGGGGGGGGGGGGCATGTAGAGCACCTCAACCTTCCCAGCATTCCCTGAGTGTTCATTGTGGGGGGGTGGGTAGGTGTTGGCAGAGCCAAAACATTTACATTCGGGGAATTTGATGTCGACAGATCTCGAAGGCCGATGAAAGCGGTCTGGAACAGAGCTGACATTGCTGCAGAGCTATTTTATCTTACTTATCACCTCTAATAAAAGCTGTCGCGCGTCGAATAAAGTTTCTCAACAAGCTCCCTCCGGGTCCATCACCCAACCCCCCTATCTCCCCCCCCCCCCCCCCCCCCCAGCATGCAGGCGAGCAGAATAAATCTTCCAGGGGGTCAAAGTCAGAAATGCGCTGAAATCTGACATTTTTATGTTCTTGTTCAGTGTGACAAGCTCATCCATTATGTGGAGTGCAGAGGGACAGAGTGATCTGAAGAGGGTCGGGGGGCAGCCATATATCACGGCTGGGGGGGCCATTCGTCTCTGTCGCGGAATCATCAGGGTGTAGAAACGTCGCCACAGAGTCACAGACAGGACTTTGTGGTGACAGACAGCCCCCATCCTCTGTCCTGCTCCTCCAGTTAGATCCAGACGCTGCCATGCTCTTCCAGTCTCTCTTGGTTCTCTTTCCTCGATAAACGCAGAATATTCCAGAACTCCCAGAGGACTCCTACAGAGCCAAAAGCACACTGGTTCGCTTCTCCTGTGGGTTTAAATGTGGCAAAGGTGAAATAAATCAGCAGCTCCTTCAAAACTGAAACCATGAAATTGCTGAAATTGCCTGTTGGTGCAGAATTATACAAAATCACAAGGGTGGGGAAGCCTTGCACCAGCAAGCGGCTGACAGAATGATAATAGCTATTGGTTTTTCACGAGGCCTTAATGTGGTCGGGACTATTGTGTCGTTTCTGCGGAGTGTAGTACTGCAGGGCGGGGAGATCTTTTCTCTTTCATGGTGTTCTTAAAGCCATCTTCCCTCAAGTAATTATATTTCACTTTCTTGGCAAGCTGCTCTTTTTCACTAGGTACCGGGTGGGAGGAACACCTGTACAGCTTGCCGGTATGGCCCCCGTGAAGCTCGTCGCCACACGCGCGTGCCTCCACCCGCCCCAGGATAAGCATGCTCTGATGGTGTAAAGATAGGGCAATTAGCCTAGGAATAAATCACAGAGCGCCTCCCCCAGGAACCCCCTGGAACTGCAAGTTACATAAAGAGGACAGGGAACTGAAAAAAAAGTGGTATGCAGTGGGGGGGGGGCTTAATTGCATAATTACTGTAGCACAAATACCAAGAGGTTCAATCCTTCCCACCCACAACAGAGGATTCTATAGGAGATCTCACAGCAATTGTTGCCAGTTTCTCATGCAGATTTTTTTGTTCCCTAATAAGAATTCCATGCATGTAAAGAAAATGAAGGATAAAGCAAACAAAAATGCATATCAGGACAGGGCAGGACAGGAACCCAGGAACTTCCCTCAAATTCGTGGCCCTTCTGTCTAGGACATTCTGAGCTGGGGTTTGCAAAGGGCAGAGAATGTTCAGGAAAAAGATGGCCCAAGATGTGTTTGTTGATTTCTTTTAACAAGTTTATTCACCATTTTTAGGGGGGGGGGGGGGGGTCAAATGCTACAAAAACCTTATTTGTTTATGGAGCTCATGCTGAATCTAAGTTCATCGCTCTTCCTGACGCCTCTGAGGCCGTGTGGTTGTTGACTGTTCAGAGATGGCCGAGGAACATCTGGATAACATTCTCGTTACTGGTGCACTCCCTGTCTGCATGCAGGCGCCTGGATGCCAACCTGATCTCTGAGGTTCCCGAGCAGACCTTCTCGGGCCTGCGCTCGCTGAGGCACCTGTGGTTGGATGACAACGTGCTGGCGGAGATTCCCGTGAGAGCCCTCAGTCGGCTGCCCTCCCTGCAGGCCATGACACTGGCACTCAACCGCATCATGCACATCCCTGACGGCGCATTCCGGAACCTCTCCAGCCTGGTGGTGCTGTAGGTTCTCCTCTGTCAACGTCTCAAAAATGTTTCTCCCTAGGGAGCAGGTACTATCGTGGTCAAGGACCCAGATTTGTTACGTGACATGTTCAGCTCCATGGGGGGAGGGCCCACTACCCAATCACAAGCTTGGAGTCCTCCGGGTACTCCGGTTTCCCCCCACAGTCCAAAAACATGCTGAGGCTGATTGGACTTGCTAAATTGCCCGTAGGTGTGCATGTGTGTGTGAATGGTGTGTGAGTGTGCCCTGCGATGGGCTGGCCCCCCATCCTGGGTTGTTCCCTGCCTCGTGCCCATTGCTTCCGGGATAGGCTCCGGACCCCCCGCGACCCAGTAGGAGAAGTGGTTTGGAAAATGGATGGATTAAAGAAAGAACTCTGGTATCGGAGTCTGTATCAGAATCTGTATCAGAATCTGATCGGAACTGAAAAAATGTGGATCTGCCCATCCCTAGTTACTATAACCCCCACCGCCCCGTAATTATGCCCATGATCATCTAGATGGATGGATGGACATCTGACACCCCCCCCACCCTGACACACTCTGCATCTACACACTGGGCATATTGCATGACGTGTGCTGTTCTACATTTTGGCCAAATATACATCCATATAGCCCCAATAAAACAAAACTATTCATGGCATAAAAGTAATGAACAAAAATTTTAACATTCATCATCTAGATCAGAGTTCATAACAGGTATGTTAGCATCTAGTGGCTGATGGTTGGTTATAATGAATCATGACCGATTCACATAGGACAATTTAACTAAACATAATGAATATTTTCTTTTAAACAAGAATGCTGGTACTTAGCCAGTGCTAAAAGCTATAAAATTGTGATTTTAACTAACTGCATAACCAAGTCTTTTGCGGAACGAATCTCCTTTATTGAAACAAATCAAGAGGATGACTATCATGTCTATATATGTGCTTTACCACTATATAATACGTACCTGTGGTGTCCCTGGTATTTTAGCTCATCAAACACAAACAAAAGTACAAAAGTATTGTAATACCCTTCCAAAACACAATTCATATTTAGTACTTTTAAACTTAACATTTAATGTGCGGAAATTATACATTAACCCGACTACATTTTACAAAGTGAATTTACTTTACTTCATCTATAACTGAATATGGGTAAAAATCCGAAATAATACGTCTTCTCGTGTTTGTGTTTAGCCACCTTCATAACAACATGATCCAGAGCCTCGGGCAGACGTGCTTTGAAGGACTGCACAATCTAGAGACACTGTGAGTATTTATTTAGATTTTTTATATGAATTTCTGAAATGAAATCCAGCTATGCCGACCTGAGCCGGTGCACGGATCGCGGGCAGACCGCCATAAGGAAACACAGCAGTCTCCCGCGCCTGGTATTCAGCATCGCGGGGCGGGACTGCGACAGTCTTCCAACGAACAAAATTTCCGGATCTCCGGTGCTTTTGCTCAGAATAATTCTGGCTGCACATCAGACACGCTTCCCACGATGCCGTTTCTTCCGTGAGGGTTCGCGCAGCTTGTGTTTGAGTAATGAGCAGGAAACAGGCAGATGTGCATCCAGACGCAGGCATCGTACACGTGTACACACACACACACACACACACACACAGTGCTGGCATTGTAAATAAAGGTGCGTTACCAGCTACCCACTAACTGCTGCTGACTTCAACAGAGGCTTTGCCCATATCTATTCATCTATATCCGTTTCAAGAGGTTTATCTTTTCTATTTTATGCGTAAATATATCACTGACAAAAATACAAACTGAAACGAAGTGTTTAGGAACGGCTGTCAAATCCTGAGGCTTTTCAGAGGCAGTCTAGGAAAATATTACAGTCCGTGGAGGCTGCGCTGTGTACTACACTAGTTAAAAAAACTGGTAGATTTATTTTAAAACCAAAACTGTTATACTCTGTCTGACACTTGTATGAATTCAATTTACAAGAAAAAAACTTGCTCAGTTATATATCATTGTCTCAGTATGGCATCCTGACATAGCTAATGCATAATATGACGTTTTATGTTAAAGCACGATCCCCGTTTCGATGGGTCAGCAGGTAGCACTGTCATTTAGGGCTTTAAAGACGCTCCTCAGAAGGTATTTGGTTCGGGTCCTGGGAGTGCTTTCTTTGGAATTTCTTTAACATAATTTTCCAGATGTGGCGAAATGGTAATTTGCTTGAATGGAATTCTTAAGTATAACCTAAAACGTCCCAAAGCGCTTACACTCGAATTGTGAAATTAAGTTCTCTCCAGTGGGGGGCGGGCCTGGGGGGGAGATGCAAATTAGGCTTCGTAATCGTGGCCGAAATCCCGCAACACCGCCGGTAAGCTGTCAGGGTGTACTTCTCCACATCAAAAGAATTTAAATGTTGAGCGAAACGGGCACCGCGGAACCAGAGAAAGTTCTCATAAAACAGCTGGATTGTGATGTCAGATCAGTATGGGAAGGGGGGGGGGGGGGTGGCTCGAGCTCAAGCCAGAGGCATGGTGGTCTGCTGGAAAGTGAGTGCTTGACACCTGCTTTTTAATGACCTACTGAAGTGTAAAAAATGATGTGCCCCCCCGATTTTATGACCTGTTTCAGCTCGCTAGGATCTCACACCCAGCTTTTCACTTTATTTCAGCGCTATTACGAACACCCATCCGCTGTGTGGGCTAAAGCCATCCGCTTGGGGAGTTTTTGAAGGAATTTTCTGATGGTGGGAAAATGTAGGGCAACAGACATGGACGTGGAGATGAAGCCATTGAGGGCTGTGCTGTGGAATAATAGCAACTGTGTTCTACAAAAGAAAGAAATGCTTTGGCTCTTAAGCCCCCCTCACACATTAATTACCACCCCCTCCCCAGCAATCTGCATTATCGACAGCAGCACTCAAACTACAAACTTGCATGGGAGCCCTGTGGTTTGGACCCTGTAGGCCACAAACAGTCACTACAGAAAATATTAAGTGAAAGCTCATTTAGTAGATGCTATGAGCTTCTGATGCTACCCGCTAGCTATTTATTTAGTTTCTGGAATATCTGAGGAGGGCGGGGGGGTGACTTTTTGAATGGGGCCTTCGAAATAATAAACTTGCCCCAGAATATGGACCCAAAAGAAAAGAGATTTTCTGTTAGCAATAACGAAGGGTAACAATGAAAAAACACCCGCAATCCCATCGCAGCCTCTTAGAAAGCACCGCTGACTCCGTTACTGTTTAACATCCGCTCTTGATATCAAAGAGAAACAAGGTAGAGGCTTTTGCTTTGAAGTCAGGCCTTTCCACATGGAAATTAGATTCAATATTTCCACAAGTGTTGGTTTTGCTTTTGTAACTTTTTGCTTTCCTGGGGTCAGCACGTCGAACCGTTCACAGTTCTCATTAGAGAGAGGAGCAGTGATTTCAAGGTTCAAGCCTTGGCTCAAATGTGTGCAGCTGAATACCGAGTTATGATAATACAATTAGGTTTTTTTATTTAAAAAAAAGAGAAAACAGTCCGAGTACGAGGTCATGCCGCGTATCTGATTACAGCATCTATCCCCGAGGTAATTAAGGCAGAATGTCACGCTAATCCACAAGAGTGCGATCACTTACGCGTAACGCAAGCCTCTTCTGCGGACCGGGTACCATCTGTGTCCAGCTGGTTCACCGAAAGCGGGTCTGGGAGTGCCCAGGGATGCGCCTCAGAGCGGACCGGCCATGGTGCAGAGCTCGCCTCACTTTGTGTTGTTGTTGGGCCCGAGTTCTTCTGGCATCTCGAGTGTGGGATCGCGCCCCCGATCCAAACAATGATGTCGCTGTAGGAAATGAAAAGCATTATCCGGCTGGGCTGTATCAAAGAAACATTTCAAAACACCGGCACAGAAAGGCTGATTGATGTTCTAAACAAATGGAGAGCAAAACCAGACATCTCTGCCTCGGAGGGCAAAGCTCATTTACAGCCATTCGTTTTTCTCTTTTTCAGGTTTCGGTTAGTTGAAGCCATTCCTGTCTGATGAAACACGTTAAATAAGGCTGATAAACCTCCTCTACTTTTAATATGAGTCCTGTGGGTGCTTCATTGAGGCTAAAGTTAAGTGAAATGTTAAACCAGCTATTCCTGATAACCGAGATTCTAACGCTGAAGATAGGCGATGCCTGGATCTCAGGTGGATATCAGTCTATCTTCAAAAACCTGCGGAGGATCCAGACATACCCAATTAGGAGGCACAGGTTAACTAATTAGGCTTGAGTGCCAGTTTTTAGCTCCCCCTACAGGCCGGAGGTTATACCTGGCCATGGTAACCTCCACCACCCCACATCTTTGTGAATTAGAATAATTGTTTAACCCCCTCACACGTGGGAAAGGAAGCCTTTATCGGAAGAGCAAATGTTTGACTCCACCTGGGCTGTTAGCCAAGATCGGCAGTGCTTAATTCCCGGACTCGTTTAAAAAGGGCTGGCATTGAGCCAAAAACCTTCTCAGATATATAAACATTTAGGCTGTTTTGAAAGCTTACGCTTAACACTGAAGGATAAGGCTCATAATTGCGCGGATAATGAGATGCATTCACAGCTTTGCTTTGATAGCCTGTGCCAAAGTCGTCACGGCGACAAGGAGACGTTCACCTGCCTTTCAACTGCGCAAGCGTTTGTTGGGCAAAACAAACCCAATTATCAACAAAAACAATTACCCCCACCCCAACCTTCCCCCACCACTGCTGATTGCTAATTGGTTCATTTAAACATAAACATTGGGAAAAGCAAGCATTTATGCGTAGTGTCGATAGTTTTTCTTGGCATAGGTCAATGGTGTAATGCAAAAGTTTCTTGCTAGGATGCTGAATGCATGTGTGAGAGGTTTCTACTGAATTGTCAATCTGATGATTCACGATATGTGTATTTATTTTGCTGATTGAAACTGTTTTTTTTACGTACAGCCATTTCAGTTTCAAAACGTAAAATTCAAACGCAAGCTGCGGGGGGTGTCCGGTGGTTTGCATGCGGTGGAGAAGGTTCCGGCTTCCTGTCTGTGCTGTTATACCTTTCAAGCTGCCCCAATCTGCACCCCTGACCTGAAACCCACACTCCTGTGTCCTCCGTCTCCTTCCCAGGGATCTGAACTACAACAACCTGCAGGAGTTCCCGGCCGCTATCAGGACGCTGGCCAAACTTCAGGAGCTGTGAGTGTTCCCACCCCGATAAAATCCGGTCCTGCTTCCGCTGCCACTGCGCTTCCCATCGAGTTTTTCAGCCGGACGCCAAAGAGTAGCTGCTTCATGCTACGCGGAGTCTGTTCTCCTACCGAAGGTTATAAAATGATTGTTATGGGACCGACAAATAGGGCTAGAAACAGTCGCTCTAGAACCACATTTTATTAATTGACAAATGGAACTGGCCGTTATTAATGATGCTGGACGATCTGTCACACACCAAGGCTGCAGGGTGTTGACCTGAGCTAAGCCTTCCATGTTTACACCTATCGCCCCTGGTAACAGCCGACCCACAGGGCCCCCAAATGCTACTTGGAGGTGATATAAAAGGCTAATGAGACCCCATCTCTTTTTTATTAACCCCCCCGCAATAAGGAGTGATGAAGCCGATTATGGTTTGTCACGCTAGTAATCTGGTCATCTGAATTCATACTGCAGTCTCTCGGATCCCACCTGCTTTGAGTAACCAAATCCTGTTATTCGTTTATCACAGAAGCCCTTTGCACTCACTGTTATCTTCCGTGACTCTTCCATGGCGTTCATGAGTCGCGTACGGGTGCTGGTGTGATTGTTCACTGTGTCGTGGGTCACTGCGATGCTCAGGCTGAAGTCCGACTCTGTCTCACAGGGGCTTCCACAACAACGACATCAGATGCATTCCAGAGGGCGCCTTCGTGTGGAACCCGCTCCTGCAGACTATGTAGGCCACTCAAACTCCCTTAATTTTGGTGTTTGTGTTTGTAGTGAATTATTTATCATTCGGGCGCCTCTGGCTCTACATCAGGAGTTACTGACATATTTAACGATGTGTCATCATACCGAAGTAACATGTGCATGGAGAACATTTCTTGGAAGTTGGGAAGCAGTTCTCTGCATGTTCCTGACAAGGCACTCTCTTTTCCCCCCTCCAGCCATTTCTACGAAAACCCAATTCAGTTTGTGGGAAGATCGGCCTTCCAATTCCTGCCCAAACTGCACACGCTGTGAGTGTTTCCCATCCGGTTCTCGAGCATGAAATAAAGGGTGACATATTTTAGCAGCTAGAATATTTCATAAGGTCTAGCAGATAATTCTGGCCGAAGGTGTCATCTTTCTTTCGGTGCCAGTTCATTGTTAGATGAAAACCGAAATCTGATTTCAATACCCAGAATTTAGTCCAGATTTTCGCATTATAAAGTACATTTGACATATTTAGCAGATGCTTTCATCCAACGTGACATATGTTTTTAAGAACAGGGTCAGCTAACTGGAGCAATTGGGGGTAAAGGGCCTTGCATCAGTTTCCCAATGATGAGCGACTCTGCCAACGATGGGATTTAAACTGCCAGCTATCTAAGTCTAAGCATATATTAACGTACTAAGAAACACACTGCCCTCAAGTCACTGAAATCATGAAATCTCTTCTGCTAATAAAAAATTATCTGTGGAGATCTATAATAACAAGCATCTCATATTAATACCAAAATTTTCTATAATTTAACTGGGAATAAATCAGTGCATTTTATGAGGTTGTTTGCCCTTGAGATTTTCGCTGTGTTTTCACCCTGATGAGATGCTGGATCAGTTGGTCCCTTTGTAACAGGGGCAGGGAGCCTGATCCATGGAGGGCTGGTGCGGGTTTTTGGGATGGCCTCTCAATCAGCCAATAATAAAGCAGGGGTTGTCAACTTCAGTCCTGGGGAGCCACTGTTATTGGTCGATTGAGAGGTCATCCTAAAAACCTGCACTCACACCAGCTCTCCAGGGATCAGGGTCTCTATCCCTGCGTTATAAAATATCAGAAAGCATTAATAATCTGCTGAGAACATGAGTTCGCTGAAGGAGAGAAGGCAGCTTGCAGGTGTCTCGACTGCTCTCTGGACTGGCGGGGTACAGAAGCCATCAGCCATGTTCCGAATGCCCGTTTTGTTTATGGCATCCTAACGGGCCCCTAATGAGGTTCGTCCATCTCTTCCAGGTCCCTCAATGGAGCAACAGAAATCAGGGAATTCCCTGATCTCAAAGGAACCACCAGTCTGGAAATTTTGTATGCATTTCCCTTCTCTCATCTTTCCAGCTTTATTATTTTTAATAACCAGACCGATAAATAAGGATTCAGTTGTATCACGTCACTCATGTTAATCGGCATCATGATAATCACCGTAAAAACAAAAACAATGTGAATCATACAATGCCGCTCTGTCTTACGTAATGAACGGGGCTGAGTGTTTCATTCCCTTTCATTGGCAAGTTATCGCCGATGGAAAAATGTCTCTAACTGCAACTGACAAGTTTGAACGTCACGGAGGTCTTGCCAGTGGAAAAAAAGGTCCTGCATAAACACTCCTTTATCCAGGGGGCAAAAATTTGGGGTAAATGAGATGGACAATGGGGGTGGGGGGGGGGAAGGCAACCCCCAACGATGGGTTTTTTTCTTGTTTCTATGCAGTCCCTGGCTGTCTCTCATTTCTGCAGGGGGGTGGGATGCTCAGTGGTTTCACCCGACATCCGCTCACATCCTACTCCTTTCGCTCCCTCTCTTGCAGGACCCTGACCAGGGCAGGCCTCACTTCCCTGCCCCAGGGTCTGTGTCAGAAGCTGCCCAGCCTGAGAGTGCTGTGAGTTTGTGCCCCTACCGCTCCAGCGCCATCGCTGGCCCAGCCACCTCCACCCAAACGAAAACATGACAGTACTCATTACGCCATGATTGCCCACTGTGCTAATGTTGGCATAAGTAACTATGTTATTGCTGGGGTTAGTCATTGTGTTATTGCAGGGATTTATCTGTACGTTAATGTCGGGATTAGTTAGTGCTTCGTTGTTGGGCTTAGTAATTATTCTGATGCTTGGATTAGTTATTGGTCATTGTTGGGATTGCTTATTGTGTTAATGACGGGATCAGCCATTGGCCCAGTGTTGATACGGCAGCTACTCTTTAGGACATTCCTAGGATTGCTCATTTGGTCATCGTTAAGATGTTGCATAGCTTGTAGTTGTTAGAGTCACAATTTCTTCTCTGGTCCTGATGTGTTCATCATATCATCTTATTACATCCATCTATTCATCATCAAACAAAGTACTAGGCAATGGGGGGGGGGGGGGGGGGGGGGGGTGGCTGGAGCCTATCCCTGACTGCACAGGCCCTCATGCAGGAAAATTCCCTGGACGGGAAAACCATTAAATAGACCAAGTGAGAGCAGAGACACATATATTTTCATAACTGCAGATATGGGCTATCCACCAAAAAATAGCTCACTGTGGCACATATAAATCAAGTGAGCCCTTTGGACAAGCATATCCACATGTGGCTGGGAGTCAAAGTGTATGGCGTAAGGTTTGATGTGGAGCATCGTTCAGGAAGTGCGTACTTCTTTATTTAGAACAGAAAGCTGAAAACCCATTGGGAGGTACAATGGATGGCAAAGGAACACACCCCCGCTTGGCTCTGAACGTCCTCTCATGATGTTTTAACAGGGAACTGTCGTATAACCAGATAGAGGAGCTGCCCAGCTTTCATCACTGCCAGCACCTGCAGGAAATGTACGTGTGGCCTCTGCAATGAGACGGTGACCTGCAGCACTTCCACACCACTGCTACGCTCATCTGTGGATGTTTCCTCCGCATTTCATTTCCTGAAGCATTTTCAACAGAGATTTTAATGTCATATTGAAAGCAAACAGGCGGCAGAACTATGTCATGAAAATCTTACACTGCATGTCCTTCCAGGCACCATTAAACAGAAACACAAACGTGTTAAAGACAGAATACAATTAAACCGTAAATCACTAAGACAATAAACGAGAATAATTATGCAAGTTCTGTTTCGCTCCCGATGAATGACACTAAACGTGAAGGACATCATACACATTGTGTTTATATCCACGATGTGATATCCAACACTACCATGCCACCTTATGACTATTCCCCCTGGTGGTCAGAAGGAGTCACACCAATGGCTGTTTCGAATTTCCGCAGAGGTCTCCAGCACAACCTGATACAGGAGATCGAAGCCGGAACGTTCCACCAGCTTGCCTCACTGCGCTCCATGTGAGTAGCCCCCCACCTCCCAGCTCCATCTGCCTCCCTCTGCTTGCCCCATCCTCTAAAAGATAATAAAGAAAATGTGCGGTGAGGTGATGGTGATGCACCCCCCCCTTAAAAATCTCATGCCCCTTTCATGGCTCTGCTCAACATCATTTGGCAGTGAGAAAGAGCACTGGAATCAACATGCCCAAAGGGTCCAATCTGCTGTGTTGATCTCACGTCTTGGGGTAGAGAATGACCCGCATGACCAAACTGGAACAGCGCTAAATGTACCCTTCCTGATTGGCATGGACCAGTCGTGTCAAACCCTAATATGAGCTCTTCCCTCAAGGAGGCCACCTGAGCTATTTTTTGAGCCGAATGAGAAACGAGAGAGAACAAAAAACACATAACATCTCTATTCCGTTAATCTGTAAGTGAGCCCAGTCTATGCTGATCACTTAAACAGAAGATTACAAAGCTGAAAGCTAAAGATCGAACAGCAGGCCAAACTATTAAATGAATTATAAGTATGAAACGGGCTGCATAACACTGGATCCGTCCCACAAGCCAGGAGTTCGAGACCTCTAGCGTAGAGGAAAACACTGAAGACATTGCAGCTGAGCGTGTGTATCGGTGACTAGCCAGCAACTTGCCTGATCCTTGTCGTCCCGATTCCTGCCTCGCAGAGACCTCAGCTGGAACCGCATAACAACCATTCACGAAGCCGCCTTCATCTCCCTGCAGTCCTTGGTGAAACTGTGAGTCTGCCTCCCTCCCTGTACCCTCATACCGCATTAGATTAGACGAGAATAAATATGAGGTTCGCCTACACAGAGATCCAGCTTCATTACTGCATATGGTTCAGTTGTGTAACCGTGAAGGTGCTTTGCTTGGCGCCGATTACAGTAATTTTAGCCGTAATTATGAAAAACTCGTATGTGAACGTGAAGCGCGAATGAAGTTTACTAGATTACTTCAGTAATGCAGAATAACTAAGGATTTACGAGCACCTATTCAAAAATATAACCCCTGTACTCATAAAGATCCGCTTATTAATACCTATTCCAATCAAACGGTGTGGCGTACAATTTAACAAACGATTCAAGCATGATTGACCTCTCCTACATGGGCCTTTGTCACACTGCTACCATTACTGAGAAATCTAGAGTCATCAAAGAAGTGTACTCTTCATGATATCATCATCATGACTGGAATCATCTGTTTGTCCGTCTGTAGGGACCTATCTGACAACTTCCTGAGCTCGCTACCACTAGAGGGTCTCGCCAGTTTGACCCACCTCAAATTGAGGGGCAACAAAGCTCTGTCTGGCTCCTTCAGAGAGGAGGACTTCCCCAAGATGAGGTAACGCTTTCCTTCTACAGCACCATCCACTCTGCTGCTTAGACCTTTGGAGATGGAAGACAGCAAATCCTTGTATCCGTTATTAGAGCTAGACATGGATTCACCTCATGAGATATGCAGGTTCAATCATGTCCCATCAGAGAAACGCTGGATGGCAGTATTCTGATAATCCATATCCATACCTCTGAATGTAATGTGCCTTCAGATAAAATCTGTTTTAACAATTATGTGTGTACAAACCAACACAAAACATAAACCACCCGTACCCATGAAACGCTTTCAGCATCAATCTTAATAACTGCATCGGGTTCGAGGTTTGTGTCGATACTCCTTGCAGGCACAGAAGAAGATTGTACCGACCTGTTGTAGGTAACTGCTTAAAAAGAGGCTCTTAATAAATACCTCCGCTTTACAGTGATTCAAACGATGCCCAGGGCAATGGACGCTCTCCAGCCGTGGAGGGGCCCAACCTTCAAGGGAAGACAGAGCGACGATTGTTCATAACAGAGAATCGGCTAATAATGGAAAGGATGCAGGAGCCATTTAATGGTGTTTCAAATCTCAGCACTTAAGTAAAAAAAGGCAGTGTGTAAAGCTTGTGTTTGAGTAGGATTATTTTGTCATTTTACCTTGTTAAGAAGATGTCTACAAGCATTCCATTGCTGCTGGAAACATGTGTCTGTGGGACAGCAGCAGCTTTGCCAAGAAAAGGCTGATGTAGTTTTGTCGGGTGACAGGCCCTTCATCCATCCACTCGTCTTCCAACCACTTATCCCGATCCAGGTCACTGGTGTTGACATGTTGTAGGATGAGTTGTAAGAAAACAAGGTGGTAAATCTAGCCTTTAGGCAAATTTTGTTCCAAAACAGAATATTTTGTGCAAAAAAAAAAAAACTAACATTTACAGCGGGGACCTGCAAAGTCCTTAGATTTAAGCCCCACGTGTCATTTTACCGGCATTGTCGATGTCTCAGTCATCTTCCAGAAAGCCCTCAAGATCTTCTGAATGAGCATGTCATAAGGGTCCCCTTGATGTTTCAACAGGGTCATCGAGATGCCGTATGCTTACCAGTGCTGCGTCTACGGCGTCTGCAGCGGCAACTACAAGGCCGGCAGCCACTGGGAAGCCGAGAGGCTGCGAAACCAGGAGGAAGACCTGCAGAAGAGGAACATAGCCCTGTTCCCACTCCACCCCGACACTAACTGTAAGGCCTGGCACTGCTTGAGTGCAGCCACACTGGAGTGCAGAATCACATTTAAAAAATCGCATAAAAAATAGCTACCTCTCAGATATGACAAAATATGCAGGATGGATAAAGCGGATATGTACGATGTCTGTATTTTCACTTTGCGATTTTATTTATATGTTAGGATCCCCTGTCACCCCACACTTATTGTTAATCTGCCTGACATTATGTCTCACTAAATTCATTATCATGTGCCTGTAACGTCAGCCAGACCATAATGCAGATGTGTGTCCAGGTAGGACAGAGCACTGGAATAAAGCCTTTGGTTACTGTCAGCATAGCTTATATTAGAAAGCGCTGTGTCACAAACCCGAGGCAGGCACGCTCTCTGTCTCTGACGCCGACGTCTGCGCCCAGTGCTGTTAAAACATGTTTCTTCCTTCACCGACTCCTGACAGATTAAATATGCAACAACATTTTTCTTGAAATATGTCCCTCCCAAAAAACCCTTTCAAACTGTACACTTGAAAGGAGCCTACAGTAATTAGACTCGTTTGATACAATCACAGCAGTCTGAAGGCACTTTTCCGATCAAACAAAAGATCACAAAACAAAGGATAAATTAAGCACACACCGAAAGAGTGATGTAATCTTGTCAGACATTAATTAAAGTGATTTATGTGGCCATCACAAATAAATCTGCAGGTTTAGCAATACTTTATAAAACGATGATCTGTTTGTTTTCTCTCGCTAAAAATTCCAAATATGGAACAGAATAATCCTGGTGCCTAAAGAAATTACATCTACAGACTATAATGTGAGTAACCAATAAGGAAATGTGTTTCATTTAGGAATTTCAGAGAAAAATGCTCTTTTCCCTGGATTCTCCTGGGTTGCAGTTGCAGAATTTAGTGCCTCCAAACGTCAGGTTGTGCTTTAGTCTATCAGCTTCCGTTAGGACAAAGATCTGCCATTTTGCACACCATCCATCATCATCAAGTTTTCAGTTTTATTGTCACATGTTCAGAGGAACACAATGAATTCCGTTTGCCACAGTTTCAAGGATGAGGACACCTGTATGGGGGACAATTGGACAGACAGCAGTGCAATACAGGAGGAACAGCAGTGCAATACAGGACAAACAGCAGTGTAGTACAGGAGGAACAGCAGTGCAATACAGGAGGAACAGCAGAGAAGTACAGGAGGAACAGCAGTGCAATACAGGACAGACAGCAGTGTAGTACAGGAGGAACAGCAGTGCAATACAGGACAGACAGCAGTGTAGTACAGGAGGAACGGCAGTGCAATACAGGACAGACAGCAGTGTAGCACAGGATGAACAGGAGTGCAATATAGGACAGACAGCAGTGTAATACAAGAGGAACAGGAGTGCAATACAGGACAAACAGCAGAGCAGTACGGGAAGAACAGCAGTGCAATACAGGACAGACAGCAGTGTAATACAGGAGGAACAGCAGTGCAATACAGGACAAACAGCAGAGCAGTACAGGAGGAACAGCAGTGCAATACAGGACAGACAGCAATGTAGTACAGGAGGAACAGCAGTGCAATACAGGACAGACAGCAGTGTAGTACAGGAGGAACAGCAGTGCAATACAGGACAGACAGCAGTGTAGTACAGGAGGAACAGCAGTGCAATACAGGACAAACAGCAGAGCAGTACAGGAGGAACAGCAGTGCAATACAGGACAGACAGCAGTGTAATACAGCAGGAACAGCAGTGCAATACAGGACAGACAGCAGTGTAGTACAGGACGAACACCAGTGCAATACAGGACAGACAGCAGTGCAATACAGGACAGACAGCAATGCAGTACAGGACAGTAAGCAGTGCAATACATAAAATGCAGTGGGGAGACACTGGTGACTTGGAAAGAGTTAGCTAAAAACACTAATATTCACTTACAAGCAGAGACAACTGTCATCGTTCTTCGTCATTATGAAAGGACTATCTGGGTTTAAACAATGCTGTACCATGATATCTTGAGACACTAAATTATCGATTTAGCAGAACGTCATAAATCTCAAGTAACGGGAGGGAACATGAGGAAAAATGGAGAGATATGTATGATTGACTAGCCACGCAAAAAGGAAACCCTTTCCCTTGGTTATTGCTGTGTGCTTTACGTGTAATCTGTCAAGAAGGATTTACCGAAAACACATGAGTGCATTTTCTTTGGTATGTTTCTGAGAAGCAGAAACTCCAAATGCCGGCAGTTGAGCCAAACGTCTTTATTTATGATGCATGTCACTCTACTTTCATGCCAAACCCCACAAGTTATGATGACAGGCTTATTATTAAGACACAAAAAACGTGATTTATTTGTTTATTTTACACTTTTCTGACAAAAAATGGTACCTCGACAACAAAAATAACTATATTTTGTGTTGCCGCAAAAACTCTACAACGCAATTTACAATTATTGGTATGTCTAACGAGGCAATTGTGATTAGCTTCCTAGCTAATTTTATACCAGGTTAAAATGGTCAACTAACCTTTATGTAGTTGATGGAGAGTCATGACCTTCTGTTCCAGATGATCTCGATATGGAGGAGTTCCAGCTGGAAGTTGAAGACTCCAAACTCCAGGCCAGCATTCAGTGTACGCCCACTCCAGGTAAATCACATCGGCAGATGCACGGTCGTAGCCCATGGTCTATTAGGAGCAGTTATTTCACAACTAACTCTGCACTGATGCCAGTTTCCATTTCATTACCATTGCAGGTCCCTTCAAGCCATGTGAATATATGATTGACAGCTGGGTGGTCAGACTGGGGGTGTGGGCCATCACCGTGGTATCCTTGGTGGGCAATAGCTTGCTCATCATCACCGTTTTTACCTCGCCCAGCTACCTGTCCCCAGTCAAGTTTGTCATCGGTGCCATTGGGGGAGCCAACCTGTTGATGGGGCTGTACACAGGCACACTAGCCCTGGTGGATGCCCTCACCTTCGGGCAGTTCGCCAAGTACGGCGCCCGCTGGGAGACAGGCCCGGGATGTCAGGCAACCGGCTTCCTCTCGGTCTTCGCCTCTGAGGCATCCATCCTCTTTCTCACGCTGGCGGCAGTGCAGTGCAGCGTGTCGGTGTCCTGTGTCCGTACCTACAGGAAGTCGCCATCCTTTGGCAGTGTCAAGACAGCCGCCCTCTGTTGCGTGGCACTCTCCCTCATGGTGGGGGCCCTGCCGCTCTTCTGGATCGGGGAGTACGGCTCCTCGCCCCTCTGCCTGCCATCCCCCTTGCCAGAAGGTCAACCCTCCACCTTGGGCTACATGGTGGCCTTGATCATGATGAACACGCTCTGCTTTCTGGTCATAACCGGCACCTACATCAAGCTCTACTGGGACCTAATGAAGGGCGAGTTTGATAGCATCTGGGACTGCGCCATGATCAAGCATGTGGCCTGGCTCATTTTCACCAACTGCCTGCTCTACTGCCCTGTGGCTTTCCTCACTTTCTCCTCCCTGCTGGGCCTCTTTCGCATTGGCGAGGAGGCCATCAAGTCGGTCCTCCTGGTCTTGCTGCCTCTTCCTGCCAGCCTCAACCCTCTCATCTACCTGCTCTTCAACCCGCATTTCAAGGAAGATCTCCGTCTGCTCTGGAGAAGGTCTCGGCCCGGCCGGGAGGAGACCCTGGACTTCTTTGTTTCTGAGGAGACGGAGAAAAGCTCGTACGACTCCACGCAGGCCCTGGTGTCCTTCTCCGAGGTGGATGTGCTGTACGAGAGTAATGTCCAGCCCCCGCTGGAGCCTTTACACTACACGGCCACTTCATCACCAATCCTTCTCATCCCCTGCCAACAACAAGGCCCCCCCAAGAAGGAAAACGGAGCTACATCTCAACACGGCACACGGACCCAGCATGAGGAGCCTGAGCGGAATAGCGCCCCCTTCCCATCTAAAACCCACCATTCGCCCTGCTTTTCCTCTCACTCCTGAACAACTGACTGTTCACGCAACACAGAACTGTGATGGGAAACAGGTCCTACTACAAAGCAGGCCTCTCAGCATTGAAAAAAATGGACCAATCAAATTTCAGACAGCGGAACAACATCCACAAGGTGGTGACCGTGAGCATTCAGATGACAGTCAAGAGGCTCAGTTGTTTTTTTTTGTGTTTGTATATAAATACATAAATACAGAGACCTCATCATCATACACTTTGTAAAGTCAATTAAACTGCATTTATAGACTTACTTTGACAGACATGAAACCGGGACATTATTTTGAAAGGCTGAAGGACAAACATCCAGCTAGTTTACCCATTACCTCTGAAAACCGATACACACAAGGGCCATATAATACCCCCAGGAATAATTCCTAATGGTCTTCAGCTCCATGAACGGCCATTCTTATTAAACCAGAAATGGTTGTATCTGATTCTTCTTCTACCAGCCGATTATAAAATTCAGTGTGAATGCTGATCGCAGCCGAGTTGGTGATAAAAAAATAAAATCATAAATTGCCCCCCAGCACCATGCAAAAAATAGACCATTTTCAAAGAAATGCATTCAGACATAACTGTTATGCCTCCCTGTTTGGCTTCAGCTATGTGCTTTGATCCCTTTGATGTCGGGTAGCAAGCCTTCACTTGCTACATCGCTCCTGGTCTGTAAAGAACTTAGACACGTCTAAGATATTTCAGATAATTTATATCCAGACCTTCACTTTCTTATAGCAAATGAGAACAGTTCACAGCTTTATTTATTTAACAGCGTTAAGTAAATATTCATTTGAGTGGCATCATCTCATGAATGTCAAACCAGAAGTGATTTGCAGCTGTGAAGATGTTTTACATTACATTTAATTTATTTAGCAGACACATCTCTCTTAAGACAACGTACAATTAAAGGTCAGACAGTCCCTGGAGCAACTGGGGGTTACGTGCCTCACTCAAGTGCCCATCGGCAAAATCACTAGGCCAAACTCAAGATTTGTACCCTAACCCAAGCCATACATTACCAATTCCCACATCGAAATCTCTGAAAGGGTTGCGTGATACTGATGGACAGTTAACTTTTGATTTACCACTTACTATCCTTAGAAAAATAAGGACCAATCAAATTTCAGACAGTGGAACAACATCCACAAGGTGGTGACAGTGAGCATTCAGATGACAGCAGTCAAGCCATAAATGGCAGCCAGAAAAAATTGCCAAAGGGTGGTGGGATGTAGGTGGTAAAATTTGACAAACGGGTGGGCCAGGCTTGAACCGGCAAAATGTCTTGCTGGCTAATTTTACCACCACCCTCTAGCCCCAGTTAGGGAACAGATTTCCAGGGCGATGCACATCAGGAGGCTGCTGTCTGCTTCTGGGAGACTCCCAGAACTTCACTGAGAAGTGGGATGTCTACATCGTTCTTCAGTGTCGAATGCAGTCCAGCGAAAAAATACGAGTGCAACGTAATCGATGCGGTAGCGTTAACGTGATGGCCTGATTGTCGCGTCCGACAAGGAATGTCGATCGACCTGCAATGAAAGATTGACCTGCAGATTGCGATCAAATGATTGGTGACCACTGCACTACACAACATTAACATGTCAATTCATTAAGTGTTCTTCACCAGACACCACAATGATAGAAAATGCTATCAATTTCTAAATTGTATTTAATCAGAAAATTAAAAAAGAAACTTAAAAAAAAAGAAAATACTCAAGAGTTGGGTATTTGTTGCCCACGTGTGACTCCTTCAAAACCCCGGGTTTGTAAAGTAGTCTAGCTATTGTACATACAGAGTAACTACCTCTGAAATCGCATGCTAATATTCCTCGGTATCCCAATATGTCTTCCTATTATATTCAAATATATAATTTTATATTGAAAAATAAAGCTTTTAGATGTACAAAGCAGATTTACTATTTTGGATGTATATATTTTCAAACCTCTGTAAACAATGAAATGTATGATCAAATAAAATTATTAATTTTATTAAAAACAGCCATTGTCTTTGTCATGTGTCTTCCTATGCCAATCTATCTACTATTCTTAAAAAAAAAACCTTGAACATAATTCCACCTACAAAGGTTTTAGGATCACTCATAGCATCAAGACTAAACTATATTTACCTAGAGAACAGCACTTTGAACCTGGAGTAAGGCCCACGACAGTCAAACTAATAGCTTTTTCTCGAAACATTTCCTGCTGCTCAGATCAAAAGACGTGCGTTTACTGCGCATAAAGAATGAGCGATGTTCATCCCTGTGAAAACACCTGCTCACGATACATCAATATGATGGATCCATTTTGATTTACACCAATCAGCTATAACATAAACCACCTGCCTAATACAGTGCAAGTCCCATTCGTGCAGCTCTGAACCATCGAGGCATGAACTCCACGAGACCTTCGAAGGTGTCCCTAGGTCTCTGGCACCAAGACGTTAGCAGCAGATGCTTCAGGTCCTGCACGTTCTCCTTTGTCACCACGCCACACAGACGCTCCATCGGACGGAGATCTGGGGGATTCGGAGGCCAAGTCAACACCTTCACTCATTTCCATGTTCCTCAAATCATTTCTGAACAATTTCTGTGGCTGGGCACATTATCCTGCCGAAAGAGGCCACTACCATCAGGGAGGACCATTGACATGAAGGGATGGACTTGATCTGCAACCATGTTTAGGTTGGTGGTACGTGTCAAAGTAACTTCCGCATGAATGCCGTGACACGAGGTTCCCCAGCAGAGAATTGCCCAGATTATCACACGTCCTCCACCAACTTGCCCTCTTCCCATAGTGCACCCTGGTGGCACCTCTTCCTCAGGTAAACCATGAATACATCTGGTCATTCACATGACGGTGGACCGGGTTCAGCATGGACACTCTGACCAGTCAGCAACTATACAGCAAGCTGCGATGATAGCGAGCATTAACTTTTTTTAGCAATTCGTGCTGCAGCAGCTCTGCTGTGTGATTGAAGCAGTTGGTCCTTCCTTGGACCACTTTTGGTCGGCACTGGTCACTGTATACCAGTGACGCCGCACAAAACCTGCCGTTTTGGAGATGCTCTGTCCCAGTCATCTAGCCATCACAACTTGGCTCTTGTCAAAGTCGTGCAGATCCTTACATGGTCAGTCCATTTTTCCTGTTTCCAACACATCAACTTCAAGACCTGACTGTTCGCTTGCCTAATATATACTGGCAGCCTTGACAGGTGCTATTTTAATGAGATAATAAATGTTATTCACTTCACCGGTTTTAATATTATGGCTGATTGGTGTAAATGACATAATTATAGAACACTCAATCCATTACGCTTTAAGATCCATTATTTAATCATTATGCTAGGCGCAGACATTTTTCCAGTAAATGGAAGATGAATTTATTTTACCAATGACCACTGATTAACAGCAGACTGTAAAGTTATACATTACACAATCGTGTCCTTAGATTTTTAATTTTTTCTTTTTAATATAACCTCCATCATTTACTTCCAGTGTTATTGGAGTAGTTGGTGTCTGAGTACCAGATTACATCATTCAAAAATTGGCATTGAACTCGTGGCCACAGATGGAGATTAGCAGAATATTTTAAACTAGAGTATGGAATACTCTTCCTGTTAGTATATTGCAAGTTAAAACCTTGGGCTTCTTTAAATCAGAGATAGATAAGATTTAAGAGCTATTAGTTGAGTTCTCCCCAAACGAGCTTGACGGGCTGAATGGCCTCCCCTTGTTTGTCAATTTCTTGTGTTCTTATGGCACCATAACCAGGGGGGAGAATTCAGTGATAAGGTTTGCTGACCAGGAGGAGGAAAAAATCAGTATAAAAATAAGGGACCGTTCGAGTACCTCGTTCTTTGAACCCCTGTATGAGTACATAAAGCATTAAAAAGCAGGATTGAAATTGTATTTAAAACACTTGCTCACACACGCACGCACACGCATAATTGAAATGGTACTATTAAAGTGATCGGAAATTCCTCTTACAGTTGGATATTTGAAGATCGGCAACCTGCCTTAACCATAAAACACACAGTCATAGTGGAGAAGGTAGAGGTAGGGTTGGCTCCATTGTGTTAAGGTCATCATTTGTAAACTTAACAAAAAAGCATGGCTCGTAGTTTTATGCTTTACACAAAACCAAAAAAAATACCACCCGCAAATCATGTATTGGTAATAAGGGGCCCAGGTTCTTGTTTGCGTTCAGTTGGTGTTCAGTTGATTAAGACTGAACAACATCAGCATAGAAACAACATTTAGAGCAACCAATGGATTAGAACTCAGTCTTCACAATTTCATCTTTGTGCAGAGTAACCAGAAAGCAGGTGTTCAAAGGCAAATGCAGAAACTTCCAGAAGAGGGAGGCGTGTATGCTCTGGCTGATCAGAAGGTTGTTGGTTCAAGTCCCATGACTGACAAGAGATTTCACCACTGGTCCATTGAGCAAAGTCCCTAACCCACCAAGGACATGGCCTGACCCTGCTCTCAGATCCTCGCTCGTACGTTGCTTTGGACAAAAGCTCCTGTCCCGTAATGTAATGTAACATCCTAAGATGGTCTTGTTCTGCCCACATCGCCGCATCAGTCAAAGGAACTTGATGCACAAAAAAAAACACTAACAAGAAGCAGGGAAATAACCTGGAAATGTTCTGCTATTCAGGGTAAAAGAAAGAAAACTGACCCCCCTGATGAGTAAATAAGTAAAAGATAAAATTTATTATTGCTTGATATTGACAGTAGTACATACATATAGACAGAGAAACAACACAGGGAAACACAGAAATGCAAATCTACAGGCTGGTCTTCACCTTCTTCTGTGGCTCTTCTGCACCAAGCATCTCCCTCTTACGAGATACCCTGTTCTCTGCATCTGGCTGATCCATCTCCTTCACACCCTTCGAACAAAACCGAATTAGTATCCATCTGAACCGTTCAAATTCAGAAAGGCGGAAGGAGACGTCGTCCAGGAGCTTAAAGCTGGACCAGGCTGTGCCCATCACTGAGAGCTGACAGCAAAGCTTCAGTCCACCCTGTGACTAACAACTCGCCCCGTGTTCAAAATGTCGTCTTCACACAAAAACTTTGTGTTTTTGCTTTCCGTTCACATTTGGGATCCTTGGCCACTCATTTACAATTTGTGCGACTGCCAAACCCAAGCAAGCGAAAATGTGCATTTCCCCACTGTTAGAGTCACACACTGCAAGGCAGCCTACATCAATAATTCTTCCTGGATATTAATCAAGCGGAAACAAAGACACACCCCCTGCACTCTGCGGTTTGGGACACTGCTCTTCAATTAGCGATTTAATCAAAAACGTTAGTAAGTAAATACTGTCTTTGTTCTGAACACATAGTTGGCCAATATGTTGCAATAGTTTGGAAACATCAAAATCTGTCCTTTGTCTATACTTTTCCAGACATGGAAAAAACAATAACATTTCATTAAAAAAAATAATTTTAAAAAATTCCCTATTGCATAGGAACCATGATTAAAGCTGTGCAAATTATACACAAATTCACCCAAGTTAATATTACAAATAGGATGCGATCCATTAACGGATGTTATATGAATAATACTTGGCATTTATCATCCCGTAAAATTAAGATCCATGTCTCATACTTCCACAAAATCCACCTCAAGCGAATGTCAAAACTTTTGCGATACTTGCGGATTTCTTTTCAAATTTGAGCGTTATTCATCAGTTGTTTCAGTGCACATCTTCAAACTGCACAAAATCTAGGTTAATGGTAATGCCATTACTGCCCCGTTAATCCTGCGGCCAGCAGCTGTCATGCTACCCCCACAAAATGATCTATGACCAGCTCTCGGCTGTTGTTCAGAGTGGCCCTGTGCATGCTGAGAATCCCACCCCCCACAAAAAGTCAGTCATCAGTCTCTACTCTTTAATAAAAAATAAAAAAGAAAAAAAACTAAACGACCCTGAAGGTAGCCTTCAACAAGCTACAATGAAATGACTCAATTAAACTACTGAGCAGTTGAAGAATAACACATAAAATATGCAAACTGCAAGCCTTAATGCACGCAGGAGACAAGCGGCCTTTACCATCGGCAACATCTCCAGATGACCTCAAAGAGCAGAAGGAACCAAAGACCCACCAGATTCCGCTGCATGGCATGCTTCACAGTCCACTTCCTGGCCTTCTCTAGGAACACCTGCCTGTTGTACTTGTATTCTGCAGACTGAGGACACGATCAAGAGCTTCAGCAGTGACATCATACAAGCTTCAGTGCAGGATCAGATCCAACAGCAGTTTAACCCTGCTGGCTTCTTAAAAATACAACCCCCCCCCCCCCCCCCCCCCCAAAAAAAAAATAAAAAAAAAGTTTCTCTACTATTGATAGTTTTCAAATCACAGATTCTACAGCTAAGAACTGCATAAAGGTCACAGCCAATATATTCAGAAATTAAGCCTCCATATACCAACGTGAGTCCGGTCGCCACTATCTCCCAAGTCAGCCGAAGAAAATCCCCACACATCACATGAAGCTGAACGTGATCACCCGCCCCCATACTCACGATGTCGGCCATGAGGGGGTCATCCGGGTTGGGTTCAGCCATGAGCAGCTGGATGGAAGTCAGCACGGTGGAGATGTTCAGGGATGGTCTCCACGCTCCCTGTCATGAAGAAATGCCACACAGTCATCAATGCTTCACTTAACCAACTGACCTAGCCACTGATCCCTGTTCTCAATGTCCAGAAACACGCTGACAATTCCATGTCAAGTCAAGAATCTAATAGCATTAGGAGCATGTTACATATTGCGTAATAATCTTAAGAACATTATGCATCTAAAACACGACACAATTGCACTACTGCCTATGGACGTTACAGCGGCTCTAGCATGTGAGCTTCCTCGTGAGCCAATAAGGAACCAGTAAACATGCAAATTCATACACTCCTTGAAAAGCTCAGGGGGGCAGGTGGTATAGCTTTACTTAAAACCGAAAGGGAATCAGTTAATGTACTGCTCAGAGAGGAGAGAGAGACCATTTTTTAGCTAAAAAAAAAAAAACCAGTGGAGGAACTTTCATACCTTTGGCGGCAACTTCAGAGCATCCAGGCAGATGCGGCCACCATTGTCAATATTAGGGTGGTAGATGGGCGTCAGGAAATGAATTTTGGGAGGTTCAAAAGGATACCTAAGAAAACAAACCATTAGATATTTCCAAAAACACTAGAAGAGTCATTGTGTGCAGAATAAAAAAGTAGATGGTACGTACATTCCATACACAACTGATCAAACTATTAAAGACGAAAACAGAGCTGTTTTTGAAGTAAGTAGTTATTAAACCAGGTGGCTGCTCACCGTTCTGGGACCTTTATCTCAAGTGAAAACACACCACCCTCATAGGGAGTGTTCGCCCCTCCCACTAATTCTGCAATTATAAAAATGAATCCATCAGCACATTAAAGGGGCATTCAGCAGCTACCATCAGGCAACGAATGATCATCGCTACACGGTGCTGTTCTTTTTCTAACAAAGTAGGACTTAAAGTAGTTAGAGTAGAATATGAAGACAGAGGACATTAATGTTACCTGCAGCACATACAAGACTCAGTGTCAAAGGAACGTTTGGGTCACAGTTTAGCAGTAGGTGTGATAGATTCATACAGCTGTCAGTATCCATCATTACTCACTTTCTCAATATACCACCATGTCCAGGTCAGGATTTTCACAAGAATACAAGCTCCGGATTTACTATCAGTTGTAAGTGTAACCACAGAAGAACGCTGTCAATGTATTGTTTTTAATTAATGAGCAACAGTAGTGCAGTTTCCCTCACCCCCCCCAGGTGATAATTCTATAGCCCATATTTAAAGGGTGATTATTCAGAATTACAAGTCACGGCCAAAATCGGCATGTACCGTATTATACCACTTGATGGCGTTGTTTGCCTTTCCAAACAGAATAAATTGGATTCCATACAATTGCATAGAATAAAATCACATACAATAGAATTGAATATAATATAATAGAATAGCAAACTTTTGCCATTGTCTGTGCCACAGTTAGCTTTAGGTAGGGACAAATGTACCAACGTACGGATTAGTTTCACATTTGCTGCGAAAGAAAACGAGCCTCAGTACAAACAGTGTAGGGCAGCAGCAATGGGTAAAATGCCAAAGAGCTTTTCTGAAATTAACAGAAACAAATTGTTGCTTTTTAATGCGCCTGAAATTCAATGCTATATATTAAACTATGCACCGACTATGCATATTTTTCAGACTGAATACTGATGCTGGCTGTCTGGTACTCCGCGACACCAAGACTAATTAGGTGATGTAAAAAAATAATAATAAAAAAATACATATATATGCAAGCAACTTGAAAATATTGAGATAAATACCTGAAATTAGTCCCCACAGTTTGCAGTCTGCCATGCTTTGGTTTACGTTGCTAACTGTGTTTATCCTGCTTGATAATTATATCACTGAAATATCATCACATGGTATCGCTTACAGCATGGAATCAGACTCAATACCAATACGTACCAGTATCAGTGCATCCCTAGAAATAAGCACAACCCATTTGCTTTGCACCAGTCTGATGCTCCTTTACATTCTTGAGGGAGGACACAAGTTGTATTTATTCAGGTTCTACGCGTTGGTGTTTTTTTTTCCTTTAATACAAGTGATGATGCGTGATGCTAATTGCATATGGCAGACCAGCTCCCTGTTTAGCCCAAGGCCAGCCCGCACCATACAGACAGCTCAGGCAGAAAAAAAAATACAAACCACCGGTAACGAAGTACATTTACTATGTTGTACAGCCGTTTATAGCACTATTTTGCACGTTACCTAACTGCATTTAGTTACTTGTATTACACAGCTAATCTGTACGTCAGGTATTTATTTTGGCAACTTAAAGCAATAAACGGATCGATGGTGAAAACCAAGCCGCTCACCGGCTTTGAGCTCGCCCACGTCGTGCTCCGTCTGCCAGCAGGACACCCCAGGCGGCGGCTCGGCGCCCAGCAACTGCAGCTCCCGCTTCATGCGGCTGTTCCGCTGCATTTTGGCTCCTGCCTGCCAGGAAAACAGGAGGCGTGAAGGGGCTCGGTGCGGCAGGATGACGGCGGACCAGCACGCATTTCAGCCAAAGACCAACCCGTACCATACATAAGGCTCAGACAGCTCATTTAATACGTTACGCGAAACACTTACCTGACCACGTCAGTCAGTGTATTAATGTAGTAATTTGTTATTAATGGTTTACAGAGAAATTACGAAGGAGACGGACACCGATGGGGAATGCAGTTTGATTTTCCCTCGTCTTTCGAACGTGCACAATCGCGTCATCGAGCACTTCTACCGAAGTGATTTCTGGGTGTTTTAGTCATTTCCCCACACATTTATTGGGTTCAATATAAAATAAAAAACTACAATTGCCCATAATGCACGCGTGCGTTGTTTAGTCATTGTAGTCGATTGTCAAACAATCGATTTTGCAAACTTTTGATTTGCTTTCTGAGTAACATTTTGTTAGGCAACGGCACAGAGACATATTCTGATTAAAACGCAGCAAATACATCATATTGGTAATATACACTCCAAAAATGCTTTGCATAGTGGAAACCCGGTTCTACTGCCCTGCTAACCTGTCCAGTAACGATGTTTCACCTTTTCATGCATGAATTATAATCCAGAGTCATTTTTTTGCTGTCGTTTTCTTCAAGAGAATAAAGAAAACCTTTTTTTCTTCAAAACTCGATATATAATATTTTCAAAGTTATATTTTCCTAACTGTCCATTGCGGTGTGTTCCTGTCCTGACTGTCCATTGCAGTGTGTTCCTGTCCTGTTTGGTGGCTGCTCCAAACCAGACTGTGATGGAGGGGCACGTGACGGACTCGATGACTGCTGAGTAGAACTGGATCAGAAGTTCCTGTGGGAGATCGTACTCCCTAAGTTGTTGCACGAAGTACATCCTCTGCTATGCCTTTTTGAGGATGGAGGAGATGTTGTTCTCCCACTTCAGGTCTTGGGAAATAATAGTCCTCAGGAACTCGAAAGTCTCCACAGAAGACCACCCCCCTGCTGGGACAAATGCCTGACTGACGGCCTCAGCAATTTGCAGGTTTGAGAGGGACATAATCACCCTTCACCTACTCCAACCCAGCAACAATGGCAACCATCACACCTCACACCCCCCCCCCCCCTAGGAACTCGGGTACCAGGACTTCTTGGAATGTCTGCTTAATTCATTGCAAATTTATTGGTTTTCTAAAAAAACTCACCATTGTATTTATTTGTTTATTATTATTTATTAAAAAACACACACAACCAGTAGTCTTAACTAAAACTTTAAAGTGGTAAGAAATTAAACCAAATTATTATTCTAAATGACCTCACATAAAGGGACCAGAGTTCCGAGTTGAATTGGGTGCTTTTAAATTTTCAACAACGTTGCAATGACGTAAACACTAGTTTCATGTTAAACTACACTGAACAAATGGGAATTAGACTTTGCATCGATCACTTTGAAGCTGTTGCAAAAATGGCCTGAAAGTTTATGCCTCTGTCGGTCATTTCTTCCATGTGGACGTCCGTGAATCCACTGGCTCGGAGGGCCTCCATGTAGGTCTCAGGCTGCCAGTTCTGGGGGGGTATCGCTCCACTGGAGGCTGCATACGCCAACCGCTGGAGTCTCAGAGTAGTCACCATAAGGCCTCCTGACATCATGAATTGAATACAATCAACTCAATCATGGTTATGGCATCACTGAATTCCCCAGTTTTGCTAAACATGAATTGAATATACTGTGCTCAAAAACAGTCTTGGGATGCTTGCTTAATTCGGTAAAAATGCTGCAAATGCATTGGTTTTATAACAAAAAATCAATACGACATTCATATGATTGTTTACCAAAAAAGTATCACATTAGAAACAAGCACTACTTCAGTAAGTAAAACATTCATTTCAAGGAGTTAGAAATTGAAACCCAAATTATCATTCTAAATGAGCTCATAAAAATAGATGATACACAGCTGTACACAGCTGTTCCCAGTTGAAATGTTCAGTGACAAGCAGTCTAACTGGGTACTGTTTAACAAGTGTCCACTGCCTCTTTGGAAGCCAATGGCTACCACTGCAATACATACGTAGCAAAATGGGAGGAACGATCAGTCAGTCAGTCAGTCAAATATTTTGATAATAAAATTTTCTTGCATTGCAGATTAACGATATGTTAAACATTCAAAAATCAAGTGTTCTTAATGTCCTGAGGCACTAGAGAGAAAGAGGAACTTTTAAGCCTACGAAGGTCGGGTCGTCTGAAATCCACAAGCTCAGCTGATGACAGGAAAATGATTCACATGGCTGAGAACAACGCTAAACTGCCGCGCAATTTCAGAGCCAGTCGGATGCTCATTGCAAAGACAAAATGAGAACTGAAGTGGGCGACACAGAGCCCCGACAGAACACGTTTTGCCTTCCGAAGATTAAAACTCCACAATGAAGGAGCAAAGAACAAGGCTGAGCTGAACAAAGCTAATCGAGCCTCGATGAGCCTCAGTTCTGAAACCACCAAGAATCATGTGCACTTCATGCCAAGATCAGTTAAGGCTGATGTTAGAAGTAAGGGATATGCAACAAAGTATTAACTTTTAAAAAAAGGTTCAACGAAGTCCGTCCCAACACTTTTTGTAAGTTTAGAACTATAATTTGGTTTTCAAATTATAATCACTTGAAATCAACATTTTAGTTAAACCTACTGATTCTAATATGCTACATTCTTGTAAAAAATCAAATGACTAAAGTAATGATTGGTTATAAAAGGAATAAACATATTTATTGAATTAAGAAAGCATCCCAAGACTGTGAGCACGGTGTCTGTATAGCGTTAGCGTGCACCTTCATACTATGCAGACCCACCTGATTTCATCACCCTGAGTATCTCCTGGATTCCCTCTCTCAGATCGGGCCAGAAATAGTAACAGTTGCAGTGGTAGACCTTGTCAACGCTGTTGTCTGGGATGGGCATCGCTGCCACGCTGCCGTGATGGAGGGTCACCTTGCCGCCTGCAATGAGCTCCTTCACCCGCTTGGTGGCAAGCTGGTGCATGTACTCTGAGTAGTCGACCCCAATTAGCTTCCCCTTGGGCCCAGAGAGGAGGGGGGCTGCAGCCACGAGCCCCAGGCCCGGCCCGTGCCCCAGCTCCAGGACCGTGTCATCAGGACGGATCCCGCAGAGCCTTACTGCGTGTTCCTCCAGCAATGGATTCTGCCATACCATCAACTTGGTCACTATCCAGCCAACCAGAGACTGAGTGGGTCGACCCAGCTGTTTACTGAGTTTGCTCAACAGCATGTCTATGAAAAAAAGCAACAAAAAAAATAAGAATAAGTTCTGCTATATTTACCATTTGAAGTCTGAATACAGGTACTGTGGAATGTTTCTTTTTACATATCATGGTCTCCTTTTTAAGATATGCACATGTTATAGAAGTGAGCGGCACACTTGATGTCAGGATCAGCCATTTATCCAGCTCTCCAGAAGCACTTTTCAGGTGAAGGGACTTGACGCTTTAGGTAAATCGTGGTCACATTTTACTAGAGGCGCACTTTTTTCAAACCACAGGAACTCAACCCGACCGTATTTCCTCAGAGGAAGTTCCGGAACCCTTCGTTAGTATCTACTCCAGATTTTTCCTGACTGGTTGACCATTAACTTGGAAGTAAAGCGGAAGGAAGCGCAAGAAAAGAGATGGAAGTAGTGGAGCAAAAACTGAGCAGGTAGAAATATTTTTGTACCTCAATTATATTTAATATAATTTTCATTTCATGCGTCTCCACATGTATGTATCGGAAAATATAGGCTATTTTGTCCAATATCGGTGAAACTCGCCAGCGCCTATTAGAGGGATTTGAGCCATTTGACAATTGATGCAAAGTTTTGTAATGGCTGAGAAAACAGGTAATTCATTCAGCTATAGGGTTCATGGCAACTGTTGTAAACCTCTTGGTTTTGCAGATTTCTTTACTGGCGAAATGTTAATTGATTTTTTTAATGTTCGCATATATCCATAAAATATGCAATGGGGCAATACATGTTAACTCTAAAACCAAGCAAGATAGGCACGTCTAGTAACGTACATGTGCTTTGATCAGTGGACCATGGGGGGCAGGTTATCTATGTATATAATAATTATTAAATATGACATTATACCCATATAACGTGCAATGGAGCAATACACAGATGGGTTAATAGTTTAAAAACGAAATAAAGCAACCATGTTCTGCAAGTGCGCTTTGACTAGTGGATGCAGGGGGACAATGCACGGCCCTTGAACTTCTGGTTTATCTATGTCATGGCTATTCATTATATGCATATAACGCGCAATGAAGCAATGCACGAATGGGATGGCAGTTCTGAATAATAGGGGACTCTCCTGAATAACGGCTACGGTGATTTTCGCTTGACCTTTTCGCGTAAGGACTTGGGGGGGCGTTTCCCAAAAAGCATAGTTGCTAACGACATTAGCAACTTACTGTCATTAAATGGACGACCCACTAGCGGCTCACGGGACAAATGGGGATTTATTATAAAAACAGAAAAGTACAAGAAACGCTACAAAATAAAAAGACCACGAGGGGTCAAAAGTAAACGGGGCAGGTAGGCAGGACTAACTTCCCATAGTTTTCTCATAGCAACCGGTGTTCTGACGAGTTGAGCTACTTTGTTCGAGTTAGGCTACCGTAGCGCTAATCGATAACCATAAACCCACACCCTAAAACCTAACCCTAATCCCAAAACGGTGGGACTGCACATGCGTAGAAAGACTCGGTGGTACGTCTCGATAGGTAGCATTGGTCGATAGAACACCGGCTTCAAGCGCATAAACCATGCACCCGTCATACAAATAAAAACCATGCAGCTTGGTCTGTTTTGCTATTATGCCTGTGCCACAGTTAACTTTAGGTAGGGATAAATGTACCGACATACAGATTAGTTTCACATCTAATGTGAAAGAAATCGAGCCTCAGTACAAACAGTGCAAGGCGGCAGTGATGGGTAAAACGCCACAGCAGAAAAGTGCTTTTCTGAACTTCAAAGAGACAAATAGTTGCTTTTCCTTTTGTGTTTGAAATTTCACTGCCATTGAAATTCAATGACCACGGCCTGAATTACGTGTACAAATAAGTAAGGATGCACTGGTACCGGTTTATTTTTTAATCAGACCAAGTACTACTGCTGGCTTTTGGTATTCAATGACACCAATGGAAATTAGGCGTGGGCGATGTAAAAGCAAAAGAAAAAAAGACATTTAAAGATATCGGGATAAATGATAATCTCAGTAAGAGCTTCTGCCTGCCCCACTGTACAAGGGTTAAATAAAACATAATTAATTAGAAAATACAAAAATACGTAAAATAGTAACAGTACACGAGGAACACATTTACCGTTACAGCCCTACTAATTGCTGACACGACACCAGTGTGCGAACCAAAGTGAAATGGACCTTGGAAGCTGGTTCCCTACGCAGCCGCCTGTGTTGCCTATAGGGTTTACCGGCTCTGGTTTATCTTACTTAGCATCTGCCCAAAGATGGCGAAAGGATATTTAAGTCTGTAAGCCAAGTGACGAAGGTTCTTAAAATGACAGAAAACAAATAATTAAAATGACATTTTATTATTTAAAATATTTCTAAATACATAAAATACAATCTCAAGAATTTTGTTACAAATTACCTCTTTTCCGTCCAGCAAAATACAAATGAAAGATACTCAAAAGTAATTAAATACATTTTAAATTGAAATACTACCCATTTCTGTAAATAATGCAGATTCTTTTTTTATCCCTTCTAATTGCCAAGGACTTGGCATCAAACGCCTAACAGGTTTCAGAATGAAATGAGCAGAGGAAGAGCAAGACAAGCACAAACACTCAGGACAAAGACAAAGCTGAACCAAATCAGAAAATTATCATTCGTTTAACAATCTGATGGTGTTTAATTGGTCATTTGTTCATTTCCTAAAGGTTTCTCCGCTGTTTTATGATTTAAAATCCTCAGCAGCTCAGCATGTACAAGTGGAACAATCGTTTCATGTTAAACTGCAAATGAATCGAACTCCGCATCTAACATTTGGAAGCCTTCGCGAAAATGGCCTGAAAGTTTCTGCCTCCGTCAGCCTTGTCTGCCATGTAGACGTCCGTGAATCCGCTGGCTCGGAGGGCCTCCATGTAAGTCTCAGGGTGCCAGTGCTGACTGGGTATCGCTCCCCTGGAGACCAAGTGCGCCACCCGGTGGACTCTCATTGTAGTCACCATAAGACCTCCTGAGATCAAGAATCAAACCAATCAACTCAATCGTGGGTATGACATCAGATTTCCCCAGTTTTTCTAAATATGAATTTAATACACAGTGCTCACAGAAAGTCTTTGGATGCTTGCTTAATTCAGTAAAAAGTCGCAAATGTATTCGTTTGATAACAAAAATCATTTTATTTACGCGATAAAATAAATCACATGAGAAACAACCAGTAAGTAAAACATTCATTTCAAGTAGTAAGAAATCGAATTATCATTCTAAATGACATCACAGACACTGATGAGACACGGCTGTTCCAGGTTGAAAAGTTAATTAAAAACCATCCAATTTGTCGGCTTTTCAATTAACAACACCTTTGCAATGATAGTAGACACATGTTTGGTGTTGTATATCTCTTTGGAAGCCAGTGGCTATACCACTGCAGCACATAACAAAATAGCAAGAGCCAAAGTAAATCACTCAATTAAAAAAAATGTTGATACGGAAGATTACAGATACGCTGAACATGCTAGAGAGAAAGAGGAGCTTTTAAACCTACGAAGGTCGGGTCGTCTGAAATCCACAAGCACAGCTGATGACAGGAAAATGATTCACATGGCTGAGAAAAACGGTAAACTGCCGCGCAATTTCAGAGCCAGTCGGATGCTCATTGCAAAGACAAAATGAGAACTGAAGTGGGCGACACAGAGCCCCGACAGAACATGTTTTGCCTTCCGAAGATTAAAACTCCACAATGAAGGAGCAAAGAACAAGGCTGAGCTGAACAAAGCTAATCGAGCCTCGATGAGCCTCAGTTCTGAAACCACCAAAAATCATGTGCACTGCATGCCAAGATCAGTTAAGGCTGATGTTAGAAGTAAGGGATATGCAACAAAGTATTAACTTTTAAAAAAAGGTTCAACGAAGTCCGTCCCAACACTTTTTGTAAGTTTAGAACTATAATTTGGTTTTCAAATTATAATCACTTGAAATCAACGTTTTTGTTAAAACTACTGATTCTAATATGCTACATTCTTGTAAAAAAAATCAAATGACTAAAGTAATGATTGGTTATAAAAGGAATAAACATATTTATTGAATTAAGAAAGCATCCCAAGACTGTGAGCACGGTGTCTGTATAGCGTTAGCGTGCACCTTCATACTATGCAGACCCACCTGATTTCATCACCCTGAGTATCTCCTGGATTCCCTCTCTCAGATCTGGCCAGAAATAGTAGCAGTTGCAGTGGTAGACCTTGTCAACGCTGTTGTCTGGGATGGGCATCGCTGCCACGCTGCTGTGATGGAGGGTCACCTTGCCGCATGCAATGAGCTCCTTCACCCGCTTGGTGGCAAGCTGGTGCATGTACTCTGAGTAGTCGACACCAATTAGCTTCCCCTTGGGCCCAGAGAGGAGGGGGGCTGCAGCCACGAGCCCCAGGCCCGGCCCGTGCCCCAGCTCCAGGACCGTGTCATCAGGACGGATCCCACAGAGCCTTACTGCGTTTTCCTCCAGAACCCGATTGTGCCATACCAGGGTCTTGGTTATGAACCAGCCAGCCAGAGACTGAGTGGGTCGACCCAGCTGTTTACCGAGTTTGCTCAATAGCATAACTAGACAAAAACAACAAATAAATTCTGCTATATTTTGCATTTAAACAAGAATAAATACAGGTACATTGGAATGTATGTGTTTGGGCATGTGTACACACACACAGACAAACACACACTATATACTTGTATATCCCATCATGGTCTCCTTTTTAAGATATGCACATGTTATAGAAGTGAGCGTTACACTTGATGTCAGGATCAACCATTTATCCAGCTCTCCAGAAGCATTTTTCAGGTGAAGGGAATTGGTCTAGGGCCCAAAGATGTGATTATTCTGCTGCAAATGGGATTCAAACCGGCAACCATCCGGTTACAGATGCAGAGGCCTAACTTACTGAGTCATACAGCTCTTTGCAGGGGAGTCTCTCTTGTTGCCAATACAAAACTTCTAGCTGACCAGGGTAATTCACTGCAAGCAGACTGAATATTACAAACACCGGGCAAAATAAGTAGTCAAGGTCAAAGTTACACATCTTCAAAATAATTAAGTTATATTGCATATAATGTATTGGTTAAAACACTGGCAGTTAGAGTGAACCCAGTTCCCTGAGCTGCCTAGGATATAGATAAATCATTTCCTGTTTCCAGTTTGTCGTTTAACAGTAATTACAGTAACCAGAGAAGCCAGACAACAAGCTTTATCTTACACTATCCCCACCTTCCTTTGGGAGAAAGCAAACGAGGGAACGACTACCAGTGAGCATGAATTACGGAAAACGACTGCAAATGGTTCCCTCGTTACAATTTTATTAAACTATTATGTCCCCCACCTGGCCCCGTATAAATGCTCTATACATACGCCACTAATAAGCTCAGAAATCGGGACAACTCACCGATCAGAACCGGCCACTTCCCCTGACTTGTCTTGCTTAGCTGTCAGTATATTGACAGGTACATTTTAATAGAAAGGCCTATACTGCCACCTGCTGTCCCGGCGTATTTGCATTATTCCAAATCTGTAAATTGCTAACGTATTTAGCAACTATGCATCTGGGAAACGCCCCCCCCCGCTCTGCTTTGATTTTTAAATTTTACTTTTACGTGAATAATACAACTGTTAGTGCAAAAGTTAATGTTTTACGCAAAATATATTATTTTTGGCAAATACAATACAAACTATTTAAATATAATAATATTAATTGAATGTTACTTCCTTTTGGTGGAGGAGAGGTGGAAGATGAACACATAAATTTTGTTGGCGGGGGGGCTGAACTCGGAGTTTGCCCAGGGCAGCTTACAAACTAGAACCGCCACTGCTGTCATTGGCTTATACGACGTGCAGGAGCAATATCTGAATTTGTGAGCGAATGCGGGATCGCGCTGGTAGCTTTTTAACGCTGCGCCACTAGATGGCGCTGTCAGCCTTCGGCATCGTGTCTGCGAACGAGACGCACGCAGGCGCCTATGGACCTTCGCAGCATTAACGACTTAAAAAGGAAGGGATTCTGGCCTTTGGCTTATTATGGAAACCAGTTCTTGAAGTGGGGGAGAAACAGGTACTAGAGCTCCCCTTGTTATTCAAGACCAGCATATATTGAGAGATGCCAGAGAAAAGCGACGTGGTGCTGGTACTGCGTACTGGGGAGTACTGGCCCACTTCAAGAAGTGATATAATATAACTAAAAACGTAACAAGCTTTTAATAAAGATGTGATAGAAATTATATCATCATATATCCCCAGTATAATTTAATGTAATATAATGATTTAACACACATTTATTCCGAATAATAGTAAACTTTGTGCAGTTTAATTTTACTAACACCTTTTTGGGGGCTTGTGCGCGTGTTCAGTGAAATGTAAGTATTAAATAATTACTAAAATTCCTAAAGTGCCCTCAATAAACCAGTAAACATGATTCAGGGGTTTGTATTAACATTGCAAATACGATAATCCATGAACATGTATCAACTGAATGTCCCTAAGGAAGGTGCTTAATGAGCTCCAGGTAGTTCGCCGTGTGCCCGTGGACCATCTCCAGCAATCAGTGAGTGACACCGGGGCTTTGGCCACAGCATGATGCCGCGTAAGAAGAGGAAATGCGGTGACTTCGCTCAGATGTCACCTTCGGTTTTCCCTTACCCAGTTAACGCTCCTTTTACACACACACACACCCCCACGAAGACATAGCGAGCAGATCCGGGCTCTTTCGTTTTCATTTCCCGGAAGGATCCCTTCAAATATTTCATGCGGTCTAAAAGAAGTACCAGCATTTTCGGCTTCATTTCGTCTTAATATTTACCCCGCCAACAAGGTCATCCTGAATAAGTTAGGAAGACAGTTAGAAAGTCAGGGCGTTAAATGGTCAGGATCAGGTAATAGTATTAGTGACATCTCAGGTGAAAACATGAATGACGAATCCTCACCACCGCCTTTGATCAAGGTAAGTTCAGTTAGTCGACCAGGAAATGTAGTGTCTGTTCACGAAATAAGTTGTATTTCTTTTTTTTTCAAAACTCAAAAGTCGAATATATGCTAGGTTAAACAAATACTTTTATTTACTTTTACGCATGGGCATGTTTTGAAATAGCATACAAGACGTGACGATTAATCTATCAATTTCCTTTTAGTTTGGTTTATTCAAGTAAGTGAACTTAATTCCGGGATTTATCTTAAGTTTTAAAAAGGAAATATTACACATGTCCTACACGCTTTAACTGAAAATGATCCGTGATACGTACTTTCACTTTTATTATTAATACCGTTTGTGCTGTATTACAAGCGGTTATTGTAATACTGCAGGAATTGTCATGTCACGATACATTTTGTCGAATTATTGTTTTAGCAAAAAGATAATAAATTGCAAGTAAAAAAGAAATAATCTCACGAATCCTAGTAATTAAAATTTCACAACAAAAAAACAATGGGAAAAAAAGAAATTAAAGTAAACATATGCGTTTAAATAATGCAAATCTTGCAGAAAATGAATAATTCATAAAAACAAAAATGCTGACGTTATCCAAAACGTTAAATGCAGCATATTAACACGTAAGAAAGCCGCAAAGCGGATTTCACGCTCGTCAACCTGCACTTTTAACACCAATGGTTAATTCTCAGAGAATTTCATGAAACTAAGAACTCAGGAAATGTTACCTGTTCCTCCAAGTAAAAGCATGGCATTTCCTTCCACCCTATAAAATTATTTGTACATTATAATTTTTTTCGTTTATCTATTTGTTTGCTTATCTGTTTCCCTGAATACAGAAGGAGCGCGGCGAGCCAAGCACCCCCTGTTCTGGTCCTCCAATCGTCATGGTCCCCCCCAATCAAGTGGCTTCTGTTTACTTGGGTGTTCAAGATGAACTGTGCAAGCTCCCCGGAAGACTACGTGCGTGTCCCTGGGTTTTCTCCATCGCTTCTGGTTTCTGCCTCTGGAATGATGTGTGAACCTGCTCCTCAAGAATGTATCATTCTTGCATTGTTCCCATGACCAGAGACAATCATATATCTCCTGCTGAAGATCATGCCAGCTACCAAATGGCTAACCCTCGCAACACTGTGGGCCTTTTATTTAAGAATGTCACACGTATATAAAAAAATATAGGTTTTTACAAAACATTAGAAAGATAACATATGATGCTTAATATGACCATGTTCAGCAAGGGATGTAATAATTCCTGTCACTGCAGGTATCAATCCTTCCTTGTGGGGTAAGGACGACGTCAGCCACTGGCTGCGGTGGGCTCAGAAGGAGTACTCCCTACGCAAGGCGGACCACTCCAAGTTCGAGATGAATGGAAAAGCGCTGTGTCTGCTGACCAAAGAGGACTTCCGGCTGCGTTGTCCAAGCTCAGGTAGATGGTTCGCCTCCAGGATAGTCATTTTGCAGCTTTTATAATCATGATTCTTAAGCCAGACCTTGGAGGACTCCATTGTTTTCCAACATCCTCTTCTCCACCATTGCCTCCTGTGGGTCCTGGGTCTTGTGATGAAGCTGGCCTTCCTGATGAGTTTGGTCTGGTGTATTAGCACCAGGACCTGGGTTAAGAGGCTTAGATATATAGAAACCTAGATAGAAGCCAAGAAATTCATTACAAGGCTATAAAAAACAGAGGTCTGGTGGCTACTAGCACCAAATACCAGAGAGAGAGAGAGAGAGAGAAATGAGATGCTTCACTAGTTCTGGTAATCAACTAACCCTTGGTTTTGTTGGGGCAAAGTACTTCATTTGTATGTATGCAAAGCCACACAATGCACTAGTAGATGTACTAGCAGAAAAAGCCAGAAGACAGAGGAGGGGGAGAGGAAAAACCCCTTACTATAGTTTGCACTAGTAGGGGGATTTTCCAAGGTCGGCAGGATGGCCTCCCACGCTAACGGTACAGTAGGGCTGTGTATGAGCAGGAATCTGCCGATACGATACCTGTCATGATACTGGGGTTATGATTCAATATACAGACACTCCTCTACTTGTGAACGGGATACGTTCCGAACGGCCGTTCGTAACTTGAAATGTTCGTAAGTCGTTATTCTACATCATCTTAAAGCTATATGGAAGTACAAAGAACTATGATGCTGGGAGTTCGCACGCTACGCTGCTGCGCGGCGGGAGAAGTGCCCAGGAGTCGTACCAGGCGGAATTGGCACACAGAAAAAAAAAAAAGGTTTTGCGAACAGGAAACGGGAGCCCGATGAATACAATTTAAACTTACAGTCCTTTTCTTTCGTATGTCTGAAAGTTCATAAGTTGAAAGTTCGTAAACAGGAGCGCCTGTATTGCGATATTGTAAGCAAGGTAGTGTGATTTTGAAATCTAATTTTAGGAAAACTCTCATAGTATACATGTTATGACACCATATACATAAAATCTGAAAAAAGTTTTTTTAATGCAGTCAGAAGAGTGAGATCTGCATTTGCATTTATGCATTTATCACAGTCCCTGTAACTTTCAGCACCATAGCACTACGTTTTATGCAGTTTGAGCAAAGGAATAAATATTTGATTCTATTAATAAAAAAACAGGATACATGACACAATTTTACAAACGGCATAGCTCTTGTAAGCCTGCTTAGGGTTTTCTTTATGCTGGAAACCAAATTGAATCCACACTTCAGCTCTGGACACCTTGGAAGCCGGTACAGCTTTTTTGGATTTAGCCATCAGTGGTAATGTTACTAGTTAGCTAGGTTAATGGTAACGTTAGTGGTACAGTTACTTCCTGTCTCAGATACAATAAGGTAAGATAAGATAAGATGCGTTTTTCTTTACTGTACAAATACAATGAGATGATTGGAACAAGCCTATAGATGCCAAGTTAAGCATAAAACTATAAGTGGGTAAAACTTACAGATTATATGTAAAGGTAAGATGCATATTAAAATAAAATACGAGATATATGCAATAAAATAAAGAAGAATAAAAATGAATAAAATTTTGATACTGGAAGCAAAGAATCCAACAGCACAAGAAATATCACGAGGGATATTACACAACAAGAGCATGGCACTGGAGAACTCCGGACCATTGCTCCTGTGTACGTCGCCATCTTGGTTCATAGATTTTAGTTTACCTTGTTAAGTTGGATTGGAATAGTCAAATAGCTGAATATAGATTAGTACTGCGGTCTAGTGGTTAAGGGTTTGAACACACCACAAAATGCACCACCATCTGCCACGAATCTTTTCATGTAAACTATTAATTAAACATTGATACAATATCACAAAATGTTAACGCGATAGTCAAGTGCATGGGCATTTTCTATAGCCTACTTCACTCATAGTTCACTTTTCCGCATGTGATTTTGTACGCTTTCAGACTGGGGACGGTCATCTTTGGGGAGCCTTGTGTTCATGCTACATTTGGCTGTAGATGGTCGTGATCAGTGCATGCATATAGCAGTGGTTTTCCACCGGACCAGGAGAGGGCAGATGTATTGCAACACAATACAAGCAGTATAGTGAAATGTGTAATATTTCGAAATAAGCGATTAAATGTACAGAGCGGTAGGTCCCGGCTAATTTTATCGTAAGGATTTCAAAATACCTCAATTACTGTAACACCATCTAAAAATGTTCATAGAATGTTACCCATTTCACTGCATTGCTTTTATTTGTGTTTGTTGCAATACATGTGCCACAGTATTGGTGGAATATCACTGCTGTGTACATGCACGCGATCATGCGCATCCACAGCCCGATGTACCATGAACACAAGTTGCCACGTGCAGGATTGTCTGTAGCCCGAAAATGCATGAAACCACACGTGTAAAAGTAAAGCATGACACGGATGTGCATGGTTTCCACTAGACATAAAAGTCTAGGCTGCACATACCCCCGACAACAGTAGTCTGCAGCCAAGCCCTGACAACCAGCTTTACATCACACACAGAGCATGTGGAACAGTGAAGCATGAACTGGCCTTTAGGATACTGTACTCCTTATAGCTGGAGGCAGGTAGAGCAGTGGTGAAATGCTGCGTTGACCTGCCTGTCTGAAATTCCATAATGATCCATTGATCCCCAGCCACTGGCCACCAAACACACTGGCTCATTAGCCCCTGTTTATGGTCACCTGAGTGTATGCCTTGGCCCCACTGTCCTCCTCCCTCTGCCCTTTTTTGTGGTAGAACCACACTGTCCCCTCCCTCTACTTTTTTGTGACAAAACCACGCTGTCCCCTCCCAGTGTGACGCTGTACATGGCAGTTATTTCCTGGCATGATGCAGTGTACGGTGGTTATATCCCAGTATGATGCAGTTACTGTGATAATATTTCGGTGTGATGCAGTGTGTGGTGGTTATGTCACATCGTGATGCAAAGAGCAGTGGTTATATCCTGGTGTGATGCAGTTCACGCCAGTCATACAATATGATGCAGTGGGTTGTGGATATATCCTAGTATAATGACGTGTGAGGCGGTTATTCCCAGTGTGATGCAGTGTAAGGTGATTACATCCGGTTGTGATGCAGTGCGGTTCTTCTTGCTCCAGGAGACGTGCTCTATGAGCTCCTGCAGCATGTGAAGCAGCAGAGGAGGATGATGGTCTGCAGCTCCATACCTAAAGCCCTCATCAGGCATGGTGGCCCACAGCCAGTGCAGCGGGAGGCCAATGGGGAAATGAGTGAGTACTGTTACGTCCTTGAGGAAGCATGACAGCAGAGCTTGGAGAGTCACCATCCCAGGTTTGGTTTAAGTACTGTTTTTTGAGTCCGTACAGAACCGATGGCAAAAGGCTGCTGATGCTTCTGGGATCTTACAAGGTTCAGCACTATTATTCTTTATGATACTTTAAGAGCAGCATGTAGGATAAACAACAGCAGAAGAATTTTTTTAACTGTAACTTTATGGTCCACCTCAAAAATAACAGACCGCAATCGTTGCAATTTTAGTATAGGATATTTACAAAAAGTAAAAAATGACCTGGGTTCATTATGGCTGGATTAACCTACCATGTGATCCATTGGAATGATTCGACATTTACATATGATGCAAAAAAACTAAATCAAAAATGTATAATTTTTGAGAGTCTCAGAGCAGACGCAGGTGCGTTTGTGGATTCGATAGTTTGACACTTGGCTGTAGCGACTGCGACTTCCAGAACAGGAAGAGTCAGTGTAATTTCCAGACACACGCCCGCTTTAAAAACTAACTCCCCAAGCTTCCTGGTACGCTGCCTGCCAGGACAGAAATGTGGGCAGGGTTACGGAGACCTTTGTTTCCTCGCTGTTCTCGGAATGAAGGTGTAGTTCCCTAAAATAAAGGTTTTTTGATTGTACCAGTGGACGATATGTTAGAGATGCACAGTACTGTGGCAGACCCCCGTGCAGACATTCGCAGACGCGCACGCAGCTTTCAGCGCGCTCTGTCGTGCTCCTTCGCGCGTACCTGCTGTGTTTTGGCACAGGAGCTGGTCTGGTTGGAGCCAGTTTGCCTGTTCCTGGCAGAGGGAGTGTCCACAGCAAATGCCCCCAACATTCTCAGTTGTACGCTGCCTTACATAAAAGCGTGTGACGTAAAATGTCTCCTGCAGGTTCTGCTACCTTGTGAAACAACCCTGTTAAGGAGGGTGGACCTAGGACAGTAGGGGGATTAATTATGCCATGAATTATCTCAATATGCCATACTTTTTATTACTGTTTCTCGCGATATAACCATCGAGAATGAACTTTTATTTCAGTGTATTATATAGTTGAAGTTGACAATCGCGATACTTCGACTTGACTTGACTTTGACTTCAAAGTGGAGCAGAGCTCAATTTTAAGGTTCCAGTGTTTAAAGACTCTGGTTCTCTGCTGTTCAACTTCCTTGTTCATGAACACACAAAAGTTGCCAGGTAAACATTCTCGGTGACAAGTTCCTGATTTTTGCCAGTTATAATGAAATATTTACCTAGAATATCAATTAAAATGCAAACGATTTTAAACTGTAGCCACAATCATGGCACAAAAAAAATGGCGGTAGGGAGAATGTGTGTGTACCGACGCTGCGTGCTGATCGATGATGTTTCTGGCCGCCAGTGAACCCCGCCTTTCCCGGCGGCCTGATCTCAGGATACCAAGGCAGCGCCCAGCTCCCCAGCCTCGCAGTGGCCATGCTGCGGGCAAACCCACACCAGGGCTCGGCACCTCGATCCACGCAGCAGGTGCCCCCGGGTCAGTCCTGATTCCGCTCCAGCCCTGCTTAGGGTCGGACCATTTTCAGTCTGAAACCATATTTGATGACCATCCCCCTCCCATGTAAATTCCATGGCGGGTTGGGACTGGTAAGGGGAGGGTTAGCCTCATTTGCATTATTGGCTCAGACTGGCGCTGTGCATATTTCCCTAATGCCACTCTGTGACCCACAGACGTGCGACCCCGCGGCGCCCAGCAGCCAGTGACGGAAACGCAGGCCCACTCGACCCCCACAGCCGTCCTGCGGCGTACTGTCAACCAGCTGTGCGGCCAAGAGCCCGCACCCCCGCAGAGCTGCAGGGAAGAGCCGCTGAACCTGTCCAGCAGGGTGGAGAGAGCCAGCGCATGGGCCGCCGGCAAAACCTCAGAGGCCAGTGGCAAGATTGCAGGTGCCTTTCTGTCCAGTGAACCACATTTGGTGGGAATAATGTCGGGGCTAAATAGTGCTAAAATGTTACATTTATGTAAAGGGGATACCAGCACATACTGGAGCAGCTCACTGGGATCTCAGGGCGGCCGGCTTTGCTTAAGAAATTATGGGAAGCAGGGATGGACGTGTTTGTGTTTGATTGAAACTGGTACAGGTCACCTGACCGGGGTCCGATTCTGATCGAAAGTCGATCAGAGATCTAGTCAGTGACCATTCGACTTTAACGAGAATGTCACCGTACAAAAGTCACATTGATCTTAATGAATGTATAAAGAAAAAACTTAAGTTGTGTGGGTCGCCTTGCGGAAAGGTGCATGCAGGTATGTTGTCTGGAGGTGGAGCACAGTATTTCAGTGACTGCCCTGCAGTGCTGGTTTGGTGCTGGCTAGTGCATGTTTGGTGCTGGTGTAGCTGGTCCACCAGTAATATTTCATTAATGATGCTGGTCCACCAGCACCAATAAGAATAAACAAACATTTCCTCCGTACAAGGAAGTAATTATTTGTTTTTGCCCTGAAAACCCGGTTATGTCACGCACCTTCTGTATATATTCGTTGCATAAGTAAGTATTTCGCTTTCAGTTGAGTGAATATGTATTTAACTTCAATATTTTTAAAACAACTGTAAGACAGAGTCACTTGACTCAGGGACGTGAGTAAGTGTTGAAGGAGGGTCACTGCAGTGTGAGGAGTCTGGAGGCATGACAGAAAATGGGTGCGTTTAGCTTTATCACGAGCGGGAAACCACGTAACTGAAGCAAGTGCTGGGTCACCGAGGGATCTAGGTGGGCAAGACGTCAGGCTTCAAGCCTCGTGGCGTGTTTCGGGGCGGGCGAACGACACAGGTGAAGGGGAGGACCTTGCTCACTCCGCCCCAAAACATCCACAGTGCGCTGCAGCCTTTCGCCCAGAGCGGAGCGCAGGGTGTGCCCTCTGTCGGCTTCCAGGTCATTGCAGGGCATCCGCTTTCAGGGCACCTTTGGCACCAGCTGCACCTGAACCGAAAGCCTTCGGAATGTGGGAGGAAACCGTCGCACCTGGCAGTAGCTCTGGAAGTGGGGCATGCAGATAGGCAAGCAGGTTTCTTATTAAAGGCGTCTTTATAGCTGCCTCTCATTGTACAGGGAAAAGTGATGGAATGTGGGGGCAATAAAGTGCCGATGATGTCACTGATCCCTCTTGTAATCCCTGTAACTCTTACTCAGCGACGGTGTTTACCACCCTCTATTTCTGCAGGGCCCCCGTTGTCACCACACTAAATATGAAATAAATGTGTTCCTTATTTAGGAGATGCTGAAGCAGCATGTTCTGCTAACCAGCTAGCTAGCTATGGTCTTCCTACTCCTATTTACTATTAGCTGCTAATTGAAGCATTTGTGGGAGGGGCAAAGCAACCTTCTGAGTAGGGGCCCCCGAAACAACAGACCCTGTTCATACTGTCGTTACTGTCAAAAAGTTATCTATATAACAATAAACATTCGATATGGATGGATGGATGGATGGATGGATGGATAGATGGATAGATGGATAGATAGATAGATAGATAGATAGATAGATAGATAGATAGATAGATAGATAAACTTTATTAATCCCTCTGGAAGGTTCCTCGAAGAAATCCAGTCATTTAAAATTAGACAATACATGCATGACTGTTGACTGCTGAATTGTTGACCCTATGAAACAGAATAAAATTCCTTATTGATGACATGTTATTGAAGGAGTACGCTCCAGCCAGCCTTGTAGGATATCAGGCTTGAGGATTGTCACGTTCTCTCCCTCTTCCAGATTGTCGGCTGCTGTGGGACTATGTGTACCAGCTGCTCTCCGACAAGAGGTACGAGGCCTTCATTCGCTGGGAGGACCACGAGAGCAAGGTGTTCCGGGTGGTCGACCCCAATGGGCTGGCCCGGCTGTGGGGGAACCACAAGGTTGGTGAGGCTCTCCTGTGTGCATGACATGTGCCCACGCTCTTCCTGTTAGCGAGGACACTCACAGGTACTCGATGCCACGTGTTTCAAATGAGGCTTCGCATTCTTCTTGCAGAACAGAGCCAACATGACTTATGAGAAGATGTCCAGGGCCCTTCGGCACTATTACAAACTGAACATCATCAAGAAGGAGCCTGGACAGAAGCTGCTCTTCAGGTGAGAAGGTGCAGACTGCAGTGGACACCCTACAAGACGCCATGATTATCAGAGCCTTTGCATTTAGGGAAAACACTTGCGACCAAGGATTCCAAGGCTGATATATATATTTTTTGAATAACCAAATTATTCTCAAACATGTATAATATTGGTTCTCCTCTATGGAACAGGTTCCTGAAAACACCTGAAGAAATCCTTCAGCACAGAGCCGATCGATTGGAGCAGCCAGAGTCCCCTGAACACCGTACCTCACCTGACTTCAGGGAGGAGGGTCTGGAGGTATCTCCTGATCCTGACTCCTCTCCACCATCCCCTGATACTCCACCCTCCCCCCCCTGACTCCCCCCAGACAGGAACCAATACAAGCAGCCCCTCCGGGGTCTGGTATAACGACGCCCCCAAAGGGGGATAGCTTCTAAACAACGTGTGACCAATAGAATGTGTTTTTACTGGGGAGTGGCATAAATCTTCTAGTTGCAACAAACATTGTCAATGTGGACGCAGAGCTGCTGACTGGCACGGGGATGGCCAATAGAAATATTTTTTCGAGGAAATGATCTCAGTTCTAATAAGCCATATTACTCTGGAGTAGAGTTCTACATTTCTATGAAACTTGCTTTTCTCTGGAGTAAGCGGGAGGGCTGAGTTTTGTTGGTACCGGTGGAAAAATGCAGAATGCAGCTGTGTATCACATGCTATCGCAATGCTTGTTGCAATTGCATGCAGGCTAGTATTCAGTCAAAGGATGTAAATGCAAGGTACTGTCATGCAGAGTAAAAAGATTTCAGACCAAGATTTCGGTTCAATCAACCAGCTGAATGCTCTGTGACTCTTTATGTGCAGCTGGTTGATAGAAACAAAATCTTGATCTGGATTTTTACTTTCTGGACATGAAACGTCCACCTCTGCTGTCATGCTACAGTAGATTTCTGCAAGGCTAATATTAAAGCAGCTAATTGATTTTTGTTGGCTGGGTATTTCTCAAGACACTAAAATATGCAATGTTAGAGTTTACTTGTAGGATCGAAACGTAGGGACATCAGTTTAATAGATACTATATGGGCCCTTATGTGTTTCAGTTCAAGTACCAGAAAAAAAAATGTAGCTCTGTCTGTTTTTATGAACAGCTCAAATTCTTTGAGGCTCATGGCTAAAAAGGGATTTATAAGCATGATGATTTTGTTTACAGAATATTCATTTTCTTAGTGCTTAACAGTAGATAGGACGTGGTATTTAAGTTGCGTGAAATAAAATGCACATTTCCTCTCGATTTTGATCAGTTTACTTGCTCGATTTCCTTTTCTGAAACTGCGAATATGAAATCTGCATATCATTCTTTATCGTTTGCCATCTATAAATTGGATCGAAAGATTTTAAACAGCATAAACAACATAAAAATAAAACTACTTTTTATTTGTGGGATTTGTTTGTATAATTCAATGTTCTAGTGATTTTTATTGTAAATATATTTGTACACTAAGTTGTCCTTTAAAATTCTTATTGATGGAAAATGGATACAAATAAAAAGAAATTGTCTGAAACAAAAGCATATTGATCATATTCGCTGTCACCCATGAAAGACTATGATGAGCAGCAAAGGTATGTAACATTGTTACGTCTATTTTACAATAAGTGTCTGCTTGGGAACTTTAATAACATTCGATTGCACTTCCTCCTTGTGGTTTTCTTCATAGCAGCGCAATACAATGCTCGTCAGTGTTACTGGGCCTTCTGGGGAATTCCTGTCGCACTGTATCAGCCAGCGTTCAGGCACCTAATCTCACCAACTGTGCGTGAGCATGTTCTGGCCCTGGGGTTAGAGCGCGAAGCTGCACAATGGCCGACTGATCGCCCCGTTTCGGGAGCAGAATGTCGAAGGGCTTTAGACGGATGAAGAGGAAGCGAAACCGAAATATGTTTGATTTCATGGATGGTGTTCCTCTTTGGGGGGGTGTGGGAGGAGCCTGGCCTTTGGACTTTTGATAGGGAAGGCGCCATCCTACCGACAGCCATAGTCCTCAGATATGAGGATCCTGAACAAAATAACTGGCTCAGTGGACAGTCCAAATAGGAGAACCGTCCTATTTTATGATCCACCTGCATGTTATTCATTTAAGGCTCCAAGTCCCACCTACGACCAGCATCAGCATCAGTGTTTGCCACTTTTTTGTGGGGCCCCTGTGGTTTGCAGCCCCCTGTTGGCCGAAAAGGGCACTGCACTAATTATTAAATAAACTCCTTCCTTATTTAGGAGATGCTGAAGCAGCGTGTTCTGCTAACGAGCTAGAAACCATCTCCCGACTCTACTCACTAGCTATTTATTTAGCTTCTGAAACATCTAAGGGGAGTGGGACGGTTCGTTTGGAGTGGGACCCCAGGAACCTAGGACCCCTGCCTGCGAGCTTGACCAGGATAATCAATTTGAAGATGGATGAATGGATGTATATTACACATTAACATATATTACAAAATGTATGTGTAGTGTAACAGAGGCAATACTGTGTGCAGGTTTCACCTGAAACTCTCCCTGACCTTCAGAAAGCTAACCTCAGGCATCAGGCTGCAATGGTGTTTGTTTCCCTCTTTTTGACAAATGGGGAAACTACAAAGAAAGATGCATTATTTCATAGCTGGACTTTTGCATGCTTGCATCCTTCATGGTATGAAATATTGTGATGCCACCTTGTGGATACCGATGTGTACTGCCTACTCTCGCTGAAAAAAAAATCTTTTATGCTGACCAAAATGAAACTAAAATTGTAAAGTAAACCACATTTACTATTTATTATTTGCGGTATTTCATCGACTCTAATAAAATTATTATTTCTAGGGTCTTCTGCATTTTGACGTGGCCCTTCAGTCTTGTAGGCTAGTATATCAACCACTTTCAGTTTCACTTCATTCACAAGCAAGCAGATTGCTGGCATAGGTCAGTGTTTTCCAATCTGATCCTCGGGGACCCACAGACAATCCATGTTTTTGCTCCCTCCAAGCTCCATGCCACATAATCCACATTTTTGCTCCCTCACATATCATTAGTTATGATTAATTTATATGGTACATTTCCACAAACATTGGGTAGGCCCGCGCCTACGAAATTGACAGGCACCACTGGTGTGTTTCGCTGTCCTGCCCACAGCTCAGGGCTCTTGGACTCCAGATGTTTCTGACTTTCCCTTCCACAGACCAGAGGTGTGCAGTTTAGATTAACTGCTACCTGTAAACTGGCCACAGTGTGATGTACTGACATCATGGCTGGTTAGCATAACATGCGGTTTCATCCTGTCCTAAATAAGGAAGATGTTTATTTAATGTTTATTATAGTGACTGTGTGTGGCCAACAGGGGGCCCCAATAAACATCACCACTGCTTCTCTTCCATGCTGTAGCACGCTAGTCTTAAAATAAACGGCACAAGCCCAAGCTAAATAATTCATGAGGGTCCATACTTTGGGCCAAAACAATAGCTTAACTCTCTGTTTAGCCGATAACACGTTTCCCTACAGAGAACGTGCTCTGTCTATTTATAGAGGCGAAGAACCACAGTTTCTCGCAGTTTCTTCGCTTGAGTGTATAGTTCACGCTTCAGACTCGAGCAGTAGGGTCTCTCGCATGAAGAGGAAGCCCCACTCAGCCTCTTATCTCTCCAGCTCTGCAGCCTCTGTACTTGAGTGTGACTGTTGTTCAGCTCCTGGTTCCTCATGCTGGAGATACTCCCTCCTGCCTTACAACCTTCATGGCCTGTACGGCCTTCAGCTTTATGTATCTCGTGGCAACAAGGATCTGAATCATTAACACAGGTATGCAGTATATTTTGATATTTTTATAATTACGTTACCTCTGTCATTTAGTTTACATAGTGAACGTAACTTACATTTTACTGTGGTTAAGCACTTTTAATTAACGTGCAAAATGGTATGAAGCGCTATGGGAGCCCAAGAGTGTAAATTTACTGATGTCAAAACCAAACCTACACCCTTGCTGTGGACATAGATTCTGCCTGTGTGTCTGTGTGGGGGAGGGTAGAACTGAGACAGTGAGAGACTATTTGGTGAAGGCATGAAACGTGTGACAACTTTAATTAAGAAATTGAAGAAACACGCATGACATGCATTTTTAACAGGACATGAATCCAGTTCTCCTCTTTGTCAGTGACGTTATGGTGTCTGCCCTTGTTAACATCAGTATCAGCTAATTATGGGTGAGATCCCCCAGAAACCAGGGGCGCCTTGAGGTAGCTGCAGCCATCAGTACTTCATTTTGAGGCCGCAGTGTAAATGCGGGAGCTAGATCTGATGGAAACCCATCAAGGCGAGAAGTGATTATAGCAGCTGTCCACTTCCGTACCTCACTCCTACCCAGCGCATGTGTCTGTGTGTCTATGTTTTTGGCAAATGGGTAGTTTCATGTTTCAAAATAATAATAAACCAACTCTTAAACAACATGCCGTCACAAAGGAGTGACTAAGCCTGGGATCATTATCCAGCGAAGGCCAACTCTTCACCTTCAACTCCATAATTTGCTAAACCACAGCCATCTCCAATACATCGAAACTAAACTAAAAGAAGCCGTCAAGGAAAAGATGAATTTGAGCTTAATAATCAGAACCCTCTTTTTCTAAAAGTACAGACCCCCAAGCCTTCAAAAACATGACTTGAAATATTCTGTGACTCCAGGCAGACCGAGGCAAGACGGTGATGCGAGGACATGGTTTCAAATGAAGCTGCTCTTTGTATGCAGTCCTTAAAAGGAGCACACAGTAAGCAACAAAACACAGAGGCAAACCTAACAGGCAAATGCAGGGAGATCACACACTAGATCAGAAGGCTCACACATGGTAGGGTAATTATATATCACTAGAGGATGTCAGGATTACACATATGTCACAGATATCAGCGCACGTGACAGTTGAGTGCACAAGTAATTACATTAACAAACACGTACAAAGGCTATTTATAGGACATACACAGGGCTATGTACAAGGCTCGCGGGCAAGCTGGGATACTCAAATCCCAAGTGCATGTGATAATATCTGCACTATGACTTGCCAAGTCCAACTAATGCAATAAAAAGTCCTTCAAAAAATATACCGATCACAAATGCTTCAGTTTGCCCTAAAATAATACAAGACTCTGTAGACACCCCCAGAGATGATGATTTTGATGCTCCCTGGCCATGTTCCACATTTTGGGTCAAACGTCAGGGGCTATCAAACCTTCCGTTTGCTGCCATTCAGGTTGGATGTGATCAGGTGCCATTCTGTGAGTGATGGAAAGATGGTGCCCTATGATGGTGCCAAGTGGAAGGTCACTGACCTCTTCCATACAAGCACCCATTTTGCTGCTAATTGAGATTGCATTCTTGTGGGATTGAGTGTATACCTACAGAATGTCAGCAATGATTTTGCTTAATTAGCCAATTTGTCTAATTAATAGGAGTGTCTACGTACTTTTGGCCTGGTACTTTTGTATTAGAAATTATTACCTGAATTTCTACACTATTCAGCAATGGCCACTCTTGATAACAGTAGGCGATGTGTGGCTCGGAGGGTTCTAACATTGCGCTTATGATCAAAAGGTTATCAGTTCAATCCCAGGTTTGGCTGAGTGACGTCACCCTTGGACCCTTGGACAAGGCTCTTAACCCCAGCTGTTCCAGGGACTGGCTGACCTTGCTTTCTTAATTGTAAATCACGTTGGATAGAGGTGTCTGCTTAATGTAAAAATGTACTCTTCCCTGCATTATAATATAGACTGTAAGCATATTAGCTCTTGATAGGTCTCAGACCCACACTAGACAAAGGAAATGTACCGAATCCTGAGTCATAGGTGAAGTTTCCATTAGACACCAACCTTTTCTTACAGCAAAATAAAGTATATAGCGACGGTACCTTGCATTGCATTACATAGAGTAACAATTATTTTCCACATGAATGTGTAGTGCTGTTGGCTCACAGGAGTGTGGGTTTGATCCCGGCCCACGTCAGACGCCGAGTTTGTTCCTCCCAGCGTTTCTGCGAGGGTTTCCTCCCGGAAACGTGCGGTTTGGCACAGATTAGCATCTCTCACATACGTGAACCGCTTGATCACGGTGAAAGTGGTGCAGATGTCACCACATTTACAGTAACTTTGAGAGTTGCTGCCCCCCCCCCCCCATGCTGCCACAGCTGGGTCAGAGGACGCACGGTTTGACGCCCTGCTCAAGGCTCTAGGCGGGGAGGCAGCGGCTGACCTTTAGCTGTTTGCTGTGGTTTAGGATGATGGACCTTTGTACCACTCACATGTAGAGGTGGATACTTCAGGTCCAGGAAGTAAAAATCCAGACCAAGATTTTGTTTCAACCAACCAGTTCGGCATAGAAAGTCACAGAATATTCTACTGGTTGATTGAGACAAAATCTTGGTCTGGATTTTTACTTCCTGGACCTCGACTATCCATCTCTGCTCACTGAAATTCTAAAACGTTTTCCTTTGGTCTTATGTATAATTTATCAAATTTATAGTTATATTATAACTCACACGCACACCTCCAGGGCCGAAGGCTTCAAATCCCACCTTTGCTGTGTGTGTGGGTGGGGGGGAGTGTTGCATGTTTGCTCCGAATTTCCTCCTGCAGGCCACATGCACATCCTGAGGATAATTGTTTTCCTCTAAATTACCCATGGTGCACTGCATGCATGTGTCGATGCACTGACACCCCAACCTCATGCAATATGTTCCAGTCCCCCTGTGACCCAGATGTGACTGGAAGATGAATGGAAACAGAGAATTCTTTCGCTGTGCTGTACTGCAAATATTCTGGCAGGGTTATTAGTTCTTATCCATTTGTGTTATTTTCACACCAGTTTTTAACGACCGATCTGCGTGGTTGTTGCACGTTACACAGTGTTAGAGGCAAGAGTAGTTCAGTAAAAAAAAAATCACCAAACCAAAGTTATAAAATGTATAAAACTGCCAAATCATTTTATTGTTTAGATGAACACTTTTCTTCCAGAGACACAGCCCATGTATGCCAGCATACATAATTAGGAACCGCAAATCGTTTGAACAATTATATACAGCTCTAGAAAAAATTACGAGACCACAGCAAAAGGTGCCATTTCATTCATTTCTCAACTTACGGGTATGCGGCTGTTTAAAATACACATTTTTTTTGCAAACTCCAGCCTGGCTCTTCCCTGCTTCTCATTGATGAAGGGCTTCTTCCTTACTTTATGGGACTACAGTCCTGCTTCTAGGAGCCTGATATGAACTGTCCTAGCAGTGCACCTCACACCCGCACTTAATGTTTCCCATTCTTTTTGAAGGTCACATGATGTCATGCTATAATTCATGAGAACCTGTTGGACAAGCTAACGGTCATCTCTGGCATTAGACAGTCGCTTCTGCCCTTCACCTGTCTGACTTCTGGTTGTTCCCAGTGTCTCCTGCTTCACCTTATTCTTGTGTACTGCTGTCTTAGAAACTTTGAGCCTGGAAGCAGCCTGCCTCTCAGCGTAGCCTCCTGCCAGCAGAACCAGGATTAAACCAGTGGCCTGGTACTACGAAGCGGGATTACTGGCTAATCGGACTAAATTGTCGGATTTAAAGTACCACAGTTTAAATGGACTTCATATTTGTTCACTTACATTTTGCCCAGACTTCCTTAAATCCGACAAAATCCGATACGCCAGTAACCCCGCTTCGTAATACAGGCCCGAGGATTAAAAAAAACACAGATTTAATTAATTTTTTTTTTCAGAGCTGTACATCCTTGCATTTTCACCATACAAATTTAAAGACTAAATGTGTAAGGTGAAGTGTGGGGTGGCCTGGGGGTAAAAGGTGTCACCCCCGAAGGCCCACTGAGTCCTAAGATGGACACAAGGCCCTGTACTTACAGCACAGCCATTCTACAGAAGAAAGATAAAAAAGAGAATAACATCAATTCACATTAGCGGCTAATCAAACATTAAGTGCCCTGAACCAGGCTAACAGCGAACAGCCCCAGCAGCTATAATGACCTTCCTATATTGCTCTATCCATCTGTCCAAGGCCTGCTGGGTAGATATCATGTTTCACAGATTCACAGATCATTACAGACACTTGAGGAGCAGCCTGTACGCATTCCAGCACCTCCCTGGAGACTGTGGATAGTGTGTAGCATCACGACACTGGAGTTCCAGCCCGTCTTTGAAAAAGGCCACGTGAATGCGAGGGGGCCTTGCTGACAACATTAAAAATCATCGGTAAGGGTGGCTCCCCTTCGTGCTAAAAGATGCCCATTTAATTTTCGCTTCCACGCCCCCGATCTTCTGCCGGAGATCCCTTCGCTGTGTTATTCCCGCTGGCACTACGGCCACGGCCGCGAGTGGATCTGAGGAACGGCCGTTCTGCACAGAAGCCGTTAGTCCGGCGCGTTGAAGTTTTGGACTTCCTTGACTTGAGATTCCTGCAGTCAGAAAAGTGTGATAGGATATGAATTACTGCGGGTCTTTTAAAGCGAGCGTGGGAAATACAGTCACGTTTCCTGTCACAATCAGAAGCTTGTGAACTTTCATTTCGGGGGAAATTTTGAGGCATTTTCCCACTAAATGTTAAACAAACATCAAACTCAGAGTGAGAAAGGAAAGGAACTCAGAAAAGGGAAGTATTGTACATCTTTAGCCTACACCATACACTTCCCCTACCCTGCCAGGATTCATTTTTATGTTAAAAGCAAAAAGGCCTACATGATAAGATATTTCAGCTGTTAATTCACAAAGACACTTGGAACACTTAGAGTAACAGTGGACACAGATGGCTGCTGTTGGAGTTAGTATTGGATTAGCTGATCTTGTATCTGATCTTGTATCTGTGCCTGAAAATTAAACTGAGCACAGTTACTGTAACAATGCTAAACTAATGAGACCCAAACTCGAAAAGTGACAGGACCTCTGACTGCAAAATAACTGTCAGAAACAGGCACTCCGAAGTTTCCCTGCATAGTTTACACTTTAGTTTACTTAGCAGACGAGACAAACACATTGCAAACGATCCTCTTTACACTTTCAGAAAAGCCACAATCTATCCACAATCTATCCACAATCGACCATTTCACTTCAACCCATATGCAAGTCAAGTTACGGTTGGTTGTCTGCCTTCAAAAAGCAACTGTGACGAAGCTCAAACCCCACCCCCTGACACCCAGCCCTGCCCCCATACCCCAGAGGTGGTCCGGCTCAGCTGCGTGAAGCGGTCCTCCAGGTACTGGTTCCCGAAACCCATGATGCGGCAGACGGCCTGGTTGGAGAGACCCGCCATCCTGGCGGTGAAATCCAGGGTGAAGGCGAAGCGGACGAGCTCCGGCGCGGTGGTCTGCTGGGGCAGGTGGCTGGGGATCTCCTCCTGCACATAGCGATCTGCCAGCTGCTGGAAGGAGCTGTACGACAGGTCCTGGAAGAAGGAGCTCACCGAGCCGTCCGCCATCACCTGCAGGCAGGGGTCAGTCACCATCACCTCGCATTCCGTCACTGGGCACGCGATGCTCACCGACAGACTTTTACAATTCATCATTTCAGTTGGTTAGGATTCATAGTCTAGTCAAGGTATATTTGGTGTTCATTCTAACTCAAAAGGATATATAAATACAGGGTGTAGGAGCACACCACTGTTGTGGGATTCAACAGGAACATGAGTGAGACCTCATACAGGGAAGAAGTACAGCGGCTGGCAGTCTGGTGCAAGGACAATAATCTGTCCCTTAACGTTGACAAAACAAAAGACCCGATTATCGACTTCAGAAAGACTGACCATCCCCTGCTGAACATCAACAGAACCGCAGTGGAGAGAGTGAAGAGCACCAAATTCCTTGGTGCTGACATCACAGGCGACCTCTCCTGGACCAACAACACCAGTTCCCTCACAAAAAGAGCCCGGCAGTGCCTACAGATTCTGAGGAGACTGAAAGAGGTGCACCTCCCCAAACCCATCCTCACCACCTTCTACAGGGGCACCGTCGAGAGCATTCTATCCAGTTCTACTACAGTCTGGTATGGAGACCTTCACAGGATTGTGTGGACCGCTGAGCGCGACATCGACAGCTCTCTCTCCAGCCCGCAGGACACTTATACTTCCCGCTGCATCCGTAAGGCCGCCAGCTGTGGTTTGGTTTCTTAAATATCACACAGTCTGAATCCCGATTTAAAATGATTTGAATGAGCAGCGTGACGCGTGTGAAGCCGGAGGTTCCAAAGGCTCAGACTCAGACAGATCTCCTGCAGAAACTTCATTCATTTTCACTAAGCATGACAACTGGGAATATATGAACTAATAGTCTAGTTTTGTTTTTTCCTTGCATTAAACGTACTAATTATCTGTTACACGGAAAATCCTTACTTACATAATCTGTTTCTTGAGAAAATGTATGTAAATGCTATCCATCCATCTTCTGTAACTGCTTATCCTATTCAGGGCTGTGGGGGGTCTAGAGGCTATAGGCACAAGGCAGGGAACAACCCAGGATGGGGCACCAACCTATCACAGGGCACACTCACACACACTCACACTCCATTCACTCACACACACTCACACTCCATTCACTCTCACACACCTATGGGCAATCTAGTAACTCCAATTCACCGCAGCATGTTTTTGGATTGTGGGGGGGGGGGGGGGGGGGATCCAGAGTACCTGGAGGAAACCCCATGATGAGGAACATGCAAACATGCAAACATGCAAACATGCAAACATGCAAACATGCAAACTGCACAAACAGGGAGCCAAGGCAGAGAGTTGAAACCCGGTCCCAGAGGTGTGAGGCAGCAGTGCTAACCACTGCAACACTGTGCACTAACCACTGCAACACTGTGCACTAACCACTGCAGCACTGTGCCACCACGAGTCTATGCAAATACCGCTTCCAGGAAAGTTACATAAGCCTAGACTCGTGACTATTTATCTGTTTGACTGCATGATTAAATATAACTGCAGTAAACTTTTTTTTAAAAATATTTTTATATATCGCTATTCAAAATAATAGTCAGAATATCCGCCTTATTTTTTAAAAAATGTTGAAGCAGCTCAAAAGGCTGCGAATCCAAAATGTTGTTTAAACATTAAGAGATAAACGTGGCCACTGCCATTTTCATAAAACAAAAGGTTAGTTAATGATTATCACGGAATCCCTTCCTGTGTGACCTTCATACCTGCACATTTATGGCATCGCCTTGCTGCTTAAGAAGGCTGATTATGTTTTCAATGGTTTCTGCATCTGAAACACAAAATAAGCCTTTTTTACCACATTAAAAAAATATATATATGTATAATAACTAATTCAGTTAATTAATCTAGCGGTGAAATTTAATAAATACATTGAAGGAGAACTTTGGGAACTGAAGTGGTGTTCATCTAGCTATCCAAGCAGATATCAGTAACTTTTTGGAGAACAGAAGGCATTTTTACTAGTTTTTATTGTGTTACTCGTAATTTTCATGTGTTCTAATGTTAAATTATATATTTTTGTTCTAAGGAAATGTGCACTTACTACCCTGATAAATAGCGTTAAACAATTATGTTGAGTGCCCAAGACTTTTGCACAGTACTGTATACATACACTAGGGGAAAAATGTATATCAGATGAATTTCAGATGTATATCAAAGCCAGAAAGGCCAGAATGATGTCATTCCCATAATTCCTTACAACAGGGTGGTGGTTTTATTTATAACCTTTGCCCCTCTTATACCCACCCACCCTCTGTCACATTTCCGCCTTGGCCTACGTGCCTTGTGACTTTCAATAGCGTGTCACAACCCGGGCAGTGCCCCAAGCTAGCTTACCTTTCGCGGCCACTCTGCTGTCCACGGCCAGGGTTTTCCCAAAAGCGACATGGTTCTCTGCGGTCGGACTCTCCTTAACCTCTTTCACGATCTTCTTCAGTTCTTCTGATACTTTCTCATAGTATGTGTTTGTGGGTTCCACCGACACAACCTCTAAAAAAACAAAGAACAAAGACAAAACATGTGGAAGTCCTGAATCATATCTTGAACAGAGACGGTGCGCCGAGATTCAAGATTATTCGCCTTTTGTTCATTGGAATTCTTACTTGGCTATCTGGTCAGGATCATGTGACAGGGACAGACAGCACAAAACAAAATGAAGGCGCATCAAAGTAAACATGTACCGAGAAACATCGGAGGTATGTAGTTATGTACGGAAGAAATGTTTGAAACAGAAGATATGGCAAAAAAATATTAATATGGCACAAATGAGATTAAATAAACGAAATGGCTGAACAAGAAGATTAAGGAGTGAAATGTGCAAAGTATTGCTCTTGATTGGAGTAATGTGCAAAAAAGAAATAAAATGCTAGTATTGAGCACATTCCTCGGTGCAGACAGATCCAGAGTAAGCTATACTCACCGGGCATGTGTACAGATTCAGAGTAAATTGTACTCATCCGGGAATGTGTACAGATTCAGAGTAAGCTATACTTACCGGGCATGTGTACAGATTCAGAGTAAATTGTACTCATCCGGGAATGTGTACAGATTCAGAGTAAGCTATACTTACCGGGCATGTGTACAGATTCAGAGTAAGCTATACTCACCGGGCATGTGTACAGATTCAGAGTAAGCTATACTCACCTGGCATGTGTACAGATTCAGAGTAAGCTATACTCACCGGGCATGTGTACAGATTCAGAGTAAGCTATACTCACCTGGCATGTGTACAGATTCAGAGTAAGCTAAACTCACCTGGCATGTGTACTTTGCTGGACAGATTCAGAGTAGTGGGCTTCTCTGGCTTCTTGGACTCCCCTGTGCTCCGGAAGGAGAACTTTTTGCGCAAATTCTTTATCTTCACGGACTTGCCTAGTCGGGGAGAATGTTGGGTCCCCCCAGAGGAGAACTCACTGACCGGGATGCAAAACACTTCCTGAGGAGTATCAGGGGGTGTCCCACTCCCCATTCTCTCTGGGCTGGGGTCCCTCTCCTCCTTCTCATCAGACTCCTTTCTGGAAAACAGACTAAGAAACGTCTTGAAGAAAGACTTCTTTCCCTTCTTGTTACTTTTCTTTGGTTTCTTTTTTGGTTCTGCATGGTCTTCTGTGTCTGCATGGACTTCTAGGTCCACATGATCTCCAGTATGTCCATGGACTTCAGACTGTGCCTGGACATCTGGGTCTACGCAGACTCCAGGCTCCACAAAGCCTTCAGGCCCAGCGTAGTCTTCTGACTGCAAAAAAGTGATAGGTGGTTCTAGAGGGGTCACCAAGAAGGTTCTGGTGTCAAGCACCTCCCCTGGGCTGAGGTGAGCAGAGCTGTCGCTGGAGTGCCTCCGGACACGTTGGCTCTTCTTGGCCCTGGTCACCCACTTCCGGGGCTTGACCCGATGCCTGCATTCTGCGTCTGCACCATCATTGAGGCTCAGGCTACGTCTCACGTACACTTCCAGCAAGCGCTGGGTGTCCTTCCTGCCCAAGGACAGCAGTTGGGGTTTGTCGACAGACTGCATTGTGGAGAGCCTGCTGGTCATCAAATACAGAAGAAACTTCATTATAGTAGTAGAAAAAAAGATGTTATTTCTTATTTATTTAGCAAAAGCTTTCATCCAAAGTGAGATACATTTGAGAAAGCAGTCAGCCAGTTCCTGGAGCAACTGGGCTTAAGGGCCCTGTTCAGGGGCTCAACAGTGAAATCACTCAACTAACCATGAGATTGTAACCAGCGAACTTTCCGATCACAAGTATAGCACCCTAACTGAATGAGCCACAGACTGCCCTCAAGTGATGCTTCCGCCCAACTATTAGCTGGGGAAGTCTTGCGTGTGAGAATAACGTGATAGGCACCGCACTACAGAAATGCAGTAAGTGATAATGTGTTACACTGAACAGAATAACAAAATATGAAACGCTATGAACTGACAAGCTAATGTCTGAAACTACACACCCATCAATCACAAGGAAAAAGCCAAGTTTTAACCTTGAATTTGAAAATCAGTGTTGACACGCCACAACGAAAGGCATCCTCTACATTTAACCCATACACCGTACTGCAGTGGTACCTTACTGGTCAGGGATTCAAACCAACAACCGTTCAATTACAAGTGCACATCCCTAACTAATAGCCAGCACTGCCAATCACATCATATTATACTCACTATTACACACTTCAGCACTTTAACAGGTACTGTGGGAACATCTTCCATTAGTTCGTTTGCACCAGGATCTGAGATGGGTGACCTTTCACCACAAGCTCAAGTGATTTATAACATCCGAGCAAATTCACGTTTGCGTCATTGAAGTGCTCTTCCTGGTCATGCTTGTAATTAAAAAGCATTTTCACGTTTATTTTTTCACGCACTGTGTAAAAACATAGTAACACTTCACTTTAGGAGGTACAAATAATGTAGTAGTTCACTCTTACTAATGCATTAATTAACTACAAACTAATTGCTAGTTATGTACTGGTCGAATGTTGGCTTGTCCTTAATCAGTCTTAACGGTCCGAGTACAGTGTTGGGGAAGTTGCTCACGAAAGTAAACCATTAAAGACAGAGGTGGAAAGTTCAGGTCCAGAAAGTACAAATCTAGACCAAGGTTTTGTTTCAACCAACCTGGCTAGCGTAAAATATGGCAGTCACAGTATACTCAACTGGGCGGTTGAAACAAAACCATGGTTTTTTGCGAGTAACTTCCCCAACACTATTCATGTATTCCACGCAGTTACTGTATCAGGTCATGATTTGCACTTGATTAGTAATTCAGTTGCTAAGTTACTTGTGTCCCATCAAGTTAAGTGTTACCAAGCATATTACGTTGGGATGTCAGGATTTATTTACTGTCGTGCCGAAAAACGTTCTGACATCTATGAATGCCATCAAAATGTATACCATGAAAACAACGCCGTGAGTTAACGATACGTCTATGGTATGTCAGCGATGTGGTACATTTTCACTCCTATTTCCGTATAGATTTTTTTGTCCTCAAAACACAATTCAGATCTTTAACAGTTCTTTAAAATGGAAAATACAGACTGTCTCTGCATTAAAACGTTTTCCAAACGCTTGCATATGCAGCGGATAACGCAAGCAGAACTGTAATGTTCTAACGCTTACATGACCAAATATCGGGGAAAAAAAGTTATAGGCTACACTTATAGGTAATACACTTTGCACGCCACATAAGATGAACTTAAGAAAATTCACTTTATTTCTTGCCATTGAAATCAAGCGAGATTCTTAGATAAGATGCACGTCTTCAAACCTTTTTCCGTGTTTAGTACAGCGATCATGTCGGTGAGGGGATCCCGAAAGCCTGCCGGCTCCTGTCCCGGCTAATGGCGATGTGACCCCCGGCTCCTACCCAGGCTAATGGCGATGTGACCCCTGGTTCCTGCCCCAGCTAATGGCGATGTGACTGCCGGCTCTTGCCCCGGCTAATGGCGATGTGACTGCCGGCTCGCTTAGGAAGTCGGGTCCGGGACTGTGTCACTTCCACGTACGTCACACCGAGGCGGCTTTCTATTTAAACCGCTTTACTAAATGCAATATACCCATTTTTAATTTATTATTATAAATGAACAACTTCCGTGAACTACGACGTGCAATTTGTTTTCACTAAAGTAAGACTTTATAGTGTTATGGATACTTTAGTGTTTATTATCCGTAAATTAAAGCACGATCTTGCACCAATTCGGGACCACCAACTTTGTTTCATGTGCCGAAAGCTCGGGATAAAATACACAAGAGCGGGACTGATAAACTCACCCCTCCGCTGTGACTGTGAGATTCCGCCGCCGTCCCCGGGCCGCCGTGCGCTTTCGCTGGGACTGAGCTGCCGCCCCCGGCCACTCGGCTTTACCCTGAAGGGAGTGTTCGGGGCGGGGTGCAGACTGCTAGGGGCCCTTCAGGTGATCGTGCGGACAAGGTGAAAAACAAGTCTCTAGGCTGTAAAGGGGCGGTGATTAGACAATTCGCTTTAAATATCATTATGACCATAGCGTCGTTTAGAGCCCCTCTTATCCTGTAATCTGAATGCACATTTACATGTAATTTATTTATCTGACGCTTTTATCCAAAGCGACTTACAATAGAGGGAAGGGTAATTTATTTGAGCGCCCTGGGATCTAAATATTAGACAACAACAACAACAAAAACAACAAAAACGTTAATAATAATAATAATAATAATAATAATAATAGATAGATAGATAGATAGATAGATAGATAGATAGATAGATAGATAGATAGTATTCTTTTTTATCTAAAATACTATTGAAGTTTGCGTAGCATGCAACTGTTGACTTTTGTCCATTTCTTTTACAAGGAGACGAGGAATTCATCTGTGTGTGTTTGCGGGGGGAGAGGGGGAAGTCCCGGCACTATCATGTGTTTTGACACCTGCAGACAGCTTGCGAGAGCAACAAAGGATCGAGGAGTGACGTAATGTGTTTGAGAGAAGTCGCGCTTGGCCGCGTGCGGAGGCGCGCATAGCTGATCCCTTTGAGCGGCTCCCCGTAGGGGGCAGTTGAAGCGGCCCTGCATACCGATGGCCGGGCCGAGCCCATCCCACAGCCGGCTTATCTACCCGGGCAGCCAGCCATAAACCATCGATACTCCAGCATTCAACAGGCGGACAAACACTCATCCACTTTCGGCTTCGCTTAAACAAATGAGGTTCCCAGCAGAGTGCAAATAAGTTAACAGCAGTTAGGAGTGGAAGCCGTATTTAACCACAATTAATTCTGATTAATAATACACAGCGTACAAGCAACAATCGGGGGTAGGGAAACTCCTTGATACTATATATAGCTTAGCTAGTAAGTTATCTTACGTTAAAAATCCAAAAGGGAATTTTAGCTGACATTTAATAATTAAATGTTCGTTGATATTTATTTACACCATCTGTGTAAAGAAGGATCAGCTGGCAGAAGAGCTGAATCATCTATAGTCTAGTAAGTAATCGAAAGTGTGCGATGTAGAAAAATAACAGCCCTATTGCGTTTTATTTGAACATTTTTAACACTTAAAATAGGTTGTGCTTAATTTTAACTAAGTTTGCACTTTTATTTATATTTTGTGAACTGCAGATCCAAAATATAAAAACACACAAGCGTAACTAAGTCCCCGTTCCCAGTCGCTGTGCTCGTTCAGCATTGAGCTTCTCTTTTCTTTCTCTTCCCGTCTTCTGGCGTCATTATACTGCTTTCGGGACTGTATCCTGTATTGGATACCTACTTATGGACAGATTTGTTTTGAGGAAAGCGTGTTGATGGCCTATTTAGTAGTTCTGTAAAGTGAAAGCGCAAATAATCTCCTTGATTACAGTCTTAGTTGCATTGATCACTGGACGCTTTTTTGTTCGTATTCAGTGCTCGATTTAATGATTTTTCCTGATTGTCCACAGGGCAGCCTCAATCCTGACTGACCCCAGGTTACCCCTCATAAATGAGGACGCCGTAAAAGGCTACAAATTCTTATGGATTGATTTTCATCCAGGTGACATAAGTGCTTGCAGCACGAGGAAGTTCCACGATGCTTATCTAATAAGCTTATATGATACAAAACACTGTATGTAGATGTAATGCGTATCACTAACACTAGGTATCAAAAATGAAAAGACAATATGAAAACACCCCGCGACCCAGTAGGATAAGCGGTTTGGAAAATGGATGGATGGATGAATATGAAAACAATTCATAACGATTTGCCAACTCATGCGGGGATAATTAGCGTCGTCCTATGAACTACATAGCCACAACTCTTTTGTAGACCTTTTTTTTTTTTTTAAAAAAAAGACTTTTACGTAATAGATTCATTCTGTACTTATGTTAATAAAAATACGCCAATGCATGTTTTATGTATTTATGTTGAAAATATTTTACTGCAGGATTTAAAAAATAATGTCCTCAGAAACTGGTATTTTTTTCACGCATGTCACGCATTGTTTTTTAATTGGAAAAATGACAATTTCAGATGCCATTATTTTACGAGATTACATCAATGAAACGAAATAAGTTTGAATACTAATGGAGAATAAAATAGATTGCAAAGCTGAGGAAAGTGGGATATTTGGAGAGATATGCGTCTGTACTGCGTGTGTTGCTCTTGGAGATAATATCGTGACACCTAGAGACCCCAGACTCTAGAGGGGCTTGCAAGAAATGAGGCTGCATCTTCGAACACCGGGTTGTCCATTATCAGCCCTTAAAAGGCTTCACACAACGACAGTGACTACACTGTCCTGCACACAAATAGCCTATACCCAGGATGATTTAGTGATGCCAGAAAATGAGCACACACTCGTTGCTACCTCATCCCATGCTTCACCTCGAAGGGCTTAGGCGCAATATAATGGTGCTCGTACATTTCCACCTCGCACACGAGCGCGTACTGTTTCCGGGCTTGCGGGGCAAACACGTCACCGTAATAGCAATCCGCTGCAGATCATGTGCCTTTTAAAGTTGAGGTTATGCGCCATTCCGATTGGTTCATTGCACGTTACACCCAAAACGCACCTCAGTATAATTAAGAGAGCTTAGACCTTTTTGGCACAAAGTCTGGTTTTTCCATAGTCAAAATAGCTAAATGGATTTGGACACGCCCATAAATGTTAGTCGCACTTTGCACTTTAAGCTTTGCATTAGATCATCAGAATAGAGCCTTCGTCTGGCTGCTCACCTAAGATAAATATGCCTTGGGAGATCCTACCTGGGGCAATTGCCCCCAACATCATAGCTCCTAGGATCACAGAGGCACAGAAACGCCTCCACCACGAAAGGATGGCCATTCATGGAGGGATGTGTCCATATTTTCCATGAAGGCAGGCAAGTTTGACAACTGAGGCCACCACATGGGGATTGAAAAACGTCTCTTCTTCAAGAAGGACATAACCAGCTACAATATTTCCCAGATCTAAAGAATACAGATAAAAGAATGTGCAGATATGCAAGTTCTTCAGAGAGGAAACCGTTGTGTACTTTGGCCATGTTTTGTTTAGTTTTGTTTTTGTTTAGTTTTGTTTTTGTTTTGTTTTTTCAAAAATGGCTGTCAGAAGCCACCAGTGTAGAGCGGGATTGTACTCTGAACATTATTACCAAAGAAAATTGTACCTGAAGTTGGTCCCACCCACTGAATATACCGCTGAGATCTGATGCATGGTTGACATGGTCAAGGGCTGTGAACTAGTTCAGGTGAACTAGTTCAGTCAGTGTTTAATGTAAAAGGATAGCAGTAGTAAGTAAGAAGATGTTAGGCTGTTTGCAATTCCCCCATTATTCCTGATTTAGGCCAATCGCAGTTATGCTCTAACTGAGAGTAAATCCTTGAGCCCAGTGTGGGGTTTGAAGGAATTCCTCTATTTAATTTACAATTAACTTTCAACCCAGAGCAGGGTGCCCCACATGTGACTACAGCTAGTCTAGTTCAGTTCCCAAACCTCTCCTCTGGGGCCCATCAGCCATTCCATGTATTCATTAAATTTCACCACCGGCTCAGTTAATTAATTAACTTAATTAGATAAATAACTTGTCCGGTCCTGGTTGCTGAAAGTACTGGGGTGATTTTAGTAGAGGTTTTAATATGGCTAAGCTGACACACTTTGACAGATATGATACCACAATTTTACACCAAACTGAAAATCATGTAAACATTATTTTCTTTGACTGCCTGAGAGTTTGGCACAGTACTGTATAGTGTAATGTATAATGTAACGTACTGTATATATACAGTTGTCTAGTTTTACCTGGCAGACCTTGATGGAGACAACATCAGGGATCCAAACTGCACAATGACGTCGTGATGAATGGTGGGGCTGGCAGGAAAGGCAAGAAATTTGGTCTCTGAGAAGTTCAGCTGGACGTGATGATCCCTTATCTAGACTGTGATGTCAGCGAGGCATGCAGAGATCTGAACCAACATTGCGGTGTGCTCTGGAGCGAATGTCAGGTACAGGTGGATATCATCAGTATATCAGTGGTAGGAGAAGTCATGTGACCAGATGACTGTATCTATAGTGGTGCGATACAGAGAGAAGGAAAAGGGTCCGAGAATTGAGCCTTGAGTCACACAAGTCGACCCATATCATAGCAATCACTGTGAATGAGAGAAAAATGGCTGGTTTGAATACGGTGCTCAACAGAGTAGCCAAATCTTTGTTGGACTCATGATTATGGTTCTTACCCCCTGAAAAATGCCCCAGGGGTGCTGGATGGACAGCTGACCAAACGCTCAGACCCCAGAGTTCCCTCTCACCACTATATGCATGTGTGTGTCTTATAAAGGAAAGCAAGATGGATATGCAAAAAAAATATGTTTCACTGTGCCTTGCAAACGACAAAGAAAGTTTCACTTCAAGAAAGAAAGTTAAGGGATGAAGAGAATGGGGTTAGACATATCATAATGAAACTGAAATTTGAGCATCAATGCTTTAGAGATTCTCACAAATTCACAATTTCATTTGCATTTATCCTACTGTAAATAAAGCCATAGAGTTCATTAGTGATGATCGTTAATGTATTGTTGTGCCGGGTAACTGACAAACTTTCTAAAGTAGGCCTAAAATGTGCTTGTTTGAAAGACCACCAACCACCATTGAAACCTAGATTGCTACAGCCTGCTACTATAAAGTACAGCCCCAGTGATCTTGGTTTGTCACCATCTAGTTGTAAGTTAACATCCAAAACACCAAAACACTGATTAAATCCACCCATGGTTTGCAAGCGAGTTTAGCCAGTATGGCTGTTGCAACTTGCAATCAAGTGACCTGCACTGCAAGTGAACACATTGGTGCTGTGCTTTCCAATACATTTTGTGCACGATTAGCTGCTAATCCACAAGAACAGAATTATACCTTTGTTTTTGTAACATCAAATACAGGTGTTTCACCATGTTAAGGGGAGGCTGGGGTTGTTTTGTGGACTTTAATGTCCCACAGTCACTCACTGCACTCCTCTCTCGGCAGTGCACAGACTGGTATGTTGCAATCAGATTTGAACGTCAGCCAGCGTTTCTCGTAAACAGCAGTGTGGCTGCTTTGTGTTCTAGTGCCCCCTGCAGGCAACCTATGTAAGGTACACAGAAACCATAATTGTATGTGCCTGTGAGGGATATTATACTACAGTGTTTGTGTTAGTTTGTCTGCACATAGTAGACACATCCTGAGTTGTGCCCATAGACTGTGGACCCCTCCCTCCCCCCAACCCTGAATAGGAGAAGCAGCTTCAGAAATGGATGGCAATTCATGGAGGTGAATATTTTCACTGTGCACTGCAGTGAGTATTGATTGAATATTTTTTCTCTGCACCATAAAATTTTGCAGCAGAATTTTTTTGTGTAGTGTCAGGGTGCAAGTCTCCAGATCTTTGTTAGTTTCTTTATTTTTAAGAGAGCAGAGCAGGAAACTATAGTTGTTTTCTTACCATAGAAAGACAATGTTGTTGAAAACTTTGTTACGAGAAACATCACAAGATTTGAAAGTACCATCAAAGAGTCACAGAGTACTCAACTGGTTAGCTGAAAACAAAATCTTGGTCTGGAGTTTTATTTTCTGGACTTGAACTATCCATTATCCACCTCCAGTAAAGAGAAGCAGTGATTAAATACAGCAGGCCCAAAAGGCTGCAGTAGCACAGAAACACCACAAGGGGGCATCATGAACTAAAGAAGAATGGCCTGTCACATGATCCCTGCCAGACAGCCAGGGGAACTTCCTGCTGTAGGTTTATAATGTATATAGCGTGTTGTACTGCATTTTCTCACCTTACCTCACCCGCAGTCGCACTGGGTGATATTTCTATAGCGAGCCAAAGGGCCCATCTCCACACACTATCCGTCAGACTGAATTTTGAGCACACACACATAGCTCATGCAAATCAATACCCCACTATACTACATAATTACAGCCTATGGAAGCATACTCTGTATTTTTGCTCTGCTGCGGCTTTTAAAATAAGAACTGGACTGAGGACACTGGGCCCGTTTGTCAGAAGAGGGGTTTAGGGCTGCCCCAGTGCCCGACAATGGGCCCGAGACTGATTAGTGTAATTAATCCGTGTAGGTGGGGATGCGGAAGAGCTGCACTGCTGGATTTCGGCAAGGTGGCTCTCAAAAATAAATGCCTGTATAGCCTCCCTGAGTATCGAGGGTCACACCTTCCGCACTGAAGCTGATATGAAGCTGATATGAAGCTGGCTGCACTGCTGGCTTGTCAGGGGCTTGGAGGAGCAAATCCCAAATGCCGGGCGCCGTGCTTCGTCTCAGGTCTTTGGGAGCTTGGTCAGCGCCTCCTTCGGGTTTCAACTCCGCTTCTCTCCCTTCTTCCTGTCTGCATCATCAAGTCGTCAAGTGACTGATAAAGCAGTGATCTGCAGCTGCCCCCCCACTGCATTGTAATACACACTGTTAATATTCAGCTTCTGCACTTTATCAATATTTGTTTTATTTTGTGGTCTGTTTCCATCTCATCACATTTATTTAGTACTTGTTGTTTACTCATTCTTATTGCACTGCTGTCTGTCCTGTACTGCACTGCTGTCTGTCCTGTACTGCACTGCTGTCTATCCTGTACTGCACTGCTGTTTGTCCTGTATTGCACTGCTGTCTATCCTGTACTGCACTGCTGTTTGTCCTGTATTGCACTGCTGTCTGTCCTGTATTGCACTGCTGTCTGTCCTGTATTGCACTGCTGTCTGTCCTGTACTGCACTGCTGTCTGTCCTGTACTGCACTGCTGTCTATTCTATACTTGTGTATACCTATGTATGTGTGTGTGTGTGTGTGTGTGTGCGTGTGTTCCCTCCCCTGCAATTGTGGCACAAGAATTTCACTGTGTTCCGCCCACATACACGTGCTAAAAAAACTTTAAACTTGATCCCTCTGTGGGTTAAGATGCCATTTTTCTTGAATGACCCGCTTTCGTGGTAAACAATCAAATGTGAAATGTTTTCTGAATGATGATTACAGTCATAATGCTGTCTATCAGTGTCTAAACATGGATTCCTCTACCTTAATATCACGCAATGGTCAGATGATGTGACTCTCCTTCTTGTTCAGCATGTCCGCCTTCCACTGGAGTCAGTCCTGTTCTTTTCGGAGGCGAGCCAGTGGCTGTCGCCCCCTTCTGGATTATCTGAAGCAGGTCCGCAGACGCTGCCTCTCTTGGAGGTGTCGTATCATGAGATGAACAGAATGGAATAGTGATCCTTTATTAATCCCCATGGGGAAACTTTGCTCCGTCTTGCTCACCACGAGACAAAAAAGGCTCACAGTGAAGGGGTGTCCACCTGGCTGCACCCAGAGAGCTGAGGGTTAAGGACCTAACTCAAGGATCTATGGACAAATAACTACTCTGCTAGATGTGCTGGTCTATGCATCACCCCCAAAATGACACATTACATGATTGTGTAAAAGCCAAGACAAAGACATTGTTTTTTTTTTTTTTTTACAAATTTACATGTGTAGTTCAGTCTGGTATAGCCTGTAATCCCAAATTTCCCTCCTGGCATTTATGAAATACAACAACAACAACAACAACAAATTTATTTTTATATAGCGCATTATCACAACATTACATTGTCTCAAAGCGCTTTATAGTATCCTCACCCAAAGCCCCCAGTGAGTAAGCCATAGGCGACAGTGGCAAGGAAAAATACAAATAAAAATACAAATACAAAAATACAAATATTGATCTATACCTCCGGAAAACATCTATCTATCTATCTATCTATCTATCTATCTATCTATCTATCTATCTATCTATCTATCTATCTATCTATCTATCTATACCTCCGGAAAACAATATCCATCCATCCATCCATCCATCCATCCATCCATCCATCCATCCATCCATCATCCATCTATCTATCTATCTATCTATCTATCTATCTATCTATCTATCTATCTATCTATCTATCTATCTATCTATCTTGACAGAAGATACTGCGGTATTTCTTCATAAAGACTTGAAAGCCCTTCATCTCCAAGCATAGGCTGGGATGAACGTGTCTGTAGCAGCACTCAGTGTGCTTGAAAGCCTAACCTCAATTTCTTCATGCCAGTAAGTGGGTCACAGTTCAAAGTCTCAGCTCGCAAGTCTGGCAAGATGAATTGCAGTGCTGACAGGCACCCCATCCGCCTCTCCAGTGGAAGCACTGCAGAACTTCTCAAAGCTGTGTTTTCTTTACTGTGAAAACATTCATGTCTGATTTTCAAATCCGCAGCTGTTGGTGATTTACTGGCTGTTGGGGATATGTACCGGTATACAAGCATAAACAAGATTATACAAAATGAGATGGGAGTGAAAGTGAGATTCTGGACTGTTTTATATCTATGTTGATGGACATCAGGAGAAGAGGATATAGAAATTCAATGTTGTCACACCTAGATAAACGCTATAGGTAAACTTTTCCAAGGCAGTTCAGAATTCTGTTGTCTATATCAGAGATGCACAGAGGCATTGTCATGCTTTGTGTTCTGCTGTGGATGACCAGGTACATACCAATCCATCCGAACAGCTTCACAACTTAATGCCTGGATTGGACTGAACCATTGGGGAAGAAAGTGGGGGAGGTCTGTGTTTTCTTATAAACTGTAGAGGGTGCTCTGATGTGAAAGCCTCCTCGAATTACTGCTGCCCTGGTTTGGAAGACCAGGTGATTAACGGCTGCTTGTTCTTCTAGCTACCCTACACATGCACATCTCTCATTTCTTTTTTCTGTCAGACTTACAGAAACATCCAGAATGGACAGCTGCTAGGTGTAAAATTTAAGTGCACTATAGATCAAACTAACGGGGGCTTGCCCACTCACCAGCATTCATTGGGTTTGTGATTGGGTTTGTCTGACAGTACCGCTGCTCACTGTGATTCTTTAGTGTAGTTTTACCGGACGTCCAGTAGCAGGCAGTAAGTAGATGTTTCATTGTAGGGAGAGAATTCAAAAATTAACAGGGAGTTGAGCAAACAGATTTTGTGAGAGAATTTCACATAAGGATAATGTGAGAAATTGGATTACAGCAATATCCGATATCTGTTTTTTATTTTATGTAGAATAAGTAAAATTTCAGAAAAATGTTACTTTTCCTCTTCATTGAGTGAGACTCCGACACTAACTCTGTGGTGGATATGGAAATATAGTAAGGAGATACCTAGAATTACAGAATTTCCCCGTGCGATCATTAGTTTCTCTCATTTTGTAGCATTGTATAACATTGTACGTCATCTCATGTCATCTTATCTATTGATAAATAAGATACTTTGTAGCTGCCACAGACAATTTGAATTTGGTAGTAGGCAGACTTTCCTACCAAGTGCGCCCATCAAGTAGGAGGAGAACCGGCGTTTTCCTAGCTAACAATAAGAATGAAAATGTGGCAGAGTGACTGCAAGATACCTGAATTTAACCTGTTCCTTACTCCCCATGATTTGCCTTGTCGGTCAAAGCGGCTATAGCTCAGGGCTGAACTCGCTGATCTGTACTAAGTTGCAGTTTCACGTCAAACAATGCTTGTCCTTCTAATGGAACCTGCTAGGTTTCATGGAGACATAATGTCTCAACACCTTGTCACCTATAAAAAGGACTTCTGGGACTCCTAGAACCTAGAAATAAATTAAAGATGAAGCACTTGATGTAGCATCGTCTTGCAAATGAATTAATACATTTACTCTAATACAATATAATAATGTAAATACTATCGTTTGCAACCACTGTTATCCTTAAATTGCTAAACAACTATATTGTAATCTCGTCCCAGTAAACCATGTATTTGTAAAGCGCATAGCAGGACAGAAATTAAATTCAAAATAAACCCAATAATAAATAAATAAACAAACCCATTTGACCACAGTACCAGAACAAATGTAATCTTTTTTTCCATTTGCTTAATATTACATTAATGCATTTTGGGATTTAGAAAATTCATTTATCTCATGTGTTTCTCAGCCAGGATCATATTCTCCACCACATTTTACATGGATCATTTTACTGAAGGGATTTATGTTTAGTGCCTAATTCAGCATCATGGGAGTGTGACTACAGCCTTTCACCAATTCAATCAAATCTGCAGCCAGACGTGAGGCCAGTTTCTCCTCGGTCGCCCAGAGGAGGACGGGGTCCCCTTCCGAGTCTCGGTTCCTCTCAAGCTTTTTTTCCTGATAGAGGCAGTTTTTCCTTGCCGCTATCGCCTCAGGCTTGCTTGGTGGGGATCGGGCCGGTTATAAGTAAAGTGCTTTGTGACAATGACTGTTGTTAAAAGCACTATATAAATAAAATTGAATTGAATTGTTCAAAACAATGTCTGCTTGCCTGACAGGAGATAACTTGCTTTGTGACGACTCTGATATTTATTGTCCGTTTGACGTGATGGGTTGGGGTTAGAGGTTTCTACTGGTTTATGGAGTAAGGATTGTTGATGCAGCTCCCATCAGTTATGCTCCTTTCCTTCCTCCTGTATCTGGAATATTCCATCATTGTTTATAATGATTTTGCCTTTGTGGAGTAGTGGAGCTGTAGCCCAGCTGATGAGTTCCATCGTGATTCTTGCCAAGTGTTAAAAGATGCATGGTAAGCATCCATCTTTAACGAGGTTGCTTTGACGGAAAGTTCCAGACTAGGACCATACTGGATTCTTCTTTGTGAAGATGTGTTTGGGGTTGTCTGTAGAATTGGGGGGTGTTTATTGTTCTATCGTGATCTCATTTTTGAATCTCAGACCCCTTTATAAACTTGTGTCAAGACATTGCAAATCTCATTAGCGTCCTGTTAAATATTGAATGTATTTCCATTGTGCTTGACCATCAGACTGTATAAAATCCAGGCATTGTCCAGGTATCAAAACATCCCTGAAAGGTCACAAGCCATGAATCTCTGACTGGCCGACTGATAAAAGACTATAGGGAGAATCCGATATTATGGTCAGGGTAATTCAAGGTAAGCTGTGTAATGAAGACTTTCTGTAGATTCAAGAATGTCTTTGTTGCATTTGTGAGGTACGTCCTACTAGGGGTGACCAGCGAAGATGAAGAGAAGCAAAGATTTTGTTCTGTGTCGTATCTGAAGAACATTAACTGGCCTATTCTGGGAGAAGAACTAACTCATAGCAAAACCCAAGACATCACCCAACCTCCCAGAAGGACAGCTTATTTTGAGACTAATGATTAGCTGATGGAGTGGATCAACTGACCCCAGTGGAAGGATATAGCTAAGTGAACATATGTGACTCATTCTAGGAGCAATGAAGCTTATTTGTGTTGGGTGGATATGAGAAGAGTAAAGTATGAGGTCATTCCTTATGAGATGGATAGAGTCAAAGCGGTAGGGTGCTCCATGTGCGGGCCAACAGATGGACAAAATCATTTTTATTTTCCTGTCTAGATACATACTGCATGATGTTGGGTGGTGAATCAGAGAATCAGAGACTGGGCTGAATCTCAGATGATCAGATGCTGCTGGAGGTTGCTGCTGTTTTACCAAAGACCTTCTTCATAGCTTAGCTGCCACTGTGTGACCTGTAGGTTACGTCTAATGGAACACGACGTTTACAAAATGTGTTCTTTGGAGCCAAACTGAGCTTGTATGGTGAATATTATGTGGTGCAAGAGAACATTTTCTCAAAAGGTTAGTAGACAACCACCCAGTCTATTGTCACCCAGCAGATTTTTACAATAATGGTCATTCAAAACTCTTCTATTGCACATTTAAATTAAACATCACCATTTACAGTACATGTGTATTATATGTGCATAAATTTTACTTAACTTATAAAACAATAAAACAATTTTTTTATATACTTACATGGTTATCGATTGCATAAATAATTTGTTCTTAAAAATGCGTTTCAAAAAAGTTTTTTTTTCAGGTTTTAATGATGTAAATATGTAATTAATTTCTTATATGTTTCAAATAGTTTTATGCTAATAACGATTTGATAAGTTATTTTTCTTGACTTTCTCCAGGAATCTGTCAGGAGTCTGTCTGTAGTCAGCCCTCTGATTTTCCCTTGACCTGCCACCTCCTACACCAGCATCGCTTTTCGGGGTCACGTCTGGCCCATTCCAGCTCCCTCTTGCGGTCCCCTTTCACTCTCAGATGCACGAGGTGCACCGCAGACAAGCGCCCGGCGCTGTTCCGCTGCCCCGGAGCGTCCGCTCTCTCCTTTGTTTCCCATGTTGACTCGCTCCCGGTCAGAGCACCTGCGGCTAGTGTTGCCCGGTCAACCGATCATGTCTCGGGGTCACGCAGTATAGCGGGTCGGATTGTGGAACCAAATCGGCTCATTAACGTGTCTTCCTGCGGCCGGGAAGTGGTATGTTTACTGCTATGGTCTTCTGGACCATGATTCAGCAGTATGGGGGAGTAGGGGTACTCAAGCTGCACGTGGGGAGATGGGGTGGAGGTCACATCATCCAGCGACACCTCCCTCGACGGCTTTTCTGGCTGGGGCGCAGATTCCACCCCTACCTCACCTCCCACCCCCACGGTGTCTCGGATGGGGAAGCCGAGGGCCGCTTGAGTTACAGTGAAAGCAGAGTCCTGATACTGATAGTAAGGGTCACGTCTTATGTGGCTAACGAGAGAGCATGGGGTTTCCAGCCGCATCGGTATATCCCGCCTCGGCCCCCCCTCACCCGATCAGTTTCCCACCCCCCCCCCACCCTCCTCGCTCTGACCATACCCACTGCCGCTCTTTTCTGCTTCTGGACAAAACTACAAGTAATTTTTAAACACGACCCCAGTGCTAAAACAAAAACAAGCCTTGTACAGGTAGTTCATGACTGACGAAAGTAATCGGTTCTGCAAACCTTTATGTAAACGTTCAAATTTTACGCAATTTGTAGCAAATACCACAAACCAGAAATGTGCTAGTACTACTTACTAAGAAAACAAAAAATAAAAAAACAGAGGGTAAATTTACGAAGAGGAGTAATGATGCCTTTTTACATGAGCGCTTCCACAAACTCTGTGTTTCTCGGATATTTTTATATCTGTCTGTATTTAATGAGATCTTCAGCACCAAATGTGGCTCAGAATCACTGTGACCATCTGACTAAAAGAACTAAGGATGTATGTATGAAATGCATAGAGAATTTATACCTATAAATGTAATGCCAGTTAAATCCCCCCGAAGGTTTTAACTGTAAATAACTGCAGGCAGCTCTAAGTCTGAGACCACTGTACCAGTCATGCTGAGATCAAACACGCATATGGAACCACGTGAGCTCACAGAAAATAGTGTTTGTCACATCTCAGCCTTCTTTGTGGACTTTGTTTAACTTGGGCCCAGGGAAAAGGTTGGAAATTCCTGTTCTTCAGGAATTTCACGAGTTCAGTCCCATCAGAGTCAATCTGGCAGTTCACCATAAAGTGGGATTCAATGCAGACCCAAAAAATTCCAGGATCACAGGTTTCTGTCCAAGCCAACTTACTAAAGTTATTATTATCATTTAATTATGAGTCAAGGTGGTTTATATGCACACAGATTCCTGCTTCATTGAAGCCAGCATCCGTGATACCTGAGCGGGGGCCTTTTCCCCAGCGACCTCAAAGTGAAACCCACCCAGTTGCATTTCGCTAACATTGACATTCAGACTCGTGGCTGAATTGTCTTCAACAGTAGCACAACATGCTCAGTGTACATAATGTAGATTTGTAATAAATGTCATACAAGCATCCATTTTTTTTCAAAGGCTTAAAATTATTAATATCAAGTTGGTCAGAAGAATAAGCTATTTAGCAAAGCATTCATCACAATGGAATTTAGTGTAACAGGAACTCAACGTAGACTAAGCAGATGCATTACATTCTCCATTAGGAAACATTAAAGCATTACAGACTGTTCAGTTCATTTCTCCTTTTTCCCTCGTAACACTATACTGCTACACACCTTAGCATTATTTTGATTTTATCTACTTTCCTTATGCCTGCATGAGAAAGTATTATTCAAAGTGTTTTGTGTTGCTTATTGACGGAGATCATTTGGCTGAGGTAGCTGGTTCAAGAAGGAAACACCCCGAGCCACGTCTGGGGTTTGATAAGGAAGAAGACAAAAAAAAATCACAAGGGCTCAATTCATAGAAACTGGACTTTGGCATTAGCTTTGTTCAGAGATGTAGTGCTTCCACGTCTGTTGGTGGTGGCAGACACCTCTGCATTGTCCTGAAAGGGCAGCTTGTCCTCCTGCTCTGTCTCCCGGTGGTAGAAGTAGTTGAAGTTGGAGACGATGACAGGTACAGGGAAGGCGAGAGTCAGCACCCCAGCTATTGCGCACAGGGTTCCCACCAGCTTGCCCCACATGGTGATGGGGCACATGTCTCCATAGCCCACCGTGGTCATAGTTACCACGGCCCACCAGAAGCCGTCCGGGATGCTGTTAAACTGAGTGTTGGGCTCGTCAGCCTCAGCAAAGTAAATGGCGCTGGAAAAGAGGATGACCCCGATGAAGAGGAAGAACATGAGCAGGCCCAGTTCACGCAAGCTCGCCTTTATCGTCTGGCCTAAGATCTGCAGTCCTTTGGAGTGCCGAGACAGCTTGAAAACTCGGAAGACTCTCACCAGGCGGATAATACGAAGGATGGCCAGAGACATGTTCTGGGTAGAGGTAGTATCCATGTTGGTTGTTATGTCCATCACCAGGGTGACAAAGTAGGGAATTATGGAGATGATGTCTATGATGTTCATGATGTTGTTGAAAAAATCCTTCTTGCTGGGACAGGCAATGAAACGTATGCAGAGCTCAAAGAAAAACCAGATGATGCAAGCTGTTTCGATTAAGAAGAAGGGATCGGTGAATGTGGAAGCTATGGTTTTAGGTACTATATTTGGGGGCAAGACTAAGGAATGACTTTTCTGTGAGTGGTTGAAGAACTGGAAGGAGGTTGGAAAGATCCCCACGTCATCTCGAAACTCTGGTAGAGTTTCCAGACAAAAGACGATAATGGAGATGATGATGACAAAGATGGACACTATTGCTATGCCTCTTGCCGCGTTGGAGCTTTCAGGGAACTCGAACAGAAGCCACAACTGCCGGTGGATCTCACTGGAAGGCAAAGGCACCTCCATCTCTTTGATGAAGCCTTCATCGTGCCGGAACTGATCCATTGCCTCGCTGCCTAATTCAAAGAAGATGATCTCATCTGAAAAAAGCTCCAGAGGCACATTTGCTGGTCTTCTGATCTTGCCACCGGACTGGTAGTAGTAAAGAATTCCATCAAAGCTGGGTCTGTTGCGTTCAAAGAAGTACTCATTTCTCATGGGGTCAAAGTACCTTGTCCTTTTCCTGGGATTCCCTAGCAAAGTCTCCGGGAACTGGTCCAGTGTCTTAAGGCGCGTCTCAAAACGCAGGCCGGCAATGTTTATGGTGACCTTCTGATTGCTATCATCCAGTGCTAGCCTGTTCATGATCAGATCCTCGCTGTATTCTGTGGCCAGCTGGCCGAAGAGACGCTCACCTTCTGCCCCATCACTGTTCAGCAGAAGCCTCCAGTTGGAGTTCAAGCTAGCGCAACTCGGGCGCCCCCTCCTGGTTGGCGACAGTGGCTGCTGCAGTTTCTCTGGGTTAGCAGTTATGCTCCGGCGGGCTCTGTGTGGTGACTGATGAGGGGTATGTGGTCGCTTGTGGCTTGGGCTGCACTGAGACCCATCTTCCAACAAGAAAGTCTTCTTCTGCAGGGGTGACGGTGTTCCTCTCTCACCCATGTCGACCTTGACATCGTTCAAGGTTTCAAATTTGACCAGCGCCACGTCCATCCCCCTCACCCTCCCTTGCATCCTGTGCCTGAGATCTCCTAGGCCAGGATTAGGGAGACAGGTAAGGCCATGTGCCAGTGGAATAGGGGTGGCAAAGGTTTGAAAGAACCAATGAATAACCAGCAAATGTTTCCATGGCTGCTCTACATGAGTTTTTGACAAGGGACACACTCCTGTATGCTGGATCTGATCTTCTGGCCTGCAAATGAGGGAGAGCAGTATCAGGATTTATTCGTGGGAAGGAATATAGTCACAGGGCTGATTAGCCCACAGCTAATATTAGTGAGATCAAGTCTCATGCACTGAAAAACCCGAAAAACTGAACTGCGGCCTCCGTCCTGAACTGCAGACCCTTACATGTAGCTTTGCCCTAGTGTGAGTAAGAGGGAACACTGCCTTGCTGAACTCTGATATGAAGAAGCATTTATTTATGCAGAGATATTAGGCATATGTGTATTTTTTCAAAGCTACATGAGGCAGCCAATGTGGCTTACAGGTTGCTCATTAAAAACCGAGAGGGACGGCTAGGGGAGGCTACATGTCAGCAGATGAGCATCCGAGATCAGGAGAAACGGAGAGGAAAAATGTTTAAATGTCCGCAAACTGTACGGAAAAGATGGGATGTCATTCCATCCCTCTCGCTGCTTTTTCTTGCATCTACATCTCACGTTTCACTATGCTCAGTGGTTCCAGTGGTCAGTGGTGGTGTTTGCTGCTACTCAATACATGCATTCATGTGAGGCCCCCGAGATTTGGGGTTTCCTGTTGGCCACAGACAGTCAATACGCTAGAGGGGCAGGGTGTCCCAAAGTGTCTTTTTGACTGAGGCCCTGGAAACTACAAACCTGCCCTCGCCAGCAGTCCTCAAACAGTTCTTTAGAGTTCCTATATTAGCAACAATTAAGAACTTGTGCTATGGGCCCCTCCTCCTCCCTTTCGCCGTGACAGATTTACTGCTGCTATAATATCCTCCGTCCTTCATGGTCAGCTGCTACCATCGGAACCTCACCTTTGCAGATGATTCAGCCCCAGCGTCGGGCTCCCCTCCCTCCTCCACCTAACCACCCGTAGAAGTGGGTCAGTTGATTCTGCTGACTAAGCCTGGGTGTCCTCTGGCCGTCAGATGCCTGGAAAAACTCCGGCACTGACTTCTAGAATGGCAGCCTCTCTCTGGAAGCATAGGTGTAACATGCAAGCGAGTTAGTAGATAAGGTTACTGTAAGCGACGTATAGGATCCTTGGTAAACGAAGATGGAGAGTCTGCATAATGCCGGGAACCTTAACAGCCTTGTGACTGCTGTTTCCAGGAACGCTGGACTAACCCTGCATTAAAATAATTCGCAGCTATCCCATACCAAGGCCGAGGTGCTCCGACTGCTCCTATCTTTGTTTATTGCCCTTGTCTTTCAACAACAGCTGTTACTTTCTCAACCTGGACCTCACAGGTAATGCAATCACAGCATTTGGCACCTGTCCTTGCCCCACTAAGTGCCCTCAGCACTTGGCCCTAAGCCCTGTCCTTCTCACACAGTGAGCTTCTCTGATATAGCACAGTTGCCGTGTAATCGCATAACAGCAGTATTTATACACTTAGATGACCTCATCCGCATTTGCTTAATAAACCTATATACTGCCACATCACCTGACTACACGCCAGGTTTGCACGCCTGGAAAATTTTTTTAATGACATCACCACGTCAATTTCATCACAGATGATGTACTGCCACAAGAAATGGGCAGGAACGTCTTAACATGATAGAGGGTAAGAAGGTGGGAAGCAAGAAATAGCCAGAAGAGACTATGATGTGTTAAAGAGTGACTGTAGATGCCAGGTTGCTGGATGTCAGAAAATTAGATGTGTGTGTGTGTGTGTGGATTATGTTCATATTACATCGTGGGGACCAAATGTACCCAACAATGTGACAAAAACCTGTTTTAACATTATGGGGAACATTTTTCAGGTCCCCACAAAGATCTGTGAATGCAATCAAAAAACTAAAAATGCCAAAGTCTATTTTTTTTTGGTTACTTATGGTTAAGGTTAGGGCTGGGTGGGGGTTAAGGTCGTCATGTTGGCATTAAAATTTTCCACATAGAAATGAATGGAGAGTCCCCACAAAGATGTAATTACAAACCTGTGTGTGTGTGGGTCAGGGTTTGCATAGATCACATTTGGGGACCAAAGTGCAGTAAAACCCGAAACTTCCTTACTTTTGGGGACACATCTTCAGGTCCCCATTTGGATAACCTCAATTTTATTTAAAAAATCTATGAACGCAATCAAAAAACTAAAAATGTCAAAACTCTTGTATTTTAGTTGGTTACTTATGGTTAAGTTTGGGGCTGGATCATGGTTAAAGGTGTCATGACTGGGATTAGGGATTTTCCCATGGAAATGAATGGATGGTTCCCATTTAGTACTGGCAGGTAAGTTAAATTCACTTGGGGCTGGACTTTTTATTTTGTTTGAAGGAGGGTTGGCACTGGGCCTAAAATACTCGAAGCTACAGCCCAGAGTGTTCGTACCTAACGAAGCCCATGGGTAAACGGCTGCGTGTGTGTGTGTGTGTGTGTGTGTGTGTGTGTGTGTGTGTGTAAAAATGGCTAAAAGTAGTATCTAATCTTGGCTGCCGGGGGCTGTGGGGTAAAATTGACGTAGATGTTTTATTAAAGACACAGGGGTAACTCATTAGCTATCTCTGCTGGAGGAGATGGTGAGTCCCATGGAGTCAGGGTGAAGGGGAGAGAGGAAATGGATAGAAAAATGAGAGGTAGGACAGAGGGAGAAAAACGGATACGAGAGGACGGAAACAGATAGGGCAGAAGTCGATAGATTCGCGAGTGAGACACAGACAAACATGGACTGAAGAGAGGGAATGAAATAGAACGATGGGACAACTGGGGGCTAAAGCAGATGAAAGACGACAACTGGGCAATTGGGTGGGTAGGGAAGATGGAGGAAGACAATTGGGCAATTGGGGGGCAGATGGAAGAGAATGAAAGGGCAGTTGGAGGGAAGATGGAGGTGGACGATAGGGCAACTTGGGCAGGTGGAGGAGGACGACTGGCCAATTGGGGGTCAGATGGAGGAGGATGAGAGGGCAATTGGGGGGCAGATGGAGAAGACTTATAGGGCAATTGTGGGGCAGATGGAGGAAGATGATTGGGCAATGGGGGGGAAGATGGAGGAGGACAATTGGGCAATTAGGGGGTAGATGGAGGAGGAGGATAGCACAGTCGGGGGGGGGGAGATGAAGGAGGACTATAGGGCAATTAGTCCTCAAGCACCCCCAGTCCCACCACACATTCTTGATGTGCAGTTATATGGGCAAACATACAGTACCAGTCTTTAACTACAGACACAAATAGTTACCCCTCCGGACTACAATATGACATTGTGATTTTTTTTTGCATGTACCGACGTGTGACCTCCTGTCGGCCCATTGGTGCCAGAAGGAGCAAGACGGATGTTTGTGGCCAATGGGAAAATATCGATTGCAGCTTCCTGCGCTTTAATTACAGAGTTGCCATTGGCAAGTTTGCCCTTCATGAAAGGATACTCATCCACATCGGGCTTATTTTTAATTAATGAAGCTTTATTTGTTCATTTACACCTCGATGTTCCGTGCCTTCGCTCTGCCCTCTGGCAGTCATTCATCATGGAACCCACTACTGAGTGATCAGCTACTAATATGGTGACACGCTCTATTTACAAGCATTTTCTGAAGTTCTGCTTTAATTTAATAATAGCTATGCAAATACATAAATACTGCCATTAACTGTTTTCCAGACGCCTCAGAAATCCTAGAAAAGCTTATTTGCAAGGATCAAGATTCAGATTGTGCGGAATACAGGCAGCGAGGCCATGGATGTCAGCTGTAAATGATACTGGAGGCAGAGGAGCGTGGTGACGATTGACTAAACGTGGCCCGGCTCAGAATCACGTAAGCAGGGTGAGATGAGTCGGTGTGAGATGTTAGGGTCCTGCGTTTAAGGGGTCTCATCTGGAAGGTGAGTCTGAGTCATTATGGAGACATATGGTGTAATGAGGAGAAAGTAAAGTATGAGGAAAGGCTATAAAAATGAACTCATGGAGCTATTTACCAGCTGACACGCTAAAGTCAATGGGACTTATGGGTGCTAAACTTATGTTGTGTATAAGCGTGCAGTATCATGCCAGTGTCGTATTGACCTCTGTTAATGCACGTCTACCTTCTTCCATATGAATGTAATTTCTTTTTCATTGTGCTAATTCCACTGCTAAATAAATAGGTAAGATCAAGAACAGGTACAAACCAAGACTATTTACGCACCAAAGTATAAAAACATAAACTAGCAAAGTAATAATGGCACCACTGGTCTCAAGGTGATTCCAAGATAATTCATTAGGAGACTCACTATGCCACTTCATTCGGAAACTCTATGAAATCTGAATATTTCAATTCCAGGCTGAATATTTCAATTCTATCACCTGTTTTCAGTTTCTACATACACAAAATTGCTCATTCACTATCTGATCACAATGTTAGAACGCAATATTTCACAGCACAAGTGGTGCTGGAATGTTAAGTTATTCTTCCTGAAATCCACTGAACTGCCTTGGATTTTGCGATCAGCTCTCACACAAACGCTCCTCCGATTGGTTGATTGGAATGGAGCTTTCTAGAATCTTTGCTCTGAATTACACAGAAAAGAACTGAATATTTTGCTTTGGTGAGATTGTAGCCACATGGATTTATCACACATAATTAAATGTACTTAATATAATGCATCCATGTTGTATTTTGGCTTGTTTGTAAATACCTGCATTTAATAATAGCTGTGCAAATAAAGAAACTTACATTTATTTGATAAATAAATACTGACATTTAGACTTGCAGCCTCATCACTGGGCACTTCTAAGGATCCATCCATCCATTCTTCTTCTGTAACTAATTGTTCTATCCCAGATCGGGGGTGGGGCTTGAGCCTATCCCAGAGGCGCAGGGTAGGGAACAACCCAGGACGGGGTGCCAACCCATTTCTGCCCTCCTAAGGATCAAATCCTAGAACTACCCCAGTTTTACAAGAATCGATACTTTCTGGTACCTGGTAACTTTCCCTACAGCCCCACGATATAGATTTTTTTTAAGCGTTGAAATGTTCAACGATAAATGCTGAAAACCACACAAAAAACTTCACTGACAACATTCACTAAAACTTCTCCTAACATGGAAAGCATGGAGCTCTAAGGAAACAACCACGATCAGACACCTCCACCATGAGGTCAAACTGACACCACCCTCTCTGGAGGAACTCGGCACGTTCAACATCTCAAATCAGCTGTCGATGCAGGGCTGACAAAGGTGCCCATCCCATGCCAGGCGCCCATATGGTCCTAGCTGAACCTTCAGAAATGCCACATGCACACAGTCGCTACACACCAGCTGACAAGTATTACCTGTCCGTGTCCCAGCGCTGTCACCGAGGGGGGAGTTTCCCCCAGGTAACATCCAAGGGTAGATCTTGACTGTCCCCCTACTTCTCCTGGGTCACAGTCAAGGGGATCACAGCATCCATGCTTCTATAAACGCCCCCATCAGGTAACCTAATGCCAGAGTGTAATCTGAGTTGGGTCATGACACACACACACAAGCACACAGACACGTTTAGGTAGGTGGCACTGCTCCCCTTGGATCTGCTGCTAGACGTAAAGGCTGGAGCAAATATTGAAGGATGCTGTCAGGTTCTTATCTAGGTCTATCTTATACTGAATGGCTGCATGTTGAGGAGGAGGACTTCCAGGTTCACGCAGTCATCTTGTGAGAAGCTTTGGGTCCCAGACCAATGGGCTCACATGTTCTGCCTCAGCAGAGAATATGCAACCTTGACAGCGAAGGTGGACTCCACCAACTTTTGGCAGAGATGCTCCTTTACAGTGGCACCCCCGACTCATGCAACGCTAATGCCTCCAAGCTCTGTTACGTTGTACTCACAACCCCCGAGACTGGAACTGCATACTTACTCTTCATGACGTCTGACTTCCTGATGAGAGCACCTTCAATTGTTAATGCGTTACAAGACGTTTAAAAGACTGATGAGGCAGAGCATGAGTACAACAGGATATTAATGAAGATGCTGCATGTTTTCACACATGAACTCCTTGGAATAATAATAATAATAATAATAATAAAGGGTTAAAGGGCAAATAATAAGTAAATTATGATGATGATGATGATGAGGCAAAGCATAGGTACAACAGGAGATTAATGAAGAACCTCAAAGTACCCACAATGACATCTACTTATGGTAGAGTCTGAAGAGTTTATATAGCTATAGAGAATCAGAAAACCAGCGACACTCCATTATATTCAAGTCAAACTATCTTCATTGTCATCTTTAGCTGTGTGATCCATGGGTCAGATGGAAGATTCGCTATTTTAGTCATAATGCAGAAAAATCACAAGTGGAACATAAATACATTGATCACTATTGAACATAATATACTGTGACATGGACTGGGATATAAGACGGAAAAAGACAGTTGTGTGTGGAAAGAGAAGAGGAGGGGCGACTAAAAATATGCGAGAACGTGCTGGTGGAGAAGGGGGGGGTGTAACTCAGCCACCTACAGGAGGGACTGGAAGGGCTCCAAGCTGGCCGAGGTATTGAGGCTGGTGTGCGGCATTAGCAGGTTCTCCAGGCACTTCGTGACTAGAGAGGTCATCATACAGACATTCCAGTCTAGGTCTATGCATGGTTCTTTGTACAGCTAAGAATACAGCTTCGGTGCTGGGTCTGCGTGAGCATACCCACGTGGTCCTGGGCAAACAGGTGTGAGGCACCCAGTGTGGGGCTGCAGTGTGCACTGTGTGCTAGTGCCTGTTCAGGGTCTGCAAGCACAGAACCTCTTAGGCTGATTAATCCCTGGGTAGCACATCAGGCCTGTAAACCTAGAGGATCATTTCCACACATGAAGGCCAAAAGCCACACAGCCCAGACTCAATTAGAAGAGCTGGACTCCATCCAGAGCATCGGTTAACCACTGGACAGTCCTTACAGGAAGCTAGAGGTGTGAGTGCAAGGATGTATAAGACAGTAATGATGATCGAGGGTATCATATAGAACATTCATCTCCACAGAACATTCATTCACTCACTATATAACCTGCTGTGCAGTACCACTTATTACTGTACAACCTCCCATGCAATGCTATTTGTTACTATACAACCAGTTATGCAATACTATTTATTACTGCACAACCTGCTGTGCAATGTTATTTTTTACTGTACTACTCACTGTGCAGTACTGTCTATTACTGTACAATTCACCATGCAGTACTATTTATTACTGCACAACCTACTGTGCAATGTTATTTTTCACCGTACAACTCACCATGCAGTACTATCTATTTCTGTCCTACTTACTGTGCAGTACTATCTATTACTGTACAATTCACCATGCAATACTATTTATTACTATACAACCCATTGTGCAATACTATTTATTACTGTACATCCCACTGTGCAATAATACTCTCTATCATTGTACAACTGCGCTATTTTCCACCGTACAACTCACCATGCAACACTACTTATTACTGTACAGGTTGCCGTGTAATACTATATTTCATTGTATAACCCACCGTGCAGTACTATTTATTACTGTATAATCCACTGGGCAAAACGTTTACTATTATACAATCCCGTGCATGAAACTATTTATCATTATACAACCCACTTTGAAATACTATTAATCATTGTACAACCAGCTGTGTAATGCTATTTATTAATGTACAACCTGCTATACAATATTATATATTATTGTACAAACCACTACAAAACTATTCATCACTATACAACCCAATACTTCTGTGCAATACTTTCTTTGCACTGTCACTGTCTATCGTTGTTTATTATTTATTGTCGCTATTAATATCTGTCTTTTTATCGTGTGAAAATGTGTGCATGTTGTTGTACTGTAAACTTTCAGTTTCCTTCTGGATCAACTAAAATTTAATGTGACCTTTCTTTGCTTCTTAAGCTCTAAGAAACAGGTGTACGGTGTGAATCACCTCAGGCAAAGAACGGTTTTGCTTCTCCGACAGTTCACCTTCATTTTTATTGCCAGCGACTCATGAATTATTCAGCTAGCAAGCTGAACAGTCTCCCTCGAACCCTCTTTCTGCCTCACCTGCTGCGTCACGTGTCACTTAGTCATCCAATCACGAGCCTCTTGTATTCACATCATGACATCTCCCAGTCTTTGGCAACATACTCATGGAACTCAAGGTAAGTTCTTTCATACACATTTCTCTGTGTTTTTTAAATGTTCAAGTTAATCAGAACAGCACAGCATTTGCATCGTTTCTCTAAATCATATTTTTTTATATTCATGGAGCAAAGAACAATGAACATCTGTGAATAAATTTTTTAATACATTTCTAGATTGTTCAGATTCCCTTCCAAATCAGTGTTCAGAGAGTATTAGACTGCCAACTGGGGGGTGGTGTGCAGCTCACTGGGTTAGGATGCCATGCCTGTAATCGGAAGGTCACCAGTTCAAATCCCTAGTGATTTCACTCTTGGGCACTGAAGTCCCCAGGAGCTGTTTCACTCTGCTTTCTCAAAAAAGTGTGACTTTGGATGAAGATATCTGCTAAATAAATTAAAATGTGAATACATAAATGGAGCTGACAAACACAGAGGTGAGAGAAAGCAAGCAAACCATACCTTCTATATCTTGCCATATGTATGTGTGTATATATATATACACACACATACACACACACAAACCTGGAAACAGTCCTGTCCAGCTGGCTCTTACGCTGCAGAGATCTGCTTCTCCTGGCCTCCAAGGTCAAATGAAAGCAGCCGGAGTGGCTGGGGAGGTGGGCTGAGGGAGGATTTGGCGTTCATTATCCTACCCCCCCCCCCAAGTCATGGATTTCAAATCTCTTATTACTCAGCAAGGGCATCTCTCTCACTGTGTATCAAACGGTACAGGGAGAAGAGAGGCATCATTTACTCATTTAAGTGAAAAAAAATGTAAAGATTACAAGTCATAAATCATAATGCATTCATAAAGCATTATAAATGTGCCTATAAATATTTATCACAAGGTGTAACACATAGCCATGTACATTATGCATTATGTAGCTCTCTTCTATAATGCACTGCATATACCTTCATAATGCATTATAATGGTCAGTACAATCCATCAAGGATGCTTTGCACTGTATTATAAAGGTATCTATAGTGTATTATAGGTGAGAGCTTCATAAGGCAGTCATAGTGCATAATAAGCATGGCTATAATGTGTTATGCTTTTTTAAAAGAATTATAGCCATTTTCATGGTTTATGAATGCATTATAATGCATAATGAATGTGTTTATTACTAAAAACATGGCCTTAAGTGTTACCAATATGATTTCAATTAATAATATAATGAATCAGGATCTACAAGGTATGATGAATATAACCGACATTGATACTTATACGATTAACATTCCGAAGATTTAAACCCTCGCAAAGAGGTGATCCCAGGTCCTAGAGGCGCGAGGCAACAGTGCGAACCACTGCACCACTGCGCCACCCCTTGTGCACATGTTTGTTGTAATGATGCATGAATAAGGGTGACGAAATGCACAAGGTGCAACTGAAACTCATCCAGTCTGGTTTAGCGATTAAAGATCTTGAACACTGCGGTTTGAGCTTCTATACCTCCCAGTGATACTGATCTCCCGAATGGGTCACAGTACAGTGCGCACGCTTAATATGAGCGAAGCTGAGGCACCAAAAACAAACTTATTTATTTGTGTAAATCGGTGTTAAAAATAGCTGAAAACCTGGTGTGATCAATTTGCACAGGCGTCACTGCACACAGCCGTCACTGCACACAGCCGTCTTGTAGCACTGCCAGATAGGACAGCTGAAGAAGTTCAAAAGCAGCACAAATGGAGCAAACGAATCGGGACAAAGAAAATTCATGTGTGCGCTTAAAGACAGACACTGTTTCGGTAATATGATTTGCAAAGAGACAGATTAAAGTCGTTTGAATATTTCCAGAATCTCACTCGGATGATAACTGTTATTGCCACTATAATACATGGCAAATATGTACAGACATTATTACACATATTAGTTATATTCCAGCAAAATAGTAACAGAAATTTTACCCTAAAAAATAACTGGGTGTGTAGTGCAGGGCAAAGTGAGAAGACACTGTAGCCATCTCTGAAGGGTATTGTTATTGACCAGCAGGGGGAGCTCAGGGGCAGTGTTATTGTTGGCACAATTGTTGTTCTTTTAGTATTTAGAGAGTATTGTAACATGTAACATTGTTGACTCCGTCTGGAAGCTCCGTTCCTGCAAAGTAACATGAAGGCAATCATCCATTTTGATAAAGTGCTTCTCAGAGGCGCAAAGCCTGTCTTCGTTTCAAAGCGATGACAGGTGAGGGTGTGTTTCTCAGAGAGGAAGTTGGTTTGATGCCTCTGTCAACAACGAAATTGGTGCATTTCGACAAAACTCTTTTCTGGACTAAAATAACCATCTAATCGTATCTCTCTAATTTCCCCAAAGAAGCCGTACAGGGTGCAGTGTGAGTCTTTAATTATGTTTATTCTATTTGTTGCCTGATTTTGTAGGTTTGTCTTGATTATATGTTTGACGGTATGCTTCATGCTACCACCTGCGCCAAAACAAATCCCTTGTACTTTTTGTACTTAGCAAACAAAAAGATTCTGATTCTGATACAAACACAGAGTGTAGCCAAACATGGTTTAGAAATATGGTTTTTTTTGTGACAATTTTGATCCGTTTCCATGCTACCGAGGTCACGCAGTGGAGGACAGGATTAGGATGCATAAAGTGATGCTCTGTGTTGCAGCTGATTCACAGAAGTACACCTCGCGACTCCTCGCGAAACGTAGTTTCAGACACAGAAAGGATAAGGTTGTTTCTGGAGTTTTACGTCCCCCAGAGACACTGCTAGTGTCCAAAAAGTGCAACACAAACAATGAAAGCAACATTGAAGCCTTTAGCCTAAAGTTAGCCTGTTAAAAACATGAAGTTTTTAATTCTTGCTTCAGTATAATGAGTTTTACTGGAGCTGCATTATTACAGTGCATCATTCTATAGTTTATACGGGTAACATCCATCAGTAAATAACATCTGTTATTGAAAAATATTGAAAATAGGAAGATATTTAAAGCCTTACTGGAATGAAAATAAAGAAAATTATCACTAATGTGGTGTGGAGCTACACCATGCAGTTAATATGAGTCCAGATTGTGTGATTCCTGTCTTCTGTGCAGTTCTGTTGAATTAACTGATCCATTCTCCTTACCGTTACAATTTATAAGCTGGAGTCAGCATTGGATGTTCCTTTCCTGTACTTCGTAACCTGTCAAAAAGTCAGTTTTTATGAACAGGAAGTCCCAAGTTTAACCTAACACCACAGGGGCCGTAAAGCTAAACACCCATTAAAATGAATTATTGTTCTAAAATATCGCGGCGTACAGGTAAGGAGTCAACTGGTGTTTAATCAGAATCACAGCCTGAAACCCAAAAAGGCAGTAAAACAAACAGGCAGTCGGACAAATCCAGGACACGCACAGAGTGCTGGACCGAATCGCAGTGAAAGACAGTGAACAAAAACAGGTCAAAGTAAGTAAGTGACAGAACCAACACAAGGGCTCAGGGTGTTGGACAGATCACACAAGATCTCTTAATGGATCCCGCAAAAACGAGCTGCTTATACAGGTGGGAGAGAGACCTGAATGGGGACCAAGCTATTCCAACATTCAGGTGAGGCGCAGAGAAAGTTCTAGAACATTCACCCTGAAAGTAATCACTCCTTAAAATGCGAGCTGGATGTTCATAGCTGGACACCCACCATCGACCGGTGGCTGCTTCCGGAATACCATCTGTAGAACAATACAGCCTGACTTTATGGGAATAAACCCGAATGTATCTTACTGTCGATTATGTCATAGTGCCATTATATGTCACAGTGTTGTGGCTCCTGTCGTGTTTATTCCGTGTTTTCTTTTAGCTGTGCAGGTATTCCAATGTACTCGCACTTCCGCACCTGTGCAAATGGAAAATAACTAGTAGCATTACCAGGATGCCACCTTGGACAGGGAGGAGGGGGGAAGCAATCAAAAAACTAAAAATTCCATATTTAGTTTGGTTACTTATACTTAAGGTTAGGGCTGGGGAGCGGTTAAGGTCGTCATGTTAGGGTTAGCGTTCTCCCCATATAAATAAATGGAGAGTTTCCACAAAGATACAAACCTCTGTGTGTGTGTGTGTGTGTGTGTGCGTGTTTGTGTGTATTTGTGCAACCTTCACAGACTGGCAGCCTATCAAGGGTGTCCTGTACCCTTCCTGGGAACAGATCCAGGCTCCCAGTAAATTGTTACTGGTGGTCCTGAAGAACTCTGTAAAGCTGGGCCCTTAAAATAAAATCTATAAATAAGCGTTATTATCATCATAATCAGGCGCTGTGAAAACAAGCTTTTGCTGATTGTAAAACACAGTAGAACACACAGTACTGTTTATTATATATTGTAGCCTGAGCATGAGAGTGTCACGCATAAATAATTTCTCTAATCACGTTAAAAGCCAGCCTGACACATAGTGCTGACTCTGCATTTTTACATCTATAGGCATTTCTAATGTTGGGGGGGGTGGGGGGTCCTCAAAACGCCAACGATTTACAATACGGATTCTCAGAAACATTTCGTGGTTTTTTAAATTTCGACCTCTTTCCCCATCGATTCTCTTTGCGGTTCCTTTGGGGTTGTGCTTTTCCATGTCCTGACTGTCCCTGTAACCCTTAAAAATGATACCACTCCCCTTCGATAGACTGCATCTCATGCCCCATTCCCATGTTCACTGGTTTAGTGACCCGTCCTGATTCGGCCAGCTGGTGCACGTACATTTATAAGTCAGTACGAGAGTGCAGTAGGCTTGGTGGCATTTCCTCACGGTGGGTAACACTGTCACCCCCCACATCAAGGAATGGGGCTTTGAATCCCACCCCTAACCCTGTATGTCTGCATGTTCTCCCCCACTCCTAACCCTGTATGTCTGCATGTTCTCCCTGTTTTCTCGCTGTGGACCAAAAACACACAGTTGGTTGAACTGAGAACTATAAAATGCACTGGTGTGTGTCTGCACTCTGCGATGAAACGGCACGGTGTGTAGGGTTCGCCCGTGCCTCTTTTGGAGTTAAACTGTCAGCCATTTATCGTGGGGCCAGGGGACAAGAAAGCAACGATTTCAAAATCGCAGCTTCCTCCAAAAATCGCAAATTCACAAAATCACATTTCGTTATTTACCCACAGAGATTGTTTGACAGGTCATGTGACGTGCACTCTGATGGTATTGTAACAGTATGCAGCATAATATAACGCAATAACATCTACAAACAATTAAGTGACGGTATGCACTATGAATTATAAATGCACAAGTCGAGTCGACGTTTGCCAAGACGCACATCGCCCGGCACTAATGTATTTCTGAAATAGAAGCTCACTGTGTCATTGATGTGTAAGAGGCAGACCTTCAGCTAAAGTGCCACTTACCACAGTGAAGCCATCTTCGCTGGCTAATAGCAGCCCGTCTGAACTGCATCACGCTAAGCTCCACTAATAGCCGCTGGGAATTAAAAACTACCTGAAAGGACAAAGAGCTGCATGCAGCCGCTGACCCCAGTGTCCGAAAATGAGGAGAATCCCTTACGTGGAGTTTTTTATAATTAGATGATGGACCCAGTTTTAAAAATGGTTTCTGGAGCATTCTGGGAAGTGCGTTGTATGGAGTAGGCGGTGGCCCTTGTAAAGTAACTAAATCTGGGATGGGACTGGAGACAAAACCGCAGTATTTTCCGACCTTGTGTGCCACCTGATGTATAAATATCAAAATATCATGTCTGTTTGGTAAACACTCACGTTGTCGTTTCCTGATATACTGATTTCAAGGTGTTAGAGTAAATCAGCTGGTGATCATGCTTTGGCTGGTAAGATGCCAACTTGTTCTTCCTTGCAGAGGAAGAGCCTGATGTCTCTAGTGCCACCACATGCCATGTCACCCCCGGCGACCCTGGCATTGACCATGACATCACCGCATAGTTTCGGTCTTTGATGTTGTCTCCACCGAGGTCTGCCAGGAACCGAGGGGCAATGGAAGATGACCAGCTGACCACACTGCAGCTATCTCCCGGCCCTGTAGATTACTTAGTATAATCAGGAAGATCAGATCTTATCTATCGGAATACCCAGCTCTGCCCCTTTTCCTGTCCAGGATTATTGACGGTAGCTCCTCACTGACAGTGTTACCTGCTTGTGCTGCCTGCGTCTCAATCAGCCGAAATGCTCTCATCTCTGACCCCCCCCCCCCCCCCCCCCCCCCCTTGTCTCTTTCCATCCTCTTCCTATCGGCACCCGCATCAAATTCAGGTCCCTGGAGCTGCTTTCAGAACCGCTAATGGAACAGAACCAGCATCATGATCCGCGTCCTGCCACACCCTCTGCAGTCAGCAAGCCAGCGCTGGCCAGAGTTCCCTCCACCGTAACCATATCACGGTGAGTCTGGGGGAGATTCGGGGTCCTCGTTAGCAGCACCATAGGCCTGTGTCGCTAATGCTCTGCGCCCAACATGGTCCCTGTCGTTCCCAGGCTCTGTTCCTTCAGCCGCTCCACGTGCAGGAACAGGAAGTAAAACAGGAAGATGCATTGGGCTTAACCCTTTCCCGTCCTGACACACACTGCGTGAGTTCATCAGTCTTCCCAAGCCTAATGCCACCCTATCTATCAGATAAACAGACTCTCATTAGCTCTACACTGTTATAGAGATACATTTATCACCACTCAATCTATGGACTTGTGTGGGCCTCCTTTTGGCTACAATCAGTCACTAAATAGCTAAGTTGCTGAAGCAGTATCTAAGGCTAACCAGCTAGCTAGCTACTGTACAATCCTCTGACTGATAGCTAGCAACTTATTTAGCTTTGAAATGTCTGGGGGGGGGGGGGGGGCAAAGTAACTTTCTTAGTGGGGCTCGAGAAACAACAAACCGGCCCTTGGTACATTTTGGCGAACCAGGTGGTGGAAGCAAATTTCAAGGGGGGGGGGATTAAATTTCTAATTTTACTACATGTACATTATTTAGTTATGTGGCTATGTGCCTGGTGCAGACAGTCTGTTGACAGCCAGAGGTTGTGGAGGCTAAATAATGAACCTGGAGCCCATGGCCACAGATGTCCATACACATGCATGGAAGACCAATCAGGTTACTGACAGGGGGAGGAGCCAAACCTTCAGTCATGAATAAGTGAATAGTCACAGTGCATGCTGTGCTATTAAGGCAGGGCCGGCCAACCCTGCTCCTGGAAATCTACCACCCTGCAGAGCTTAGGTACAGCCCTAATTAAAACACCCGATACAGATAATCAGGCCCTTCAAGTAGCATCTCAATATTAAAGTCAGCAATGTCAAAGCTTATCAGTATCAGGTGTGCTAATTTAGGGCTGCAAGCTCTGCATGGTGGCAGATTTCCAGGAGCAGGCTTGGGCAGCCCTGCCTTAAGGAGCAGGAGATTCCGAAGACTGTTCCTGATATGCTGAAAAAAAGGAGACTTCAGTGCTTTTTCGGGGACAGAGGAGGAGGCACGGCAAGAGAGGGAGAGTCAGACGCAGACCCACTCCTGCAGACTGTAGCTCGGCGCTGGCTGTTATGAAATATTAACACCAGCAGGATATTTGAAGCCACTAGCAACCCTGTCTCTAGAAGTCAGGGAGAGCGTAGCGCTTGAAATGGGAAAGGACTACTCAGACACCCCCCCCCCCTCCTCAGCGAGGCAATTTTAGCCCACCGGGCACCTCCGCTGCTCCTCCTCAGCCTATTCAAGGAGGTGCAAGATCTCGCACCCAAAGCACAAGATGGCGTTGGCACGCAGTCCCGCTGCGAGCTCGAAAGTTCCTCCGGTTATTCACACAGATGACAGCAAATTTAGGAAAAATCCGGAATCCATCCAGCTCTGCTGTTTCTTGGCGGGTGGGAGTGGCCAAGCTTCCCAGTCAGGGTCTTCTGACTCACGCGGTGCCTGTGGTCATTGCCCAGCTGGTGGACCTCCAGCCAGACAAGGCTGACTCACGAAGGAAGGCCGACATCCAGCAACGATTGTAATTCGCCACCCCTGCACCCCTGCAGGCATTCAAACATGGTTATCTCTTTATTTGTTTTATTGAAAATGCAAAGCTGTACAATCATGGACCCATTTGTTTTTACTGGGCATTTTATTTTTAGATTTCATTTTAGATTCATATGCATGGGATCTCTCGGCTTCAGCTGTCTACTTGCTTTAAAATGATAGGCCTTCAGCAGGCCGGCGGCTCAGTGGGAAACTGGCCTGCCTCACACCTCTAGGACAGAGGGTTTCGTTTTCAGCCCCTGCTGCGTGTGTGGAGTTTGCTCGCTCGCCCCCAGTCATGTGGCTCTCCTCTGGGTACTCCAGTGTCCTCCACAGTCCAAAGGCATACAGTTAGCTTCTCTGATCTGCCCTTGACCTCACCCATTAAGTGGTTGATTGAGCTCTACCCGGACAGTGCACTCCACACCAAAGGGATGCTAAGAGAAGCATTCAGGGTGGGGAGGAAGTGCTCACAGCCGGCTCCTGCTTGAGAGCGGGATAAGCGATGACTCATCTGACCATATGACTTTTTCCTTCTGCTTGGAGTTGGGGGGGGGGGAGTGTCAGTATACTTTGCTCTACTTTCCTCAAAAAACAGCATCTTTAGGTGCAGGGATTCAGACGTGTGGACCACAAATTGACAGGTGTGTTCCTCATGATAAAACGTTTACCAGATCGTGCCTATTGATCTTAGATGAAACTTTTCAGTCTACTGCCTGCACTGACTGTTGCCTTGCTTGCTGAACCACCATGGAGATGTTCTGGTCAAGTGATATATCCTTTCATCCCTCAGACTGCCATCACCGTATCATCTCAGCCTCTGATCCTTGTGAAACTTCAGAAAGTCGGAAGTCTTCGGAGTCACCTGCTTTTAAGATACATTGTATTCCTTATGAACTCCGGCGTAACTAGTGTTAAAAAGGTACCTCAAAGCACTGGAAGAGGAACGGCTCATTCCAGTCTGTCAGCCAATCACCAACAAGTGCATTAAGGTACGCTACGAATGGGGTACTTCAACATCTCAAAACATTGGGTTTTCATTCCTCTCATGCTCAGAAAGCTCATCCAGAACTTTCTGCTCAATCCAGTCCTTCCGTGACCCAGCCGCACTTTTCGCTTTGTGTACCTGTCATCCCCTGTGTCTATTTTCATTCTATTCATTGCTGCTGCTTCTCATACTCCCGCCCCCATTCCCGTCCCAAAATACATAACGTACAGTCCCCGTTCCTTCCTCCCGCCCTCGTGTCCTGCGCTGCGCCTCTGTTCACCATGCCACCTGAAGCAGGACTGGCACGCTGTCAGTCAGAAGCGAAAACCAAAACGCTTTTCTTCGAAACGATAAACACAGGGTGACAGTACGTCACAAATGCACAAGACAACTATTTTACTGCATTATAGAGATTATTACTGACAGCCCACTCCATCAGCTAGCTAAACCTCATTCATTTTAAAACATAAAAGTGATTATCAAGTTTCTATTTGTGTCACTCTCATTACTGGTGCTCCATGTTCAGATAGAGCATAAGGATATTATTTTTGTCCAAGGTGACGTCCAGTTGAGAAAACAGGGTCAGACTGACTCTGGAGCAACTAGAGGTTAAGGGCCTTGTTCAAGGACCCAAGGGTCACATCACTCTGCTGACCGTGGGATTAAATCTGGCAACCTTCCGATCACAGGCACAGCATCCTAACCTGCTGACCCTGGGATTAAAACCAACAACCTTCCGATCACAGGCACAGCATCCTAACCTGCTGACCCTGGGATTAAAACCAACAACCTTCCGATCACAGGCACAGCATCCTAACCTGCTGACCCTGGGATTAAAACCAACAACCTTCTGATCACAGACACATCGTCCTAACCTGCTGACCCTGGCATTAAAACCAACAACTTTCTGACCACAGACACAGCGTCCTAACCTGCTGACTCTGGGATTAAAACCAGCAACCTTCCAATCACAGGCACAGCGTCCTAACCTGCTGACCCTGCGATTAAAACTGAAAACTTTCCGATCACCGGCACAGCATCCTAACCTGCTGACCCTGGGATTAAAGCCAGCAACCTTCAATCACGGGCAGACCATCCTAACCTGCTGACCCAGGCACCACCTAACATTTCCAATGTGCCTGACAGGGCTGGCAGAGGCTGTGTTGCTTTCAGTGTCTATCTCTTTGTTCAGAGAGTATTTAGTATTAAAAAGGTGGATATTTTTACTGAAGGAAATCAGGTTACCCAAAAGGAGATAAGGAGGAGATACCAGCGGGATCTTTTCTGCTACATATCCAGGTTACTGAACCTATCAACCACTGCTCAATGCATTATATACCCAGGCCACAGGCCAGCTGATTTTCATTCTCCTGTAAATCATTTCACAGTCCTAAGTAAAGGCTAAGAATATATCGTTCTCGTGCACAGATTACAGCATGACAACAAATCAATGTTATTTTTAGAAAATGAGAACATTAACGCAATAAATAAGAATATTCACCAATGAAGATTAATGGGAGGAATGTAGGCGTGTCCAACTCATCCAATCAAATTTGCCATAAACTGTCATGTGACACAGAAGGGGCTGAACAAAACCAAAAGGGAGAAGTCTTGACAATGGCGGTGTTTTATAAAGCTTCAACAGATACGAGCGGACATGCAAAGAATTGATGAAAACATATGCAAAAATACACTGGGAAGGCAGTGTTTGTTTTTTTTTTTGGTAGGAAACGTAGGTAGGAGATGTAGTTGTGAAAGGTGACGCAGAGGGACCCACATGTTTCAGCCGCGTGTGTGTTCTTCAGTGCACTGACCCCGTTACAAACCCTTTGGACTATAAAAACAACCAATACTACTACAGCAAAGTGACCTTGTTCAAGGTCCGAACAATCGTCTTTTCAAAAAAAAAAAAATGCTAATGATGAGATAATAAGATTAACCAAATAATAAGGTAAAACGATTAAAGGAATGGATAAATGGGATAGGGACCGTTAGCTGTAAACTCACAGCACTTCTAGGCACTGAGGTCAGCTGTGCCGACACCTATCAGTCTGAAAAGGGTCACGGACATTTCCAAGCTGCTTGGATTTGATTGAAAACAAAGCAGGAGCAATGATGTCCAAACAAAGGAAGCCTGTAGTGGCCGCAGTCAATCCTGCTCAGAGTTATTCAGAAAGTTACAAGGGAGCGATAAGCTATGCTCATGATGACATTACCCAAGAGATGCAGAGTCAGAAGATGATATCGGGCTGCGACTCAGTAAGAACAACATGAAAGCTCACTTCAGGTTTGCTGGAAACTCCACTAAAATCCCCTATAGCTGTCATTTCACATCCAAATGAGTGAAAAGGTCCAATCCGCCAGCTCCTCTGCAGAATAATTATCATCTAATATTAAAAGCTTCACAAATCATTTAATAAGAATTTTCATAAGCATAAGTTACTTTTTAAATCGATTGACAGTGCTCACACTGCGGAAACTGATACGTTTGAGGATTATATCTAAAGAAATGCATCCTTTAACATCCTTCAGCTCAGCCTCCACCCCTACAGCCAATTTGCAATGCGTTTGCGGGGATCTAAAGCCTGCTTTATACTTTGGTGTAGAAATCTACCCTGGATGTACAACGTAGCTGTGTGCCCTGTGTCGTAGCCTCCCCAGGAACGTAGCTACAATTCATGGCCACGCAGATCGCAACAACTGTAACTGGTCCGCTTGGTAGCATCGCGCTTCCTCCTGTGCAGAAGTGTTCGTTTCCAGCCAGGGTGATTTTGGTGTGGCACAGGTTGCGTTTAGCTAGTTGCTTGTCCTGCTGTTTTTGTCGCGGTTGCAGCTGTTCATGTCGGCTGCACGGTCTTGGAACATTTCAGATATCAGTGTCATTTTTTTTATCAATAAACGTCGCGATATTGATAAAGCAAAAAAGGAGTTAAAAAAAAATCATCATACTGAGTGATTTAGACAGCGCAGATGAAAATAGAGAGAGCGTCCAGAGCTCAGGAAAAGGCAGTGGCGGTAAAGGCTGATTTTTAAACATCCATCCATTCATCCATTTTCCAAACCGCTTATCCTACTGGGTCGCGGGGGGTGATTTTTAAACATATATACAGTAAAATAATCTGGAAAAGATCGATTATTAAAATTGTGAAGCTTGCTCAGTTTTCTTTCTCATGACAAAGTAAAAACGTTTTAGCAAAACTTAGACCTCACGCGTGCAGCCAGCCAGTGTTTTGCCGGTGTAATTGCAGGACAACACAGACACAGCAGTGTACAAGTATAAATGCTTGCGATGACCAGAGGTGGCAATTTCAGGTCCAAAAAGTTAAAATCCAGACCATGATTTACTTTCAACCCACCAGATGAGCACTTTGTGACCGTTGAAAAGAATTGCCACCTCTGGCAATGGCGTAGGCCACTTTCACAAGACATGGCATAAGCTCAGCATAGGCTCCACGCAGAAGTATGAATCAGCCTTACGGAGAAAACAGGACAATGCCTGAGCTTGTTTCCCTTCTGCCTTGGTCAGTCATTTAGCATCTGGGGAGTATCATGCATGAGACCCCAGTTTCTTGTTGTTTTCTGTTGATTCACAGCTGTTAGCACCTGTCAACCCACAAAACAAACCAGATGGCAATATAATGATACTCACAACCTTTCAATTGTCAAAACAAAACAGATGCTGATACAATAATAGATAACCTTTAAGTCTCAAAACAAACTAGATGTTGAAACTCGCAAAACAAAAACAGGATCCCCCCACAAGCTCACCGTTAATTACATTTGCATCATGGGACAGACAGTAAGCCATAATATCTCACAAATTGTCAAAAACCAGTGCTTTCCCAGAATGGCTACGACCCGTGTAACAATCCGTGTCGTATTTTCGTTTGACCTCGTTCGTTGTACTCGGACCATTGCAGGCCTCAGGCAGACAGCAGCCATGCATCTACGGCTGAATTTATTCATCCATCCATCTAGCAACAAATCAGTTGGAACCATGGATGAGAAAACTCTGCCAATACTATTACACTTACTCTCTTGCTCCAAGAACATTTATCACTAAAACATCCTGTCTTATACAGATCTCTTTGGGGTGCAGGACCAGGGAGAAATGCATTAAATGATTTAAAAGGCTTTCCTAAGTGTGGTGCTGCGTGACACCTCTCCTTTTGCACTCAATGATGGTGCACAGACCGCTCTCAACACTCCGTGCCGCTACTTCTCGCTCACCATCAGTCAAAGTGCTTCACAAAGCCTCCACTTTACACCGGCCTAATCAAATAGAATTCTCAGAATCAATGTTTATGAGATTTTTTTTTTCCGGAATCTTCCAAACCCTAGGGAGAAGACCACAACTTATCAGAAGCCACGCCCACATAAACCATAACAGATGGCCACACTTACATCCAGAGAAAGATGGACACTGTTAAGAATACTGTCTCCCCTGACCAACCTCGTTGGGATTTGCTGTCGCGTAGCAGGTGACCCAAAACTGAATACAGACCCATGGGATCTCAGCACTACTTTGGGCTCTCAAGGAACTGAGAACCTTCTGCGTCCAGGAACATTCCTGTTACTAACAGATGACACTGTCGAGTCAGTACACCTACTAGTGTTGCAGGAGCAAAGGAACAACACAGAAAGACACATCGCTGTTGTCTGTGCTTAGTGCATAAACCATAAGAGATAAGAGTTCTCTCTGTGTCTGTCCTTAACATGCATCAAAAACATTACTTCAGACAGACCTCCTTATTCATCGTGCTCAACAAGAGCACACCTCACCGGACCTCGGCTGAAAAGTGACGCAAAAACTCGACAGACCAGAAAGTGATTTCCAAGTTTAAATGGGTCAGGGCAGAGGCTTCAGAATATTCAGTACACCCCGTAATCGGCTAGTCTTTACACCGCCATCATGACTCACGGCCGGACAAATTCCAGAATCCGTAAAAGAAACAGGGCACAATGTGTTTTGGTTATAATCATCATGTTATTATTATCATCATCATTGTTATTGATATTATTCATATGACAGTTATAACTCGGAAGGACTAGATAACTTTAGACTCCAGTGTCTCTCCAATCGTCTTTTAGGGTTTCCTGTAGTCCCTGTGCAGTATATCGTCGGCAGTCATATCCGGGGTGACATCCTCAGACATGTGGCGTAAACGTATTCATTTCTTCTCTTTTTATTTTTTCTTTATTTTAGAAAAAAAGAAGTCTGCTCTGTACATATATTATTGGAAGTCAGGTCACCTTCATCTGGGGGGGTCTCCAGGGGGATCCTCGATGTGAGCGCGAACTTGGGTTCTGATGGACAAACCGGTTGACCGGCTCTGCACTTGCTCTCCATGGGGGATGTAGCTTTCTTGAGTCACCTGTGAAAGTCTTTAGCTGCAGGTTTGGGTGACGGGCCCATTGGGCGACGGGCCTAACTGATCCTGGCACTGCTAAGTCAACAGTGCCCCCCCCCGAAGCAAGAACTGCCTGGGAGCATCAGGAAAACCATACATGCCACAGAGTCAGAATAAAACAGCAGCTGTTTCACACACACACACACACACACACATTTTTAGTATGCATATCCTTATTCCTCTCTCATACATACACGCAGTCACACAAACAAGATCCTGCTTGTAAAATATACAACTAGGCACCATCCTCTATCTAGTACTGTGCATGGGAGGTGGTGCCAGTCCATGTAAGGCCCTGCCCATTGCTTGCTCCGGAATGTTCTGAGGAAGCTTCAGAAGCAGTGGGGAGTCACACTCCTCCAATCTGCTCCCAACTGAGGAAGAAACAGATGCTGCAACAGGAAAGGCCCGAGTCTCCATCTTTCGCCGAGGAAACATAGATAACAGTAACTTCCATGGTGACGTTCACATGCAAGAGCTTCTGTTGTTTTGTCCAGAGTATGCCGACCTAAACCTAACCACTATAGTGTTTGCTATTTATACTGGATTACCAGGGTATGGAGGGTACCTAAGAGTGCATTACCAACGGGTGTTACTGTACATAGCAGAAGCTGTACAAAGCTCAATTTCTGCACCACCCGGACAACAAAAGCAACACGTGATAAACAATGGTCAAAGTCCTTAACCTGTATATACAACTACTTATACAGGCTAAGATAAACTCGCTCCATTTATGGATGAATTCTTCGATATGCATCCAGATTGCAGTCGAGCAGTTACAGAAACTGTATCAAAAAGTCAACAGCAGCACTAAGTTCTGGGTACAGGTCCCACCCATAAAGCTTATTTATTTAAAGATAGGAATGGCCAGTATGTTCCTTTTCGCATTCATTGGTCCATGTCATAGTTCGCCTTGGTCTTTGGGGTCTTCCATGGATATCTAGGTCGGACCCAGACTTGGTCCAGTTGTGCTTCCGTAACATGAATACAAAAAGAGGTGGGACAGCAGAAAGGAGGTACGGAAACTCAACTAGAACAAAAAGCACCACCAATATGACCCATCGTGTACCCTAAAAATAACCACAAGCTGGCTCTGCGTGTCCTAAGTGCTACGTAATGATTGTTCCTTATGGGCACCAGTAGGTAAGAGGCTGTATTGCACGTAAAATTGTGGACGTATTATTCAGTATACATTAAATCATGATCAGTAAACCAGAAACCCAGCACAGCCAAGGTTCCGTGGAATGGAATGAGATTAGTGAAAATACAACCCAATGCCATATCAGCAGAATGTGATACATACATTCACAAATGCAGAAGAACCAACAGATTGGGGAACCAAGCATGTTTGGTTTTTCATAACGTCAAAGGCATGAGAAAGGCTGTGAGAAGTGGACACACAGCCAATATGATGCAATGCTTCAGGGGTCTCACAGGTGATGCATTGTGGGAAAGGGGAAACCTGTTTTCACACCTCAGATCCTGACAGCTCGGCTTCATGATCATATGACCTACATGACAGCGCCCATTAGATCACATGACTCCCATCCGACATGGTGAAATGAACAACCTCTCCATTGGAAGATCCTAAAGGTGACCTACAAATGCATAAAAAGTACATAAAAAGGTTGCAAAAATCTAACAATAAAAAGACAGTATATTGCACATAATGTTAGGGCCTGAGAGACAAAAAGAGTTAATGGTGATACGAATATTTATATGTAGCTTAAGTGGTATTTATATGAAAATGCATGCTGCAATGGATGTCACGTCATGCACTGGAAAGATGCTTTTCTTCAAGAAATGAGTTTAAAGTCAGTTTAAAGGGTTCCACTGGTGACACAAGACCCACTCCTGCCAGAGGTTGAGTCAAACATCGATGGGTCATTTCATCCAAGACAGACATGTGTCAAAAGGCAGTGAGTCCATCTTTGGCGACCTAAAAGTCAGTCAGAAACTTACTTAAGCTGTGGCGTCACAGCGTAAGATGTTACAACACGCGGTATAGGTCTGCTATATTATAAGAACAGCAGCCTCAAACAATATAATGCTCTATATGAAATGATGTATGGAAGACTTGAGGACAATGTTCATGGTGCAGGATGTAGTGATTTGGGGTGTGAAAGAACATTAGCAGGATGCCAGGCAATCTGCCTGAAATATAAACTAATCTGTGCAAGTTCTCCTTTATCTTTAGCCATATCGCTCCCTTGTGTTTGGTTGTGACATACTGTCGGGGGGTGGGGTGGGGCGGTGGGCACTGTAGCCCACCATACTTAGAGGACCCTTGGCTATGAGAGGAAGGAGTACAGGTTCAGTCAAGGACCAGCTGCAGGAAGTGTATCGGCAGATACAAATAAATAAATGAGAGAGACATTCACTCTAGTCTTTAAACCCTTTCTCTGCAGTGAGAGAAGAGGCGTGACATCCATCCATGACTTCCTCAACGGAAGACACACTGCAGTAAAAAAAAAACTAAAAAACACAAATAACAGGGCCGAGGTTTTCAGCTATATTCCAGTGCCGCCGTGAGTCATCCCTGTTGGACGAGCACCCTGTGGGTGCTTTTGATTGCCCGTTCCATAACGTGGGCAACACACATTCTTTAGAGAATCGGTGGGCAGCAAGTCACTGCAGCGGAAGTTCCCTGTGCAAAAATCCTCAAGAGGGATATATGTTTCCTTCCGGTTGTTCCGCTCAATATTTTTCACAAAAAATGTGAAGGGAGTCGTTAAATGAAGGGCAGTAACAGTATTCTTTGGAAGTGAATAAAAAACGCCACCAGCCTCAGAGGGCAAGGTAGGGGATGATGAAGATGCGGCTTGGGATAGAGTACAGGAGAGGTCAGAATTTGGGGTTGGGGGGCGGGGAGGACAGAGAGTGGAATCCTTATGTGGTAAGTTTAATTCTCTAATTAGCTACTTGTTTAGCTACCATTGCAAGCAGGATATGATCTACTTAACAGTCACATAGAAAAGACTAACTCCATGCAGACACCATAAGAAGTATGCAGAATATTCTGGCAGTTTGGACAGAATGAAGAATAAGGAAGGGGGAGGGTTTTTGTGGGGTGTACAGTAGGGTCCGCTCTACTGATCTTCTGCTCCCGGCTTCCGATATCCACCTGGGGCCTGAGCCACACAAAGCAGGAAGGTCCCGCCATTTTCCTCAGATCCCAGTCCCCTGCCATCAACGTAACTGAACAGAGTGGTTATACATCTGTTAGCATCTTTGTGATGTTGACATAGTTGGTGTTGGCCAGAGTGCAATTAGCCGTCTTGAGGTTCTCCTCCCGGAAGTCCTCGCTGCTGTTGTTCACCGCTTCCTGGATCTCCATGTAGTCAGACTTGCTCATCATGGAGCCGCTTCGACTCTTCTTCAGGTCCTCGGTGGAATCCATCTTTGGGACACTGGTGACCTGCAGATACTGTGCCTGCTCTTCACCTTCTGTCTCACGATGGTAGAAGTAATTGAAGTTGGAGACGATGACTGGCACAGGCAGTGCGATGGTCAGCACGCCGGCGATGGCACAGAGGGATCCCACAATCTTGCCTCCGATGGTGGTGGGAACCATATCACCGTAGCCAACTGTAGTCATAGAGACAACTGCCCACCAAAAAGCATCAGGGATGCTGATGAACTGGGAGTCTGCTTCATCTGCCTCGGCAAAGTAGACAGCACTGGAGAAGAGTATGACTCCGATGAAGAGGAAGAAGATAAGCAGGCCTAGCTCACGCATGCTGGCTTTCAGGGTCTGGCCTAAGATCTGCAACCCTTTAGAGTGTCGGGACAGCTTGAAGATTCGGAAAACTCTGACCAACCTGATGACTCTGAGAATAGCTAGGGACATAGCCTGCTGCCCTTGCTGACCATCCTCTGGTTTCTCGGCCAGCTCAGTTCCGAGTGTAATGAAATAGGGAATGATGGCTACAATGTCAATGATGTTCATAATGTTGACGAAGAAGCCCGCCTTGCTGGGGCAGGCAAAGAAACGTACCAGGAACTCAAATGAGAACCAGATGATACAAAGCGTCTCTAAAATAAAGAATGGGTCAGTGAAGTAGGTTGTGTGATAGCCGGAGGTGGTGTTGGAGAAGGGCTGGTAGGCCTTGTGCATCTCCTCCTCCTCATTGCGGAAAACGGGCAGGGTCTCCAGACAGAAGCTGACAATAGAGATAAGGATGACCATCACGGATATGATAGCGATAATCCTGGCTGGGCCTGAGCTCTCGGGATACTCGAACAGCAACCACACCTGTCTCTGAAACTCGTTGTCAGGCAGCGGCTTCTCCTCTTCCTTGATAAATCCTTCATCTTCACGAAAAATCTCAATGGCCTCCTCGCCCAACTCGTAGAAGCGGATCTCCTCCGAGAAGATGTCCAGCGTGACGTTAACGGGCCGTCGCAGCCTGCCCCCTGACTGGTAGTAGTAGAGGATGGCATCGAAGCTGGGCCGGTTCCTGTCGAAGAAGTACTCGTTCCTCAGGGGGTCGAAGTAGCGCATCCTCTTCTTAGGGTCCCCCAGTAGGGTTTCGGGGAACTGGGACAGAGTTTTCAGCTGCGTCTCGAAGCGCAGGCCCGACACGTTGATGACAACCCTCTCACAGCACTCGTGATCAGCCTCAGGGTTGTAGGTGTCCTGAGGTTGACCGGGATGGGCTGCTGCCTCATCTGCAGAGTCCCCAGTAGCCACCGTCATCTCAGAGAGGGGGGGGTGTGAGGCCGGAGCCCAGCACAGGGACCTCAGCGGATTATAAAAAACAACCTCGACACAGAAAAGACACCTGGGTCAAGCTGACAGGGAAAGAAAAGACAGAATGAAAGATACATTAAATGCTGAATTTTGTTATTCCTTACCACATATAAAAGACACAGTCAGAGAAGCGATGTATTGTTACACAGCCAAGCGGAATGTTGGTCATCATGCCCAGCGTCCTTGTTACCATGCGGGACACCGTCTGCAATGCAGTTTTAACTCGAACACAAAGCCGGCCTCTTTCCCGCAGGGAATTAGAATCAATGGCCCAAAAAAGGACAATAGCATTAAAAGAAGAATTTCTGAACAGACATAACATTAACGGCCTTTTAAGTTCAATTATTTTTAAAATACTGCACGAGAGAAACAAATATGAGAAATGCACCTAAATTGAACTTAGTCGATGAACATACGGAGGCCAGTGTGCGTTCAGTATTTTAGCTGTTCTGCTGGACTGATTACTGCATAGCCATTATGCCAAAGTAAACTGGTAAGTTCAGAACCAGCCCGGGAATGGTAACAACCACAGTTTATTACTTGGCTTAGCTTTGGAGTTGCAATGACCATCTGTTAATGTCTGGATGCTTCCTATATTACAGGATACACATATGCATATATATATATATATATATATATATATATATATATATATATATATATATATATATATATATATATATTATACCCACTGGCCACTTTATTAGGAACACCCCTTTAATATTGGGTAGGACCGCATCTGCTCAGAATTCTTTGTGGTATGGACTCAAGAAGGTTGACTCAAAAAGCTTCTGCTGCACGCTGACATGATTACATGTTGTAATTGCTGCAGATTTGTGGGCTGCACAGTCATGCAGTCAATCTCCCGTTCCACCGCACCCCAAAGGTGATCTATTGGATTCAGATCTGGTGACTGTGGAGGCCGGCGAATTCATTCTCATGTCTAGGGCACCAGTTTCAAATGACTGTCGCTTTGTGACATGACACATTATCCTGCTGAATGTAGCCATTAGCAGACGGGTGAATCGTGGTCGAAAAAGAACGAAAGCGATCAGTAACGATATTCAGATATGCTGTGGCGTATCGGCGATGTGGGGTTAGTGTGAAAGGGCCCCAAGCACATCGAGAAAACGTTCCTCACGTCATCAGAAAACCACCATAAGAAACAGCAGCCTGAAGTGTTGATACAAGGCAGGTTGGGTCCATAGATTCATACTGTTTATATCTGATTCCACCATCTGCATGTCAAAGCCGAAATCAAGATTCATCAGACCGTCTGACATCTTTCCGATCTTCAATTGTCCATCTGCCTGCACGTCTGTTTCCTTTTCTAAGGCGATAGAGGTGCATCCTGACCCGGTCTTCTGCCGTTGTTGCTAATCAACCTCAGGTTTGTCATATTTTGCTTCCAGAGAAGCTGTTTCACTCTTTACTGCTGTGCAGAGTGTTTGTACGAGTTACTGCAGCCTTCCTGTCAGCTTGACCTCATCCAGACATTCTCCTCTGACCTCTCTCATCAATAATGTGTTCCTACAGAAAAGAGGCTGCCACTCACTGGATGCCGTTTCATTTCTTACACCGTTCAGCATGAACTCTAGAGACACTTCTGCCTGGAAATCCCAGGAGATCAGCAGTTTCTCAAATAAGCAAACCATCCCTTCTGACACATGCCACAGTCAAAGTCACTTACATCACATTTTTTCCCCTTGCTGATGTTTGATCTAACCATTAACTGAAGCTCTTGACCCATGTCTGCATGACAATATGCGCTGAGCTGCTGCCACATGATTGGCTTCTTAGATATTTGCATGACGGAGAAGGTAAAGGTACAGGTGTCGCTAATAAAGTGGCCGATTAGCGTAGCGTTGGCTTCTTTAAACTTTAAAACTTTTTCTAGACGATATTCGTCTCATACAAATAAACACGTATTATCACAGGCCGAGGGTATAACGTGCATATCAATGCAATTACTAATCACTGATTTAAGAAATCCAGGCACGGTAATGATCTGCAGATGAATTCCTGGATTTACACGGTACTTCGCCTTCGACGCTTGGTGATTTACAGATTTAATATTAACGACCGAATATTATTTTCTTACTTAAACTGGGCTATGGTTTTTAATCACATGAATAAGGCAGGTATGCGAAAGAGATGCATCTTACCTTCACCTTCACGTAAACCCGGTAATGCTCGCAGGGTCCCTGGGGATGCCGCCTTCTCAGAAAAACATCAGTGCAGATGGTAAAGCCGCCGTGCCTCGTATCTCGGCGTTATGCACGCATGGAGCACAAGTGCCTCCGCTCCCAGCCATACATTGCAGGTGCTGCTATGCAGTAACACCATCAACTGCCCGCAGCCGCCGCGTTATGCTGCTGATAGGGAAGGGGAGGGGGGCGATGCGGCGAGTCCCCGTTCCCACAACAAGTTGCACTAGGTTTCAAAAAGCGTGCACCCTTTGCGATTCGCCCTTTCCCCCTCTCAGGTCGCCGCCTAAAACAACGCAGAGATGCAGAGATCAGCAAAAACTGACGCCCCCGGTGTCCTTAGATGCGACGCCGCCAACAGCGAGCAGTGGCAGATGTGGTCTTGGATGAACCCTGGCATCTGCAGAGACATAAGCAAGGGTGACTGCTGGGAGGCGGTTCTTTTACAGTGTTGCTGTAAATAATATACCACGAAAACTAAGTAGAGAAAAAAAATCTGCTTTCCTATATTACGGCTACAAATAAGTCGACTGACTCTCCCCCCCCCCAGCACGAATTTCGTGGGTGGCAGCGAAAGCGTCAATGATCATGGCCATTATTATTATTATATTTATCACCATTAATCTGCAGACCCATTATTTTTTAATTATTTACAAAATATAAGAAACGGACAAATCCTTGTTTCAACGAGGAGATGTATTAGTTGATGTAAATTCCCGGTACCAGCGGTCTGCCGATTGAAACGCATTTTAAGGCAGTATTATAAACTCCCGCTCCCAGATCCATGCACTGCAAGCAAGGGAGGCGCATCCGCGTCTCTTTTCCGTAAAGATTTGATTCTTTTTTTCTAAAATGGGAACTACCTAAATGTGTCAACAGCGGCATGCTTAAGGCACAGTTGTCTACTCCGTTACTGGGTGGTACTCCGGTGCACAGTCTCCATGCAACATACTACGTGAAGCTTAAGGATGCAGACATTACAGAGAACATGCATTAAAAAAACATGTTAAACGGTACACGGGATGCAAATCCTCAGTTTCAGTTTAACCTAAATCGATTGTCGGATGCAGGTCGCCCATGCCCTTACTTGATTTTCCTTCGTTATATAAATCAACAGTGCCGCATATGTATGGAATTTGAGTCGAAACTCTGACTTTTTCCTCCTTTTTCCATAAACTGGGATGAGACCTGTGGTAAAAGAAGTCGGGGTGTGCAGTTGGGCTTTGCTCTGCATGCAGAGAGACAGCACGAAGCCCAGGCAGCGATCTCCCGTCTGCACTGTACCACTCCTAACCGCGTAGGCAATTTAAAGGGAACGTCCTAGATCCACTGCAGCAACTGAAGTAGGGAAACTGTATGGGACCCCTGAAGGCCCTAGTTTAACACAACACTCCTTTTTTAACACTTAACTGTTCATATTAGGCGTGACGGTATTTAATTATATGCCACAATTAAATTGGGTACTTTAAGGATTTGAAAGCTTTGCAGACTACGCATGGTTGCGACTCTGAACGGAGCTGGGTGCATTAAAACGTGATTTACGAGTGCCATATATATCTCATTTCTGTGCTTCTTTTAATTGTTGGTCTTTTAAGAAAATTAATGTATTGCTGATATCTCCAGTGGACAAGTGCATGAATTAAAGAAGCATGTTTTACAGACAGTGACAGTGTTGACATTTTGTAATCGATAAATGCATTATGATATATATTTGTATATTTTCATGGACACCAGTTTCTCAGGGAATACTGACTTGTTGGTTTGTTCTTGAACACATTACCGAGGCCCCAAACATCCATTGATTTTTTTATTTTTTTTTGAGAATTAACTATTACTGAGCAATATCAAGTATAAGCAATATTCAGAGTAAATGCTCTATTTCAGAGTATGACTTTTGCTTATTACCGTGACCCTGTCGGCTGGATGGACTTTGTTTATCAGAACACCTGATTGGTTAATGTGCTACACAGGCAGTGGCTACACCAGTATCCAAAATACATTTCCTGTAATTATTAGTCACTGATATTTGAAATGGAACGTGGAGGCAGACTGATTAAATCTGGGTTGAAGTGACGTACTGTAGAGTGGTAGCGCAACTTCAGTTATTGCCGCACGTAATCTAGTGTTAATATGTTTCTATTCAAGTCACAAGGTTTCTTAAGGTGTATATGATTGAAACTTAAGCTTCCTTGCTTTTAGGTGAGACTCAGTAGTCGAGGTGCATCCCATCTGGATCCATGCAGGTTGCATTCGTGGTTTGTTCTCTGACACAAGCACACGCACACACACACATACACAGTCCACATATTCATATCTTTGTGGGGACTCTCCATTCATTAATACAGGCATAACCCTAATCCCAGCCATGACAACCCTAACCCCTGCCCAGCCCTAACCTTAACCACAAGTAACCAGGAAAATACTAGACTACAAAATAGTAGGTACTTTTAGTATTTCACTACATTCACAGATGTTTATAACACGAATTTTATCCATGTAGGGACTGAAAAGTTGTCCTCACAAAGCAAAAAATTACAGGATTTTATAACACAATAATATATATATATATATATATATATATATATATATATATATATATATATATATATATATATATATATATGCCCCCCCCATACATACACACAACCCCAAAGAGCCTGAGTACCTCCTCTAAATTGAGTTTCCTGTAGACTGTGCACCTATTAGTCATACAGGAGATGCTCCATTATGATAGGCTGTGCATTAAGAGGCCATCTCGGAAACACAGAGAGCACTAACTGTCTGCTTTAATTAAAAGGGGGCGGCGGCTTCCTTCACTGGGGTCAGCTTTGGATGTCTGTTAAAATGTCATGACGTTGGGAAGGTGCAGGTCATAGGTGGGGGGAGGAGGACAGGGTGGTTGGGTCCCGTGCTTATGAAGCAGTTACTGAGGGATATAAGAGTAACACACAAGAAAATGCATCACTAAACTCTGCAAACTCTGCGGTCTCGTCCTGAAAACCGTCATAAATACATTCAGGTCCATCTATTTGGTGTCTTTCCACAATTTTGCATCAGCCATTGCATCAGTGTGTGGAGGTAAGGATGGGAGGTGTGAGGGTAAGGATGGGAGGTGTGAGGGTAAGGATGGGAGGTGTGTGTGGAGGTGAAGATGGCAGGTGTGTTTGGGGGTGTAGATGGTTAGTGTGTTTAGGGTGAGGATGGGAGGTGTTTGGGAGTGAGGATGCAAGGTGTGTGGAAGTGAGGATGGGTGCTGTGTTTGGAGGTGAGGATGGGAGGTGTTTGGGAGTGAGGATGCAAGGTGTGTGGAAGTGAGGATGGGAGGTGTGTGAGGGTAAGGATAGGAGGTGTATTTTGGATTGAGGATGAGAGGTGTCTTGGGGTGAGGATGGGTGGTGTGTGGAGGTGAGGATGGGAGGTGTGTGAGGGGGTGTGGATGGGAGGTGCATGGAGATGAGGATGGGAGGTGTGTGGAAGTGAGGATGGGAGGCGTGTTTGGGGATGAGGATGAGAGGTGTGTAGGGGTGAGGATGGGGCTGTGTCTATGGGGGGAAGATGGGATGTGTGTGAGCATGAGAATGGGATGTATGTGTGCGGGTGAGGATGGGAGGTGTGTGTGGGGGAGAGGATAGGAGGCCCCATCATATCAATGGTCTTCTAGTTACAGTTATATAGGGATTTGCCTTCTTTTAGGCCATTGGATGGATCATTTGACCAATCAGGAAGAGCCTACTTGTTACTACTGACGTCTGCCGTGCCAGGCTCTGACGTGCCCCTGATACATCCAGGCAGAGGGGAAGCCCAGCCGTTCGTAGAGCCCCCAGGGGACGGTGGGGGCAGTTATCCACATCGCGCCATATTTATAGCTGCGCCTCGGTTCTGGCATCTATATTTAGCCCTCCTGTTGATCTTATTGATTTCTGGAAGGATTTTCACTTTTGAGCCTGGAAAGATCTAAATGAGGTTTATCCCAGTCAGAAGATCAATGCAACCTTCGGAACAATGTGCCAGAGCACGAAACCAATTTTTCCCTATTAACGAAAAATGAATTCTTGTCTTGATGAACGTACTTCTTCTCTCGTTTTCAGCGTCTCGTCACAAAAGACTTTGTTGTGCTGTAACTGATTACCTTAATCAGGCTGGGCTTGTTTGAAGCTGCGCAGTAAACATAAAAGCACCGACGGCAAACATATCGATCGCAGATATGGCGTTTGGCCGCTCACTCGTGTGACTCCGCTGGAAAAGGCAGTCAGTTGCTACGGCGTCTCCCTGGAGACACTGGCTTTGTTGTCGCAGACTGCCTCCATACCGACGCCCAGCTCGTGCGGCTGCCTTAAAGAGCGCACATGACTTTCCACTGCGCTCTCGCTGTGCCTTCCTCTGTGCGCTTGGCTACACAGCACTAATTACACTAGAGGGAGCATCATCCAGGGACGAGGAAACGGCTGGGTGGGGTCACTGCAATGAGAGGGCGAGACACTGGAGTGGCACAGGGGATTATGGGTAATAGGGTTGAGGGAAGACATGGGATGGAAGGAAGACTGTAATCAATTGGCTTTCTGTCTGGTGGGTAGCCCTAGTCTTGTGTTCCAGAACCCCCACCCGTAATCCTGACCAGGATAACATTTATATTTGTGTGGTTGTTTAATTTAGCAGACATTTTTATCTAAAGTGATATGAAAGCGAGGCAAATAGCACATGCATGCTGTGAAGGTGGCGATCAGGCGTAAGACTAAAAGCTACACAACAAGCAGTTAGCAGATGGATGGATAGTGGATGATGATGGATAGATGAATGTATGGATGCATAGATAGAGTATGTATGTATGCATGGATGGATGGAATGACGGACAGATGGATGGATGATGATAGATGAATGGATAGATGATGGATGGATAGGTGGAGTAAAAGGAGGAGGACAGAATGCAGAACCTTGGGAGTGAGTGAAGAAGAAGAAATAGAGAATGAAGTTTTGTAACCACTGGTGGGGCGGGTATTGTCTCAGCAGGGAGGCATGTGCACAAAGGCAGGGACTAGCTGGTCCAGCCCTGTCTGGGAATCCAATCTTAGTTTTCATGATGTCACAGCAATGTGACGCTGAATGATCAGAGCCCCGCGAGAGGTGGTACCTTCACTGCCCTGACTGTGAAAAATTATAGAGCTGAACTATGAGATGCATATTTGTGTTGGGTATCCCTGTCGTTACACGGCATCCCCCCCCTTACTGTAATACTGCATAATGACGCTCTGTGTGTCTGGGTGATGCGCCACACATCTGGGAGTTTAGAAACAACGCCTAAAATGTCAAAATAACACCCTGCTCGAATACAGAGTACATGCTTGCTCGGATGTAGCGTTCCCGTGGCATACTGGGGCATTCCTGCTTCATGACCCTTGGACACGGTTCCCTGAGCAGCGGCGTTCTGGGATTGCGGGGAAACACTGTCCAGGACTCCTGGCTCCGGGGTGTCAGCTCTGAGCACGCTCAGTGAGTCTGATCCCGTCACCGACTGGATGAATTGCAGGTCCAAACCTCCAGGGCTGAGGCAGAATCTCTCACCCTGGTGTTGCTTCAATTTATTATTCTACAACTATTGCAGCATTCGCTGCTAAATACGTCTGACATTTCCTATAAAACTGTTTAATAATAGCCGTTGTCGGCCAAAGCCATATCTTACGAATACAGCTCTGCAAACTCCAGCCAAGCAATCCACTGAGAGAGAGAAGCTGGGTATTCTCACCCTTAAGTAGGCTCCCTCGGTCGTGCCGACCCCCAGGTTTACGGTATTATCGTGCCCCCACAACCATACTAAGCACTGATGATGATTCCCAAAAACAGCGACACAAACCGTAATTATTTAGGAGATAATATATATTGCAAATGAGTCTATAAGAATTTCAGATGGATCTAGTAATTTTGCTTGTTTTCTTGTGCGATTACGTGACTGTGCGATTTCCGGGTCCTGGAAGGTCCCATGTTGGCTCGGAATTTGATTAGGAATTATTTGAAGCTGTTTGGGGCTATTTGGTGGAACGTCCAGCATCTGATCGCCCAAATAACAGTTCTGGGGGGGTCTTATTTATGAGGTGTTTCATCTGTCAGCAATAATAAGGTCTCTATAATATGGTCTCTATAATATAATATAATAATATGGTCTCTAGAAGGTAAAAAAAAAATTGTTCTTCAATCAGAGGTATATAAGATGAGATAAACTTCATTGATTCCAGGTCATATAATATTCCACACAGATAATTAAAAAGAAATGATGTCTGGGGTGGCGCAGTGGTTAGCAGTGTTGCCCCACTGCTCGGGGACCTGGGTTTGAGTCTCTGCCAGGGTTTGATGTGTTTGGAGTTTGCATGCTGTCCCTGTGGCATTCTGGGATTTTCTGCAGGTGCTCTGCTTTCCCCCCGCAGCCCAAATGCTAAGGTGAACTGGGCTTGTGAAATTGCACATGGGTGTGTTTTCCCTGTGATGGGTTGGTGCCCCATACTGCTTTGGCCTCTGCCTTGTTCCTGCAGCCTCTGGGATAGGCTCTGGACCCCCATTGACCCTGAATAAGACAAGGAGGGTTAGGAAATAGACATATGTTTCATTTTTGTCATTCTTCATCCACTCACACATCGACCCGTTTTCCTGCAAGGTCAGGGTGAGCCAGCAATATCTCCCAGAGAACATAGAGTACCTATGCGGGATGCCAGTCCATGCCAGCTACACTGGCAATCTAGGGAGACCAGTCTATCTAAACCACCTGTCTTTGGATTATGAGAGGAAGTCAAAGATCCTGGAAGCACACACACACACACACACACACGTATATATCATTTCACTTTCATCAGGCAGACTAGGCAGCTTCCGAGGGTCCAACTGGCCCAGACTAAGACAATAAAAAAATATATGTTAAACATTCAAATAAATGTAAATAAAAATTATATAAATAAGAATGATTACACAGAATGAAAAATAATTTAAAAACCAAAAGCATATTCATCAAATTAAAATATTTATATGCAGGCAGAACAGTGGTGACTGCTTGCTAAAGGCAGAATAGGCAGCTGTCTAGGGCCCCTGAATTATGTAAAATGATCATCAGTTTTCCTGGTAGGGGGCGTCCCAAATAAAGCTTTGACTAGGGGCCCTAAAAAGGTAGATCAGCTCTGGCTTGAGTCTGGGCTGTTCTGCACACTCCTCCCAGCAAAGAGTAAAGATGAGCTAAGGAATTGTATGAAAGTAACGCCTGAGGAGCACGCTCAGATGGCCATTACTGGGAACCTGTCACTTTACTTGCTCTCACTTTTTGTTGCCATGGAAATCCACTGCGGAGGAATCTCTGATGGCGGTGACGTCAACGGGAATGAGGAAACTCTGACTTGCACAGATGCCGTCTCTCTCTCTCCCTGGGGAATTCTGGGATGTCAGCCACGAGCTCAAAAAGCTATGTGACACAGCACTCTATAAGGAAGCCACGATGTGTACAGTATGTGTGCCTCTCTCGGCATGTGCGGAAATGAAAATTGCATGGGTTGTGGTGTGTGCATGAAATCGATAAGACACCTGGCTTTGTGACACTGTGAGAGGTGGCCATCATTCGCTAAAATCCATCTTCGGCTGCCTTCATTTAAGTGCTGGTTTCAGAGAGCCTTTAATGTCAATATGTCGTTAGGTGCCCTTATGGAAAGCAAGCCAATGGCTCCTCTGTTACGTTGGCTGCATTAGTCACCGGTGGAGTGTGGCAGAGTCTGGCTGGGGTACTCACTCATGCTGAAATCACAAACCACCCCCTACTACAACCACACACCCACCTACACACACTAGGCAGAGAAAATGCAGGGTAAACCATTCATCAGACTGGACAGGAGGGCCTGGCAGGAGATTGGAGCACGTAAAACACTGAACATTAAAGAAAACATCCCTCGTAATTACCATGCAATTTTTGTGACTTGGGGGTAAGATCTATCATGAGTTAGGAAGGTTGCTGGTTCGAATTCCTTCAACAGCAGAGTACTTACATATATTAAGCAAGCTTCTAAACCCCTGAAAAATGCTCTGGGGTGCAGGATAAATGGTCAGACCCTACACTCAGAACCCAGGCTTCACTCTCACCTCCATATATGTGTGTATGTATCTTTAACAAGGAGAGCATGATGGGATACACAAAGACTAAAGAATTACTTTCGTGAATGTTGAGTTCTCTCACTGATTTTTGTGGCTGTCACTTATCAAGGTCTCTTTTATATATTATTAGCTTATTATTTGCAAGCGACGTACATGGAGCAGTTGGGGTTAAGGGTCTTGCTCAAGTGAAACCACTTGGCTGACCCTGGGATTTAAACCAGTGACCTTCTGACCGCAGGCATAGCAACCTAACGTGCTAAGCCACACACAGTCCACGAAGGAAAAAATCCAAGCTCCTTTGAACTGGAATCAAACCAGCAACCCCACGATGTCCAGACTTGTGCCTCTGTAGTCATATGCTGTACCAGAACATATGAACAGTTGTGAACACATTGGATGACACCCTCACCCCCCCCCCCCCCTGCAAAAAACACAGCACCTAATGCCCATCTAGCATGCGGGAGGGGTCCTTTGGGTGGGGGGTCTCGACATGTGACCAGAGCTGCCCAAGGTAAACCGTTACTTAGACACACTCCATTTTCACATAATGAATGTGTGCATGATCGACCAGACGAGGGCAGCAAAATGGAACTGAAAATCGAAATGAAACACATTCAGCTTCAACATACTCAATATCTTTGTATAGCTCAGTCTGTAGAGCATCAGATTTTTATTCTGATTATCCGGGGTTCTAGTATCTTTTTAGGTGAGGTTCTTTCCAAAAAAATCCCTCTGCAATCAATAAAGTTAATACCTTTCTGAATCTGACACTGCACGAGAGAATAGCAGACTTTGTATTTAAAGGCAGAGTACTCACATCTTGTGAGCAACATGTGACGGAGTACAAGAAAAGGCATTTCAATAATTATATCGGGCTTATTCTTCAATGTCAACTCTTAAAGAAGGTAGTCACTGGTGTATATGTTCACAAATGTTAAAACATGAAGAAATTGCTTCAAGCAAACCAGAAGGTTCATCGATTCAGTTCATATCTGTACCATTCATTTGTGTAAAGACAGAACGCACACTTTGCCCGTTCTGCACCAGAAATAAGCAGCTTTACAGGAAGCAAACGCCGGTCACTTCGGGAAAACGAGTCCATTCAACATCTACCATTTCACCTCTGAATGAGTTGGAATTTATTCAAAATGATCACAGAATGTGACAATAGCAGGTGACATGTTTGCTGATGAATCCCCTGGAGGCCTCCTGCTTGAAATCCCATGTGGTGATAGATCTCTGATATAAAAAGATAAACCTGTAAGTCACTTTGTACAAATGCTTTAAATAAACAAAGAAAAAAATAAAGTGAAATGACCATTCCATATAAATCAATTGATTAAATGCCGAGTGTGCTTGAGTCAACCTAAACAGATTCCAAGCATTGTAAATATACATGCCCAAACTTGATCTTGTGAGCAGACTTAATGTATAAAAATAAATATCAAAGTAGCAGAGCAACTTACATTCTCAAGGTGAAACATCTTTTGCTTTTATACAGTATATTACTTAGCAAAAATCATTTCTTCCATGTACTGTCGGCATTTGGATCTCAAATCCACTGATAACTATCGAGTTCCTTATATAGTCTTTGGCCGGAATTGCCCCCCTACCCGCATACTGAGCTTTTTTTGGAAGAATGACCCCTGTGGTCTAATTCCCAGATGCTCAGATGTCCTTTCAGATCTGAGAAGTAGGAGAGCAATTACCGAGGCCTCAGAATGTTCTATAGAGACTCCTGTGTGGTGAAATACTCTAGGACATCAGGATCAGACGTATCCTGCATCTCCTTAACCCTTCTTCCACACCCCCACCCCCCCCCCCCCCAAAAGATCCTCCACCCTTTTCCAGAAACGATGCCACTCAATGCTGAGAAAACCAGAGACTGCTCATTGATGTTAAGCTGCACACATATGCTAACCAACAAGGCAGGTGACGTTTGCCATCTCCTGTCTGCTCTACAGGCCGCCCCGAGCCTTTTGGATCGGACAGTTCCCCCTCAGGAGCTAGTCGCCTCACACCTCCGGCCAACGGAATGCAGTGGATGATGGAATAAAATGAGGCCAGGAGTCAAGGAATCAGTGAATCCAGGCCAGGGGTTGATCTGAATGCACTGTTCTGAATCTGTTTATGTATTTACATTAGAGACAATATCAAGCTTGTTACATTGTGGTAGGTGGGGCCGAACATGACCCCTATGCCTGGTCACCGTCCACACGCAGCTCAGTGACGTAGGGGAGCATCAACTGGAGCATCTATGGAGCAACTTTGAAGACCTCCTGGCCTGGCAGAAGAAACCACTGGGGCTATAGCCAGTTTGGTGAGGAATGTTCTGTTAACACCGGTCTGGTAGATGGAGTCCGGCTATATTCATGGGCCACGCAGACTTGGCCCGGCCCATGTTTGCTGGTCTGTTGGCGTGGACCTTGGTTTAAAAGCTGTGCTCATGGGTTCGCCTACATTTTTTGAATGCGTTGAGTCCATTAGTCTATGAAGGGCCAACCAAGGCTATGTCCATCAGACAGGTCTTCAACAGTCTGTCTTGGTTTGAAGTTTCTCTTAGTGGGTCCAAACGAGGCAGCCGGGACGAATGTTTGTCAAGGACAGTGGCTCAAGGTGCCTCTGCTTTGGGGGGGGTCAAGCAGTCCCCACCCAGTCCTTGTTCAAGAAAGGCCAAACCCTGTGGAAGGACAGGGGGTAGTGGCCGGTGAAGTTGTAGAGACGCTCATCTGACCCCCACTTCAGGCCTGTGGAACCGAAGCAGACAATAGTCAGACCATGGAACATTGGTGAAGAATTGCAGATAACTTGGAGTCTTCAGATTAAACACCAGGCACTAGCAGGTTGCTGCAGAAAAACAGTGTAGATGAAGTCGCCACTGGGAAAAGTTGGGTTAGAGGAACTTAGTAGTAACTATATATGACTATATGAATTTAATAATAAAACCAGTAATACCAGCGGCCAATAATGTAATTATATGCATTTTAAATAACAAATAACAATAACACATCCATAAATTATCATAGATATTCTTATCAGTCTCAGGACAATTGCCTAGTAATCGCTTTAGCCCGACGTGCTGCACTTGCTGACCTGCCAACCTTCGAGAGTCAGGAGTAATGATGGCCAAAGAGATGCTTCATGAACCATTTGCACTCTTTTGTGACCCCACTAGATGGCGCTATTGGTTTACTTTGGGGCATGTTTTGAGCAGTTTTTTTTTAGCAGAGTGCACCATCTAGTGGGGTCGCAAAATACAGCAAATGATTTATGAAGCATCGTTTTCGCCATCATCCGTCATGACTAGTGAGCCACGTCCACCATGTGGCTGGGCACGCACACAGCACAAATACAGCGGATTATGGTAGGCCTATATGGAGATGCACTGAAGGCAACATGGCTACAGACAGTCTATGAAAAGCAAATATAAGTGAATAATAACAAAAATCGTTGCTGTTGTCTTTATATGATAATTTGTCAAATATTTTTAGATTTATAGAATCTAAAACTTTGACCTGTTCAACGTGTGGATGTACGAAAAGTTTGTTTCTTTTAGATTTGAAAACCAATTTGACCGATTTTCTGAAAAGAACCAGTTCAATAGAACCATTCATTCATGAATAGAACATCATTGACTTGAGCACAAAAGTTCAGTTTCTTGCCACCACCATATCGCATTGTAGTTTACCTAGTGCTTTTCTCTCCAACTGAAAACAGTCTACAGTTCTGTGTTATATTTAACTTGAGTACTAATATTGCAATCATGTTAGAACATATTTGAGATGTGATATCACGCGTTGTAGCAGGACTGACTATACAAGCTATAAGAAAGATTATTAAAATTGCAAGTCATGGGTATGGTGGATGGAGGCAAATTCATTCTTCAACCATTTATTCAGCATCCCGCATGGACTTTTCAAAACATGTCAAACAACTACGACTTCCTACTTCTAGCAGATTCTAAATTATATTAATGTTTAATAGACAGATAATGTGTCGACATATTTAACAGTTTCTACGAAAGTGATGTCCTGAACAAAAGGAGGAGCATGGGGAAAATGGAAGGTTGAGGGCAACCCTTCAGATGCTGAGCTGCAAAGGAGCAGCCAGGCAGACTGCCCGGACGTCCCGAAAGGAAACATGCCGATCTGCTGAATGTCACCGACTGACATGACAGGACTAACAAGGCTGTGAGGAGCATATAAACCGCTGACACGCCATTCCTGAGCTGTATAAGGGCCCTGTGCTTGACGTTTGGGCACTCCACGATCCTGCTTCCAAGGTGGTGCAAGATGGATGGATGGATGGATGGATGGATGGATAACTTGAAATTATATAAATTTACCACAGTTATTCCTGTATATGATTTATTAAATTTAAATTATTTCAAAACAATTTCAGAAGCATATCCTGACCTTTTAAGTTTGACTTTTTTATGTTCACAACTTCTGTTTCTTGAGCTTACACCTGGGGGTAAATAATAGGACGGCTGACTACTCTAAGGTCTTCTCTGTGGATATGTACTTGAATCCCACTGACTACTCTAAGGTTACTATCTTCTCTGTGGATATGTACTTGAATCCCACTGACTACTCTAAAGTTGCTATCTTCTCTGTGGATATGTACTTGAATCCCGCTTCTGGAAGTAATCATTGAAAATTCCCTCTGGGATTTGTAAAGTTAATCTTAACTCGATATCTTTGCAGTGATTCACACTCTGGTACCTGGTACCACCCGCAGAAAAGAACATGCATATATGTGACCCATCACCACGAAATGAGTCTTATGGGTGCAGTTCTACCAGTGCGACTTAAGACTCATTTCGTGGCGACGGGTCACAAATTTAACCGACAGACTAGTATCATTAATTCGCTGACATCAAAACTCACTGATTTTTTGTCAGGTTCTACCCGAATTCTTTGACGTACCTTTTATGACTGTGCTTGTTCATATGCGCTCATTTTTACCTGGATGTTTCATCGTAATGTAGAAAAGTGTGGGTGTTTTAGTTTAGCTTAGCTGTTTAACCGCCTCTTAGCAACCTTTAGGGTATCCACACATGATTCACAGAGGACTTCCAGCCCTCAAAATACCCAGAGGAGGTTTTTGAAATTTTGGATTACTTTATTTTACTTTTGTACTTCATTTGTTGCTGGTGCTCAACAAATCATATTAAAGAGATGGTGGCACAAACTGAGGGCCTTGGGCACTGTGAGAAGGGCATGGATCATGGGGAGGGGGCATTCAGAGAGAGTGAGGCCAGATGGGCGGATAGTCAAGACAACAGTCATCAGTGATGGTATTTGCCTCCACTCAAACCCAAGGCTGAATCTGCCTTTTTATTGGCCCTAGAAACAGCTTTCTTGGGGGGGGGGGGGGGGACTGATTGTCATTTGACATAATTCAAAGGCCCTAGGCAACTAGCTGTCCTGTCTATAGCTAGTTTCTGTTGCCAAAGAAACATTTAAATTTTATGCAGGGCTTCTTATTTTTACAGGACATCGATGACTTATAACCGAGATCAGTTCCGACTGACTGGTCGTGAGTCGATTTGGTCACAAGTCGGCCCTTTATTTTATATGCCAAAATTATTATATACATAGTATACAGTATAATACAATTAAATCATCTTTAAGTCGTCTCGTTTGATGTTTTTCTTATATCTTTATCGCCATATTGTTTGTACATTGCTGCCGATAGTTGCCGGAAGCTGTGATAGACTCGCGCCGCCACATATTTCCGGTCTCGGAACGTTTATAAATCCGATCAGTCGTAAGTTGCGTAGGTCCTAAGTTATTATATATAAAAACAAACACACGGACATTTTTTTCATGACTTTGTGTGGGGCCCCCTTCTGCCAATTGGGGCCCTGGGCAGCTGCCCGGTTTGCCAATGCCTGAATCCGACCCTGCTCAAATCAGGCATTTGCTTGGGGTCCCCCCAGATTTAGAGGCCCCCTATTGGCCACAAATAGGCACTGCACTAAATATTAAATGAACATGTTCTTTATTTCGGAGAGGCCCAAAATGGCCAATTGAGTGAAGCCACAGAAACTACAAACTTGCCCCCATTAGTCATACTCCAGGAGAAGCAAGGCTAAGGTCAGCGCTGAAAATCTAAAAGGGACCTTGTCCCCTAAGGACATGACAACACGGCTTTGCTGACTCAGTGCCCAATAGACCAGTGTCTGCCATCCAGATGCAAGGTCGGAGGTTGTGGAACTAGAGGATTATACATGTCTGGCCTTTCATGAGCTGAGACAGCAGAATAATCATTAATTTGAAATAGTTCACATGCCACGAAGAAACAAACCATGCAATTTGGAGCCTTGTGGGTCAGCAGCTCTTGGTATGGTTGTGTAAGACAAACATAAAAACACTGCTGTCCAAAGCAAAATAAGCAACACAACCACTGCATTTCAGCATGAAGCGCCAAATGATATTTTCTTAAAGAGGGTACAAGGGTCACCCTAGACAACACGAAGAGGTCTGAATCTGAGCGCCTCTGTATAAAACATTCTGTCACTAGAGGGGGCTAGAGGTCTCATTTTATGACAGTACACGAAACCAATGTCATTTCAAGGTGGGGAAAAAGTAGAATATGATGTAATAATCTATTACATTCCCAAAAAACTAGAGTGATTTTTGGATTTTAGGCCATTACTGAATTACGTTTTTCCCAAATTCTCAATCACGAGCAGGCAAACACAATTGATTAATGCAAAAAAAAAAAAAAAAAAAAAAAACACGCACGGAGACACGCGCACAAATTATCCAATAAGACTGTTTACGATAATGTTCTATAAATTAGGGGCAGTTCATGCGAGAAAAAATGGCACTGCGACCCCAGGAGAAAGTCATACTGCCGGTGTTAGGGAAGTATCCGAACCACGCCCTTTCAACTATAGCGGCCACACCCCTAAATCTCACACATGTCCTCATTTCATGCTTTGGTCTTTCCTGCAGATTGCGATTTAAATAAATAATAATAATACACAACATGTAGTCATCAAAAACGTGTAGGCTTCATCACAACAAAGTAGGCGTTTAGATGTTATGTGTAAAAGGATGGGGTGTAAACTGATTAGTCAAACCTAATCTTACAAACGGGAAACACACAACAATCGAGTTTGTAGTTCATTGGCAATTACTATAATAATTATAACTTAAAAGCTGCTTTCTTCATGAAGAATTGCTCGAAGTTAGCAAAATGCAGCATGCTTTGTTCAAAGGCTGCCAGCATGAATATTTAATGTTCCAGTGCACGCTGTCTGTGTGAAGGGCAAACGTAATCCTGTCGAAGGTGAGAACTTAAATCTGATCATGGGTACATTTCTCATATTTTGAAACAGGAAAAAAGCAAAAATCTTTCCAGACATCTGGAGATCAATCTCATCGCCCCCCTAAAACTATTACGTTTAGATCCTAGATGTTACCATCGGCAGAACCAAGCTACTTCCACGGCTCACGTCTCCAGAGATCAATATCATCTGTGCCGTGGAAGCTCTGTTTGCATCCAATTATATGCTTGGGAACTCAGAGAGGAAGCAATAATCACAGGGGTTTTGAAAGGCACTGTCCTACTTCTACATGTATGTCTGACTTGGTTTGATTTCCGAAAAAAAGAGGAGAATGACCTTTATTCTGCGGCCGTAATACAGACAGGATAAAAGAGCCCCGAATACCCACCTCGAGCGCTGGAAGGTGTGGAGACGCGTCCTGCGAACGTGTGATATAAAGACATTGATTTTGTTTTGTTTTCCTTTTGTCAGCACATTCACTCTTTTTCCAGGCACCTGTCATCTCAGTGTGTAACCGTCCATGACAATTTCATTAATCAGAGCAAATTCGCTTGGGCGACGTCCCGATCCTCGTGCACCAAAGCTGACCAAGACGGACGTGTCCGCAGTTGTGTGATTCATAATCACAACTTATTATTTTATACGATAAATCTGTATGTTGTCACTCCTCCTTAAAGATATGACTAATGTCCAACAGTCACGCCTTTCTTCATTTTCCCCCCTTTGAGTGTTTACTCAGTTTACTTGCACACTTTTGTGGTATCATTCCTGTACCAGAATTTCAGGACGAGTCTTTAAGGTTGAATATCTCGGGTCAGAACCATCTGGAAGGTTACTGTGGAGACAGACAAAGGTGCCATGGCAACATTAGAGAGGTTACCCAGGAAACCGTGGTCGCTATGGAGACAGTAATACTCTAGGCGGGATTAGCAGCATCCAGTGGAAGGCGTGTTTTTTCGCAGGACAAATTTTTGTCGCTGTGGTCCATCTCCGAAGGACGCTTACAGACGCTAGTGCATTTTTCCTTGCACCTGCAGCCAGGTCTGGATCCAGATGTTGCCACATTGACTAGGAAAGTATCGACACATTGCCCTTAATTGAAAGTCAGGGGTGATCTGAGTGCACTCCTATCACGATGTATGGTAAAAACTCTTCTCTTCCCATCTTAAATAGCAAAAGAAAAATCCATATTGCTGATTAAACGCAATGGAATATCACAGATGGATCTGACACACGTGCCAGACCCATTGTGTATATTAGCACTCTTTAAAACAATTATATTAATTTAAAATTACGCGTGAGCTTTGTCTATCTAAGCATTATTCGACTGAGATTACAATTGAAGATTTTGTTTATGATCAACCGCCTCGCGTTTTTTCAGACTTTTCTCTTGCTAAAATGTTACCGATATAATTATTAAATACACTTCACTTACTATAAGTTAATGTCCACGTAACGATTAGATGTAAAACACTACGCAAACACCACCTTGGTAGTCTGGAAAAAAAATTAATAGAAACCAGAAACGCTGACAGGTATTGCGCTTAAATCAAAGGATAGCTGGGTATCGATGATGTGATACAGAACCCAGGACCCGACCCTATGTTTTATTAATTGTTTTTATAATTGTTATTTTCTCACGATTGAATGGAGTGAATCTGGCAGCTCATGAACTCGAAAGGACACATTTAAATACCTATGGCGCTGCCTCCACACAAGACTTGCACTGACACTGACACAGCGGTATCTACACGGCTTTCTCTAACTTCTATACGTCTGTGAAAATCTTCTTGATGTTAACACAGTTCTGGTTGTTTTGCGCGCCGAAGTTAGGCTGCTTGAAGGTGCTGTTGATGCCCTCCTCGATCACCATGTACTCCGACTTGCTCAGCGAGGAGGTGCTACGCGTCTTCTTCAGCTCCTCGCTGGAGGACAGCGGCTGGCAGCTACCGACGTGCAGGTACTGCGCCTGCTCCTCACCCTCCGTCTCTCTGTGGTAGAAGTAGTTGAAGTTGGAGACGATGACCGGCACCGGAAGGGCAATGGTTAAGACGCCGGCGATGGCGCACAGGGAGCCCACGATTTTACCCCCTATGGTTACAGGGTGCATGTCCCCGTAGCCGACCGTGGTCATCGTGACCACGGCCCACCAGAAGGCATCCGGGATGCTATTGAAGCCGGAGTCCGGGTCGTCTGCCTCGGCAAAGTACACGGCGCTGGAGAAGAGAATGACCCCGATAAAGAGGAAGAAGATTAAGAGCCCCAGCTCCCTCATGCTAGCTTTTAGTGTCTGTCCCAGGATCTGGAGCCCTTTGGAGTGCCGGGACAGCTTGAAGATGCGAAAGACCCTCACTAACCTGATGACCCGGAGAATTGCTAAGGACATGGCCTGTTGCCCGTTCCCCTGCCTCTCCGCCAGCTCCGTGCCCAGCGTGATGAAATATGGGATAATGGCTACGATGTCGATAATGTTCATAATGTTTTTGGAGAACGTGGCTTTGCTGGGGCAGGCAAAGAAGCGCACCAGCAGTTCGAAGGAAAACCAGATGATGCACAGCGTTTCCACTACGAAGAACGGGTCCGAGAAGGGACTCCCGAGATAAGGCGCCGTCCCGTTTATAATGGGGGCCACGGTGGTCGTGTCTTTATCGTCCCGGAATTCGGGCAAAGTTTCCAAGCAAAAGATCACGATGGAGATCAGAATCACCAGCACCGAGACAATAGCGATGCCCCTCGCCGGACCCGAGCTCTCGGGGTATTCAAAGAGGAGCCAGACCTGGCGCTGAAATTCATTGCTGGGCAAGGGGCGCTCCTCCTCTTTGATGAAGCCCTCGTCCTCGCGAAACTTCTCCATGGCCTCCTCTCCGAGCTCGTAAAAGCGAATCTCCTCGGAGAAGATGTCAATGGGCACGTTAACGGGTCTCCGGATGCGACCTCCGGACTGGTAGTAGTAGAGGATGGCATCGAAGCTGGGTCGGTTCCTGTCGAAGAAGTACTCGTTCCTCAGGGGGTCGAAGTAGCGCATCCTCTTCTTAGGGTCCCCCAGCAGGGTTTCGGGGAACTGGGACAGAGTTTTCAGTTGCGTCTCAAATCGCAGCCCGGAGATGTTGATCACCACCCGTTCGCAGCACTCGTGGTCGGGCTCGTAGCGGTCTATGGAGTGGTGACCAGGCAGAGCTGCCGTCTCCTCCAGCATGTTATCACAAGCCACCACAGTCATGGTGTCCTGGTCGCTCTCGGTGAAGCCGTGATTGACGACGTTGTTGCCTCGGTGCTTGGCAGACGAAGGCGGAGGCGAGTGAAGAAGGCTGAGGTGGTCGTCCATACAGGTGCTTGGATGGAGGGGCAGGTGGAGCCGCGCCTCCTCCAACTAGCGCCAGTCAGCCACAGCCGCCACCGCCGCCGCCGCCGCCGCTGAGCCGTCCTCTGTCCTCTGCCGTGCCTGCGTTTCCTCTGTCTGGTCCTCTTGCACACAGAGGCATATGAACATGCCTGCTCCCTCCCACGGCGCGCCGATCCCGGGCGCACTCCCGCCTGTCGCCCAATTGAAGCCCAAACCAACATAAACACTGAGCGCAGACGCGCGTCACCGGCGCGCCCACCATCCAGGCGCGCCCCCTTTAAACAGGCAAAGATAACTGTTGAATTAAAAAGGTTTGTAATAGTCCAAACAGTGCTTGGTACGACATAAAGTTCAGTTATATCCTATGCCAATATCGTCGGTTATTTGCTATCACAGATCCTTTTAAATGGCTGGAATTAATTTGTCTTTTTACTTTAAACACAGAAGACAGCTTCTGTCATCTTAATTTCGGTGTATTTTTTCGGTCGCCAATAAAAGAGATAAACACGACAGTAATATTTTTGGTTTTCTTTTGCTTTCACCAGCGAGCGTAACGTGTCGGTGCGTCATCGAACTTGTTTATTTCACACTTTTGATGTTTTAATCGTGCTTATAAAAATTTTTACCAAGAAAAGCATAGAGTCTGAGTGCATACCAGCAACTATCCGTGTCGATTTCTGTCACACACACACACACACACATACACGCACGCACGCACACACACACACACACACACACACACACACATGCATACATACATGTATATATATGGAATAATATCACAGTTGCCACACGCGGGGAGCACACGTGACACACAAAGACATGTGCCATTTCACAGAAGGGAGGTGACGTGCCCCCCCATCAATGCCACTTTGACCGATAAGAGACCAAGACGGGGATAGGGAACGAGCTGTTGCTTTTTCTATAGCCTAATAATAGCACTGCTTAACTTATGCTTAACTGCAGTCCTTTGTAAGAAATATAGAAACGTATTTTCAACTAAATGTGCTAAATGTTGGCTAGACATGACCCGAATGCAAATACATTAATATCGCGACCTCAGTTCATTTTATCAGTGTAGTCATGCATAGTATATAGACTACTATGCTTAAGTGTTTCTGTGCTCAAACTGATACAGGAAGGTGACTGTCAGGAGATCAATGGGAGCTGTCCCCAGTGCTGAAATGACAATATTATTTCCAACCGATAACATTCCAATAACCCGATCATTGGCGAGTGGGCGTGTCCGACAGTTCATTCATAAAAATCAATGAGGAAAACGGTCTCCTTTATTCCTAAATTATATCTATCTTAAATGGTATATTTTTAATTTTTACAAATACGTCTGTCGCGACAAAGAATGACCTAAAATAGCCGTATTACCGGTAAAACGCAAATAATAGCTTGGACCTGGGTAGGACGAATGAGGTCACGTCTCCTCTCAGAAGGCGACTGAGAACCGTCAAAACATATGAGGTACGACACTATTTAAAAACCGAAGTTTCAAGTTTATTTTTTAGCGACCATATATGAATGGGTGGACATTCAAAAGAAGTGCACGATTTTTATTGTGGGTGTTTCCTCCAGATCAAGTTGTGTTTGTACAGCGAGTCCGTAGCATATTACCGTGGAATGAACAGCCAAGAGAGGAAACTGGGTTTTCTTTGTTTGTTATTTAGCGCATGCTGTAGTTCTGAGTGATTTCCTAAGATACGATCCAGATCAAGCATAAGCCATGGGCACCAATGAAACACCGCACGATTGATGCACGTTTTCACTGCGATCCCCCTGTTTCCACATCGTGCTTTTCCCCAAAAGCTTCTGATCGAGTCGAATTCCCGTCAGCATAAAGCAAGCAGCACGCTCGGTAATTTGTTGCACGTCTTTTTATGTTTGCAATTCGTTTGCTTAGATCCGTATAGCAGAATAAGCTAAATGTCAGCAATAGCTTTTCAGTATCTCAGTTCGTGCAAAATGCACTCCGTAAATAGATTGTTACAAGGGCAAATAAAGGGGTGTAATAAAATACAAAGGAAACTCAGCCGGAGATTAAAAGATGTTCAGTGATGGCTGGACATGTAACTTTTTGGCTCCGATTTAATATTAGGGCTGTGACACTTAGATGAATATTAATAAGAGGTTTAAGCAACGCTGAAATACGCTCAAGGCATTAGGCTGGGACGAAAGGCAGAGTAAAATATATTTTATAGCTTGCGACCCTTTAGCTCGGCGGGCAGCGAACAAGCAGGTGGCTATCAACTTCAGTTATATTACCTTCATTACGTTCCGAAAGTAAGAGGTTAAAGACGAGGGGGACCGAATGACGGCTGTCATCTGTACTGTAGGCTGACAGGCTTAGTGAACAAGTTAGAATGTGACGGGAATGATGATGCGAGCGGGGTCATCACAGGGGGGCAGAGTGGCGGACGCCTTGCAGTCCCGCAGGAGAGCAGTGGTGACGGATATGGCAGGACATGTGTCTGCTGACGAGAGGAGCAGCTGGTGAGATAGCATGTCCGCCAGCACCATGCTGCAAGGAACAACAGAGGACTCCGCCCCTCTGAGGGCGGTGTGTGTATGTGTGTGTGTGTGTGTCTCGGGGGGTCGAGGGGAAATGCTAAAATAGACTTGTATATTTATAATTGTCCAATCCTGATCCTGCTGTGTCAGACAGATAATCACCAGTGAACGACGTGGCCCCAAATGACAGTTTGGAGCATCCTGTTCCTTTCACTTCCTCTCCTGGAGACCCCAGAACACCCCCTCCCCAACTGATTTTGAAGAAAATTCAATACAAATCTTGACCCCCCCCCACTCTACCATATACCACTCAAACAACACATTTTTGTGGGGTCCTGAGGTTTGGGTCTCCCCCCCCCAGGGTAACCGTACTAAGGAGGCAGAAGTTACTTTTTGAGTGGGTGTCCATATGAAAAATGGACCTGCCCCTGTCTACAGTGACAAAGTTGATTTGGACTCTATGGCTACACTTCACACTCTCACGAGTACGCTGGGGAAATCAGTCCTTGAACCTGCTTGACCATAACCCCGCTTGACCTTATTACTCAGCATCTTAGACCTTTACACAGCTGAAGTGGTGGGTCAAACGGCCAAGGTAACAAACCAGATCTAACTAGTTTCTTCTTGCCCTACGTGCCCACAAATCTACATTAGAGCCAGGTCTATTGCCTTTGGTATATTTGTTCAGTAATTCCGAATCCTCCAAGGACTTGTCAAGATGGACTATTTCATTTTCATAACAAATATATTCATTTTTGATACAGCAGCCTAAGGCAAGCGGACAATGAAATGGAACACTGCAAGGTAGGAGCTAATGTTCAATCCTGAATGTGAGCTTTGTAACAGACCGATAAACCCGGGGAATCTGCCAGTCAAGTAATAATGAAAAGGACACTTTTTCAATGCAACCTTTTTATCAGTAACTTTTGAAAAATGACAACTGTCCTTGGAACTGACAGCTCTGCCAGGAAACACGGCATTACAGCAGAGGTAACACTAATAATTGGTGGCCAAGGACTCCTCATCCAGGCCCCGCTTCTCTTGCTTCTTTCATCTTGCTTGACTTAACGGCTGCCATCATGGAACATTCAAGTAATTTCGGTTACCTCTTTGGGGCTGACAGTGGAGGAGTCGTTAATCAGCGGCGGGATTCATTAGCATATCCGTCGCCGCGAGTGCATGCAGCTATCCGACCTTTGACCTCTTCGGAATGCCATTCCCTTCCATAAGCACGTCTTCATCCAAAGGCAGCATCCTTTGCTGAACACCATGTCCTGAGCCTCCAATGCCTCGGCCAGGAGTTACACGGCATTCTGGGTAAATTTTATGTGCATAAAAGGTGGAGGAAAACACATATAAACATAGTCATGTTTGCACACTCACACACGCCAACACGCATTCATACAAAATACACGCTCCCAAGCTTAAGGTTGCGCTCTCCATTAAGGTAGGAATAACTGCTCATATTTTTAAATACAGATACTAGATTATCTCAAGGTGACATTCACCAAAATGAGATATTTGCTGTTTAGGAGATCAGCCTAAAGACACAATTCTTCCTTTAACCTTTCCTGAATAAATAAATGATTTGTATTTTTTTTGAGCGTGTTACCTTCATAGATATTGACAAAGAAGAAATTAATATGTGGCACTAGAAGTTTTTACGGCTCCATTCTTACCTTCCATCATTTGACCGGTGTCATTTCTTAAAACAATAACTAATAAAGAGCAGCACCCATTAATGTGTGTTTACCTTGTTAAACTGGTTGAATATTTTTTCAGATAGCAACCTCACCTTGGCACAAAACATCCCATAAATCAGCAGAATTTAAGCATTATAACAGCCACTGTTTTGGGCTTCCTCAGCAGGACTTGTATACATTTCGCGGCGTGTGCTGAGACGTACCTCTTCCTCGCTCCACAATCCAGGCCAAAGAGAAGCTGTGGTGCATTAAAAGTCAAAAAAAAGGAACCAAAAAAACCCTCTGCTGGGAAATAAGCTGAGGGACAGCCGAAGGCTTTTAATGTGGATTATAAATAGTGCGGTCCAAAGTCCCTTATTAACCTGCAAAATGAGGTTACCTTGCACGGCGCGCATGGGCCGAGACGAATCGTTCGGAAAGAATGATGCAGAGCGGGGAAGCGGGCCATTTCCAGGAAGGAAAGGGCATTTCTGCAGGAAGGCCGAGGCCCAAAGTTCATGATGGGGACAGAATCAGCGCCGGTGGTCTCCAAAACCAGCGCCTCCTACTGGTAGGGAAGGTAATCGGTCGCTGATTATAGACGCCGGCGGTGGGGGCATATTTCTAGACTTGTCCCATGCTGCCATGCACGTGGGATGTCTGATTCGGTAACCAGGGTTACGGGAAGGTCATAAGGAGTGTGTGACCACCATACCCCCCCCCCCCAGCCCACCCAGATGGGAGGAATGACATTTATTTTCTGATGAGTCTATACAAGGACCCTGGGAATGGAACAAGGGGTCAGGGCCTGTTGATGAATTGGACTCTTGGGCCCTAGTAAATACGTCCACAGCGAATACGAGAGGCACATTTTCCAGGTCTCCATTAAGCATACTCAGTCCGCACTCTCCGGTCTATGCCTTCAGCACCCAGGTGAAAGCAATGCATTGGGAAGTGTTTACAGGACGGTGCTGTGTCATGTGAAGAAGAAGTATGTCCTTCTGTTCCTGCTTGGTTGGGGGAGGAGCATGTGTGTTGTTGGTTGAGGCACAAAGCTAATAAACACTCATTTGCAGGAATGTAAACTCACACTTGTTCCTGGCAGCTGCTGGGCACTTTGAGGAGGATCAGGGTTTATAAAGGGATGATAACTAAACAACCAACGCTTAGACGACCGTAATAATAATAACAACAACAGATTCTTCATTGATCCTCATGGGGAAATTGTCTTTACGGCTCCCCAAAGTTGCTCTCAGTTGGTGAGAACAAGCTGACTGCAACAGCCAGCCGCCCATAGCAAAGCCCAGAGAGCTGAATTATGTCAATTTGTAGTTTTTCGTTGTTGTTCCATTTTGCCTATACACTGGCTTGGACAACGAGCACTGCATTGATGTGGATTGCCCCCCACCCCACCCCACTGCCACCACCCCCCCGGGATGATATGACCACCCCAGGCAGAAGTTGCTTTCACTGTAAATATGGCTGATGACCCTTGACCTGAACCATCAAAATGAGGTTTAGAACAGTAAAATAAAGTAAAGCGTGCAAAGCATTTCTGAAATTCTTTTCACCCAAGAAAATGCCCAGAAAGGACCCCCCCCCCCCCCCCCAACAACATTTTCTTGAACAGAAATCATTACTCTGATCTCACTGACCGGGATGGCGATCCGAAAAAGTCACGGCCGGATGGAGCTCGTTATCACGCTCGCTGTCGACGGCTGCCCCCCACCCTCCTGTAATTAGGTTTAGTCACCAAGGAAATGGGAACATCTGTCCTGCCTTTGGGCTCCACTGCAGGCAAAACAAACAGGCTGCACGCAGCGTGCGTGACAGGAATGGACGGTAGGCACGGTGCACGACAAAACACCTGCATTTAATTTTTATGCCATAACTCTACTTTGATTGAAGATTCTTTATTCCATATCAGCAATCAGTAACGCCATACATTGATAATCCTATTCTGCTTGTCATATTGCTGTTAATTATTATTATGAGATAGAATAAATCCTCTGTAATGCATAAAAACAGCTCCTGCTAACAAATGTGAAAAAACCAGGATGAACATTTTCACTGCACAATGCAGTGTGATTTTGGGTTGGGTGGGGGACGTAAGAAGGACCATAATTCACACAGAGGCTGCACTCTGGGGACCAATCAGCTTCCAGCTGGTGCCAGTGGCCCTGTGGCCTCACTTCTGTATACATGTCTGATCAATAACACCTATTCTTCTCAGATGGTTGGAAATCATGTCGTGCCTGTAATACAACAGCGACTCCCATTGTGGGATGAGAATGGGACACTAGGCTTTAAAGCCCAAAAGCTTGACCTCACGGTCGACCAAGTGCAGATAACCTGCTTCGCAGCATCACTGACGCTCTGATCACATAACCTCATCATTTCTGCCTTGGATGTGAGCTTTGTTTACGTTTCATAAGCACCGGCCAGCTTCATCGTAATCAGGCAACGCCGGAGTCTTGGAATTTGGCCCCAGCTGTAATTCTCAGTCTGACTTCGGAGTACGTTCGAGATTTAATAGAAGCTATTGAGGGGGACAAAAGGCTGTGAAAGAGTCTTTCATCCATTATAGATGAAGCTGTACAACAAGAATAACTGGAGGGAAGAAAACCAGGCTTTTGAAAGTCAAGGTTTTCCTTTGGGAACTTTAGCCATCAGTCAGTACACAAACGTACAGGTACACACATAGGTACCACTGTTACACATGTTTAGTAATATGTAAACTACAAAGAAGTCGTAAAAATAACATGTGTCATTATTAGGGGAGGGGCGGCATGGTGGTGCAGTGGTTAGCACTGTCGCCTCACACCTCTGGGACCCGGGTTCGAGTCTCCGCCTGGGTCACATGTGTGCGGAGTTTGCATGTTCTCCCCGTGTCGTCGTGGGGTTTCCTCCGGGTACTCCGGTTTCCCCCCACAGTCCAAAAACATGCTGAGGCTAATTGGAGTTGCTGAATTGCCCGTAGGTGTGCATGTGTGAGTGAATGGTGTGTGAGTGTGCCCTGCGATGGGCTGGCCCCCCATCCTGGGTTGTTCCCTGCCTCGTGCCCATTGATTCCGGGATAGGCTCCGGACCCCCCGCGACCCAATAGGATAAGCGGTTTGGAAAATGGATGGATGGATGGATTATTAGGGGAAGGGGAATGAGAATTTATTTCAATTAAAATAAAGAAAATACTGAAAAATAATATGTAGCAGTTGACTACGCATGGTATCCTTGAGCAGAAAAAAAATGTTTAGATATTTAGGGTATAGTATAGTATAGTATGACATAGTATGACATAGTACAGTATAGTATAGTATAGTATGACATAGCATAGTACAGTATAGTATAGTATGACATAGTTCAGTACAGTATAGTACAGTACAGTATAGTATAGTATAGTATAGTATAGTATAGACGTTCTGTAGAACTCTTAAAAAGTCGCTTTCAGGTCACCATTTTGTGGCTAAAGATCCTATTTACAATTTCAGCTTTAGCAGATTAAATATTAACTGTTGTTTAAGGAGCATCTTTCAAAACAAAAGTGCGTATCATCATGTGCAAATTATTCACAAGGCTTCACCAGCTGGTACCGGGGGCTGCATGTGGGAGACTGCAGGAACAGACGAGTCGAACCCGTGCCGGAATCCCTAAAGAGCCCTGAGGTTGAGGCCTGCAAGCCGGCGTGTGGCAAGTGCCCGGGCTCTCCTCTACCCTGTCCAGGGAGGCTCCAGCATGGAAGCGGAGGAGAGGGAAATCCATGTGCAGCTGTCACAGTTATAAATGGTGCTATGATCTGCTCGTCCTCTCTGTCCCGGAAGCCTGCCTCTCCAGTGCAGTATGTTACACTCCTGAAGCACAGAGGCATCATACAGATACACTATGCAGGGTCCGCTTATTATTCAGCCCAGTCACACTGATCAGAGAGGTCTTTGTTTTGAGTGACCCTTACCCTGACTTCGAGGAAATTTTACAGGCTCTTCTGTATACATCTAAAGCCCAAAATAACACATCTTACCTCAATGTTATAGCAGAACATGCAGTACCAGTCAGACTTGCATAAAGTATGTCTGTGTACTATTACATTTGTCATCTATATTCAGAGATGTGCTTCTCTTGGTACTCCGTGTATTTGTTATTAATGCACTGTAGATGTTTTTTACTTGCCTCCAGTGAGACGGTTATAGATTACCAGTCTTTGTATGAACAATCATGATGGGTGAAAATGGATCACTGCTTCTTTAATGATAAAATGCTCTGCAAATATTTACTAGCTACAAACAATTGTCACTAACAAATACCCCAGGCCTCTGTCTATACCATACTGTATTATACTATACCATACTGTATCATACCATACCACACCATACTTTACTGTACTATACTGCACTGTACTATACCAAACTATACTATACCAAACTATACTATACTATGTTATGATATGATATGCTATGCTATGCTATACTATGCTACTGTATGTTTTGCTGTCCTGTGCTGTGCTGTGTGGTGCAGTGCGGTGCCATACCATACCATGCCATACCATACCATGTCATACCATACCATACTATACCATACCATACCATACCATACCGTACCATACCATACTGTACCATACCATACCATACCATACCATACCATACCATACCATACCATACCATACCATACCATACCATACAATACTATGCCATACCAATGTCCATGGCCAAACACCAGCTTTGACAAATCAGGTCCAACCAAGTGGTCATTAACCTGACAAGCGTTACAAACTGGTCAGATTTATAGATGGAACAATTCAGGCTGTCTATCTTTGCAGTAGATATGAAGATTTTTTTGCAAGAAACAGAATAATAGGAAATTAATCAATTTAATTAAGCAATAATATTAAACATACTAAACAGCTCACTGTTTGCCAATTATACTACCCACCAATGTCTGAAAGACAGGAGGGCGTTTAAGAAATGGCTGATTCCTGTCCTCTTCCTGAAGAAACACGTCAGAGGGCCAGCGAAGCTGGATGAAGAGATGCACAACAGCGGAGAGATCAGAGTGAGAAGGTCAGTTATTGTATAAGTTATCTTAATGCTCTTAATGCTTAAACTGCCACTTAAATGACCTGCAAAAGATCCTTCCTGACCGAGTCATGGCATGACATTAAATAATCAAATTAATGGTTGACACCAGTAATATATAATTAAACACAAATACAATTGCATGACTCTCAGTGGCTCACTGCAAGCCATTGACCATCATGTTAGGGTTTTATCAGACTCATTTTCATTCTTGCCGGCTACAGCTGCTCGACACCTTGTTCGCCAATAGCAATGACCTCGTTTGGAGAACTTAGCTTTTCTTTGTGAAGGAAGGCTCTGCTTCTCTACCTGTTGGGGCGCCAAGGTAAAGAAGATAGATGTCTAGGGTCACAGCCACCCTGCCCCCCCCCCCCCCCCCCCACACAAACATTTCAATTTTAGTCAAATCATCGTCAATGAAACTGGAGGGCCGCTGTGGATTACAGAGCAGGTGGGTGGGCGTGGCCTTAGACTTCAGATTTTATTCGAGCTAGGAGGGGGGCAGACTCACTATCATCAGCCCCCGTCTCCTTACGGGTCCAAAGGGCCTGTCAGGCAAACACTGCAGATTGCTGTCTGGATATTGTCTGAGGAAGTCGTGTCAAAAAAATAACATCGTTATGATATGTGCTGGTTCAGGAACATGACATGGAACAACCTTGCCCTAGTTTAGGCAGCACGGTGATTTTCAGAGCCCCCCCAAGAAAGGCTTCCACTATGGGGGTTGCTCTTCCCTGTAATGTAATCAGAAACAGATCACGCTAATCAGGGGAGCTGAAGGTCTTCCTGTTGCTTCTTTTATCCCGATTGCAGTTTCTGGTTTCCAGCTCAGCCGTGGTGCCCACTGCCATTCGCTGACAGGCTGTATAGGAATGTTCTAGAATCACGAGTCCTTAATATAACTGACCAGCTCAGTAACCTCCCTCATCAGCAGCTACTGAGGTTGTGTTGTGGATTAGGGAGAGTAAACAGGAGAAGCTCTTCACCCTATTAGGAGCAAAGAGCTTAGAGAGGGTATACTTGTAGGAAAATTGGTGGGGTTAGAAGACTTAATGAGCATTTGGCAGAAGATGCAGATGCAGGTTGGGGGGGGGGGGGGGTGAGAGGGTTAAAGAGGTGCTAGCACCAGATTCATGCCCTTCACACACTCGCAGCTCTAAACTCTCAGAGAAGGAGAGCTGGGAGTGAATTGCAATTCGGAAAAACAAAAAAAAAAAATCATTGCTAACCATCACACAAACTCACATAAAGACAAATTCACAGACTTTGTCACCGGGCCCTGTAAGCGCGCACACGCACACGTTTGTGCACATGCATGCCCCAGAGAATCCATACTAATACCCAAACACACCCACCCACACGCAAAGGCACAAACCGGCTCTCCTGTTCCTCCCACGCGCTGCAATACATGGAGCTCTCCAACAGAAGCCCGTAGCCATGGTGGGGATCTTCCCTGCTCTGCCGCCTGGCACATCGTGTCTCCGGAACAGACATGTCTCCCCAGACAGATGGATCTGCCTATTAGCAGGCAGGATGCAGCCCCCACTCTCGCTAACCTCTCCCTCCTCTCATCAGGCATTCCAGGATTCCCCCTCCCCAGCTCAGCTCGCCCGCACCAGAGATGACAGGCGCTCTTTGGTGTCACCTGCTCCGTCAGACATGCTCCTTCTGCATGCTCCTGTCTCCTCTGCTGGATGCAGAATTAACCCCCAGAAGAAGCCCCCCTTTTTTGTCTCTTTCCCTAATAAATCTAACATTTTTTCCCCATTAGTTTGTCTGTAATGTGCCAAATATTTAGCTGAAATATAAGAACAAATTCTTTTGACAGAATAATCATTTGATTGTAAAGTGGAAAGATTTCATGATTATGATGCCTTTTGAGCATATTTTGAAACAGAAAAATGGAAGCATGTCATTAAGATCCAACCCCCCCAGTTAAAAATGGGGGCTTCCCTTGTGATGCAGCAGGCAGTGCTTTTGCCTGATGACTCCTGGGCCGCTGGGTGGAGCCTCGATGTTCTCTAAGGTCCGTCTCGTGTGTCCCGGGTGTGTGACTGTGCTTGTGAATCTGAAACCCAGGGTGCCCCCCCCCCCCATCCTAGCTGAAGAATCAGTCATTGAAAACAAGTCTTTGTAATTTTGGTAAATCACATAATTTTTTAATCTTTTCCTGAAATGCATGTATTTTTTTCCAAAATACCAATTGCTGGACATAAAGTGTCAAAATAAACATTCAAAGGTGAGAATACGTCAAATACTTAATGTTGCTTAAAATTAAACCTCTATTATACTCTAAACACAGCCAAGGGAAAAAAACCTGAATGATCTTTCAAAATACACTTCATTGAAAGTCTATTTGTTATTGAGAGGAACGAAAGTGTTTATTTTCGTGTTTTTAATTGAAATTTGACACACTTTACTAATTCAGCTGATAAGCTAATCTCTAATGTGATGCACATCCAGAATAACATATAGATTCGTCAGGAAAATATCAGCGATCGGTATTAAGGGTGACCTACACATTAGCTAATGAGACAGGGTCATGGCAAGTGTGGGTTTAATCAGCAGGCCAGCGGGACACAAGCTAATTGAATTCCATCCACAAGGCTCCCTGTAATCAGTGACTGGCACAAGGCAGTGATGCCGTTGGTGATACCCCATCTCTGCCGCCATTAACGTGTCGTTGGCCTGCATCTCCATCCTATTTTCTGTTTTTAATTAAAGTTTCATATTTTCTGCTGTCACGTGTGTTCCAAGGAACATTATAAAATTCTCATGCCGCGGGGGAGGCGGCAATAACACAGCGAACAGTGTAATATTAATTTGGAGTGGATCGCATTCAACTTTATTGTTATTGCGCTGAGATCAGGTGCCAAATCAAAGGAAATGCAGTAGGATGTAACAAGGGCAAAATAAAACAGCATGCAGTCAAAGGAAATGTGTAAAGTTATTTGCATAACAGCTCAGGACAAAAATGCAATTGAACATGAGATCACATGCTCATTTAGAATAGCACAGTAAAATAACCTACAGGAATTTCTTCTGTATTCCAAAAACTTGTTGGATATCTAGAAAAATACTGCTTTGGTTCCCAAAGCAACTCAATTAATTAACTTAATTAGTAAACTAATTAGTTAAATAATAAGGTATTGATTAGCCATACAAGGTGTGTTAGAGATGAATCAACAAAATTTGTGGGTGTATTGGATTGGTGCTGAAAACACTGTGGTGACTTGGAGTGGTTCTGAAATGGTTAAGTGTATAATTTTATACACATAACAAACATAATAAAACGTGTACAATAAATTATAAATTAATTTTAGAAAAATTATAAATATAAATGTAATTCTTGGTTTTGTGCAAAATATGCATGAGGTAGGACAAACAGCAGCACGTCACAGGACAGTCAGCAGTGCAGTACAGGACAGTCAGCAGTGCAGTACAGGATAGTCAGCAGTGCAATACAGGACAGACAGCAATACAGTACAGGACAGACAGCAGTGCAGTACAGGACTGAGCAGGACTGGACAGACAGTAGTGCAATACAGGACGGACAGCAGTGCAATACAGGACAGACAGCAGTGCAGTACAGGACAGTCAGCAGTGCAGTACAGGATAGTCAGCAGTGCAATACAGGACAAACAGCAATACAGTACAGGACAGTCAGCAGCGCAGTACAGGACAGTTAGCAGTGCAGTACAGGATAGTCAGCAGTGCAGTACAGGACAGACAGCAGTGCAGTACAGGACTGAGCAAGACAGGAAAGACAGCAGTGTAATACAGGACGGACAGCAGTGCAATACAGGTCAAACAGCAGTGCAATACAGGACAGACAGCAGTGCAATACAGGACATAAAGCAGTACAGTACAGGACAGAGAGCAGTGCAGGACAGTCAGCAGTGCAGTACAGGACAGACAGCAGAGCAATAAAAGACAAGCCAAATCTATGCAATAAATAAGTGATGCAGTAGGATAGGATGTGCAAATGGACCATAGTATTGTAAAATAAATATGTAGGAATATACAAATAAAGTGCAGAAGCTGAATATTAGCAGTGTGCAGCACCATGCAGTGGGGGGCAGCTGCAGGTCACTGGTTGCTCAGTGATGGGTGCTGATGCCTCGGTAGTACTTCCTAGAGGAAATTCGCTTGCAGATTCACTTTCCCAGCCACCAGCATTCCAAAAGTGGCCACTTCCTGTCTGAGATCCAGCTTCCACTTGGGGTCCTCAGCTATAACCAAGGCCCCGGCAAAGCAAAAGGTCCCCCCCCCCCCACCTCGGGAATATCAGAAAGTTGAGTTAAATCTGCATCATCTGAGTGTCTGTGCTGATGTTTACCTGAGCCCTTCAGATAATAAGCGAATCCGCCCCCAACTTCGCCCCTGTTCCTCTCAGTGGTGATGTTTCACATGTGATCCCCGTGCAATGATACCTCACTAATCACTAAGGGCCTCAGCCTTTCCTGAATGAATACCTATAAGCTCCACAGCAATCTCTGTTCATTTCCCCTTTCCAGATATCCGTGTCCCCAGATCGAATCACTGATGCACACTAAGCCTCCAGCGAGATGAGGTTTTACTCTAAAAAGAACAACACCAAACATTAATTATTTAGCTGCGTATTTACTTAGGCTTCGTATGATTGGTCATTACTATTACTATTACTATTACTACTATTACTATTACTATTGTGACACTGGGCAGACCGAGACATAGCAGCGGCGGCGAAAGATCAGAGATGGTTTCTCATGAAGTTGCTCTTTAATGTAAAGTGCTTAACAGGACCGTGTATGACACTAACAAAGAAGTGCAAAGGCTATTTACAGGACATACATAGGGCCATTTACAAGTGTGCACGAGCACACTGGAAGAGTGAATTCCCACCAGCGCTACACTGTTATTTATATTTATATTTATATTTATATATGCATGCAGTGGTTAACACAGATGCCTCACGCCTCTGGGATCAGGATTCAAGTCTCCACCAGAGAATTTGCTCTCTCCGTGTCCCTGCAGGGTTTTTTTTCCCAGGTACTCCAGATCCACCCCCCACCCCCAGCTAAAAAAAACATAGTGAGGCTAATTAGAGTTGCAAATTTGCCCAAAGGTGGGCATGTGTGTGTATGGTGCAGGGTCGGAGCCATTCTGGAATGCATTCATCAGTTGCAATCCAAATCATGAAATAGAACTGGAGTTGGACCTTAATTCTCCCTGTAATTCAAATTCGGTTCCAATTCTGTTCCCCGTAGTTTTTTTTTTTTTTTCAATCCCAACTCCAGTTCCATTGACTGATTTGGATTGCAATTGATGAATGTATTCCAGAAAGGCCCCAACTCTGGTATGGTGTGTGAGTGCACCCTGCAGGGTTTGCACCCCATCCTGTGTTGTTCCCCACCTTGCACCTATAGGCTCCAGACCCCCCCCCCCACAACCCTGTTAGGACAACAGGGACTTCCCAAAAATGGGTGGATGAGTATGTGTGTAAAGAGGTAGATAGATAAATAGATAGATAGACAGACAGACAGACAGACAGATAGACAGATAGATAGATAGATAGATAGATAGATAGATAGATAGATAGATAGATAGATAGATAGATACTTTATTAATCCCAAAGGAAGTTGCAGGTTTGCAGATGCACAACACATATTTACGCAGTAATAACCAGCTGCAGTAAATAATAAATGACAATAAACAGTACCAGTGCAAAGAAAATATTGCAAAGAATGCCATAGTAAGTAAATAATATTGCAAGAGGGTTGTACTGTACAGTGCATGAGTGAATGTTCTGGGAATGTATCCCCTCAGTTCAGGTCTGTTCTTCAGTCCTCATTTAGTATAGGGCGCCCTGTGCTTCACTGTACAGACAATTGTTTATTTACAACCGGAGGTCTCCATTCCTGGGGTCTCTCTCTGCTCTCAGCATCCTCGCTGATGTTTCAGGGAGTCCCTATTTAGTAAGTAGGTCAATGCACCTTTCACAGCAGCCACATTCACGGAGAGACCCATTTAACCCTTTCCTCTGTGTTCAGGCTGCCCAAGTTCCCGCTCTCCGGTCAATCTGTCTCACCCCCAACTCACCCGCACAGGTAGCCCATTTTTATAATACAGATGCATAACAAGCCTGCACCCCCTCCCGAGAATGCAGGGAAAACCGGGGGCTAAAGCAGTTGGAGGTTAAGGGTCTTGCTCAAAATCCCAATGGTAAACACTGGGATTTGAACCAACTCTGGGATTCGAACCAACTCTGGGATTTGAACCAACAAGTAGCTGACCACAGATACAGCATCTGAGGCCCCCGAGCCACACATGACTTCACCCACTGTTGTTACAGTGTGAGTGGAATGGCATGTTTCGCAGGCCAAGAGTGCCGTCCCTCTTCTGTGTCAAACACTTCATGTGTTTATCGGTTTATCAGTCCATAACAACTATGTTCATCCTGCTGTGATCTGTAATTAGACTGAAGAGCTTCTGAAATATTCACAATTAAATTGAAGGATAGTGTTGAACTCCCTGTATGAATAATAAAACATGTACATGTACTATCATTGTGTATATATACTGAGCTTTCCAGGAGATGTTTCAGTAGATATAGGATTTAAGAGCATAGCGTGCCCATAGTATGACCAGTTTATGCATCGTAAATTGGAAAATGATGAAGGTTTGTGCCGTGGTTGGCTGATTATGGACTGTCTGTAGACCTACATGTCTTAATGTCCTAGAACAATTTCTGTGTGGCTTCATTGCTTAGTGGTGTAGAGAATAAAATGTTTGAAAACATATACATAAGCTTTGGAAAATGCACCTAACAAATGACAAACACAAATATAAATGATATTTGAACAATAGTGCAATTTTTCCTATGCTATACACACGCCCTGCTCACTTTATTATGGACACCTAGCTAGTACCAGGTAGGACCCACTTTACTATGGACACCTAGCTAGTACCAGGTAGGACCCACTTTACTATGGACACCTAGCTAGTACCAGGTAGGACCCACTTTACTATGGACACCTAGCTAGTACCACGTAGGACCCACTTTACTATGGACACCTAGCTAGTACCAGGTAGGACCCACTTAATTAAGGACACCTAGATAGTACTGGGAAGGGCCCAGTTTACTATGGACACCTAGCTAGTACCAGGTAGGACCCACTTTACTATGGACACCTAGCTAGTACCACGTAGGACCCACTTTACTATGGACACCTAGCTAGTACCAGGTAGGACCCACTTAATTAAGGACACCTAGATAGTACTGGGAAGGGCCCAGTTTTCCTTCAGGGTGGATAAGCTTTGTGTTCAGAGATGCCTTTCTGCAAACATTGTTGTACTCAGTTTAGTTCAATTTATTTTTCTTTAACGCACTTTAACAACATTTCATTGTCTTAAAAAACTTTACATGGTTCCTGCCCAAAGCTCCCAGTGTGCAACCCAGAGGGAAGAGAGGCAAGGAAAAACTCCCTAGTAGGAAGAAACCTTGGGAGGAACCAGACCCAAAGGGGGAGCCCAACCTCCAGGGGCCAGCAGAGGAAGCCCAGAATAACGAAGTCCCAATTTATAAAGTACAGTTTAAATAGTCCCGATATAAATGCGGAAGGTCCAGTGGAATTGAGAATGCTGATGCCGGAGCAGGCCGGCGAGGGTGCTGCTTCCGCTGGGGGGGTGGAGGGGTCCAGCTGTAAACAGGAGAGGAAGGCAGACGTGTAGTCAGGCTGGGTGGGGGGCGGGGAACTGCCCGCCATCAGGAGATGCTATTTCTGGTCTTCCTGTTAGTTTTAACAAGTCTGGCCATTCTCCCCTGACCTCTCTCTTTAATGAGATGTTTTTAGCCACAGAACTGCCCATGTCTGCATGTTTTTGTTCATCACGCTGTTCTGTGTGAGCTCTAGACGCTGTCGTGTGTGAAGATCCCAGGCGGCTGGTCCTTGCTGGAACTATCATGTCTGCCGCAGACAGTGACACCGCATTCAGAATTGCTGAAAGCTCACGTCTTAGCCTTTACCAAACAGTAAGTCTTCCCCCCCCCCTACCCCACCCCAGGCCCTGTCCGTGTGCTCTGTGTATTGATGAACATGAGTGGTTGTTTGTATTTATAAGCAGGGATACCCAAGAGGGGGCGGCATGGTGATGCAGTGGTTAGCACTGCTGCCTCACCTCTGGGACCCGGGTTCGAGTCTCCGCCTGGGTCACATGTGTGTGGAGTTTGCATGTTCTCCCCATGTCGTCGTGGGGTTTCCTCCGGGTACTCCGGTTTCCCCCCACAGTCCAAAAACATGCTGAGGCTAATTGGAGTTACTAAATTCCCCATAGGTGTGCATGTGAGAGTGAATGGTGTGTGAGTGTGCCCTGCGATGGGCTGGCCCCCCATCCTGGGTTGTTCCCTGCCTCGTGCCCATTGATTCCAGGATAGGCTCCGGACCCCCCGCGACACAGTAGGATAAGCGGTTTGGAAAATGGATGGATGGATGGATACCCAAGAAAATAAACTGGTCACTGAGCATATTTCATGCATATACTGTATTTCAAGATGGACAGACTGTAACAGCCTTAGCTGGGATAAGACAGATTAAAACTGGGTTATTTAATATGGTTGGTCTTCAGGATTGGTCTAAAAGCTGATATTGAGGATGTATTCGTTTGGCTGCCTGGGAGACTGAATTAACTTCGAAACAGAGTGCATTACAGCCATAGTTCATCAGATGAGCTGGGAGCTGACCTGTTACAGCTCTTAAAAAGTGAGAATTATTATGTTTTTAGTCTGACCTGAATGCCAGTGAGGAGTATGCAGACCTCGGGTAATGCGATCATATTTCCTAATTTGTTAATAAATGTTAATAAATGTCTAGTTGGCCTGGCTAGATCCAGCATTGGCAAACTGGGAAGCTGCCTAAGGCCCAGTTTACACAAGAGGGCCCAGATAAAGTAAAAAAGATATATGTTTATTATTTCTAGGCGCAGCCAGGGTGTTGAGCGTGTCCGGTTCGGTGACCTCAGGATTAGTTCTCTGCTTTTTGCAGATGATGTGGTTCTGTTGGCCTCATCGGACCGTGACCTTCAGCTCTCACTGGAGCAGTTCGCAGCCGAGTGTGAAACGGCTGGGATGAAAATCAGCACCTCCAAATCCGAGACTATGGTCCTCCGCCGGAAAAGGGTGGAGGGCTCTCTCCAGGTCGGGGAGGGGGTCCTTCCCCTAAGTGGAGGAGTTTAAGTATCTCGGGGTCTTGTTCACGAGAGAGGGAAGGATGGAGCGAGAGATTGACAGGCGGATCGGTGCGGCATCAGCAGTAATGCGGGCACTGCATCGGTCTGTCATGGTGAAGAAGGAGCTGAGCCAAAAGGCAAAGCTCTCAATTTACCAGTTGATCTATCTTCTTACCCTCACTCACCTATGGTCATGAGCTGTGGGTAGTGACCAAAAGAACAAGGTCGCAAATACAAGCGGCTTCCTCCACAGGGTGGCTGGGCTCTCCCTTAGAGATAGGGTAAGGAGCTCCGTCATTCGGGAAAGACTCGGAGTAGAGCCGCTGCTCCTCCGCATTGAGAGGAACCAGATGAGGTTCCATCTACTTACAGTAGGATGCCTCCTGGATGCCTACTTGGTGAGGTGTTCCAGGCATCTCCCACTGGGAGGAGGCCTCGGGGAAGACCCAGGACACTCTGGAGAGACTATGTCCCTCGGTTAGCCTGGGAACGCCTCGGGATTCCCCCGGAGTAGCTGGACGAAGTGGCCGGGGAGAGGGAAGTCTGGGTTTCCCTGCTTAGTCTGCTGCCTCAACTGAACCAACTCGGACAAGCGGTAAGGGATGGATGGATTTTCATAAAAATTATTAAGAAATATATAATTACATTAAATTAAAAATAACAAAAATACATAAATAAATCCGTATACATCATTTTAAAATGTTTATACGCAGGCAGTAACATGGCCGGCTATAACTACAGAACAGGCCGTTGCCCATGGCCCTCGAATTCCTTACATTACGTGATCATTAGTAGGGCAGAGCATCCTGGTTTTCTGTGCATTGACACTTGTGTACATTTTTCCACGTTTTCCACCTTTGATCACAGCATTTCCAAGGAGCTGTGCTGGTGTGGGGGTGGCTCTGTGAGCAGCAGTATAGCCATGTCACCATTGGGCCCTTGAATAAGACCCTTAACTCCAGAGGGGTGGAGTAAATGGCCTGACCCTGTGCTCAGATCCCAGTCTTCACTCTCACCTCCATATGTGATGGGACATGCAAAAAACCCCCCCAATGCACTTGAGCTTATAATGTTTCATTATTTTTATTATTATATTGCAAGTATAGAAAAGGCCACTTTAAGTGGAGCGACTCTGACAAAGCTGAAGTCTAAGCTCTGAGTATTAAAAGCTGACAGCGATTCTGCTTTTTATCTGAGGTTTCCTCTCTGTGACAGATATGCTGTTTTCCCATCAACTTACAGACAAATAATAAGAAAGATGTTCAGTGATAAAGGAGCAAATGTCCAGCAAATGCACTTTAATGTATGGCTTGTTCAAACAAATAGGTCATTGTAGGCGATATATAGGATTAAATCAATTATCTTCTCATCTCCCTGTAATGACATTAGGGGGAAATTCAGAATTAGGTTGGCTGAGAATTAAAATTAATGGTAACATACAGTATATTTGATTTCAGGTACCCTCTTGGAGCACATTAACTTGGTTTATGCCGGAATCTGTACGTTTGTCAGTACAGAACATTACTGTTATTATTGCATTGCATCTGTCTGGGGGTCTGACATTCTCTTGAGTAGCATCATAATCGCATTAATGTTTTCATGTCTGGTCCTTTCGTTGGTCCTGTTAACAGCTGCCTGTTCTTCCAACACCCACATTAAAATGTGTGTGAGGACTAGTCATTAATAACTAAACCACTGAAGATGGTGGTCAAACGAGCCCATATGACCCCCCCCCCCCCCCCAAACGGTTTTTCGGTGGGCTGATAAATGATTCAGAGCCCGGTTCCGTCTAAAATCTGTACGACAAAGTTTTAAAGCATTATTTCTCTGTCTGGGAGGATAAAATTGGGGCTGGATCATACTGCTGTATCTCTGGGAGCCAGTCTGCTCATTTTAACATGCAGCCATATTGGCAGATCTCGAGTTCTTGATTTCCCTCTGGAAAATGACCTGCACAGTTTTTCATTAGCAAAGTGACTAATCGGGGGAAATGCTTATTCAGAGAACAGAGAGGGAAGCCCTATATTACATCCATCTTCTGTAACTGCTTATCCTGTTCAGGGTTGTGGGGGTCTGGAGGCTATGAACACAAGGCAGGGAACAACCCAGGATGGGGTTCCAACACATCACAGAGCACAAGGCAGGGAACAACCCAGGATGGGGTTCCAACACATCACAGGGCACACTCTCACACACACACACACACACACACACACACACACACACTCACACACTCACACACCATTCACACCTATGGGCAGTTTCGTAGCTACAATTAACCATAGCATGTTAAACCTCCCACAGGGAGAAAATGCAAACCACACACACATGGAACCTTGGTGGAGACTTGAACCCAGGTCCCAATGGTGCAAGGAAATGGTGCTAATCACTGCACCACCATGCTAACCCCATGGAACATAGCTTTATGCAAAATAACAGAAAATACGAAAAAATAGAGTGTATCCATCCATCCATCCATCCATCCATCCATCCATCCATCTATCCATCCATCCATCCATTATAACCACTTATAACCAATGCAGGCATATACTCTGCTTCAAACGAAAGTGCAGTATGAGATCCTGCTTCAGATCACTCACTTCTTTCTTTTGAGTAGAAGCGGACATGCAGCATTTCTGCAGAGCAGGGACCATGTGAGGCTCGCAGGGCTACAGCCTGCGATCAGAAGGTCGCCGCAAATGCATGTATCCTGCGCAGGTACCGGAAAAGGGCCACGGAGACTGCGTTCCCATTTAATGGGCCTTAGTTTCACTCATGCTAATTTACATACAGAGCAGCCTGCTTCCGTCATCTAGGTCAGGTGTATTATGGGATATCTTCTGGTCTGTCACCCCTTCTGCCAGTAAGGCTGGTTTCTGGTGCTGCGTTGTTTATCTAGTATAAGGGTATTTTAGATACATGGATGGATACTTTATCAATCATAAAGGAAATTGCACAGCACATTTAGACAGTAAAAAAAGACATTTAGAGAATGAGAAACAGTAGCAATAAATAATAAATGACAACAAACAGTGCAGATAAAGATTTGAAGTTAGATTATCTGATTGGCACGAGGCTAAATAGCAAGCTGAGAAGCTGCAGGGGGTTAACCTGGCCCCCTTCCTTCACTGCTTTGTTCCACGCTCAGCAAACGCCTTCTGCAAAGCCTCTTTGCAGAGAACCCACTTCCAGATGCTTGGTGGAACCACGCTACACTATATTCCATTCCATACCCTTAGGAATGTCCCAGGTTCCCATGGGGTCTAGACTGTGATGTACTATGGTTCACTTCCAGAAGACTCTGGCATTGTTTGTGAGTCCAGCACACAGCTATGATGGTCCCTCACAGAAGCTTGACTGCTGTAGTATGAGGAGTTATCACACCACCAGAGTGGATGGGGTCTATCTGCCGGCATCAATTTTCCAGGTCTTCCAGAGAGGCGATTATTCATTGACAAGAGCAGAGGACAGAGCAGCTGTCCCAGTGTCAGCGAGACCTTTCCATCTTCATCTGCCAGGACACCATGCGTCCTGTTCTCGCCTTTTCTTACATCCCATGGATCCTGGCACCATCAATTGCTTTGAGATCTTCTAGGCCTGCTCCACTTCGAAGATGTTCTGCTTAGCCCTCCATCAGCACATCACGCCCATGCAGATGAATGACATCACGTTATTCTGTTGGGAAAAGTTGGATATTCCCTACCCCATCCAGTCATCACCTTCAAGAAATACCTCAAGGTTCCTCTGTTCCAGGAATTCCTCCCCTACGCTGATGCCTCCTTATGTTCCCTGAATGTTCTTATAGTCGCACTTCTCGTCATTGAATTGTCATATTAAGTTCTTGCTTCATTTGGTAGATGTTGTGTAGCCACTCTTATGCTGCTTACTCTCATACCTCTACATTCACTGGAAGCTCAGCCTAGCTGCACTTACACCTAGCTGACTCTTTGACAGCCTTGTGTTTGTAATGTGCTATTTGCCTGACTTGTATCTCGCTTTAGACACATCTGCTAAAATAAATCAACGTAAATATAAATCTCTAGAGAATGAAACAAGCCTTCCCTTGTTCACCAGCCGATTTAGTAGCCAGCTAGATGCCGATCCATCAAACGCCAACACGCGCAGAGACCTATTTCTAATTAATTTCCCATCCTCATAAACGTCCCAAACCATTGTTCCTCCAAGAATGGCTGTGAACAGAAATATTAGGTGAGTTCGAGTGTTTCCTTATTTATAGTCTTATCAGGGGATTAAAAAGTAAAACTGAAGACGGATAGATTAATTATTCTCTGTTAATTTGAAAGGGGCTTTAATGGCGGCTTGGCTCTTCATTGTTTGACGGCGGTGCCGGGTGGTCCGATAAAGCGTCGGAGAGAAGGTCCAATGGCTCTTTCCCGGCTCTGATAACTCACTGATTAAAACCGTACAGATTATTCACCTCCTTCCAGCTAAAGGGGAGGCACGATAGGACGTCTCTCTAATTGGAGGAGTCCCCTCTGTGACCTCCTTCCTCCCTCCCCCGTGGGCAGAGGAGGTGCACGTTCACATTTAGAAGCTTCTAGGTTAGGTGGGGAGCGTGGTAGCTGCACATCTCATAATTCCTCAGAGACTTACGACAGTGACCTGTGACCTTCTTGTCTGGGTGGGAGGGGGGCCTATCTCAGGCAGCCCAGGGCCGGGGACACCCTGGATGGGATCTAGGGCGGGCAATTTATAGACACCAGTTAGTCTGACTGCATGCCTTTGGGGCTGGTTCTAATCCCAGTTGTTCCAGGCACTGGCTGACCCTGCTTTCTCAAAAAATGTATGTCACTTTGGATAAAAGTGTCGGCGGAATTTATAAAATGTATAAGTTTTTGGACTAGTATGGTATGCGTATTCAGTATTCAAGTACATAATTTTTAGCAGGGTACTCGCAATGAAACAAATACATTTCCTGACATAGACAGAACCTAAATTTACAAGTAGATGTTCAACAATTCTGGCTGTGAGTTTGTTACGATTCATGCAGGATACAATTAGTCATTATCATTGGTTTGGGAACATTTTTGCTTCCCAAAGAAGTGCACCAACACTGGAGAGAGAGTGGCTGATAAGACCAAGACTCTCGGTTGGTTCTGTCACCCCGAACTCAAATATTTTGCCGGAAACACAACCAACATGCTCATGCATTTCAGACGACATCAACCGAGCGTCTGTACGACCGGAGCAAAGCCGAAACAGCCTCTGCGAGTTGGTCTCCCAAAGGCATTTTACCAAGAAATTCTGCCCGGCCTAAAAAATAATTGCAGCTGTAGGGGTGTTTATGACTACAGACATGTGACCATATTCAGCAGCAGCAAATGAGTGTCCCTTAGGTTTTTAATTCATACACATCGACAGATGCATTGCCTTCGGTTTAAACTGTTCCTAATTGTGTTTGCAGTTTTAATAACAAATCAATTTCAAAATGAATTCTGCTTCCCCTGCTGTGCTGAAATTGCACTGACTATGTGAATCCAACACTGAGGTTTGTACCAAATTGTGAATTTTGTGTATATTATGCCTCTACTTTGGACCAGCAAAGGAAACAGACATGAAATGAGGTAAACATGCAGACCGACACAGGTGGACATTTCAGGTCCAGAAAGTAAAAATCCAGATCAAGATAGAGTTTCAACCAACCAGTTGAGTATCTGTGACTGTGATTCTTTATGCTCACCTGGGTGGTTGAAAGAAAACCTTCATTTGGATTTTTCATTTCTGGACCTGACCTTTCCACCTCTGTCTGAAAGTGAAGCTGCATGTTGCTACAGAGAGAGTCCTTCCTTTGTCCTCTTCCCAAAACTCAGCCTACATCCCCCGCAGAGACCCCACCCTCCCCCCCAAAATCCCGTGTTGTCGGTCATGGTGAATCGTGCCAGGGGGGCAGAGGGTAACCTCACATCGATTAATCCTCAGGTCCCACCCCTCAGTGGCACACTGCTTCCAGATAGTGCCGACATCCATCCCGAAGGTCCCAGGTCCGCGTCTCTATACCAGCTTCTGTGGGGTGTGGCCAGGGATTGACATAACTTGTACGCAAGTACGCATTCACATTTAAAAGCGATACATGTAGCGATCGATTGTTGTAACAGCGTGAATGCGTACGTATTTTATGTGCATTTGCGATGACATGACAAGAAATTATCGTACATTTTACCCTTTATATGCTATTTCGAACTTCACTTCCTGTATAGAGTTTAAAATGCATGATAATTTCTTGTCATATCGGCGCAAATGCACATAAGATATGTACGCATTCACTCTGTTACAACAATAAATTGCCACACGTATCGCCTTTAACTGTGAATGCGTACTTACGTACCAGTTATACCAATCTCTGCGTATGGCTCTTACCTGGATCTGTGTCTCCATGGAGACCAGGGGTGGCCCTCGAGGAAGGGGGGACGTGGTGCCTGGGTGATTGATCTGGGGGTGGGGCACTGCTTAGCAATCAGCTCTACCAAAGTGGGACAGTTAGCTGAAGGACGTAGCCAAGTGTGACGCTCCAGGGCGCAGATTGGGGGGAGGTGGGGGGGGGCGGGGGGCGCCCCGATACACAAAACTGATGATTTTAGGACCCAGGGCACTGCGTGACAATTTAACGCAACAATGGCAGCTGGAGCACTGTTAATTAATACACCTGAGATAATTAACTTTTAAAAACCAATTTTATGTGTAAAACCAATGAATCATAAGATATTGACTTATTGACAAACAAAAATGAAAGAAACCAAAGAGAGAAGTTATTGGATTGATTCTTTAGATCATCTTAAAGGTGTCGGAAAACTGCATAATAATGATGATGATGGTGATGATGATGATGATGATGATGATGATGAGGATAATAAGAGCATCAGCAAAAACTTCAGCGGCAGCAGCAGTATCTCTGCGGCCTGTTGAAGGCATCCGGGATGAGCTTCTTAATCCCGCTGAGAGACTCCGAGTGAGTAACACTGAGGAGAAGCTAAAATCCCGGCTTTGCTAGCAGGCGCTGGGCGGTCAGGACCCGCTCTGCCTGTTCAGGACGGATGTCCGCTTACCGCTGCTCATTATTTATGCTCTCAGGTGCTGCTGCGATTCGTTTGCCTGAGAGAGAGACAAGAATTAAATAACCAAACTAATTTATGAAATGCGGCAAAGCAGTATTGCATTATAGCGAAACAGGATGTGCCTTATTAAGTACATTCATTTCCATATTGGCCAGCAGCGTTGTACATTAGTATTGAGCGGTATTGAAATACAGTATTGTGCAAAAGTCTTAGGCAGTCAATGAAAATTTTACAGCTATTTATCTGGGTAGAAAGCGTATAATTGTCAGAAAAAGAAACTGATGTCGAGTTGGTTGGCTAGATGAACAGCGCTTCCGTTCCCAAACCTCTCCTCAGGGGCGCCCCAGCAGTTTCATATATTTATTGCATTTCACCAACAGTTCACTTAATTAATTAATGTCATTAGTAAACGCAATGAAGGCATACAAGGTGTGCCAGTGCTTCAATCATATATTTGGTGTATTGGATGGGTGCTGCAAACACTGGGGTGGCTTTGGCAGAGGGTTTGAAATGGCGAAGCTGACACACTTTTGTCAGGCATAATATCAGAGTTTTAACCAACATGAAGATCATTTAAACTTTCTGTCGCCGCTGCTATAAGCAGAAAAGCTTGGAGATGGAGAGATGAGAGACTCTACAAAGTCAGCAGGTCCTGAAGCTAAACTGAAGGTTGAGAAGTCCAATAGGTGGAGAAGAGGAACGTCTACATCTGTTAGTAGAGAGGAGTGTTTTTTTTTTTTTAAGTTTATCTCTTTATCTGAGGTAGGTTGGTCTCTCATGCAGGTTCCATTGGCGTTCAGCTCTCAGGCCATCCACCAAAAAAGCGCACTTCCAACATGCATCCACAGGGGGTGGTATGTCGCTCAGCAGCTTAGGCCTCTGTGCCTGTCATCTGAAGGTTGGAGTTCAGATCCCGGGTCAGCCGAGTGACGTCACCGTTGAGTCCTTGAGAAAGACCTTTAACGCTCTGTCGCCCCAGGGACTGTCTCACCCTGCTTTGTGAAAAATTTATGTGGCTGTGGATAAAAGCTTCTGCCCAATAAATCTAAATGTAAAAATCCCTTCACGTGCACACATAAATACCAGAAATCAGAGAGCCTGTCGCCTTGTGTGGAGATGAGGCTGGAGATGAGGCTGGAGATAAATTCACCAGAGTTGCCTGAGGTTCCTGGCTCTCATACGCCGTCCAGGGCAGAGTGTGATCACAAAGAGCAATTTGGTATGATGCCCCCCCCCACAGGCTTAGCTGTGTCTTTTTGGCAGGAGTGTGTGTGTGTGTGTGTGTGTGTGTGTGTGCGGGATCCCCTCTTCAGGAAGCCCTGAGCCTCTTTTCAGATGCTGTCAGTGACAGGCCTCAGGCTCATAACCAAAACTGCTTTAGATTAGCTTTTAAGTCAGTGCCCCCATGGGTGCCGACCCAGAGGTCTCCAGAAAAAGCGAATGACGTCTGTTTTTTGGATGGGGGGCATCTCTAGAAACCCATCAGGCCGTACATCTCCCTGCGAGGTGTCACAGTTCTCTTACAATTAACGTCCATGTGGATTTAGTGCAGTTCAATAAGCTATTAAGAGGTACATTGCCTGTGCCTGCTCACCATGTGTGTTCGGGTTCCTGTTTGACTGCCTGTAGAATGACTGCTTGGTCGTCAGCATCACAGGGTGTCGTTGCTGGAAGGTCAGTGGGCAGGAGTCACAAGGAGCGGCAAGGATTGTGGGTATCAGTGATGATGTAGACATCTGAGACAGATATTAACCACCCAGAAGAAGGGGTGGGGGGTTCTTGCTGCACACAACAGTCCCTGACGCCAAACACAGGCAGAACCTGCTGGCAGACGGAGAGAGCCATGGCAGAGGGAGGAGAAAAGCCCCATTGAAATGGGGGGGGGGGGGTTTCCCAGCATGCTTCACACCAGCAGGAAACGACAGAAGACAGACAGGCGCCAGTGAGGCAGCGCTGCTGTCATGTAATTGTCAAAAACATTTTTTATCATTAAGTTTGTTTATAATCTTCGTTACAATTTATGACCGTGAAAATGTGATCAGCGGCTTCCCCCGATCACTGTCCTCCTCCCACGGTCAAGAATTCACTGGCTGGACACCCTTCATTAATTTTCCATCACGTCTGACATTTTATGCGATTAGCCTGTACATTGTGTTCTGGGGATTCATTTGATTTCTAAAGGCAAGGGGGTGGTGTTGCTGTAGCTCACTAATCTGACGACTTTTCACCACATGTGAAAAACCTAAAAACACCTTTGACATTGGACCTCCGACCCTTAACACAGAGCTGGGTACGGCTGTACCAACACACTTCCCATCTCTCTCTGCCTCATCAGTCTTAGCTAATATTTTGCAATATGGTAACAAAACGCATACATTTGTCTGGCTAGGCAGTAATACATTTTTTCTATGTCTCTAAGTAACAATACAGGAAACATTTTACGAAGAGAAGAGAATGCTTCCCGAATTTCTGGAAAACCCTATTTTTTCTGCTGTACTGTCACTTTAAGAATGGAATGCATTGATTTCCCAGCGTTATGTAGTGTGACTTTCACTGTTTGTTCAAGGTGGAATGTATATGTTATGTCACTTTATGTCATGTCATGTCATGTCATATGTTATGTTACTGTATGTTCTTTTAGGTGGACCACTGTCTTCCCTCCCTTTATACTATTCATAAATTAACGGGATTTGTTTGCATTTCGTATGTTTGCAAACTCCGTGTTATTCGCACTGTAATGTCTCGCTGGGTCCCGTACATGGCCGAGATAACAATCAGTCCTTACTTGACAAGGCAAAAGTGACAGGACAAAAAAAACCCACAATAATGGACTAAACCAGGGGTGTCGAACCCCAGTCCAGGGTGGCCTGAGCCCTGTGTAGCTTAGTTCTTTCCCTGTTCCACCACAAATGATTCAGCTTTAGAGCTGTGTGGTAATTAGCACAAGGAGTTGAATCAGGTGTGTTAAATGAGGGGAAACCCAAAAATGTGCAGGGCTCCGGCCCCCCAGGACTGGAGTTTGACAGCCGTGGACTAAACAGTTACTCCTGGCGAGATTTATTGTGTTTTATTACACAATAATTATACTTTTTAATAGCCCATATAAACTGTGCTGCAAATGACTTTTATTTGAGTTAACAGCCGCCTGGAAATTCATTAAACAAATCTAGGAGCAGTATTGGAAAATGGAGATACATTTTAGCTGGAACTTATGGTATTACTGTCTACACATGCGAGGACACACCGCAAAGAACGGAAGAGAGAATTATTTGGATGTGTCTGTTTGGGAATCGATAGACTGCCATCGTTAACGATGAAAGGAGGTTTAAACACTGACCACTGGCATCTCTCCTGCTACCAGGGCCCTACACTGTATGCTAATTATCCATCCCAGTTGCCTATTGTGAATTAGTCTTGCTGTAAAATATTGATTAGTATGTCACGCCTATAAATGGTTTTTTTTTTCCAGCAAACTGTCACAGTGTACATGGTAATAAAAATGGAAATTATATTTCCTTTTCTGGAGTATTAGAGTTACATCAGCTGAATGAAAAAAAAAAACTAATCAGTATTGAATTTCACTCAGACTAACCAATCCTTGAGTGTGAGAATTGAGTAATTGTTTAAGGTCGTTGAATAATTAAGCATGAGAGAGTCTCGGATCGAGACTGAGATGAGCCGTATGGCACGAAGGACAGGCAGTGAGGACATTTATTCTGCATATTTTACACTTTGTGAGTAAATTTGTGCTGGAGCGGAGTGGGATTATGACCTGCACACCAGGAAAAGCTTTTAGGTGCAGACATACAGGCTTACGTAAAACAAACTCTAAAAATCTGGACTCACTCAAAAATATCTAACTTCACCTTTTCACTTATTTAATATGTGTTATTTAATATATTTCTGATGTGTTTTTGAGGTGTCCTGAATGATATGGGGAGGTTAATATAACTTATGTAAACTTTTACTCACATAAGTTTTTACGGAAAAGATCGTACGTATACATCGCTTAACAGCTACATATGGTTCCAACTAGGCAGGCGTTCGGCAATTTGGTTGTTAGCCGAGCCCACACACACCACCAGACTGCGCGCCACAAGTTTTTATCACTTTTCCATTTATTTCATAAACTGCAGATTTTTGCTTTATTCTTGTTAAGCTTTGGAAAATTGAATGAACAACTATATATGAAAATATAAGTCAAATAAAGAAGTTTCCTTTATAAGGTTGAAAGAGTATGTAACAGCGCATGTCTGACATCCTATTAACCGGTTGTGTGGTGATGGCAGAGTCAAATTCCAGGCCGCCCTTTTAACTTTAAATGCACAAGTTGACTGTTTTATCCCATGAAACAGAGCAGTATTTAATGTCCCTTGTAGAAAGAATGCTTCAAATTTTCCCTGCTGTTGTAACTGCTAGAGGAGGTTACTTTGATGAATCAATATATGACATTTTCTTGCTAATAAAGATACTCAAATGGTGAGCATATTGTCAATTTATTTGTTAGCAAAGCATGTTGAGTGTATTTTTAGTGAATGTTAAATGAGTAACATGCATATATATATATATATATATATATAGAGAGAAAATCTCAGTATGTGAAAAAACATGTCTGGTGGTGTATTACCCCAAATACATACAGTGCAGTGCTGGTATAGACTATATATTCATACCACATGCACAGTACTTTATATGCCCACAATAATACAGTAATAACAAATATTATTAATATTATTGTTTTTATTATTGGGAATTTTCAACATTGAATGTGGCATACCTAACTCGCATCCAGTAGTATTCACATGACAACCTTACATACTTACATACTATTTTCTTACATACTACCAACCGCACGGTAAGTAGGTCTCTACACAGTTGTTTTATGTACACTTACATCTGATTTTGGATGATATTCGATTTGATCTATGTTATCCCTATGGGAGCTTAAGGTGGTCAGGCTGTAAGCGTTCAGTGACACATACCTGTACTTACGTCAGTCGAGAACAGTCTCTACATCCATATTTATGAGAGAGTCAGGCGGATAGAAAAAAATCAATATTCTTGAACCTAGTCATTGCACGCTTCCTCAGGAGATGTGATGATTAATTTGTTCAATTAACACATCAGTTTTGACAGGCAAAAAAAGATCCACCTCAAACCATTTCACTGCTAAAAAACACACTGCAGAGGACGTGCATTTGGAACCATGACCTGAAATCAACCGACGGCCCGACCAAGCCCAGTCATTTCAAAGCTTCCGGAACAGACCTAAAAAACTCTGTGTGTTCTCTGGCCTGGTGTGGACCTTCCCCAGTGACTCTCGTTTGGAGGAACAGGGTCATGGGGAGAGTCGCGTGAGCCCAGGAGCAGCGTTATCCTTCCGTTGACTCTGGCACCAGGATGGCTGATGTTGGTCATCGAGAAACCGTCACTAGTGCAGAAAGCAGGAGGTGAAATCTCAAGCACAGTCTATTTTCTGGTTCCATGCACACTTTCCCAAACACCCTCCCCTCAAACGAGTGCTAGATTCTCATTTGTATGGGGCCCCTGAGGTATGGGCCCCCCGAGGTTTGGCCCCACCCCCCCTGTTGGTCATACACAGTTACTACTTCGAAACAGCAAACCCACCCCTGATGAATTCTTTGGTTTATAACTGAGTGATACCAGGAGGCGTGATGATTAAAGGGACTTACAGACCACCTTCATCGGGGTCAGGGTCAGTCGTCACTCATTCACACTCACGGGGAAAAGTAGAGCCCAACCATACCCCCCCCCCCACACCTCCCGCATCAGCGTGGTGCAGCAGCGTCACCTGACCTGTTTATGAACAAGGGAAGCGGACCGTCTCAGGGCCGAGACAACGTGACGTAAATAAACCTTTCATGGAAAACTGGACTGGATTAGAAAAAGGCTTCATTGTGAATAAACTATTGAGTAAGTTAGGATCGAAATGGCATTACAGTAAAACAGCAAATTACTGCAGTCTGACCAAAAGTGAGAAAATGCAGCGTTTCACAGTGAGGACATGTCGACTGGCACCTACAGGGTTGTGGTTTCGCATCCTTCACTGGCTCTACATTCATCCATCCATCCATCCATTTTCCAAACCCCTTATCCTACTGGGTCGCGGGGGGTCCGGAGCCTATCCCAGAAGCAATGGGCACGAGGCAGGGAACAACCCAGGATGGAGGGCCAGCCCATCGCAGGGCACACTCACACATCATCCACTCTCACATGCATTCCTACGGGCAATTTAGCAACTCCAATTAGCCTCAGCATGTTTTTGGACTGTGGGGAGAAACCGGAGTACCCGGAGGAAACCCCACGACGACATGGGGAGAACATGCAAACACCACACACATGTGACCCAGGTGGAGACTCGAACCCGGGTCCCAAAGGTGTGAGGCAACAGTGCTAACCACTGCACCTCCATGCCGCCCCTGGCCCTACATTTCATTTCATTTCATTTCATTTGCATTTCATTTAGCAGATGTTTTCCTCCGAAGCTGCACGTCTGTTTTTCGTATGAATAAAAAGGGCCACCAACAAACCTCAGAAGGGATTCCTTATTTTTTGGGCAATGGCTCCTGCCATTGGCATGATATGGGCTATGGGCTCAGCCTTAGCAGATGAAGAGGCAGGCAGGCAGGGGGCATCGGACCAAACGCTTCACCCAGGCCCGCGGGTCGCTGGAGCGGACCCGGCTCGGCGTACAAAGACCAACGGGCCCCTTCAATAATGCAGGGTGCAGCAGAATAAAAGTGCCAGTCAGGGCCCTTTATCCAAAAAGCGGAGCTGAATAATTTACAGCGGGGCCTGATTAAACCGGCCCGGTTGGATGGAGGGGGCTGCCCCCCCCACACACACACACGAGATGGAAATGAGGGCTGTCCCACATTGCCCGAAACCATCCAGCCAGCCTCATAAGAGGTTATTATGTCAGTATGTATGGACATCGGGAGGGGGGGGAAGAGGAGTCTGGGCTGTCCTCATGCCACCTTTCCATCCATCCATCCATCCATCCATCCATCCATCCATCCAACCATTCATCCATCCATCCATCCATCCATCTATCTATTTATCTAGATGAATTTACAGGGGAGGATCATGGTATAGACTATCCTAGCCTAGAACTCAGGGCCCCACTCCACCTTAGGAGAAATATAACAGCGAGTTAATTCAGCACCACAAGAGTGTCCATGTTTATATCAGCCTGGGGCCCCCAGATAAGTGAATCTGCCCCCTGGCTTCAGCTGTCACTTCTCATACGTGTTGACAGCTGGGCTCAGGAAGTACACAGGCATCCGTTGGTAAACCCAGAACCGGCCTTCCTCTCATGGGTCCGGGCCCTAACCCAGAACCGGCCCCTCCTGTCCGTCACCTGCCGCCTGGCCAGACGGATGTCCCTGGGGCCCCCAGGACACGCCCCTTTTCCACATCAGCACAAAGCGTTCGCCAGTACCCTGTAAATGCAGGCCGGTGCATGAGGTGTGCAGAGCGCCCCCCTCCCACAGTGGGGGGGGCTGCTTCATACTACCACAGTGTCGAGGGGCTGAGACTCCTCCAGCTTTTCTCAAAAGCCCTAAGGGGAGGGGGGGGGGGTGGGATTACCCGAGTGAGACACACTGCTGGTTCATCAGCTGCTTAACTGCTCGAGACAAACAGCTGCGCGTAAGCATGCGTTGGGGCCAGGTTCTACAGGCTGCATCGCTATGCTTATGGCTGGTAAGGAGAAGGTGTCTGACTCAGGTTCTCCGTACAGAGCGACGTGTTTCAAAGCATCAGGTCAAAATGTCACCTATTCTAACATTCCCACAGGAATATTTATAGATTTTCTGGAGCATTATGGATCAAGTCAAGTCGAGTCAAGTGGGTTTATTGTCAAACCAACCATACACAGGTAAACGGTGGCTTGAAATAACATTCCACCAGGACCTAAGGGCAAAACTTTGGTTTTGTTTATTGGGGGTGGAGGGGTACAATCCACCCCCGCATAATTTATGACCATGCCCAGGACCACAGTGTGAAATACAGACTGCGAGTAACGGGGGAGGGTCTTCTCATTAATTCTAAAAACTGAAACGGCATAGAACAAAGCAAATCGAGGGGGGCTGGACTCTGGGCTGTATGTAAAAGTGCGTAACTGCTTATCGGTGATTAAAAAAACATAGTTGGGCTTAACGTGAGTATAAAGGGTGAGCAGGAGAGCTGCTGTTGTACCTTTGAAGTGTGAGTGATCACTCATTCGCTGTCCTGCTCCTGAGAAAGACCCTGCTTTTGTGTCCCCCCCCCCTCCGCCAAGGCCGCGCTCATCGACACGCCGCGCCTGAGTCACCGCGCCAGCAGTCATCCCCTCACCCCACCCAGCATCCCACCCCGCTCACAAATTCCGTGAGGCACTTTTTCCGAACAGGAACCCAGCCTTGGTGGCTCGTCAATTAAAAGCAATGAAAGCAAGTTAAAGATGCCTGTCCAAAGGGCTGCTGCTGTATTTAGGAACCCAAATAAAATAGACTTCCCGGTCGCTTGACTCACTCATTTAAAGTCGAGCTGGAGACAGAAGTCTAGCGGCGATTGGAACCATGTGGAAGCGGCACGACACGGACATTCTACAAGGCGTTCTGTGTTGGGACCAGAAATGGGATCAGAGACGAGGCCTCGAGCCTCCTGCTGTGTTACATCTTGAAGCTGCTAATGAGTCAGGGTTTCTTTGATCCTAGGTAGATTCTGAAGCCTTGTCCGGTTCAGGAGACACTCTGAGGAGCAAACGGTGAACTGAATCTCACAGTCCTGTGGATGCCTCACTGCACAGCTGAGGTACAAGTGAATGGAATGACCAAACGGTATACTGTACCAGTGGGTTGCAGGTTTGTAGTGAAACAAGGGGAAATGATACTTTATTTTGCACTGGAATGTGTTTTATGCCCTTCCCATCATGCTCTTCTTTTTTAAAGAGACACCATGGCTGTAAATTAGCTAATACAACCCCCCCCCCCCCTTAGGAGACACACATGCACATGAAGTTTGGGGGTCTGTGCACAGCGTCAGTGCCCCTTGAGTTAAGGGTCTTGCTCAAGAATCGAGCAAAGGTGCGGCTACTCTGCCGAGCATGGGTTTTAAACCAGAGACCTTCTGAGACACAGAGGAGTAAGTCACCAAGCCACACTTTGTTAGATGAAGTACGTCTGATCCATCTGAGTGACTTAAGGACACTGAGCCTGAGCCCATGCTGAGTTGCACTGCACAGGTTCAGATTTGCTGGTCTGCATGGAGCTGTTATCTCCTAAACCGCTGAGCTTATCCCCCCGACCACAGGTCTTCCCCATTCCTCCACCCAGATTCACTTCTTTTGCCAACTAGAATAAGTGAGGGCACCTGATATTTGGAGGCCCCCTATTGGCCACGAACTGTCTCTACGTTTGGGGAGCCGGGAGCCCCCGGAGTGAGCATTTGAGTAGGGCCCTGGAAATAACAAACCTGGGGGCAGTGTGAATCAAAATTGTGTACGCCCACCCCCATAGCCATTAGAAACATTGGGGCTGTCTTTCATCTTGGGCATAACATTTTCCACCCCTGTGAGGACTGAGTCTTTTAAGCTCAGGAGGAGCCTGACACGGACGTAGGGGCAGGCTTTGCGGGCTGCCTGACGTGGACGTAGGGGCAGGCTTTGCGGGCTGCCTGACGCGGACGTAGGGGCAGGCTTTGCGGGCTGCCTGACGCGGACCTAGGGGCAGGCTTTGCGGGCTGCCTGACGCAGACTTAGGGGCTGACTTTGCGGGCTGCCTGACACAGACGTAGGGGCAGGCTTTGCGGGCTGCCTGACGCGGACCTAGGGGCAGGCTTTGCGGGCTGCCTGACGCGGACGTAGGGGCTGACTTTGCGGGCTGCCTGACGCAGACGTAGGGGCTGACTTTGCGGGCTGCCTGACACGGACGTAGGGGCAGGCTTTGTGGGCTGCCTGACGCGGACGTAGGGGCAGGCTTTGAGGGCTGCCTGACACAGACGTAGGGGCAGGCTTTGCGGGCTGCCTGACGCGGACGTAGGGGCAGGCTTTGCAGGCTGCCTGATGCGGACGTAGGGGCAGGCTTTGCGGGCTGCCTGACACGGAGGTAGCGGCTGACTTTGCGGGCTGCCTGACACAGACGTAGGGGCAGGCTTTGAGGGCTGCTTGACACAGGTAGTGGCAGATTTTGCGGGCTGCTTGACACAGACGTAGCGGCAGGCTTTGCGGGCTGCTTGACACAGACGTAGCGGCAGGCTTTGCGGGCTGCTTGACACAGACGTAGCGGCAGGCTTTGCGGGCTGCTTGACACAGACGTAGCGGCAGGCTTTGCGGGCTGCCTGACACGGACGTAGGGGCAGGCTTTGCGGGCTGCCTGACGCGGACGTAGGGGCAGGCTTTGCGGGCTGCCTGACGCGGACGTAGGGGCAGACTTTGAGGGCTGCCTGACACGGACGTAGGGGCAGGCTTTGCGGGCTGCCTGACGCAGACGTAGGGGCAGGCTTTGCGGGCTGCCTGACGCGGACGTAGGGGCAGGCTTTGCGGGCTGCCTGACGCGGACGTAGGGGCAGACTTTGAGGGCTGCCTGACACGGACGTAGGGGCAGGCTTTGCGGGCTGCCTGACGCGGACGTAGGGGCAGGCTTTGCGGGCTGCCTGACGCAGACGTAGGGGCAGGCTTTGCGGGCTGCCTGACATGGAGGTAGCGGCTGACTTTGCGGGCTGCCTGACGCAGACGTAGGGGCAGGCTTTGCGGGCTGCCTGACATGGAGGTAGCGGCTGACTTTGCGGGCTGCCTGACGCAGACGTAGGGGCAGGCTTTGCGGGCTGCCTGACATGGAGGTAGCGGCTGACTTTGCGGGCTGCCTGACGCAGACGTAGCGGCAGGCTTTGCGGGCTGCCTGACATGGAGGTAGCGGCTGACTTTGCGGGCTGCCTGACACAGACGTAGGGGCAGGCTTTGAGGGCTGCTTGACACAGGTAGTGGCAGATTTTGCGGGCTGCTTGACACAGACGTAGCGGCAGGCTTTGCGGGGTGCCTGACACAGACGTAGCGGCAGGCTTTGCGGGCTGCCTGACACAGACGTAGGGTCAGACTTTATGCTACAGCTCCTTCCAGCATGACCTCACTTTACTGCCTCCACCCAAAGTAGCACAGACAGCAAGCTCTCTGATGGAAGCAGGTAGCATCAAAGCCGGTCGCCATGGCGAGGTGGACCGGCTTCCTGGAGGATATGAAACAGGCCTGGGGGTCGTATCGTCATAAATGGTGCCCCCCTCTAGCCTGAGGTCTGGGGTGTAGCGACCCGCCAGTCCGCTGCTAGAACATTTAAAGCTGAAGAGTCACCAGCTCTGGTGACAGCATGATAGTCATGATGTCGGTGCCCACATTTTAAAGCATTTTATTTATTCATCCAAAACAACATAGAAACATTGATGTTTTTTTTGAGAAAGTAGGGCTAGACAGTCTCTAGAGCTAATGGGAGTTAGGGGCCTTGCTCAAGGGCCCAACAGTGACATCACCCTATCAACCTTGGGACTGGAATCTTCCAATCACAGGCACAGCGTCCAAACCCACATACTGTAGCCACTCAGCGCCCTCGTGTGGATGCTTGTATCGCCAATAAGGTCATCGGGTACTTTGTATCCATACCTACTGCCCTTCCCCCTCAGCTGTCCTGCACATCTGACAGGCAAACATGTGTAAATGTCAGCAGAGGCTGTGATAGGCAGCAGGGCTGGAGCCATAACCGTCCGCAGCCTTTTGCTCATTCATACCATAATAAACTATCATATACACGTGAGAAGAACCATACTCAAAGGTACAACAGCAGGTACCATCACGGGATTCAGGCACCATTCTGGGGCCATGTTTGACCCCCTAGTGCCCCCAACCTCCACCGTTCCTCCTGCTTTCTGATATGAAAATCATTGACTGATTACCATCTGTGAAAAAGAAAGCTAACTGGCATCGTTCTAAAGTGAAAGGAGAGAACAATACTATAGATGCAGGTCAACTGAACTGGACACAGCGTCTGTATCATTAAGGTGTTTACTGGCAGATGAATCCTAACCCCCCCCCCCCCCCCCCCCCCACACACACACACACACAAACGGATTTAGATCTGTGCTTTTGTCACTGGGACAACAGCCCTGCTGCTAATTATCCACCCCCCCCATCCCCCTTTTGTTTGCCCCAGGAAATGGGCTTGTTTCTCCTGTCCCCCCTCGTCTGAGTGAGGTGGGAGAAGGTGGGGGGCTGTATTCAGTATATGATAAACTGGCTTAATGCACATACACCCCCATGTGATGTGCATATCAGTGGAGAATGGCCAGGGGGGATGAAAGTGCACAGTGTTCCGGAGGTGGGGGGGGGGGAATCTCCTGGACCCCTTTGCAGTCGCATGAGTGAATTATCCACTCGGTTGACGACAAACAAGGAGAGTGAGGCTGGCAGAGGACAGGAAGATTCCGGTACATGGTGGGAAGCGTCCGGGGAATTCATCAGGGAAAAAAAACTACGGAACAGAAAACACCTCCGCTACCTTTGGGAATTGCATCTCATAGCAGCGGAAATCTTTACTGGGTAACCCAGAAAGCCACCCAAGTCAGAGGGATGGATGGGAGCCTTTTACAGGAACATAAATGAGAAAAACCCGCATTTAAATTAGTATTTCTCTGTATCTTTATAATTACAAAGCATCCCACTACAGGCTGACTGATACCTGCCCAGCTCTGTGTGTGTGTGTGTCTGCATAAGTGTGTTATTAAGTGTAAACATTGCCGGCGCGGGGATCGTCTCGTTGGGAAGTAGGCCGGGGTGTGTGGCTTCCTCCTCGCCGGCGGCCCGTGCAAATTCCCAAGCCCTCGGCATTTCTTTAGTGTCAGCCTGGAGCAAGCGATGCGTGACTTCCTCAGGGATCCATTTTATCATCTTTATTTCAGGAAAACGTCGGCTGAGGTTTTCAGAGCCTCCGCCCGCCCCTGCTGTGCTCGGACGTGACACATGGGACCCACGTTACTTTATCTGCTGACATATTTGGTCTGTAGCTGTATAATTGCTAGTGGCTGGACAGTATGAGGTCAGCTGTGACGGTCTGGTCCAGGCATCACTAGGACAGCAGGAGTGACTGGGTGGAGCTAATTGTACGCTGCCTGTGATTGGGTGGCAAGTGCTGAGTGGGCGGGGTCAAGAATTCTGCCCTACATGTAACTGGACAGCAAGAGCTAGCAGGTGGTCTGATTGGGCAGGGCCATGCATCATGCTCTCTATGTCACGGGACAGTAAGGGTTTGAAGGTGGACTAAGTGGGCAGGGCCAGGCATTGTGATCTCTATGGGATTGGGCAGTAAGAGCTTGTGGGTGGGGTTAGGTATCATGCTCGCTATCTGACTGGACAGCAAGAGTTTGAATGTTTGACTGGGTGGGGTTCACTGTTTTTAGACAAAACTGGTCTATGTGCAGCCAGATTTAGTCACCTAAAGATCTTTACAGAAGGTCAGTGTCCTCCCAGGATCCTTAGTTCTGTAGCTACAACACAAACAAGGTAAACAAATCAGGCGATATGATTTAATTCACCAAAGTGTGCTTTAAACGCGGTGGCCTCACAACTGGGTCTGAGAGCGTTCCTGTGGGATTTACACAGGGTACAGGGTACTCCAGTGTCCTCCTGCAGTGCAAAGACATGCAGTCAGGTGAATCGCTGTCTCTAAATTGCCTTCAGTGTGAGTGTGTGTGTACTCTGCAAAGGGCTCGCTCTCCATCCAGGTCCTAGTTTCGAGGAACAGACTCCGCCCCCTCCTCCACCCTGCACAGGATAAGTTGCTTTGGAAAATGGATGGATGGATGGATGGATGGATGGATGGATGGATGGATTCAGAGCCAAATGGCCACTTACCTCACCCTCACTGGGGGATTTTTATATCTCTCTTTATCCGTCACGGGGAAAATCTGTTTCTTTTTTCCCCTCTTCCTGCCTCTGATAATATAAACAGAACTGACTAAAACCGGCCCCCCCATTCTCTCTCTCTCTCTCTCTCTCTCTCTCCCCAGTAAAATAACAATAACCCTGACTTCAGCCTCCATCATCATGCCACTGTTGCTATCTCCTGCCCATCCACTGCACCCCAGAGTTCATTTCATTTTCTGCCCCCACAGAGGGCAGGTTTGTAGTCTCTGGGGCCCCACGCAAAAAATCACCCCCCTCCCCTAAGAAGTTTCATAAACTAAATAAATAGCTAGTGAGTAGAGTCGGGAGATGGTAGCTAGCTAGCTGGTTAGCAGAACAGGCTGCTTCAGCATCTCCTAAATGAGAAATGTGTTTATTTAATATTTATTGTAGTGACTGTTTATGGCCAACAGGGGGCCCCCAACCTTGGGGCCCCCAAACAAATGCATGGCCGTAGTGATATCTGAGTGTCATGCATGTCCTGAAGCACATTCTCCCTATTCTCCTATCTTTTTCTTATCTGATGTGTACTTAACCCATGAATGTACTTCCATCTGTGAGCCAGAAACCCACTTTTTACGCATGAGGCTGGTCCGCCTGCCACCCAGCTGAGTGTTTGTGGCAGTGGGGGGTGCAGAGGATCAACGGAGAAGTAACCATGTCCTCGCTAACCAGCAAATGACCATTCTATCCTGTTAGACAATATACAAGTAAATTTATCCATTTATCCATCAATCCACTTATTCCTAACTCAGTATATACACTCCTGCCCGATAAAACTTCTATCAGCTAAAAAAAACTCAATTTAGTCTTTGGAGAAATTTTGGAATATGATCTAATTCCCTTATATGGGGATTCAGGTCTACCAGCTGGAAGCAATCTATATGTTTACGTGCAGCGAAGGTCATTTATGTGTAAGTTTGTCACTACATTGGTGATGTAATCTTATGTCACTTTAAAATAATTTTAGGAAACATTATTTATGTATGTATTCCCCAAGACCCTGTCCAGGATAAGTGGATGGATGGATGAATGGATGGAAGGATGGATGGATGGATAAATGGATTGATATTCACTTGTATATTATCTAACGGGATAGAAAAAGTAACATAATGCTTTTGAGCTGCAAAATTTAATTTGTGGTTTTATTAAACAAGGAAGAAAAGATTTGCACTGTAGGTTTATACGTAATATTTTTAATGCAAATTGATCAAAAGTCGGTAGTTACTTGCAAGCTGAGTAAGTCATCATGTCAGCCATTAAAACAAATAAATAGTTATTAAGAGCTTGAAAAAGACGAAAGAGGAGGCCTCCGTCACTGGCCTTAATTAGCGGTTTGCATTTTATAGAAAGACTGGATATTGTGAACAGAGCAACAACAGCCCACGCCAACATACCACAGTGCATAAGTGATACACACTGTTGTCATGACGCCAAGGAAGGGCGGGGTCAGAGGGGGTGGGGTTAGAATGGGCGGGGTCAGAAGGCATTTAGAACCAGGGAAGATTCTGTATGCAGCTTAAATTCTTCTGGGTTAATCAGCAGTGATATACTCTCAAATATTCAAAAATTTTACACTAGTTTTGACTGATGTTCTCTTTTATGTAAATATGTTTGTAAGTTATTTATGTTACACAAGCTGCTGCTGCATTTTGGTGTAATTGTGTGACCCACTTGCACAATAATAATAAAAAACCTTGATCCTTGTTTTACCCAAAACTGTAATTTAAAATTAACACACAATATGACAGAAATGAGAATTTAAAATGCATTGCAGACCATTTGGGACATGGAACATGAAAGAGTTGAACAAACTGCTGTTTTGCAAACAATATCAGTGAAATAAATTAGATATTTGCCAAATAAATCACATTCATGTACACCATAATATGCTGTCACACATGCATATCGCTGATTTTCACAGTGAAGTTATCATGCTCTCAAAGTCATACAGTAAGGCCACTCCAGCTAAATCCAGCTGATTCAAATATTATTCAGTAACCACTTATCACTGTCCTCGATTTGTAAAATCTGCATCGGAGGGGAGGCTGTGGGCAGAGGCTGGTTACAGAGCCAGAAAATTAAAATGTGGCCTTCGTTTCCCTCTAGTGGTGGTATTCGGAACTGTTCGTAACTGGCAAATATAAGCAGAAACGGGTAAACTTAGCTTTAGAGCCTGAAGTTGATTTGCAGAAGAGAAGGTGACACTGTTCAGGCAGAAATGACCCAGACAGGAGCCAGCAAAGCTTTAAAGCGTGCTGCCTCGATTATTACTCAGCAACAAGAGGTCTCTGCTGGCTGGGGCAGGTAGGCAAGGCTTTGTCTGCGACACAATGCTTCCAACAAAAGAGGCCTGGAATGAAAGACGGTCGTTGCTGACAGCGGGCCGGCATGCATCCGCGATGGAGCGGGACACCTTTTGTGGTGGGGGGTATTAGCCAGGTTGGGTTTCTGCAAGGAAGGGTCCATCGAGAGGGGGGGGAAAGGAGGCCTGAGAATACCCCTAGTAAGGCCGGGAAACGGGGTCCATCAGGTCAAAGGTGAAGGGGCCCAGAGGCACCAGTGTGTCTGTAAGGGAGAGAAAGGATGAAATTTTACAGCTCCAGGTTCGAACGGTGAATACGCCGTGTCGGGGGATAGCGGGGTTATTATGGGATATCTGTCAGCATAGTGGTCTGCAGCCTAAATCAGTGCGTGCTCTCAGTTTACTCTGTGTAACCCTGCAGCGAATCAGTAAAACTCCAATCTCCAGAATGTTTAAGAGTCATGTAATTTTCACGGTTCACCAGCAGGGGGCAGCAAGTTAGTGGAAGTGCACTGCTGCTACTGCAATAAAAAGTGTTAGCAAATAAAAAACAATATGCATTATTATTGTGGTATTATTTAGTCCCTGGTGCATCTGTGCAGAGCAGAAAGATCCCAGGGGACAAGCCTCAGGTCCAATCGGACCCGGTGAAGTGGCAGTACCCGGCGAGCCTGACTCAGACAGCCAGGCTGCCTCTGCATATTAATTACGCTATCAAGTTTTAGCATCTGTTAGCGAAGGGGATGCATTTTATTCAAATGCAGCTGTATTTGGCACAGGTTAGGTTCCCTGCTGGGACTTAAAAACTGTATCGCTGTTTAGCGGTTAAGGCCATGAAACAAGATTGCTGGCTTAACAGCGACAACGGTCACAGAAGCTTCAGGATTGCTACACGGCTTGCATAGAGTGTTTATTTTAATAAGCATCGCTCCGGCGAACATTTTCCTTTTGGGTATTTGCATTTCCCAAGTGATACAAATTTTGATAAATTTATGAGTAAAAGTAGTTTGCCAGCAGGGGGCAGCAGGACGTCAAGGTTGTCACATAAAAACACAGGCCCTGGACCGAGCCCCGTCAGTATCAGAGAGACGAGGCTGTGCACAAGGTGGGTCGAATCAAGTTCAGACTTACATACACCCAGAGCTATTTTCCACGCTGCGGAGCCAACAGCTAAGTACTTATAAACTAAACTGCGCTTGACTCGCTTCGTGGGAAACGGCAGAGAGGCCCCCTCTGGGCTGAGTAGCGTACGGCCTGATGTTACAGAGACACATGTTGCATACAGACGTTTGCGTTTCCTGGGGAGGCCCGGTTCTGCTTCGCTTTAGCGGCAAAATGGATCAGGCATTTCCATACTTTGACCCGTTAACACAAACCGCTTAGCCTCCAGTTAACAGCCACCCTTTATTTATTGGAAGGCTACCTGAAATTAAAATGTGAACACTAAATAAGATATGGCGCTGCCTGAATCCAGTGCAGAGGATGGGATCAATTAGATTCCCCTTGGTGTTTTCACGTTGGTGATTTTGGGATTTGTTATGGTTTAATAAGCTTGTCTGGAACATTGTGGAATATCGGAGCTTGAGTCTGATGCCTCAGGATCTCAACTGCGATGTCAATGGCGAGACCGCAGCTTTGGGATTGACTGGAACTCATCCACGCAGCAACGACTGATGCATGAGATGCAGGGGCACCAGTGCAGCGAAACATGCAACACGACTCACAACGCAAAAGGCAGGATACACAAGAACAGCGGAACAAGCACCAAGGCTCTCAGGGAGAAAATGATTTTTTTCATCATGCTTTTCAATAAGTAAAATGGTTTTGTATCTGGCGGTTTGCTTTTCCAAGTAAATTGTTACTGACACATGAAAACTCCACTGTGATGGTATGAGAGACCAGAAGCACAAATTCAGGTTTAACCGCTTACAATGACATACGGCTAAAATGCTTAAAATACCAATAAATAGGTCTAAAGGGCCAATGATTTTCCGTCAAAAAAAAAACACACACTTTTGAAGAAACGGCAAGGCTGCCACATAAAACATCAGCGACGCCTTCGAAGTCGGAAGACCCTCCCAGTAACTGTCATCACGTCTCTTTGCATTTGTTTGGCAGAATTACACAATTTACTGAACAAATGTTACCTTGCAACCAGCTTCAAAATATTTACCCGAACCTCATATTTAAAACAGCTTTCGTGAACAATATACCTCGTTTTTCTTTTTAGGGTATTAGACAACTTTTTGAAACCTATCCAGGTGAAAAGGCAAACTTTGTCAATTAAGTTGAGGCAGTTCTTGCGTAGGAATGTAATTTCATAGTCCTGAGGTTGTGACGAGGCCCAGAGGCTGTAAATTAAGGGTAATTGACTAAAATGCTAATTGTGATTAAACCTAAAGGAATGCAGGTTTCGTGCTGGGTTGCACCATTCACATAGATTTGGAAAATTAAAAAAAAATAACCTTTCAATTGAGCCCATCTATAATATGTTGTGTAGCATCTTAAATCAGTGACATTGTTAAACTGTTAATTATGTGAGGATCTTGTTGCTTGGTGTCATATTGCAAACTGGGGGGCAGGTAGGAAAGGTATTATGAGGGATATGTAACTTCTCTGTAGTTCGCTGTGTCTGTGAGAGCACCATCTGGATCAATATGCATTTTGAGGGGGTGTCAGGCAGGGATTTAAGGTTCCTCACAGCAGGATCAAGGAGAACATATGCCTTGTATCTTTCAGAACCTGAAGGGAACATGGGAAGCAGCTCGCACACTCGCCCCCTACTGGACACCGAGGGGAAGTAGAATTATAGCCGTGGTGGAACAATGAACAAAGAGGAGACAAGAGAAGAAATGGTGCATGGAGTGGAATGATGCCTGGGAGGAGTAGCAGAGGACACACCGGACTATGATTACCTTGCCTCCAGATGGCTGACTGGATGGGCTCAACACTGCATGCATTTGTCTGGATCTTCCCAGGCGTAAATCTACACTGCCCATTTTCCCAGGCTATGATCACCACCCCCCACCCATCACCCACAACACCACCACCAACGCCCACCTCTAAGCGAAGCTGAAGGACTCGTGTCACAGACACCAGCTCGGATTTGGCATCAAATGTAGAAGAAGTGCACAAAGCTGAAAACATAAAGCAACTACAAAGGACGACAGAAATGTAGAAAACATCCTTAATAAGACTTTACTTACTTTATTAAGGACAAAACGTCCTTAATTAGATTTTCTGTCAGCAGAAACAGGGAGACAGGAAATGGCAGTTCACACATATTACTAAGAAGTAACACGACGCAATATTTCCCCTGTTTGCCACCATGTATCCTTCCATTTTATAATTTTCCCCCAATTTATACCCCCATTTTAGCCATTTCCAGATCTTCATGAGAATCTACTCACCCAAATATTCGACACGCCCACCTGCTAAACTAGAAAGTTGGGTGGATTGTGATTCTACCCTTTGACGCGTCTGAAACTTCGCCGACGCAACTCAAGTTTCCAGCTTTTTTCCCAAGCAGCAGCAGCAGCGACCGCGACAGCGGCAGTGGCAGTGGCTCGCTTCCAGGCTTTCCTGAATCGTAACTTATCGGTCCCGACAGCCCGCAGGGTCCGTCACAGGATCCTTAATCTGAACGTTAGGACCGTTACAGATACAAAATTCCAGCCCATCAGCAGCCGCCCAAATGGGGCGATTTTGACACGAGCGCGAGGGAAAGGGAGTAGTTCTGAACATGTTAGCATAACACGTGTCTCGGCCTAAACGTTAAGGGCACCGACGCAGTAAATCGAGCCTCTCTGCTGAGTTGGAGGTGGGGGGGGCACCACATGCACTGTGCAATTAAAATCCTGCGAAAGGTCAGAGTACTAAAGAGGCCCCACGCAAACCCACAGGAAAGTGATGGGCAAGACTTCAGAAGCTACCATTTGGTTTGAAAGCTATTTTCATAGTACACCAAAGCCGGCAGGCCACACTTAATTCTACCTTTGATGACGTGCTTCTCATGCATAATGAGGTGCTATAACACAGAAAAGATGTGCATTAATGCCCTAACCCTAACTGCATCTCAAACGTCATAGAGCAAACCAAGCCTTGGGTTTCTTTTTCTCTTCTTACATTAAACACTACCCAAATCTTACAAAACAAAAGAAGAATGTGTTGTGGCATTTTTCGTGCTACGTTTCAGTCCAAAGTGGAAATAAGATGTTTTGAGTGGTCGTACTGAGTCAGTCGGTGTCCAGAATGCATAACAAGAGTGGTTCTAATGTCCTCTCAAAATAAAAAAAAAATATTTAAAAAGGATGAAAAAAAAAAACGTCTGGTACCCTGGATCTAATATACCATATTTCCAAATGCTGCTTGTCCCTCCACAATAGAGCATGCCAGGTTGGCTAGTAGCCCAGTCAGGGTATGATTCGGCCTCATTACACAACATCGTACCAATTGAGATGTCCTCTTCAGTGACTGCAACTTGTTTGATCTCTTCTAGTATTTCAAAGAGAGACACCTGATCCTGGGGGACGGCCGAGGGGGCCCGCTCACCCTGTATGGGGTCTGATTTCGCCGACTGGGGCGCCGCAGATACCAAACGGCCGCACCAGAAACTCAGAACAACCTCACACGTTCAGCCGGGGCTCCCCGATTTCCCAGCGCCTGGATTCCATTTCACGGCTCTGCCGAGGATTAAGACGTGTATGTTTAGGTGTCGGCGGGCAGCTCGGTTTAAGATAAACCACCCGTTCTGACCTGCGACCCATGTTACTTGCCGTGGGGGTGTCCCTTTAATGGAAGTCTTTTATCAGCGAGGTCTCTAATTGGTCTGCACATGGAAGGGTCTTCTTACACGATGGATGTTGGAAAAAGATCTGGCACAAGGCTACGCCAGCAGGACCTGTTCCCAAGGCCATGCAGGGATCCCTTCATCAGAAAAAGAAGCCATTGTATAACTTATTGTCTGCTTATTGTTGCTTGTTTATAGGAAGCTTTTCTTAATATAAGTGAGCTGGAAAGTTCAGAGAGTTAAGTTGTCCTCATTAAACTGTTTGCGTATTCCTTGTACAAACAAACTTTGTTAGATTTTAATGTTCAGGACTTATCAGGGAAGTGTTTTTATTAAAACCAGTGATGTTTCCAGTGAAATATGCACCTGTTTGTTGGTAAGGTGTCTGCAAAACGCTATTAATAAAAAGTTGCATCTAATGTTATGTATATCGTAATTAGTATGACTTCCAAAGGGTTTTATACACTATACTGCTAGCGACAGGCTCCACATTTACCAAGACTTTGTGTTAGAAATAAATGCTAAAACTTAATAAAGCAAGTATTCTTAAGTAGTTGAAATGAGTCCCAATTTGCTGGGTAGTAAGACAGAGTAACCAAAACTAGTATCACAGTGTTAGCACAATACCGTTGGTACTTATCTCTGTTGGCATTACACTTTTGTTGGTACTCAACTCTGCTGGTACTCTACTCTGGTAGTACTCTACTCTGGTAGTACTCCCCTCTGCTGTACCACTCTATTGGTACCCCACTATATTGGTACCTCACTATATTGGTACTCCACTCTGCTGGTTCTCCACTCTGCTGGTTCTCCACTCTATTGGAACTCTGTTAATGTAATACACACTGACTGAAAAAAAAACACTGTTTGACTTTAATAAACTCACGGTTCTCCGACTGAATATTCGAATCGTGGACTTTCAGAGAGCCACGCTACACTTTGTTATGTGGCACGGGAGCAAACTTTGGCTGGCAGGCCCATTCCTAAGAGAGAAAATTAAAAATAATTTTGTGAGCCCTTAATATATGAATGAAAGGTTTTTAAAACCGTCCTTCCCATCAACTCGCTTGAAAACACAGCTCATAAACACACATTTCTAACCGTAAGAAGCCACAAAAAAAATCAGTGTGAAGATGTGAAATATGAACAGAATTAGGGAAAGGTGGGCAATCTTATCCAGAAAGGGCCGCTGTGTGTGTGTGTGGGTTTTCGATGCAACTCCTTAATTAGATTACTAATTACAGGACTGATTTGCTGAAGAGTCCTCACACCTGGGTTTGAACAGCTGTCCTAAAGGTTATCCTCAAAACCTGTATAGACAGGTGGAGTACCAATATGCCCTTTGTACATAAGATTGCCCAACCCTGAAGTTAGAGTTATCTAACGGCACAAGGTCAGTGTCTGAAGCTCTGAAAGGAGCCAGGGAACATTCAGCCTATGGAAAAAATCAGCAAAGCAGCACCTGTGACGAATTCGCTGAGAAAATATGTGCTTACTTGTACTCCCCTTATCTAAAGGCATTAAGAATGTGTTCATCCATTTTAACTGATAGGACTGAGAGCTCAGTTGACAGACTTGTAAACAGGCTTTTGTCAAGTCTTTATGTCTCACAGGAGGAAAAAGTCTCTGATGCACTGGTCCCAAAATTTGTTTGCCAGGTGGTTAAACAAGCATATATCCAACTGGTTTTGGTAGCTGGCTGATAAAGTTCAGGTGTTAGTGTGTAAGGCTCGCAAAACAGGGGCAATTTAGGGCTAGTAAATAGGTAAGAATAATTTTTAAATTATATGATTTGAAACAGGTGATGTTAGCAGGTGACTGTAATCATGATTTGGTACAAAAGCAGCATTCTCAATGAAAGGTTGGAAAGGATTTGGATATTGCACCATCTGCCAAGCATAACGTCATTAAAAGATTCAAGGGATCTGGAGGAATTTCAGGGTGTAAAGGGCAAGGAAGCAAGTCTAAGCCGAATAACCATGATCCGATCCCTCAGATGGTACTACATCACCTGTAAACGATACAAGCACATGGGATGTACGTCACGTGCTCTGGATCGAAGAGTAAGACCATTCAGAAGGTCTGTCACGGTCTGGGGTTATGTCTGTGCCTTTGGCAATGGTACCTTACACTTCTGTGGTGGCAACGTCGATGCTGAAAAGTACATAGAAGTTTTGCAGCAACATATGCTGCCTTCAGGACAACATCTTTTCCAAGGACGGCCATGCGTATTTCAATAAGACAATGCAAAACCACATTCTGCAAGCATTAAGAGATGCGGTTGTGGAAGAAGAGTATGTGGATGCCGGACTGGCCTGTCTGTACTCCCTACTGTACCTGTCCTCGACAGAGAATGTTTGGTGCATTTTGAAACGTGAAAAGCAACAATAAAAACCCGTGCTCTCGCACACCTTAAGATTTGTTTGCAGGAAGAATGCGACAAAACGCTTCATCACTCGGGGCCGGATTTACTAACGGTTTGAGCAGCTGCAAATCCTCTTTTGCAGCTGAAATCGTACTATCAGGCTTAACCAGCATGATTCTGATCATTATCGCTGAGATTTTGGGGATTTTTCTTTACCAATATGCATTTAATTGTAAACTTAATTAGTAGCGATAGACAGTCCCTGGAGCAACTGGGGGTTGCAGATCTTTGCTCATGGGCCCAACGGTGAAACTATTTACAAACTGGTAAGCGTCCATTCACAGAAACAGAATCCTAACCTGCTGAGCCGCCCCCCCTGACAGAGTGACCCCTGTCACTCCTCCAGCTGGTGGTCTTGAGCATCTCGAGACCTTTACTGTGAAATCAAAAAAGTGTGGGGGGGGTAACAAAGGAGACCATGCTCTCACGTGTAGCCAAGTGAGAAAAAACCGTGAATGGGAAAAAGTCCAGGCGGGTGGAGCGAAACATTAAAATCTCTCCAGTGTGAGCATGTGAGCATGTTTGTGTACCCACTGCTCCACAGCCAAGCCGAAAACAATCCTATAATTATTTTATAGGGCAGTGGCGTGTTTGGCTGTAACCAGAGGATTTGTTATTCAAGCTAATTAGCCTTAAGCGGGGAACTTAATCTGAACAGACTCTTAATTTATGTGTGTTTTATATCAGGTAAATTCACAGGTAGGCCGCATAGGAAATGGCTACAGTAAGCAGTGGGAATGGTGCGGGATCGACCTTCACATGTGAAATTCACTGAACTCGGGTCCTTGAAGTTTGGGGGAGTTTCTGCTGGCCCTTTAGTGAGCTGACCACACACAACCTGATCCGGGATCAGACTCACTCTCTCTCGCTCTCTCTGCCGTTCGGGTTTCAACATGTGAAACGCTCAACTGAGATTCGAGATAATGAACGCTGACAGTTCTGCCTTTTAAAACGACACTTTTTGTGCGGATAATCGCGTCCATTATCGCTCTGTGGCTCTTTACTGTATGAGGTTTAACGTCTGTCTTTATGTCTGTTCACAATGTGTCCAAAGGTCATGTTTTAACCTGAAATGGAGTGTTGCACAGCCAGACTATACTGTTAAACCATTTACGAAAATAGTAATGGGGCGGTATGGATTCATTGGATATAGCACTGTTGTTTTTATACCTCCAGGACTGGAGGTTCGAATCCTGCCTCCTGGATTTCTGACTAGCCGGGCTGATAATAATATATGTGAGAATATTTAATAGGTAGCTACCTATGATCTTCTGAATCTACTTGCTAGCCATTTATTTACTCCTTTAAACTTCTGAGAGGGTGTGGAGGCCCCCAAAGAGGCTTTTTGAGTCGGGCCCCAAGAATTCCAAGCAGGCGAAACCCATCCAACCAAAACGTCGTCCTGGAAAATGAGCCCCTGGACCTGCAGGAGACTCCTGCCCACAGACAGTTGTCTTGTTCATGTTGTTGGCATTTTTTGCATTAGATGCTCACACTCCACACTCCCTCCTCACCCTCCACTGCCCCCTCACATATGGCTGGATGTGGCGCTGAAACTGCTGGCCAAATGGTGTGAGAGATAAACCATCTGTTCTTGGGGTCAAGGCCCCGGGAGTGCATCTGCAGTCCCGCCCCCCACCCCGCCGCACATCCGGAGTGTCTGTCAGTGTGGGATACGCGGTATGGTACATGTCACTCAGCTTCCATGGAGATGCATCGCTGCCAGGCCGCGTTGAAAGGAACGCAGGACGCCAGACGTGCTCAAATATTGAGGCTGCGCTTTGCTTATTTTGTCAAAAATTGAGCGATATTTTATCGTCCTCAGAGACAAAAAGATCCTTTATGGTGTCAGTATATATTCAGAATAACAGTATATGTTAAATGTGAAGTTGAATTAACCGTAACAGCATGATAACCTGGCTTTCCTGTCAACATATGCTAAATTACCTAAACTGAGACGTACAACAAGAAAACAAACACAACTTAGTCTGGCACTGGAGAATATTTTGTGGCCTCGCAGAGATAATGGAAAAGCTTGTGTTCAGTGCATCATGTCACTGCAGTGTTTCCATGTTACTTTTTTACAGGACAAGACGTGGGAGTTAAGAGTCCCGGGACCCGTAACTCAGTTCTCCTGTCGTCCCGCTTGTCCAAGCTCTTAAATTGCTCCGTGACACTCATCGACATGGATTAAAACCCCCCCGTGGCCTTTTTGTAACCCCAGCCAGGAAGCACAAGCATGGAATTACATCAGGTAACATCCCAAAGGTTGCATTTTCTCCAGGACAACCAGGGAATGAAACACGATGATCATGCAGAACCAAAGAGCACCTGCTTCCAGACCCCAGGTTCAGGAGCTTCAAAGACAGCAGCCTTTGATCCAGCAGTGATTTTTGTTTTCATGTGGGAGGTGCACTTATTCACAAATAACTTCCAAGACTGTAAAAGCAAGAAAAGTAATGCATGCATTGAGCCAAAGCTTAATATGATTATAGCATCAGAATGATTATTCCACCAGGAAGGAATCTGCTTTAATAAGCCAGGAAGGAGAATGTATAATGGAATACTTTACTATGCTTCTTCTTCTCATTATTATTTTTAATAATAATAATAATGATAATAATAATAATAATTATTATTATTATTATTATGTCAGTGTGGTAGCTTGGGTTTTGTGTTGTGTTTCCCAGAGCTTGAAGCTTCGCAGTTTAGCATAAAACCATAAGATATGAAGCAGAAGATGCAGAAAATATCCCAATGAGTGAAATCACTGGCATGAGCCATTATTATGAAAAAGTAAAATTTTCCTCTCAAACTGAAGAAGAAAAATATATTATATATAAAATATAAAAAGGGGCGGCATGGTGGTGCAGTGGTTAGCACTGTTGCCTCACACCTCTGGGACCCGGGTTTGAGTCTCCGCCTGGGTCACATGTGTGTGGAGTTTGCATGTTCTCCCCATGTCGTCGTGGGGTTTCCTCCGGGTACTCCGGTTTCCCCCCACAGTCCAAAAACATTCTGAGGCTAATTGGACTTGCTAAATTGCCCGTAGGAGTGCATGTGTGAGTGAATGGTGCGTGAGTGTGCCCTGCGATGGGCTGGCCCCCCATCCTGGGTTGTTACCTGCCTCGTGCCAATTGCTTCCAGGATAAGCGGTTTGGAAAATGGATGGATGGATGAAATATAAAAATATGTATCTAATAACTGTTCTTTTTAGACTTTGCAGCTTTTTGTGTAGTAAACACTAGAAGTGACCCAGGAGGGGTGAGACCACCTGCAAGCTGGCAAATGAGTGAATCGCACTGCTGATGAAGGAAAACTATTCCTCCGTGTCAACCAATCAGTATGCGTCACTCTGTCTCACTGTGGTTCTTCGGCCTGTTTCACATTAAAGCTGCTTTCCCATTGGTTAGATAAGTCAGGGCATATGGAACTGGGCAGTGCATAATGAGTTAACCTGGTGATTCACTGACAGTGTTTTGACACTTCAGTTGATCATGATGTTGTGCAAATCTTTCTCTTTCTGTAATCGCTTTGAGTATCACAGCGACAGAAAAGATAATGTGAAACACAAGTCACTGTTTCTAATGGAAAGTATTTCTCAGTTTATATTAAAATGATCTTTCATTGTGTGTGTAGTAAGGAAAACCAGGATGGTACAGTGTTACTGTTCACACAAACCCAGGCTTGAATTAAGGCAGTGTGGGTAAGTTATTGCCCGTTAAAAAAATCCTGCAGATCAATGGCTGTATTTATGGAACGGCTGGCTTAGAAGGAGAAATGAAGAGCGTCAAAGTTCTGATGTTATGAATACTTCCACAATAGCGTGACAGGCCCACTTTCTGAAATCATCCGCCTTTCGCTTCTGATCCCAGACCGAGGTCGCCTGATTTGGAGAGAGTTACTGAAACACACAAAGCCAATTTGCCTTTGAAGATAAACCTCCCCATTCTTTCTGGCTGGTTTCAGCAGGATAAAAAAGAGCGAAATCCCTTTTCAGCAGTTCAGTGGAACTAGATAACAGGCCTGGCAGCCCCCAGCTTTATTTACTTGGCGATGACAGACTTAAACATACAGTGACAAAAACCATTTAACGAGGGAGATCCCCCCAGTGCTCTCTTTGTCCGGAGGGGTTTGGGAGCTCGGGCTGTGTTTACGCACATGGACGGCAGGTGGAATTTCCGTCCCTGTGCTGAAGAGCCCCCAGACTAGACATCGAGCCCCAAACTTGCATCGTACTACTTTCATGGCAAAAAGGTCCTTCTGTGAGCTCTAGATTTGTTGATGTCACCCTCCAACAAGGCAGTGCCCCGCTGATCGCCGTACAGGCACTGTGGTGGGCAGCCTCTGAAACTCTACATGTATTTTGATGAACAAAAGAGCAGGACAGGGCATACTTCTCAATTAACAGGTAGTATCGCAACCATATGCATCTGTCGTGCGTCCTGAGCGAGGTCGGAAAGGACCGGAAACACGGATGAAGATACGAGGCATCGTTCATGGTTTGACCTTTTTGTGTCTACAACACAATATGCTTTAACAGATTGAATAAACACACATCTGACATGATTGACTCAAGCTGAAAGGACATGTTTGTCGCAGACGGAAATTAAGGGAATGTGACGGTAATTGGCAGGGCCAGCTGTGTGTGCTGTTGTACATGTTGATGGACCGGACCTGAGGAAACATCTCACTGATGCTAGAACTTGTCAGCCTCAGAGATGATTGAACTCACACACATTTGAGTAGAAATGTTGACTTGCTTACTCCACATGCTACATATTCACTACACGTACTCCTAACAAATAATTACATTTCCTATGTTTTATCATCACATCATTCTCAAAATACATGTCAGCCACACAATTCTCCTCGGTCATGTCACATCATGTTATATGTTGAAGTGGAACCCCTTTTGCATGATACTGGGCTTTTTTTCCAAAGCTTTATTCACTTAAAAGGTTGTGGTACTTTTTAAGAGCAGCAGAGTGAACCTGTCTGGGCTGATAAGGTGTCCAGGTCATTAACCCTTCTGTGTGCAGAATACTCTCATTTTGTCATTTTGTCCAGAAATCATGTGTAATTTTTCTTTCAATGGGACTTCAATAGGATGCTTTTGTTGAAACAAAACGGTGTTTCGCTAGCAAAATCCAAGTGATCACTGGAAGTGACAATAACACTAAACAGAGAATATTTTCTAAAGGACCACAGGAACTGGATGAAACCCTGTTTTCTGGCAGGGGGGAATGGGAAATTGATGACTGACTGTTAGAAGAAAAGCAATCAAGTAGGGAAGCAGGGAAAGATTCCTATGAATGTGTGAATGACGATCATTATGGCACAGAACACCGCGACTGTAATCGGTAGGTCCCCGGTCCAAATCTTAAGGCTGGCAGAGTGATGTCACTGTTGGGCCCCTGAGAAAGACCCTCAACCACCGAATTTCTCCAGGACAAAGGTCAACACCATGTGGAATTCTGATGGACCTTCTGATCAAAATGCATTTTTACCACAAGCGTGGTACTTAAAAACGTAGCCTACATAGATTTTTTTTCTCATTAAAAACTCTTTACTGCAGACACAGGTGAGTCTTGTCAAGGTCGCATTGTCCATGTACATGATGATGATCCGTCCTCCAGGGACTGTCTGACCCGACTTTTGCAACTTCACACCACTTTGGATAAGAGCGACAGCTAAATAACATTTAAATTGATTAGGGCGGTGAGAGATGGATGGGACACAGATCGATGAATTGGACCAGGCCACCGAGTTTGTCTGGGTTCTGATGGCTTAGATGCAGAAATTTGTCCAAAATAATATTTAAAGTTTATTTGTGGGGCAGCATGACTGCTTAGGGTCTAACATTGTAACCTTAGTGTCTGTGTGGTTAGTGTTCTGCCACTGTGTGTGTGTGTGTGTGTGTGTGTGTGTGTGTGTGTGTGGATTAGGTTTATATTACTCTGTGCGGACCAAATCTCCCCTATGATATAATAAAAACCTGATTTTTTTTTACATTGTGGGGACCGTTTTTCATCTCTGTGAATGCAATCAAAAAAGTAAAAATGCCAAAAGTCTAGCATTTTGTTTGGTTACTTATGTTTAAGGTCGTCATGCTGTGATTAGAGTTTTCCCCATAGAAATGAATGGAGATTCCCCACAAAGATATAATTACAAACCTGTGTGTGTGTGTGTGTGTGTGTGTGTGTGTGTGTGTGTGTGTGTGTGGTATTTGCATGTTCTCCCCATTTCCCGAAACGTGTGGGTGTACCAATAAATCAAAACGTCCCTTACTGCATACATTTCCATACTGGATGGCCTGGCTTTGCGCCATGTGGTTACTGGGATATTATTCAGGCTTACCACAGCTCTGACCTGGATAAGTGGCTATGGAAGTAGGTGGGTGATGCTGATAGCTGAATTCACCACAGGAAAGCGCTGATGCATTAGGCTGGTAAAAAGAGTCTAATGATAAATTTCAGCAATGATATTATAAGATTTATCCAATGCATTAGCTGACACAAAACAGTCATTGTCAGTCATATCATTCCCAGTTCATTTGTACTCTATGTGCCCTCAGCCTTTATCATGGCTGTCTGCTAACGACGCGCTAACCATGCGGTCTAGTGATTTTACCCTGTATTGTGTAGTATCACCCCGCTAGCTGCTATCTACCCAGGTTTTATTCTCACATGAGGACCAGGAATGGGGACCCTGTTGCGTGTAAGTGGAGAAAAACCCTTAAACACCGTGAACTGGCAAATTTACCTACTTCAATCACATGATGTTAACTTAGTTTCCTTTATTCAAAGTCATATCTAACTGGGAAAGTACAGTCAAACAGTCCCTGAAGCAGATACGGGTCAAGCAGTACTAAAATAACTCATCTGACTACAGGATTAGAACCAACAACCTTCCGGTCAATAGCACACTGTTCGAACCCACTGAGCCACCCTCCCCACCAATCACCAATGGCTGCCTTGCCAATGGCTGCCAATGGCTGAATTCTTCCCCCCTTTCAATTCTCTCTGACACTCGAGCCACCATATTTATCACTATAAATGTGTACATTTATTTATGTATGTAATGTCATTGTATTCCTGAATGCATCGTTTTGTATATCGTAGTATTTTTTTTGTTGTTTCGTTTGTTGTCTTTGAACCTTGACTGAGTAAGAATTCCAATGTCCTTGTACTTCTGTACACTAGTGGTCAAAATTGTGGAAACACTTCAAAACTTTATTTCAGTTAGTCCAGTTACTTATTCAATCATCCAGTGTATGATATTTGTAAACATTTTTTGATGCTTTATAAACATTACTTTCAAGCATTACTTTATCCGTGTAGTAATTCTTAGAGCGTAATGCCAAAAATGCTTAGGTGTTTCCACAATGTTGTCCACTAGTGTGCAAATGGAAAATTAAGTTTCAGTTCAAGTCGCCACCTGGGAAAGGATTCTGTTATCATCCTCTGCTGCTTGCGGTTGAATGTATTCCTCACTTGTATAAACATCCCCATGTTACCGGAGTTGTACTTCACCACATTTTTCAGAGGGGGTGGGGGGTAATGTATAGAGGGAAATCCACCTTTCTATATTTATAATTCCTTCCAAAAAATTGACCCGTGGGTCACTTTGTAACAACATGGCAGAAAAAAGATATTTAGGCGAGGCATAGCTTTCTAGTCCTGACATTGAAGGTCCCTCCAGATTCTTACATGCCAACCTTCTGGACCACGTTACGGGCTGGTGCTGGCAGAAGGAATGAGAACCAGAGCAGGAGAAGAGCTGACGCCTGAGCGTGATGAAGACGACACCTGCTGGGGCATGCAGCGAGGAAGGCCGACGTTCCCACCCACCGCTGCTGCTGCCCCCCACACAAAGGGCCTTCTAACCAGGCTGACCCTCCACAAACCAGGATATAATCTCCCTTTCATTCCCCCCCCCCCAGCCCCTCTCCAAAATCTCATTGTTAGAGCATTAATTAGGCATGACCATGCAGGTTGGGGGTCGAGGGCGGGTATAATGTTACAGTGATTGTCTCATATAGGTCTATGCAGGCTCCCCCTGCTGTACTGCAGCGTCCAGTGCCGTTTGTGACATTTACTGTGCTACTGCAGTGCAGTACTTGTGAAAACCAGCCACCGTGATACAGAATACAGCTACTAAATTGCAAAAAATCTCTGATACTGAATTCAAAGCCATTTTTAATCTCATTCGTTAAGCTGACATTTCTACACTATAAGAACAGATACGGCTAATTGTACTTTTCAGTTGTACTATTTTAGTAATATCATGCTCTTCAGTAAAGTGTCCTGTGTATCTATGAGGATGGAGTATTATCGTTCTGTTCAGTAAAGTGTACTGTGTATCTATGAGGATGGAGTATTATCGTTCTGTTCAGTAAAGTGTACTGTGTATCTATGAGGATGGAGTATTATCGTTCTGTTCAGTAAAGTGTACTGTGTATCTATGAGGATGGAGTATTATCGTTCTGTTCAGTAAAGTGTACTGTGTATCTATGAGGATGGTGTATTAACGCTCCGTCCAGTACAATGTCCCGTGCATTTATGAAGATAATTTTTAATCCAGTTCTGGAGTAAGTTGGTCTAATCAGAAGGATGCATAATGGAACCTGAACCTGCAACTTGTACATGCTATTCTCAAAACAACTATACGTCCATCCATCTGCCCATCCATCCATAATCAATACCATCCATCCATCCATCCATTTTCCAAACCGCTTATCCTATTGGGTCGCGGGGGGTCCGGAGCCTATCCCGGAATCAATGGGCACGAGGCAGGGAACAACCCAGGATGGGGGGCCAGCCCATCGCAGGGCACACTCACACACCATTCACTCACACATGCACACCTACGGGCAATTCAGCAACTCCAAGTAGCCTCAGCATGTTTTTGGACTGTGGGGGGAAACCGGAGTACCCGGAGGAAACCCCACGACGACACGGGGAGAACATGCAAACTCCGCACACATGTGACCCAGGCGGAGACTTGAACCCGGGTCCCAGAGGTGTGAGGCGACAGTGCTAACCACTGCACCACCATGCCGCCCCCCATAATCAATACCCACTTCATCAATTATGGTCACAGTCATCCAAAGCCTGTTTCTGGGTAAGTCTGAGATTACTTTGGACAAGAGCTAAGTTGATCACAGGGTTCTCATACACATACAGATGCCTACAGTATACACATAGGCAAACACCAAGGACAACTTAAAGTCATCAATTTAGCTGAAAAGCAAGTCTCTGGATTGTGCGAAAACCCACATAGCAGTAAACAGAATATATCAGCCGTGTCCTGTTGCCAAATGAAATAAAACCTTAACACGATGTTTTATCTTCATGTTTGTCATTGTTGTGTATTTTCCATGCTGCCTCCTGATTCTCATCCTGACTGTTAGTTTAGCCCGTTAAAGCAGAGCGCTTGAATTTCTTTGGCTATGAAAAAGCAGGGATCAGTATATAAGCTTTAAGGTTATTCACCGGCCTGTTTTACAACCATAAACAGTTTTTTTTTAATTATTATTAAATACTGTACTGAATAGCACAGCAGCACAGCATCTCCATGCAGAACATGCAAATAAACAACTACCCGACATTCCAGGCCATGACCTGACATTTGCTTGAAGATGGTTTGTAAATATCAGAGGTAAGACTCCAGTTAACAACAGGGAATATCAAAGAGTGTGTGCTCTTCCTCCATAACTTATCTCCGGTGAAATTTACATAAGCACACAGCACGCATATCAGCTTAAAAATATGAATATTTCATTGCTGTGTTTCACAGACTCGATCGCGGCCGACTTTATCCAGCGGAGACTGCGGCGTAAGATAAAACCCGAAAGGTTGGGTTTCCCCCTAATAGTATCATTAATCTGAAGTACAAAGGAGGCTTGTTGCAATTACCATCTATTGAAGTGAAGCGTCCGTCACGCTTGGATGGTGGGCGACGCGGTTGAGAAGAGAACCTTACTGTGGTGAGGGTCGTCCCGCCTGTTTTCGTTTGCCAGTCACCTGTGTGGGGTAATGAGCATGACACAACAGGGCAGGAATGCTAGGTCAAGCTAACGTTTACGTGTCAGAGGTGTCGATGACTTATCGCTCATAAACAGTTTGACTCCAACACAAACAACTCTGTACCTCAGTAAACACACACAGAGATCCAGCTTTCATGTCTATGTGGACGGATTCAGACATGCGGTAATAATCAGACAAGAATTTCTCGTTCGATACCCTAAAATGAAAACAGGAAGTAATTTGGGGCCTGGCTTCTCTAGGCTAGCCTGCAAGCACTACCCTCCAATTACATCGCTTACACCATTGTTTATTTTGAACTGCGAATATTATTACCGTGTTACCCCATCTGATTAAAGAGGATGGTACAAAGCTTTCACAGGCCTTAAGAGGATCATTTTCTCTAACAGCTAATTAAACCCGACAGCATCGGTAGCTTACCGTGCTTCTGTAACCCAGCCTTTACGAGCAACCTTAACCCAACTCCAGCCTCTGGACCTCCACTCCCCCCATAGCTCCAGACACAAAAAAGAGGCAAGGATCATGCACTGATACAGTGTGTCGCTGCACCCTCCAAAGAACAAACCACCTCAGGGATGAGACCCCGAGTGCAGCCATGTGGCGGGTGACACCTCAGCACCACACTAGACCTGCCACCAACCCCCAAGTTATTCCCTTTAAGCTGGAGGACCTCCTGATAGTGCTGGATGCAGATTAACATCATGGCCAGGATGATGGAATTGCAGGTTAAGCATCTTGCTCAAGGGCCCAACAGAGTAGAATCACTACAGGTGTTCATAGGATTAGAACCAGCAACCTTCCAATTGCTGGCACGGATCCCTAGCCTCAGAGCCATCACACAAAATGAGAGTCACAAAAAAAAATTATTCTTGGCCTTAAAATATAACTTTATATATCTGACAATTCGAGTAGATGCTTATAAAATGAAATTAAATATTATAAATATCGGAGAATTGGTCAAAATCTGTGTCACACCGATTATGTTATAAGAAAGAACTCAAGTACTTTCAAATGTTTGTGTAAATACTGCATATATAGGCGGCCAGCTGAGAACTTTTGACGCTTTTTATTGTGAAAAGTAAATGTAAAGTAATATACCTCGATACTACAAGATTCCATAAATCAACATAGCAGAAATATAAACTTGTAATTACTGTAGAGAATGTGATCCTTCTGTCTTTCTGAAGTTATCATGATGTAAATGAGATCTGTGAAGTTGAGAGCCATGCGACAATGATCCAGTACTCGTAGCTTCATTCCATAGCAATGTCATGAAAAACAGCGATCAATCTCTTATCTCTGAGTAGTAGCCTCTGTTATGCTAGCTAAGCATTGTTCTGTCTATGAAGCAAAGTTTTTAATGCTTTCCAAGGAATGTTTTCCCCTCAAAATGAATGAATGAAAGAATGAATCATGAATGAATGACTGAATCATGAGTGAATCAGGAATGAATGAATCATGAGTGAATGAATCATGGATGAATGAATAACATGCTACAGCAAGCCACATACATCAGCCTAAGGAGATCCCAATACTTGTTACACTTGCTCAAGTGATAATGATGGATACTTTAAAGGCTGTATTCCATGAAAATGCCATATAAACATTTTCCACCACAGGCAACATTTAAATGAACTTAAGTGGTGTTGCTTTGCACAGACTGAAGGGTTGTCATTTTCAAAACCATTTTCTTAATTTCAGGCAGAGGCGGAAAGTTGAGGTCCACAAAGTACAAATCCAGACCAAGGTTTTGTTTCAACCAACCAGTTGAGTATAACAAGTGCTCCTTTTACAGCTGAAAGGATCTCATTAGTGCTATACAACACCCTGACAATAGTGGTTACTCAATATTTGGAAATTCTTGGAATCTGTGACATACCAATTAACCAATCTGGCACTGTTTTTAAATAACTGAACTCCACAAGCAGATTTCAAAGGAATATTTCTTTTCATTGTTAATGGGAACCTGCCTTTATATGAAATCTTTCATTTGAAGTTTTTGTTAATTGTGTATTCATAGAACTACAACTTTGACCATTTCCAAATATCCAATCCCAGTTTGGGGTCTACAAGCCTTAGTATGCAGCTCTTATGAAAATGAAATTCAGTAGAAAGAAAGCATTTTAATCGAGTTTACACAGATATTAATGTCAAATAAATGAAAGACAGGCTGTCCCAAATTTAATCCTTGGGTCATAAAGAAATTCCAAGACTGTGTGCCTTTTGCTAGGACATTTCAATTTACAAAAACAATTGCCTTCATTATAACATTCCCACTTTTCATTAAATCTAACGCTGAATGAGATAATGCTCTGCACATTCACTGGAGGAACATGGAGAAGCTGTTTTCAGTAGTAAGAACCTATGAAGTCAAGAAGAGGAGGAATTATGATGCCAGGGAAGTGTCAGGATTTGACCTTGTGAAGGTCAGCTGTCCAAAACAAGGGTGTTAATTGTAAATATTCAAGATCCTTTGAGGAATCCTTACTCACGCCTCCCAGGCAGTAACATGTAGCATGTGACAGGATTAGACAACACTAAACCAAAGAACAAAGCAGACATATGACTAGGAATTGCAGAGGTACATATTTATGGAATAAATATGAAATAAATAGAAGTCATGAAACATAAAATGAAAAACTTTTTTAGGTTTCAGTACTATCATTCTGTCAAATAAAGTATACTATGCATTTATGAGGCTGGAGTATTATCACGTTGTCTAGTTAAATGTTCTGTGCATTTGTTGGTTTGGAGTATTATTGCTCTGTTCAGTAAAGTGTACTGTGCATGTATGGGGTTCGGATATTATCATTCTGTCAAGTGAAGAATAGGTCTACTCTGAATTTCTGAGGGTGGAGTATTATCGATACGTCCAGTAAAGTGTACTGTGAATTTATGAGGTTGGAGTATTATTGCTCTGTCGAGTAAAGTACATTGTGCATTTATGAGGCTGAAGTTTTATTTCTGTTTTTTGTGTTGCCAGAAAGTAGCTGTATGTGATGGCAAACATTTCTGGTCTGATATATATCAGAAATTCAGTTATCCTCTTATACTTTTAATCACTTTAAGTTTGTTTCCCTATTGCCTTGGTATCAAGGTCCCCATCATGTTTTCTGTCAAATGGCTGTGTTCAACTTCTGACAACAACTTTAACAGGCAGGGGCCACCCTACCCTTGAGTGATTTCCAAGTCTGAGTTGCCTGTGACTCATCTGTACCGTAAAATCTTCAAGGGCACCGTTGTTGAAGGCAAACTCTTTAAACCTGCATATAAAATCAGCCACTATCCAAACTACGTAATTGTGAAATGCTATTTTAACAATTGAGCTGTACATGATGTTGCTTCATAGCTTATGAAAATGTATGATACAGTACGTGTGTCTGTTTCTGCGTTGAAAACAAGGGGCCTGAATCAGGAAATTTTAGTTTAAATCATGAATAAATTTGATACAAGAAAAATAAATTAATATGAAGGACCACCTCACCAGATATTTGGGTCATATCTAGATCAGTTGGTGTCTTTAGCCTGAGTTACTGGGTTATTCTCCCTTCCTGAGAATCTCCTGGTCTCAGCTTGGATGAAAAAAGAATAGAAAATCTAACAGATTTCCCCCCAGAGGGACATGTTTGCAGACGGGAGAGTCGTTATTCTCTCACAGGAAGCTCATGAAATATTACCTCCAGTCCACACCCCCATGAACTTAGACACAAACTTTTTTTCAATATTTCCCTGTTAGCATCCGAAACCCGGTGAGGAATAACAGATAAAATAAACTCCCCATTTCCTGCCGAGCCACACCTGAGGATGGGGCAACCTCTCTCTGCAGTCTGGGGGCTACTAACATGGTGTGACCTTGAAGGTCGCCCCCCCCCCCGCTGGGGTCAAGCGCGACTTGGCAAGCAGTGAGGAAGGTGGGAGGTCACCGAGGCAGCAGTCTGGGAAGGCACGCACTCTAACTACACCAGAAACGATTACGGCAGCGACCTGCTGCCTGCCATGTCTGCTGGAGCCAGTAATCACCCTAACGTGCAGTCAGCGCTGCTCGCAGGAGATCGCATGTTAGGACAGAAACAGCCGAGTATAGAGTGTCTTGTCACCCCCAGCTGGGAAAGGGGTCGCCTACTGGTCAAGAAAGGATGCCGAGTGTCCAGTCAGACACAGCAGAGCGTGTAGTACGTGTTGGAGAGTCCGCTAGCAGGCAGCTACAGATAGAGGTCATCCATAAAATACTCAAGAAGGGGGCAGCTAAAATCAGTATCAAGTCAGACATGACATGGTAGAAGCATTTAATCATGCAATGGGAAGACAGGAAGTGCCCTGTTAGAAATATCATAGCAGAGTGTGTCCAATCAGGGGCGACACAGCAGACATCATCCAATCAGACATGACATGGTAGAAGCATTTAATCATGCAATGGGAAGACAGGAAGTGCCCTGTTAGAAATATCATAGCAGAGTGTGTCCAATCAGGGGCGACACAGCAGACATCATCCAATCAGACATGACATGGTAGAAGCATTTAATCATGCAATGGGAAGACAGGAAGTGCCCTGTTAGAAATATCATAGCAGAGTGTGTCCAATCAGGGGCGACACAGCAGACATCATCCAATCAGACACTTCAGTACAAAGACTGTCTGTTCAAACACCTCCATGATCACTAAATCAATCTGTACATAAAAATTGTCTTCCAATCAGACATAGTATTTCATTAGGATTAAGTAATGTCTACGGTGTGACTTTAAGCGGTGCAAATTTAATGGCATAATACTTCTTTTCCATAGCCAGTTGTCAGAAGTAGACACTACAGTAAAACAGAGTATTAAAAAAAGTCCACATCAGTCACAGCTCTGACGCACATCTTCAAGGAAGGATTTAAAATGACAAAAGGTGTCCCTGGTGAAAGGAAAAATAAATATTAAATAAGCAGCTAATGCATTGCATGTCTTCGGGCAGTCGGTCCTGGAATCCGTTTGTTAGATTACGTGAGAGACAAGCTCATCCCTTCCGCATCTGGATGTAATGAGATCTCACCAATCTAGCAGCTTCTAAGCATAGTGAGATTACCTCATTACGGAATTGTTAATAATTATCATTAATAAGATCCTAACAAATCTGACTGTGAAAAATACACTAAGAATTACACTGTTGGGAAAATTAGCACCGATCGAGGAAACAGCAAAATTCTTTTTTTATTTTTAATGAAATGTGCCTCCTTGGTTTAACTATATTTCACGCCAGAACTTTTCTCTTTACAAATTGTATCATCTTGCATAAAACACAAATAGCATCTGACTGTAATATAGTCAGTTAATATTGTTCTGTTTACTTTCTTGGAAACCTCAGCTAAATTCAATTTACACATTTTACCCCATGTTGCTTTTGCCAGTGGATTTCAGAACAACCACTAAAATCAAGACATACTGGTGAATTTCCCTTAGCTGGAACACCGAGATCCCATAATTCTAATTTTAATTTTAACTCTAACCGACTAATCCTACTGTACATATTTTGTCCCAAACATCATGTATTTGCTCAAGTGTAAGACTGCAACTTGAATTATGCCCTATCTATTCCATCCAGAACGTGTCACGGGACATGTTTATCTGTAGAGTTTTTTCAACCGTCAATCACACGGGCTGTCAAATGCATGATAACAGGGACGAGAAAAATGCCGCTTCCTCTGAAGTAGTTCCGGAGCCTGAATGCATTTGATGAGGGCAGTATTCTGTGCATCAGCAGATGACGTTCAGGACACAAAGCCTTGAAGCTTCAGCTCTCTCGTTCAGCAGTGGTTCCCCGTGTCTCTCCCCATCGTCTACGAGATTCATGCCGACTTCTCCAAAGTTTATGATTCTGGGAGTTCGCTCACTTGGCCTATTCCGGTGTTCACAAAAAAAGCAAAGAAGAGTCAGAAATGATCTGCATCATCAAACTGAATTTCCTGCGTTTGATTATTTATGTCTGTGCTTCGATCTTCTTCCTTCCCTTCTTGTGTCCCGTTACTAGTCTTTCCGCAACGCGCCACGTGTTTAATAGGATTAGCCTGCTTGGGTCAGAATTAGGACAACTGAGCAGTAGATGTTTTGATGTAGAATCTCAGAACATAATGAAAATCAAGGCCAAAACTGACACATGAAAACATTTTACGACCTTTGGTTTATGATGTTCCTCTAAAACATTTCAGATTTATAAAGTATAAAACAGTACAAACAGCGTTTGTATGCATACTTTTGTGGATTACGCCTAGGAAACATCAAATGTACGAGTATGAAAACCATATCACTTTATATAACGTGACTATCATGAAATGGAGTGCTATGTGAGTCTCTATTGGACTTATTCAGGCAAAATGGAGCATGTAAAAAGGGTTTTTAACACTTTGAGCGTTCAAAGAAAAATGCATGGATGTTTTGAAGGAAGAAACAATAGGAACTGCACTGTACATATAAAGGTTTTTGCAGCTGGTTGTGCAGGGTGTGGGGTGGGGGGGCTTTGCAAGGTTAGACAAGTTCCTCCCAACAGCTATGTTGCCTGAAGGACGGATGAAATAGTTGAGGATGTCAATGTGGATTAAGACTCTAACATGAAATAGTTTCCAGTTTAGTTGCTATCAACTGCTTTAACTTAAATAATCTGGTTAAACCGATGAAAAAAAAAATGTTTATCGTCAATCCAATATTCCAATATTTATTTGTCTTTTATTGTTGCCCTAGGAAATGATCTGGAGTCCATTTCTGGCTGTAATTAATTGCAAATGAATAGCTGCTATTTTTGGTGAACAGGACGTGTAATATGCACAAGTAATTGAACAGATGTAGCTGTAAATGAAAACACCAGCTACTCCAACTGGCTTTGCACTTAGTGACACTGCAATACATTTAGGGGCTTTTCTAATTACACATTAAAACCATGTGCCATTCAATTTATCTGGAATTAGCAAGAGAGTGAGAAAAAGAAAAAAAACTAAATTTAATTCGTTTGAAGCTAATTAGGCTTCAGTTTCTAATTTATTCTTTAACTGCTTGGTAATTAGCTTTCGTATTTATGCATTTATCATAAATAAATTCATTGTTCATTTGATTAGCTAGAACTGACGGTGATGTTCATATCTTTCTTATAATGCTCTTTACAGCTTTGAATCTTGTTTTTTTTGCCTCTTACATCAAAAGCGTGTTCTGCACCGGACAGGTACGATCCATGGACCGGCTGATCTTACTTACTCTGCATGGTTGCTGCTGCTGTTACTACGACCCTGAGCTGTGCACGTCGATCCATTTGCGAAACAGTGTGTGATCATTCTGATGAAAAGTATTTTCTTCTAGAAATATCGAGGTGGACACAGCTGTTATACAGCTGCGATTAGCTATGCCATTAAATTAATTTTAGTTTAATCATCCCCCTTTTTACGAAACACAGCCACCCACATTTTTTTAAAGCCCGTTCCCACATAATAACTGCATGCCTTTAACGCATCACAGGATTTTATATGGTATTTTTTCCTATCATTGTGGACATTTTTGGATCTGCACTACTGTTGGCTGAAGGACATACAGTTATAAAACATCTGAAATGTTTTATGCGCATTGAATAATACGGTGATGAATAGAATTATGTTCGTCCACAATGAAGCTTTTCTTTGTTTACTTGGATAGATGATTATAAAAGGAGTAAAACATTCGTAAAACTGTGTCGTCGGGTGTTTATGTATCATTTAATATTTTTAGAAGACATCTTATAATTAATTATATTTAAAATGTAAAAAAATATAACATTTTCTCATATTTCTAAGCTTATGTGTGTATTTGTATAGTAGCTTTAATGTTTGATGTTCTGCACTGAAATGGGTCCCGAGGCTCTTAATGGACAGCAGCAGATGCACAGGGCCACATTCAAACAAGCGCCGTGATCAAAAAGCCTTCCGATGCCATGTTCATGAGTTATAGCCCGACCCCCCCCCCCTCCCCCCCAACTTGCCGACCCGTACGCGTTACACAGAGTACATGTGCTAACGATAAGCTTCCTCACTGTTTGCAGAATGGCCTGGGAAAACTGCACCGTAATTGGGGCTTTGCGTGCCGGTGACCCATGTGATATGAATCACATCTTTCTGCAGAGACGACGTCCTTTATAAATCAACATCGGGCCGCTGACAGCCAAAGGAACATGCGCTGCTGGAGAACGGGGTCATTTTTAAGCAGTTTTGCAGGAAGATGTTATATTTCTCTTTAAATAATGTAAATGACTTTCATATCTGAGGGAATTAATAAAATAAAATGAATAGCCTTATTTGCTATTTTTGCCATTTGTACAAGTATGAGAATGATACATTGGAATTTGTTAGTTTTTACATATCCCACCATGCTCTCCTTTTTAAAGACTCACACACATATAGAGGTGAGAGTGAAGCTTGGAGTCTGAGTGTGGGGTCAGCCGTCCATCCAAAACCCCTGGAGCTGTTACGGTGGGGCAACAGAGGAGGAAAAAGAGGAGCATCTATGGAGCAGCTCTCAACAAAGGAGCTTATTAACAAAACAACACCAAATGGGGAAACCAGAAAATAAAGGGGCCATGAGAGCTCAGCCTGTTAAGCCACACAGCAGCCTGGGGACTAGGGAAACACACTAGGGACTGTGGGGCTACAAGACAGAGGGGAAACAGGATGGCCAGTGACACCTGCTGGCCAAATGGGGATAAGACACATGGGACAAGGACAGACAAGCACCGATCCTGACATAAATTATTTATATTATTAAGAATTATTTGTGTTCCAAAGATTCTTATCTATCTCTTCAAATGGCTTTGCAGAGAACGTTTGCAGGTTAACAACACAGATGTGCTGGTGATCCCTGGGCCCCGTAGGCTGCAGGAAAGGTAGGATGGCAGGCAGGTTAAGTGCAACTTACAGTAGTGAGGGAGGGGGACCTGTAGCATGTGTGAGCAAGTGGGGGGTGTTGACAGCACCGGTCTGCAGAGCGGCTTGCTGGAAAGATCTGACCAGCTAAGAGAACCAGCTTTCAGCTGCTTCTCATTTCCAGTGCCGCTGACCTTGGATGCAGAGGCGGTAAAGAGAGACAGCTCTCCCCCCACCCCCCAAGCTCCAACACCCCCAGGAAGCTTTCAACCTGAGCTTCACGTTCCCAGGAAGTTCCTTATCTAGTCTATGAACTCATTATTCTCTCCTGGTTTCATAACTGGGAAGAAATTGTCCATAAACGGTCAGAAAAACAGCTACATTTTATTTATTCAGCAGACGCATTATCCAGAGTGACACGCATTTTTTTGTGAAAGAAGGGTCAGCCAGTCCTTGGAACAATTAGCCTTTGGGTCCATCAGTGACATTACTCTGCCAAATCATGGGCTTTGAACCAACAACCTACTGGTTACAGGTACAGTGTCCTTCCTAACCCCCAGAGTCACATGCCATTTAAAAACACCACACAGTTTGGCACCTTAATCAGCTCGTATTTTGCCCAAAACCATTCAAGTCAGTGAGAGTTTCTTGCTGGAAAATGCTTACAGAATCATTTGGTGTAAAACAGTAAGCAAAATCACTTCCAGTTCCACGGATGGGGGCCTGATATGGCAGATAGTGGATGCACACTGGAGCAGTCAGTACACGTGTGTGCTATTTCTTACTTATCAAGACTGGGAAGATCTCATAGACACATATTGTGCCGGTTACAGGGCCTGGGACAGCCATGGTGTGGCTGAGAAGGCTGATGCAGTTGTGGGCTGGCGATAAGTACTGGGCACAAAGGAGGCAGGTCATACTCTAGTAATACTCTGATAATACTCAGATAATACTCTGGATGAATGTGCACGTTGGAAATGACGAAAGTTAGACAGTCAGGAGTACCGCTAGAGATTTTGGGCCCCATGAAAGCATATCATATTAGACCCCCAACACAGACTAATCAAATTATGTTCCAATGTTTTTTAGGGCCCCCGTTAGTCAGGGGCCCTTGGAATCATCCTGAGTTTCCCCTCCTTTATGGCTCCCGTGAAGACAGTTCCCAGACATGTCCCTCATGTGGGCTCTGATATCAGCAACTGTACACAGGAGGCCCGTCACTGGACGTCATCTTAATGCCCCCACACTGCAGTGACCCCCACAGTAACATAAGGCAGTGTCTGCATCTTGACATTCTCACACATGCCTGTTTTGTTTTTTGTCCAATTACTTCCTTGTGGAATCAGAGTCACCCATAAGCTGGGATGCGTTTGAAGGATGATTCGTGCGATACTTTTAAAGCCAGTAATGGATTCATTTCCAAGTCCCAGGAATTCCTGATGAATATTGTGAAGTGACCTCTCCTCTTCATACATCTGTTCTTGGACTGAACATTAGTAATAATATTGCCTGCAGTACAATAGCAAGTTGATTATGAGTGAGTTGGATCAAAGGCCTAAAAATTTATGTCGACATGACAAATTGTACGGCTAATATAAAATAATTCGATGGTAATAAAGATTTCGATTCACAGGATCTCTGAATATAAATAGATAGTAACACATCAAACATGGAGGGTAACTGGCGTGTTTGGGAAATAATACTGGAATTATGTTGCCAGCTTGGTATATGAGCATGGTTTGCGTTATACCGTCAGTGTCAGCCGCGGCCATTTTAAACCATGACATTTCTGTCCAACAAAAAAAGCCTCCGGAGGAGACAATGAGAAGCACACGTCTGTTTCTGAAGAAAAGCTCGGTGGAAAAAATGAGGCTCAGATCATGCATAGCAGGAGACGCCAATTTGAAGACAAATGAGTAAATATCAGAATTTTTTTGTTTTACACTTGGTACGGCATTAGATCAAGCCGGAGAGACAAATCTGAAGAACTCACCACAATCCAATTACGTTAACGAAGTTGTGACGATGTTCGACGTGAGACTGGGATCATAGGACAGGCCAGGATTATACTTGGATTACGTCTGAATCTGTTTTGGCTGCAGATGGTGCCAATGGGAATCCTGGAGCGTGTTTATGTTGGTCTGAAATCAGCGGGCTGACCCGGGGGATTTATCTGGAAGCAGAAAACAGAGAGATTGAGTCGTACTGCAGCATGGTGGGAGTATATCCGTAGCTTAGAGGACAGCGGCACTCTGGACCTTAATGAGAACTGGCAGGTAACGTTGAAGTAATGTTTTAGTAACTCTTCAGTTGTTTCAGTAGCCGACTCCAGTCTTATCGAGGGCTGGATTAAGTTTTTTCTTTTAGTATGATAATTTCAGTGACTTGAAATTGGTAATTAGACAGCAATTACAAAATCCTTCAGATTCCAGCTCTATCGGTACAGTCAAACCAACCACACATCCCTAATTAAAAAATATATTTATTATCGTCGTGTGGTTAAAACTTATAATGTTCTGATTAAAATTGTTTTTTAAAGTCTTGGATAAACGCAATTTCATTTCACCGTTCGCCTGCATATTTCGATATGACAGCAAGGTTTAACTTGACTTGACTTTCAACAGCTAGCTGCTTGTACCTGGGAGCGAGAATCTCACCGGGAACACCTACTGGCACCTCTCATCTGCTGACTCCCATGCTGATCCCAGGTTAAGCTGGTGACTCCAGGCCCACCTGAAAGCACGTTCTCCCACAGGATGTAAAAATGCCACAATGGATTTACCAGCCAGGGTGTGAAGAATTGCACTCAGAACCTTCTAGACTGGCAAAAAAAAAAAACCTAAACGGGCTGTTTCCATGACGCCACGCAGAACCAAACAAAAGACATCTGCCCCGGCTGTTGCCTGAAGTTATCTTCTTTGAAGTCTGAGGCAATTTTATGACTTTTGTGAAGACAAAAGGTATTCTGTACAGTTCTTCCAGGGTGCCTGGGGTGGACCAGGTCCCCCCAGATCCATCTACACCCCCTGAACTGGCCTGACTCTCTACCCTTCCACTCCTATCTCACCTCATTTGAAGTTTGCTCCAAAGGTAGCCTGAATAGCTAAACCAGATGCGACGCTACGATCCCCATTCCCAGTGTTTTCTGAGCGTTTCAGGACACTGGTTGTGGCTTCCTGTCTCTGCTCATTACAAGCGTTCAATGCAGTTCATATACAACATATAACAGACCTTGGAATGTGCGTCGCCGCTACGTCCAAACCCTTCTGCAGCATTTGAACGTCAACAAGCCCTACAAATCAACAGCAAATGGTCTCAAAAGCTGAATTGCGAGACTGGCAGCGTTTGACAAAATATTTTGTTTCTGCAAGCAAAGCTGTTGGACTAGGAGAATTTTTGAAAACCTGTCTTCGAAAGAAAAAAAAACACGTAACTTAGTCATTTTTGGTAACTTTTTTTTTTTTCTACTTGGTGCCCAAATCTGTGTTGAAAGGGGGATTTAAAGGTATCAGCAACAAAATTATCAGGTGACATTTCTCAAACTGTGACGACTGGGATAACACTGTGTATAGAGTCACAAAGGACTCCTGTTAGTACTCAAGTATGTGTTCATTTAGGCTTATTTATTATTGAAAAGTGATGGCTTTCATATGTGTTTACATGTGTTAATTACCGTATCGAGGGAGCCAAAGTCCACATTACAGTCAAAGCACTTACACTCTTCTACACCGACAGACAATTTTTTTTTTTACTAATTATGTCATCTTTTTTAGATATTTAACCTGGTTGTTTTTCAGCAATTTAAATGTATGTTTTGTGAAAGCATAACAAAGCGTGCTGTTTTATTGGTGCCCATTGTAAATAACATCCATATGGACAGCTGCAATGTTGTGTTTCTCCCAGCAAATGGAGAGTAACCAGGGCAGTGTTGACCATGTGTATGATTCACTCTGCTCTCTGTATAAACGGTAAAAAATAGTTTTCATCATGTTCCAGCACTCAAAATCTGAACAGAAAAATGACATTTCCATAATTTTGCAAGTCATGTGGACCTATACAGTTCATTTTTATTTCATTTGTATGTATTTACCCCATGATTCTGTAAGTGGATATGGAAGATGGACGGATATTTATTCAGCGAACAGGTGCTTTTATTTTAAAGGAATAGGTAGAGTGTTAAATGACAATAATAGATGTGCGTATCTGTGAACGCAGATTAAAATTTAACACAGTGCTGCTTGAATATAATGCCACAGTGGATGAATGTATTATAATGTATTTTTAGCCTTACAAAATGAATTGTGAAGATATAAAATGTATGTAAATTCATTTTGTTTATTTGTAATCAAATTAAAGGGTCACTCTGTGCCTTGAGCTCATAGCTTCTGGGACAGACTCCAGACCCTCACAATCCTGCATAGGACAACCAAGTATGGAAAATGGATGGATGGATGGATGGATGGATGGATGGATGGACAGACTGGTGGATGGATGGAGTTTGATTTATTTATAAAATAATGAGTACATTTTGTTTATGATTGCCGATGCACAAAAAAATCTAACATACTGACTTGTACTGATATTGCCAGGACAGTTTATATAAATTTTAAAAGATTATCTTTTCAAATCTACTAAAGGTCTCTCAGTTAATATAGCAGAAAAATGTCTTGTAATAGATTGTTTGATTAGGCAACATTGGAAGTTGTTTTGCCTAAAGTTGCCAGTTTAAATGAGGCGTGACGGTCTGGAAATCATGTTGATTCTGTGGATGTTTTGGGATTAAGTACAAAGGATGGATTTGCTACGGATATGTATGCAGATTAAAGTATGTGCCGGGGAAATGCCTCAAGTTAAAATTAAGTTTATGAAAAATATTCATAATGTTAATGTGCATGACAGAGTGAGATCAGAAAACCTAGAGAAAAGAGGTTTGAAGCAGGACATCAAAATTATGCTTGATTTTCTACAAGAAATAAGGAAACATCTGTAGAAAGGACATGCAGCTTTAAGTGGCTTTTCCCTGAGAAGTTAAGTTCCGAAGCCGCACAGAAGTTACATTTCAAGATATATTTCCCAGTTTCTTCTAATAACTCACTTCATTTAAAATCTCCGATTTCTAAGTTTTTACACTCTTTGTCCCTCAAATAGCTCACAAGAAGACAGTTTGCAGGTTTAATTGAGAGGGATTCTGTTGTTTCCAGAGCTACAGACAGAGCAGAGTTTCCTTTTGGATTAACTCAGTAAATGGTTTTGGTTAGCCCCTCCTTCTCTAAAGCCTTTCCTAAACCCACTGCTGATCCTGGGAACGTGACTCATCCCAGTATTCTGCACCTTGTGTGTGTGTGTGTGTATGTTGAGGGGGGGGGGGCATACTCCATTTGCCCTGTGGAGTCCGAATCATAAGTTGATCAACTAAATCCTTCGTTTTGAAACCTTTAATAAAAGATAACAGCTAATTCTCAGGAGCACTAACCCAGACATTACTGTTACTATTAATCTAAATTTAAATTCGGGAAATGACACATCCAAACACACACACGCACATGCAGTGGTTAGTACTGTTGGCTCACATCTCTGGGATCAGGCTTCAAGTGTCTGGTAGGGTTCCATGTGTATAGAGTCCAAAACGTTGCTGAGGCTGATTGGAATTACCCAATTGTGATGGGTTGATGCCCCATCCTGGGTTGTTTTCAGCCTTGCGCCCATATCCTTTGGGACAGGGTCTGCACCCCCTCCCTCCAATCCTTAATAGGACAAGTGCAGTAATGCCTTTGATGGAACAAGCCTAGAACCCTTTGATGGAAATGATTGAGGTGTAATAATTAAATATTGAGATATATTCACCAGTTTTTGCCTCATAGATTTTTAGGGCTTTCTTGTCTTAGTTTAGTGTCACTTATTAATGGAGCCCTAAATGTAAATGTAGTAGAGGTAACCTAATTTATGGAAAGAGAGCATTATTTAGGAGAAATAATTATTTGGGTATGTGTGTCAATATCCCTCATGGAGTTTGATTCTCAGTGGTTGTGGGTTTGATTACAGTGTGTGTTGAGATGCATGGATGGATGGATGGATGGATGGATGGATGGATGGATGGATTTGGGTGTAGGTTTCCAGCGTATAACTGGAAATATATACCAAGTAAGTCCTTTCGTGATACTCTGCCGCACCTTGTCACATTGCTTGAGTTTCTTATGTTAACAACCATTAGGAATAAACAGCTCTGAAATAAATGTTTACCCTCGGGAGATGCATTGGACTTAAAACTTTGTTTCATAGGAATCTGTTGCATATGTTTGCAGGAATGGTGCAGCATTTTAGATTCAGAGCAGGTACATAGAAATGTGTATGTCTGTGTGAATCTAGAGTAGTACCAAGACTGTACTGCTTAACTCGGCGGGAAATTTAGCCTTAAAGTCCTCCGTCGATTCACTAGAAGCACGGTCACTTAGTGAGCAGCAGCCCAAACCTCAGTGTCCCATTTACACGTAGATAGAAAACAGCCCTA